>NC_134476.1:45922682-46101416 GCF_964194025.1 Convolutriloba macropyga
GCCTAAAGTCGAATTTTAGTTGTTTTTTTCTTTTTGATTATGAAGTTTGCAGTTCTTGATACGTTTGAATATTATTTGAATATCAATTCAATAGTACACTGGACGAATTATTTTTGTTTTTAAAACCAGCAGTCGAAATAATAATTGCTATTGCTTTGAAAAGTGTAGTTTGAGAAAAAGGACTGGCTGTACTTTTTTTCCAATTTCTGGAGCGCTTGTTGACTGATTTTCTAAGCGTTGATGTCATTTTGAGATTCACAAATTATATTGATGAAAGACAGATTATGTTATTTTTTGTCTTTTTAAAGAAATCTGATATCAGGATATGTAATCTAGAAGATATTAGAAAAAGATTTTTTAAATCTAAGTGGCGCAAAATCTTTTTGTTATTTCCAAGACTGTAAGTTACTCAAAGCATCCCATAAATCAAAATAACTCAACTAAGAGCAATAATTAAATTTGGCACAGTTCTGTTTTAACTCAACAGGAGAAGTAATTTATTTTGTCTATTTTCTTTTTTCCAAATTCATTCTTTGGTCCAAAAAAACTGGAATAATTCTTTTTTCCAGCGGACTTTTCTTTTTCCATTGGAATGAATTGACATAAGGTTTTTGTTTATTAAATGCTTATAAAAATGTGTTGCTAAACCTTGTAAAATTAGGTCTTGTGGAACTTGTTGAAACTCATAAAAATGTTCTGCAACTGAATCCCACTTATCATAATGGTTCTCTTGTCAAAAAATAAAATGAGAGTGCATTTCTCTCAAAACTAATTAGCTATGGAAAATTTCATAGAGCGAGAACTCATATAATTTCAGTGCATACATAACGAATTTCAAGTGCATATGACTAAAGCAGCAAAACAAACTCTAATCGTTTATTCGCCAGTTTATGTGCCCAAGTTGGAACCATGTCCAAATTTTCAAATAAGCTTTTCCATTAGATAGCGATACTGATCTAAAACTAAAAAAGAGTGTACTCAAATGAGCCATATCATTGACAGGCTCTGACTCCGGAAAAAAAATTCAGCACAAGGAGGCTCCGTAATGTGCGTTTGCGCATAATGTTCCAACCCCTCTCAACCATGGTTTTGCCTTAATTGTGCAACAAATGAGTAAGAGATAGAAAAAATTCCGAAAAATTACATGTTCGAAAGTAAATGGTGAATCCCTTTAACAAATCCGGAAAGCTCTAAGCATTATACAAATGAAACAAAACTTTTTAGAGGGCTAATGAAACCTCCCATTTTGAGAGTAAGAGACAACAAAGACAATAAATAAAATCAACAAGCATTACTTTTGACCAAAACTCAATGTCGAAACAATTTTGTTGAAAAACTTAACGAAAAAATCAAAATAGCATCCGATAATAACCAAATGACCTGCATTTTATCAGAAATTAAGCGGGGTTCTGTCTTTTTTGATGATAATAATTAAGTAGACAGAATATAAAAGAGCAAAGCAAGAAAAACTTCAAATCTATAAAGAAAAACAAATTCAATGTCGTAAAAGCAATTAGCTATTAACTGCAATCGTTCACCTTATTATTTATACCTTCATACAAAACCAAAGAGACTTTCATTATCCAAAATGTCAGACAACTAAAAAAGTTAACAGTCAAAAATCAAAAAGTCAGTTGCAATTGTGGGAGGAGATGGCGTGAATCTATAACATAAAAACTTGAATGTAATCAGTTGCGCCTTATTTCAACGCGCTTAGTTTGACATAAAGTTTTTATTATTATGCCGCTAATGTGAATATCGGAGAAGACAGCAATGCAGAACCTCAAAACATAGTATCAACGCTTAGAAAACAATATTTTAAATATCAAAAAATAATAAAGACTACACTAAGCTTCCCTTAAAAAGGCGACCTCACCATTTGCTGAAACTTCGCTGAGAAAATGCAGAAGTAAAACTGAAAGGGCAGAGCTCAATATGCTTCTATTTTTTGAAAAACTAATACATAACAAACTTAAGCTTTCAACTATAGATATAGACAGATTAACCTGGTACTTTCCAGAAAACTAAATGTAGAGGTCGTTCTTGAGACTAAGTCAAAAGACTAAATATTAATACTGAATAAAGCAAAACTCAAAATTTCACGAACCATTTTTTACAAATGGTGCTGAAGCCAAAAAACCATACACTTTTTGCTGAAATTACTATTAATCTTCCTTCATTAGACTCCCTTGCGCGTTTTTTAAACTTGTAAACCTATAAAGTTCAATTTAAAATCATTGTGGTCTGTAAAAACATAAAAACACAAAAAGCAGAAAAGTGTTTCATGAAAAAGACTTGACTCATTACAATCCAACAATTGTACTTTAAAGACACACAAAGTGGTGATGCTCTTGCTGTCTATTCATAAGAAAAGTTTCAAATGTTACCGATTTAGCTAAATTGACAATAAAGACATTACATCAAAAATGTATGATTTTTTGATACTTGTCGAAAGAAACCGAATGTTAACAAAACACCAATATTTATAAACTAGGTGCATTAGATGAAATATTTAACCGCTCTCAACATACCAAATTAGAAATTTGATTAATTAGACTAAGTCAGAAAACTACAAATGAAAATCAAATTCTGACAAATCGCAAGAACCTATCAAAATTTCACGAAAGGAATTTGTCGGAGCCAGAAAAACCATGAGCTTTACTGCTAAAACACAATATTGGTTCATTCAGTTTTTTGAAACACACAATGAGTTAATAATTGAACCTTTAAATGAAATAAAACTCTATTTGCAATTGGTATAAAAAAGAAAAAAATAATTCAAATAGGGTAGAATCAAAATATAATCCGAATAACTTTTAATTGCATAAATCAAAGATGAGACCAAAACTGCTCTTGCTATCTCAGCGTGATTTTTAGAAACGCCGTTTTTCAATAGGGTTGAGTAGCAGTTCCTTAGGCTAAAGAAAACTTTTTTATATCAAATATAATTTATGCATTTAAATGATTATAGTTTAAAATTTGCGAAAGACCACAAATATGTTATTTCCAGGATCTCATCTTGGAAACTGGATAAAAAAATAGCCCAAATCTAAATATACAAAGATTACCATAGCAGTTTTTACATCTGCAACACCGGTTATAAGGAAAAGGCTGGCCAAATTTAATGCCAACTTTCATGGAAAAAAATTGCTGCGTTTTCAAAAATTTAGCTGAAAATTTGGCCACAAGAGTTGGTTCGGACGGTTTCGCAGCTCTTTTTTATCACAAATGTAAAAGTTATTGGTCAAAACCCCTTCCAACCACGTTTTTGATATAATTATGCATTAAAAGAAGAAGAGATAAAAAACATTTAAAAAAATCACTCGTTCGAAAGTAGTTGGTGAATCCATTTAAAAAATCAAGTAAGCTCTTAGCACTATACAAATGGAAAAAAACTCACTAGAGGGCCGAAATGGAGTGTAGGAGACAATCTTGTTCTTATGGAGAGCAAGAGACAACGAAAACAACATAAAAAATCATCCGGCATTAATTACGATCAACATTCGCGTATTTTAAACTTGTAAACCTATAAAGTTCAATTTAAAATCATTGTGGTCTGTAAAAACATAAAAACACAAAAAGCAGAAAAGTGTTTCACGAAAAAGACTTGACTCATTACAATCCAACAATTGTACTTTAAAGACACACAAAGTGGTGATGCTCTTGCTGTCTATTCATAAGAAAAGTTTCAAATGTTACCGATTTAGCTAAATTGACAATAAAGACATTACATCAAAAATGTATGATTTTTTGATACTTGTCGAAAGAAACCGAATGTTAACAAAACACCAATATTTATAAACTAGGTGCATTAGATGAAATATTTAACCGCTCTCAACATACCAAATTAGAAATTTGATTAATTAGACTAAGTCAGAAAACTACAAATGAAAATCAAATTCTGACAAATCGCAAGAACCTATCAAAATTTCACGAAAAGAATTTGTCGGAGCCAGAAAAACCATGAGCTTTACTGCTAAAACACAATATTGGTTCATTCAGTTTTTTGAAACACACAATGAGTTAATAATTGAACCTTTAAATGAAATAAAACTCTATTTGCAATTGGTATAAAGAAGAAAAAAATAATTCAAATAGGGTAGAATCAAAATATAATCCGAATAACTTTTAATTGCATAAATCAAAGATGAGACCAAAACTGCTCTTGCTATCTCAGCGTGATTTTTAGAAACGCCGTTTTTCAATAGGGTTGAGTAGCAGTTCCTTAGGCTAAAGAAAACTTTTTTATATCAAATATAATTTATGCATTGAAATGATTATAGTTTAAAATTTGCGAAAGACCACAAATATGTTATTTCCAGGATCTCATCTTGGAAACTGGATAAAAAAATAGCCCAAATCTAAATATACAAAGATTACCATAGCAGTTTTTACATCTGCAACACCGGTTATAAGGAAAAGGCTGGCCAAATTTAATGCCAACTTTTATGGAAAAAAATTGCTGCGTTTTCAAAAATTTAGCTGAAAATTTGGCCACAAGAGTTGGTTCGGACGGTTTCGCAGCTCTTTTTTTATCACAAATGTAAAAGTTATTGGTCAAAACCCCTTCCAACCACGTTTTTGATATAATTATGCATTAAAAGAAGAAGAGATAAAAAACATTTAAAAAAATCACTCGTTCGAAAGTAGTTGGTGAATCCATTTAAAAAATCAAGTAAGCTCTTAGCACTATACAAATGGAAAAAAACTCACTAGAGGGCCGAAATGGAGTGTAGGAGACAATCTTGTTCTTATGGAGAGCAAGAGACAACGAAAACAACATAAAAAATCATCCGGCATTAATTACGATCAACATTCAATGTATATTCAATTTTTCTTTAAAACTTATTGAAAAAATCATAATAGCATCTGATAAAAAAATAAACTCAACCAAAAAATCTGCATTTCTTCAGAAAATAAATAGTGTTCTTTATTTTTTGAGAAAAGTTAACAAGTAGACAGAAAACAAAAAAGCACAGTAAGAAAATATGTTCACACTTTAAAAAATAAACAAATTCCTTGTCATGAAAGCAATTAGCCCATATCTATGCATAGAAAGACTACCATATCAGTTTTTATATCTGCGCCACCGGTCAAAGGGGAACGAGAGGGCCACATCGGCATCTTTCATGCCAACTTTTATGGAAAGAAAAGTAAATTTGCTGCTTTTTCAAAAATCTAGCTAAAAATTTTGCCACAACAGTTGGTTCAAAGAGTTTCTCAGTTCTCTTCTATCATAAACGTAAAACTAATTGGACTATTTTCAACAAATTTATCATATTTTAACAATGATCGATCAATTATAAGAAAAAATTACGAAAAATGTGAACAAAACAACGGAAGTTAGGCTATCGTTAACAGAATTATAAATCTACGTTTCTCCTCGGAAGAAACAAATTTTTTTAAAAAAAATCTTTTTATTTTGAAACTCTATGCTTGACAAGTTTTCTAATGATACCACTCACAATCCTGTACAATGAATATATCGATCGGAGAAAAATGACTGAAGAAAAAAAACCGTTTCGAGTATATATTTCCTCCCCCCACTAGAGGGGTCGGAACAATAAAGTTTTATAAGTGGTATGAACAGAAATTTGATCACGAAGCTTCAACATGATTTAGAATTTTGGCGGCATACCAATCTGAGACCACTGCAAAGAGGATGCCTCAAAAAGTATAAGGCGAATGGAAAATCTCTGATTCTGATAATTAAATAAACGTACTAAACAACGTAGGTTTTGCACCGAAGTATAAGTTAGTTCTTTTAGATCTCGTTTTTTTTACAACAGAATATTAGATGGACAAACAGTGCCGAATACAACTGATTTTATGAAGATTTTTATTCTCTGTTGTAGGCAAAATTTGTCCTTTCTGGTAGCCAAGTGCAGCCATATATTTTACATTTTTGTAAAGTTGTCCTTGGTAGTCACTACAACTTAATCTAAATAGCTTTAGAAGAGAGTGTAAAGTGGTTTTGAAGGCTTAAGCATTTGAAAAGCGGAAGCATACCGCTTTGTTTCGAGTTGGGTTTCTGTAGCGGACATATAATTAAACTGAATTTCCTCAAATAGAAAAATGCCAACATATGAAAAACTTTGTTTCTGTACATTTTCATATTAACCAGAAAAATTTTGACGAGTTTGTCGAAACTTTGCAAATAAATAATTTCTAGCTCCACGTTTTTTTTAACTCTTATTCAATTTTTGTTGCTAGAATCAATTGAGATGGCATATGGTTTTTACTTCCTTCACAAATTTATGTATCATTATTATACAATACTTGACCAACTGTTGGTAAATCATTATCTTTTTTGTCTTAATGATTTCATGTAGCATCTGTAATGGATAGTAGTATTAGAAAAATATCCTTTTGACCTGGAAATTCGCATTGGCTTTTGAGTTTTGATTAAACATAATATCAAACGCTTTTCCTGCAAAATGATTTTTGTACATTTGATATAATAATAATAATAATAATAATAATAATAATAATAATAATAATAATAATAATAATAATAATAAAAATATTAATAATAATAACAATAACAATAATAATAATAATAATAATAATAATAATAATAATAATATTAAAAATAATAATAATAAAAATAAAAATATTAATAATATAATAATAATAATAATAATAATAATAATAATAATAATAATGATGATGATAATAATATTAATAATAATAATAATAATAATAATAATAATAATAATAATAATAATAATAATAATAATAATAATAATAATAATAATAATAATAATAATAATAATAATAATAATAATAATAATAATAATAACAGTAATAATAATAATAATAATAATAATAATAACAATAATAATAATAATAATAATAATAATAATAATAATAATATAATAATAATAATAATAATTTTAATAATAATAATAATAATAATAATAATAATAACAATAATAATAATAATAATATTAAAAATAATAATAATAAAAATAATAGTAATAATAATATAATAATAACAATAATAATAATAATAATATTAATAATATTAATAATAATAATAATAATGATGATAATAATAATAATAATAATAATAATAATAATAATAATAAAAAAAATATTAATAATAATAATAATAATAATAATAATAATAAAAATATAATAATAATAATAATAATAATAATAATAATAATAATAATAATATTAATAATAATAACAATAACAATAATAATAATAATAATAATAATAATAATAATATAATAATAATAATAATAAAAATAATAATAATAATAATAATAATATTAATAATAATAATAATAACAATAATAATAATAATAATAATAATAATAATAATAATATAATAATAATAATAATAAAAATAATAATAATAATATAATAATAATAATAATAATAATAAAAATATAAATAATAATAACAATAACAATAATAATAATAATAATAATAATAATAATATTAATAATAATAATAATAATAATAATAATAATAATAATAATAATAATAATAATAATAACAATAATAATAATAATAATAATATTAAAAATAATAATAATAAAAATAATAATAATAATATAATAATAATAATAATAATAATAATAAAAATATTAATAATATTAATAATAATAATAATAATGATGATAATAATAATAATAATAATAATAATAATAATAATAATAATAATAATAATAATAATAATAATAATAATAATAATAATAATATTAATAATAATAATAATGAATTTCATTAAACGTGGTTTCACCAAGATTAGTAAGTCCCTAACGGGGCTTGAATTTGATTTCCCTCAAACACTGTCCATCCATATGGGTACGATTTGTAATTAAAATTCTTTTTAGCTAAATCAAGTAGATGTTTTTTGACTTCTCTTTTGAATTTGGGAGGATTTGAAAATGCTGAAGTCCATGGGAGAACAACTTTACTTAAGCATTTTTCTAAATAAAACAATTTAGAAAAATGCTTAAGTAAAGTTGTTCTCCCATTGTGTGAAATAAAGTCAGATCTATTCATGTTCCAATCTTAAAATGCAGCCAACGACTCTGTTTTGATATTTTTTAAATTGAATTTCTTTCTCTTCAGGGCATAAATTAACCGAAACATAGCATACCAGTGATTCATAACATTCTCCTTTCACAAACCTGCATTAGTTTTAACTCAATTTAAGACTGATTGTAATTTTACTGACTGAAGTAATAATATATTTTAAGCATTGGGTGGTGGTGTGGGTGGTGCAGGTTCTGATCACCATCTGTCAGAAGTAATGCGACTGAACAATCCTCCCCCTCCCCCAACTGAGAAGACAGCTGCAGCTGCAGCGGTGACACTCTATAGGCCAAAAGGTAAGCGACCACATGAAAGAAAAGCTCATCATTGCAATTTGGTTCTACCAGTTTTCAATTGATTATTCGACACTTTGTATCCAATATGTTATCAAATCTTCTTTCCGTGGGGGTTTATTTCCTATCTCAAATGAAGTGGTGTTTTTTCCGCAACCGTTGCCAATTAGTTGAAAATTAGGGAACAACAGAGTTTCCAATGAGACTTTTAGGAATTTCTAAGAATGGTGACATTTTCCCTGAAGTACGGAATCTCACCAAAGTTCTCACTAGAACTCATTAATCCTGATGTCTTATTCAATCGAATTATGCTTGTGATGCATGGGCATGTGATTTACATTTGATGTTATCAACATTCGTGGGAAGTTACGAGGATATCCGGCAATTGATGCAGACTCGGTAAAATTTAACAGTAACGCACATGAACGACAAAATTATTTCGAAAAACACTAGGAGAGTTCCAGACCAATATTCGCACTTAAATCAACTGGAGATGTGCCATATTTCGCGTTTTTCAAGGTATACCACGCCAACTTAACGCTGATAAATGTATTTTTATACGTAATTATAATTCTCCAGCACCAAAAATCATTCATTCTTCTCTGATTTGTGTTGTTTTGTTGTTGTCTCTTCATACAAATGTCCACTACAATATCCTCGTGTCAATGTTATTCAATTTTGAATTTCACGGCCCAGGATTTGTTCCGACAGACGGGCTCTGTACTCGGCCAGGATTCCCCCCATCAAAATGGCCGTCTCGTTTCACCCTTTGCTTCTCTTTAAAATATTGGCCTTGTCCTCCGGGAACAGCTTGGGAAACTAAAACATTGAACTGATTTTTATTCACTTCCCATGTCAAGGTCACAGAACAAATCGGTTCCTGTTCCATCAGTTCACGATGGTCAGGTAAAGTCTGAGCTGAGTCCAATTTAGTGTGAATTGTTATATTCCTATAACTTACGAAATTTTATAAAACATACAGAGGTAGCTCCTAACGCACAAGAATTTTATCAGAAGGTTCAACCTTGTGGCTATTAAGAGTTCTTTCAAGTCACATCAGAAAAATTTTTGAAGTGGTAGAAGAAGTAACCAGATCAATATAGCTTCGAATATTTATAAAGTGTCTATAAAGATATTCTTTCGAAATTTACTCCTTCCGGTAATTGCAAAGCGTGATTGCTTTTTTCTGAGGACAATCTAATAGGTGAAGGAGACAGTGCAATAATTTTTTCATAGCCACGTGTAGTCCAATATACTATACACTAGCAATCATGTCCATTGTACTCAGATTTTGTACGTTTCTACACCCTTAGGTGTTCAAGTGCTTTAATATTTAGCCTTACACCCTCATTCTTAATCTGAATTAGGCATTTTGGTAAAAAAAAATTTGCGATCAAAAATGTCCGGTCAATGTGCTCCCCGTGTTGAGGAATTTCGTTTTTCACTTGTAAGAAATCGTCGTTTTTTGATCATTTTCCTTAGACAAAAATCATCAAAGCCCTTACGTGGTAATCGTCGTTTTGTTCGTTATTTCTTCGTTATTTTTATGTAAGAAATGATCGTTTTTTCATCGTTATTTTTTTGTAAGAACTGATCGCTTTTTTTCGTCGTTTTCGTCGTTTTTTCGTCGGGTCTTACATAAAAATCGTCGCTTTTTCGTCGTTTTTTTGTCGTTTCTTACATGTGGAATATCATATAAAACGGCAGTAAAATTGTCGGAAAAAATCTAAAGTTGAACTAACGAACAACTTTTTGAGATTTTCCAGTATGTTTTGGGTGTGTTCCCCTCCTCCTTCTCTCAACCGGGCTGGGGACTGGCTACGGCGGAGTTACAAACACAAACATAGGAGAACTGAGTCCGAGCAAACGGTAAAAATCCGCGCTCTAAGACTCTCTCCGAGTAAAACCAAAGACACAAACAAAACAAAACAAAACAAATTATAACATATAGCTAAACAGCAAATTATAACATATAGCAAAACTGCAAATTATATATGAAATGGCAATAAAATTTTCGGAAAAAGTCTCAAGTTGATTTACAAATCAACTTTTTCGAGATCTTCCAGTATGATCTGGGTGTGTTTCCCTCGTCCTTTCTCATCCGGGCTGGGGACCGGCTACGGCGGAGTTACAAACAAACAGCTATAGGAGAAATGAGCGGTGATCTAGCAAAAAAAATAGGCTCAAACTCTATCTCCAAACAAAAACAAAACAAATTATAAATAAAATGGTAATAAAATTGTCGGAGAAAGTCTCAAGTTGATTTTAAAAATCAAATTTTTGTCAGATTGTCGTTTTGTATTCGTTGTCCTCAACACGGGTTCTACAGGGTCCCACAAAACTTAGACAATGATAGGAATTGTTTTTGATCGGTAACGATTTCTTTTTAGGATAATTAGTGGTGGGTTCGATCGTATGGGAAGCACAAGAAAATTTTGAATTCAAATAGAACTCACTATAACCTGATCGGAGGTTTCTGTCGAGGACTTTGAACTCTGTTATGTAAATTTGAACTATTTACAAAAAGCGATGATTTCATCAGAAGTCTGTTGGAGCATAGACGTTTTGCAATTAACAATTAAGAATTTGCTACATAGAAGAATCAACTGTAGGAGCTCAGAAAACGCCGCATACATTTGTAAGAACCTGCAAATCAAATGTTTTTGTAGCAATTCGGTGAGGTGTCTTGTAATCTTTTTGTTCTTTTTTTCATAGACTTTGCGGTTCACTGTCGATCTATAAAATTCTGTTCCTTTGAACAACAGAACTCTGACAAAAAACATCGAAAAAAAATGCTGGAAGATGAAACTATTTTTCTTAGCTCAGGGAAATTTTTTTTGACTGATTCCCAATTTAGATGTTTTATTTTTTTTTCATATCAAATTGAAATACAATACTATTACATGATTTTCTTTTACAGTTTTGATATGTGATTAACTTTAATGCCCTACCCAAGCTTAAAATCTTAAATTTCGTATATTGGATGCTGGGAATTATTTTACTATCGTCACTGAAATTCCACATGATATATTTTTACTTTTATTCACATCACATGAAAGTTAATTTTATGACTTGTTCACTGTTTTTATATCGGTTTAATTTTAACGCATCAAACACGTTTACAGTTATCAAAACTCAAAGTTATTGTCAAATATTTAATCAATCAGTTGAGAACCTCTTTGAAAAAATATTTTGCGTATAATTGAAAAAAAAATTATAGCGATCTATAGTCTCGTAAGAATGTGCAGGATGCATGAACGTAAGAACCGGCCGTGCCTTACATGCTAACGACCCATTCTCCACCTCAGTTTTGTTTTTGGTAAATAAAGAAAAAAAATGCAAGTTCGAAAGCTTAAAGTAATTTTTTAATCTTGCAGCAATGATAAACATGATTCTATTCAATTTAGTTTGTCGGGTAGGGACTGCCATTTTCTTAAAAAGCGAGTGTAATAACTTTCATCAGAATCATAATGCGACAAAAGTTTTGTTTTTGTCCAGTTTTTAGGCATGTATTTTTATTTTTTGAAGAAAAATTTTTATGTTAGAATTGCCTTATTTGTTTGTCAGAACGCTATGAAATTGCTAATTTGATAGTTTAATTAATTGTTTGAAAGCTATACTTAGCCTGAATTACACTTGTGAAGCAAACGACATTGATTACTCTTGCTGTTTGATTTTAGATTAGATAATGGTTCACAACACTAAGCAGAAAAATTTTGCAACAGTTTATGCAGTCAAATTATCTGTCATCAGTTGCATTCAAAAGAAGAAGTTAACTTTGTCACTTCCTGCTGTTAGTCTAAGTTCAAAACAAAGCCTAATAGTCGCTAAAAGTCGAGGGTCGCGCATGAATACAACAGGAAGTACATATATTTTCAGATGCGTAGTTAGACGCCCATAACCACCCATATCCTGTCTCTCTCTCTTCTCCCTTTCTCTCTCTCTCTCTCTCTCTCTCTCTCTCTCTCTCCCTTCCTCCCTCTCCCCCTCTCTCTCCCTCTCTCACTGTTAAATTTATATAAAAAATCTATCTAAATTCTCTGTCGGTTTAGGAGTTTTGATTATTGACCTAAACACTTTTACCGTTTTGCTCTTGACTTCCTCTAAAAATCGTCCTGAAAAAGTAAAATTCACCAATTACAAAATCCGGCCACCATCGTTCTTCTTCAAATCTCAAAAACTATGAAAAAAGAAGAGGTAAAACAACAACAAGTTTGCTTTTTTGATAGCTGAACTGAGCATTTGAAAGCTAAACTTACCCTGGTTCGCAATTGTGAACAAAAAGACAGTGAATACAATTAATCGATTTACATTCATTTCAACTTGTTATCTTTTTTTTATTTTTAAGCTTGATACTTGATTTTCAATTAGATAAAGTTTCACAACACTCAGCAGAAAGAGTTTACAACAGTTTTTGTAGTCAAATTATTTGCTATCTGTCAAATTCAAGTCAAGAGAGGGAAGACAGCTATGGAATTTCTTGCTGTGAATCTAAGTTGCCAATCAATACATGATGGTCGCCACAAAATTCACGGGTATCTCTTGAACGCAACACAATTTTTTATATTAGATCCAGTCAGAGGCGTAGTTGGACGCCCACAACCGTCCATGATCTCTTTTTCTTCTGTCTCTCTCTCTCTCTCTCTCTCTATATATATATATATATATATATATATATATTTTCTTTCTCTCTCTCGTTCTTTCTCTCTCTCTCTGTTATTTTTAACGGACGGAGAACCTATCTAAATTCTCTGTCGGTTTAGGACACTTGATCATTGACCTAAACATTATTTTTCGTGTTGCTCTTGACTTCCCCTAAAACTCGTCCTATATAAAAAGATTTAACCGATTTGAAAATCAGACACTCATTGTTGTTCTTCAAATCTCATAAACTACTATGAAAAAGAAAGAGAAAGAAAAGAAACGAGTTTGCCTATTTGATAGCTCAATTGAGCCTTCGAAATCTATACTTACCTTGGGCCACAATTGTGAAGCAAAAGACAGTGAATACAAGTACTCGAGTTACATTCATTTCAGTCCCAATATTTTTTTTTATTATTAACCTTGTTATTTGATTTTGCACTAGATAATGTTTTACAAGACTCAGCAGAAAAAGTTTACAACAGTTTTTGCAGTCAAATTACTTGCTATCTGTTGATTTCAAGGGAGGTGAGACAGCTATGCAACTTCTTGCTGTGAATCTAAGTTGGCAATAAATGGATGATAGTCGCCACAAAAATCACGGGTGGCTTTTGAACGCAAGACAACGCACTTTATATTAGATCCAGTGAGAGCCGTAGTTGAACGCCCCCAAACTGTCCATATTCTTGTTTTCTCTCTCTCTCTCTCTCTCTCTCCCTCTTTCGCTCTCTCTTTCCATATTTTCCTCACAGAGCAGTTCCAATAAATCTTTTTCTTCCTTATTTCTGTGAGATATGACAAAGTGAACAATTGTAATTAAATAAAATATTTCGTATGTAGCAACAACCTAAATCATATGCTATTTTAAGCACATCATAAGCAGCAAAACATTTTCATATTTTTATATTCAAGAAAAGTTTATATTCAAGAAATTTTTATATTCAAGAAAAGTTGCTGCAAAGGGATATATTTCTTAGCATACCAAATTTTAAAAAATGCTGCTTTTTCCCTATTCCTAAGCACATGGAATGTAGTTATGATGGGATATGAGGACAAGATATCGCAAATCGAGGGATGTGAACCGGGGTGAAAATAATCAGATATTCTCTGCTTTTTTCGAAAATTATCTGCAGCAGGTTATTTAACTTGTTTGTGGTGGATTAAACTAGGGTGTGTTAGAAATAGTGGGGAGTGGTCAGGACATTTTCACATATAACGAAGTTGAGGTGAGCGGCCAAAGCCAAGTCTATGATCAGACCACCTTTATTTTGGGTCGATCGATGGTTAAGAGACCATCTGTACTAAAGTCGTCTCTGATCAAACCCACTTGACACAGAGGGTATCAGACTCATTTGGTCAGGCACATAGGGTATTATGGTGTTCTGAGGTTTCTAAAAATTAATCAGGTTTCAAAAAGTTGATTAAACATCATCTTTTATTCAACCCGTTTTCCAAATCCTTGCCGAAAATGAAAACCTAGTCACTGCACTTTTTTCCGAGCAACTAACGAACATCCCAGTTTACTGAAATCATTTAATTGCACGTTTTTCTGCTGTTGAAATTTGAATGTAAACTATACTAGCCACATGGTTAATGTTGCATGTTGGAGATTAAATAATCACATCATTGTCATCTTCCTAATTCATAACAAACTAAGGCTCGGTTTTCTTTAATAAATTCAATTAAATTATTTGAATCCTGTAACGGTTCAGTCTATTGGAACTATTTCGTATCGTTTAAGCATTTAAGCTATAACAGTTTGGCTAAATTTGGTGTTTATGAATTTTAGAGTTTTTTGTTTTAATTGTAATAAGAGGTAGTTTCGTTTTCGAATAAAGTTACGCACAGTTGGGCCAATACTCCATCTTGCCATGCATATTGACTCTAAGAAAATGTTGTTTGCAGATTTTTCTGCTATATTTTGCACTTTTTCTAAGATTCTGAAATGTTTATTAGAGCAGTTTCCTGTTTGTTGCAAAAAAAGCTAAAACTATTTAACGATATTCTTGTTTCTTGGAGTTCTGTCGGAAAAAGTTTTATTTCTAAAAGTAGATCTCTGACAGTTTTGTAGTTGGTTTTCAGAAAGGAACGTTTCATGCCCGATGTAATCTGTCTGTTGATTCTGTGTGATAGAATAATAGATAAAAACAGTAGAAAAACTATGCAAAAATTTGATTGAGTCTTTACAAGTGATTTGAAAAGGTTCACTCTTGTTTTAAATGGTACCTGACGACGAACAACGCATAATGATCTGATTCCTGAAGCCATTCTATAGATAACTTTGTTGAGTTGATTTTTGCATGTCAGTCCCTTATAAAATATTACGTTTCTCAGATGCTTCCAATAGCCGTCCATTGAACTTGGCATTGTGCACGATTGGCAATTTTTCTTTCTCGAAACCCATCAACGCCGGCTTCCTCTCATTCAACTTAATCTGTCTTGTTTCATATATCGATCTCTTTTGTTCTATGCATCTTCAGTTTTTGTTGTTAATGAGTTTCATCTTTTATACATAAATTTGCTGTATCCTCGGCCAACTGTAATACATCACAATTTGTTAATATATTTTCCTTGAAATTGGTGACACGAAAAATCAAAAAGCCCATAGACAGTTACCTGAGAAAAAAAGTGAATTACTATAACCAGAACTTTTTTTACAATCCCAATTTTAACACATTGTTTTCTGTCACACACAAAAAGTTTTATAAAATTTTTAGCCTTCTCTCCAAATCCATATATATCTTAAATTTTTGTTCATTTTTCATCTATTGTTTTCATCGAGACAGAACATTTGCGTTTGAAATCCGCAATGATTTTTTTCTGTTATATCTTTAAAATGTAAGCAGTGGATTGAAAGTTTATGACGTAATCGCTTGAAAATGTTTTCTAGAGTTGAAGTGACTGATTTGTGTCGACATTTTTCTGTTTCCAATCGGTGTACTATCCTATAAACTGTGGTTGCTTGGGCTGTTATAAGAACATTGGAAAGAGTTTTTGTGTTTTCTCATTCATTGGTGGCAAATTGTAATTGGGTTCCAATAGACAGTTTATTACCTTTCAGCGCCCAATCTCTTATACAAACCGATATGTCCAAATTATGGTTAGGTTGATTATCAGAAAAAATATATAATTGTAATCTGACGACTGGTCTGAAAAAAGTTCCGGTCCATCTGATGTCAGGGAAGACAAATTTGGAGAAACTTCTTTCGTTTTGTATAAACGGAGACTCACAACGCAATTAATAATTTTATTGGAAATCTTTCTGTCATATTCAATGAGATGACTGCCTTTCCCTAATTTGTCCATTCTTTCCAATCGTATGTTGGAGGTTGTCATCTTTTGGAAAAACTTCCATTGTTCTTTTGAAGTAGGGCAGTGCTGAAAGATGCTTCGAAAACTCAGCTGCAGTTTTTTTGTCATTCTTCGCTCAGAATTGCTTGAAGCTTTGTAACTATTAGAAATTTCTGGATTTGCTTTGCCTTTAACGCAATAAAAACATGGTTTTTTTGCATTTATGAGTCATGTAATTTTTTGTCAACCATTTTTTGTTGTTTTTGGCGATACTTTCTAACAACTTCAAGGGTGCATGAAAACTCAGATTATGTTAAAGAAATTCTTTGAAATTATGAATCTTTTATTTGGGATCAATTGTCTATTGTATCCATGACCAGTCCTGTAGCGCAATGTCACGATTGAAATTTGGTCTCGTAAGTTTATTGTTATTGACTACCAAAAATTGTTTTTCCTTACTCCTGTGATCTTTTGTTCATCATGAATGATGCACAATTGCGATCTGATCAACTCCAAGAATGGGCTCTAGAATATTGGCAAAATTTGTTTCTAGAGTTGAAGAGACTGATTTGTGTCGACATTTTTCTGTTTCCAATCGGTGTACTGTCCTATAAACTGTGGTTGCTTGGGCTGTTATAAGAACATTGGAAAAAAATTTTGTGTTCACTCATTCATTGGTGGCAAATTGTAATTGGGTTCCAATAGACAGTTTATTATCTTTCAGCGCCCAATCTCTTATACCAACCGATATGTCCAAATTATGGTTAAGTTGATTATCAGAAAAAATATATAATTGTAATCTGACGACTGGTCCGAAAAAAGTTCCGGTCCATCTGATGTCAGGGAAGACAAATTTGGAGAAACTTCTTTCGTTTTGTATAAACGGAGACTCACAACGCAATTACTAATTTTATTGGAAATCTTTCTGTCATTTTCAATGAGATGACTGCCTTTCCCTAATTCGTCCATTCTTTCCAATCGTATGTTGGAGGTTGTCATCTTTTGGAAAAACTTTCGTTGTTCTTTTGAAGTAGGGCAGTGCTGAAAGATGCTTCGAAAGCTCAGCTGCAGTTTTTTTGCCATTCTTCGCTCAGAATTGCTTGAAGCTTTGTAACTATTAGCAATTTCTGGATTTGCTTTGCCTTTAACGCCATAAAAACATGGTTTTTTTTTATTTATGAGTCATGTAATTTTTTGTCAACCATTTTTTGTTGTTTTTTGGCGATACTTTCTAACAACTTCAAGGGTGCATGAAAACTCAGATTTTGATAAAGAAATTCTTTGAAATTATGAATCTTTTATTTGGGCTCAATTGTCTATTGTATCCACGACCAGTCCTGTAGCGCAATGTCACGATTGAAAGTTTATTGTTATTGACTACCAAAAAATAGTTTTTCCTTACGACTGTGATCTTTTGTTCATCATGAATGATGCACAATTGCAATCTGATCAACTCCAAGAATGGGCTCTAGAATATTGGCTTCAAATATTTGTTTCTTTGAAAAAAAAAACTTTTCCAGCAGTCATTTTTATGAAATCGTTTCACTTTTTCCTGATGTTTCAATTTGCAATTTTTACAATCAGAAAATTTTTCCAGTGACTGAACAGACGCTACCGCATCAGTTATTAGATTTGAATAATTCACAAATGCTTAAAAATTTCTTTTGTTTCACATCTCAGTAACCAAAATGAGCTATAAATTGAACTCCATTCCTCTTTAATTGATGTTGTTCCTCATCTTGTCTATCCATCCAATTGTCTGATCATGATATTGTAATTAGTAATCGTAATAATTATCCTAATTATTGTTGTCCATGATCTCGAACAACACTAATGCAGTTTGTAGAACCACCCGGGTCGAGGTGTCACCGCTAAAAATTGCTAAGAGATGTTAAATTTGCGGTGAATTATGCGGACGAACTACGCATAATGATCTGATTCCTGAAGCCATTCTATAGATAACTTTGTTGAGTTGATTTTTGTATTTCAGTCCCTTATAAAATATTACGTTTCTCAGATGCTTCCAATAGACGTCCATTGAAATTGGCATTGTGCACGATTGGCAATTTTTCTTTCTCGAAACCCATCAACGCCAGCTTCCTCTTTTGTTCAATGCATCGATCTCTTTTGTTCAATGCATCTTCAGTTTTTTGTTGTTAATGAGCTTCGTTTTTTGTGCATAAATTTGCTCTATCCTCGGCCAACTGTAATACATCACAATTTGTTAATATATTTTCACTGAAATTGGTGACACGAAAAATCAAAAACCCCATAGACAGTTACCTGAGGAAAAAAGTGAATTACTATAACCAGAACTTTTTTTACAATCCCAATTTTAACACATTGTTTTCTGTCACACACAAAAAAATGAGCTCTAAATTGAACTACATTCTTCTTTAATTGATGTTGTTCTTCATCTTGTCTATTCACCTAATTGTCTGATCATGATATCGTAAATAGTAATCGTACTAATTATCCTAATTATTGTTGTCCATGATCTCGAACAACACTAATGCAGTTTGTAGAACCACCCCGGTTGAGGTGTCACCGCTAAAAATTGCTAAAAGATGTAAAATCTGCGGTGAATTATGAGAACGAACCACGCATAATGATCTGATTCCTGAAGCCATTCTATAGATAACTTTGTTGAGTTGATTTTTGCATTTCAGTTCCTTATAAAATATTACTTTTCTCAGATGCTTCCAATAGGCGTCCATTGAAGTTGGCATTGTGCACGATTGGCAATTTTTCTTTCTTGAAACCCATCAACGCCGGCTTCCTCTCATTCAACTTAATCTGTCTTGTTTCATATATCGATCTCTTTTGTTCTATGCATCTTCAGTTTTTGTTGTTAATGAGCTTCATCTTTTATACATAAATTTGCTGTATCCTCGGCCAACTGTAATACATCACAATTTGTAAATATATTTTCCTTGAAATTGGTGACACGAAAAATCAAAAAGCCCATAGACAGTTACCTGGGGAAAAAAGTGAATTACTATAACCAGAACTTTATTTACAATCCCAATTTTAACACATTGTTTTCTGTCACTCACAAAAAAATGAGCTATAAATTGAACTACATTCTTCTTTAATTGATGTTGTTCTTCATCTTGTCTATTCATCCAATTGTCTGATCATGATATCGTAATTAGTAATCGTAATAATTATCCTAATTATTGTTGTCCATGATCTCGAACAACACTAATGCAGTTTGTAGAACCACCCGGGTCGAGGTGTCACCGCTAAAAATTGCTAAAAGATTTAAAATTTGCGGTGAATTTAAGTAAGATTTGCGCTCAATGCGATGAATGCGGTGAAAAAAAATTTAAGCGGTGAGAATATTTTTTCACCGCTGAAGCGCTGAAGAAAATTTTTTCACCGCTACCTGCAGAATTTGCTGGAAAAAAAATTTTCACCGCTAAAATCGCAAACCTTACAGATATTTACGGCCAATTTCAACGCTTATGTTGACATTCAAGTTGTGAGTAGTTCAAAACCCTGTACGGAAGTTTCTTTTTTTGTAAGAAATCCGATGAAAAAAATTTCACCGCTAAAAACCACAAATACTACAAAATATCACTGCTTTCACCTCATTCACGGGAAAAGATTTGTGCGCTTTGCGATGAAAAAAATGTTTTGTTCACCACTTTTCACCGCTAATCTTGAATTTTCTTTTGACAAAATCTCGACCTGGGCATTCACAAAGTCTGCTTGGAACGCATGACAAATCCCACCAGAGGTAACTGGAAACACAAAATATTTGTGTAGCCGGGTCGAGGTGTAACCGCAAAAATTGCTAAAAGATGTAACTTTTACGTTAAGGTTTTAATGTTTATTTCAAAAATTTAAGATTTCCGCTCAATGCAGTGAATGCGGCAAAGAAAAAGTTTCACCAATAAAAACTGCCAATCTTACTCTGAATCACCACTTATAGCTCAGCAAATGATAAAATGAATGTGATTTAAATGCAAAATAAGGCATAGGAAATTAAGACAGAGGTATAACAGTCAGAGACAACGAGACTGCTAAGCAAGAGGTTTGAGGTTCAAACTTGCTTGAGGCGGTCTATTTTTGTTTGATTTGATAAAATCACAGCTAATCTTTCACCAGTTCTCCTTTTTCACCTCTAAAAAAATGCAGGCACTTTGTCACCTTCCCAAATCCAGATGTCAGCGCATTATTTTGTAACAAATGCGCTGAATGCGCTGAAATGCGCTCAAATGCACTTACTTTGTTTAAAAAAAAACTTCAGCGCATTGTTTTTGCATAATAATACCCTGAGATGGGCTGAAACTTTGTATTAAATGCGTTCATTTTTCAGTGAATTTCTGAAATTGATTGATTGATTTAAATTCAGATGGTAGATGATACAGAGCATTTTATACAGAATATTAAGTTTAATCAAATTACCACCTTGGACACCATACGAGTCAAATGACTCTACAAGAGGTGCCCAGAGAAAAAACGTGCAATACCTAAAAAAACAAATCGAAAACATCTTTATTATCCAAATAATATGCCCTAAGTTTAGTTCGAATCGAAAAAATCTGTTCTTTAGATACTTGTTTGGGTAAGAGATTTTCTTTAGCAAGGTAGTTGAACATTTTTATTATTGAAAATCTCAAGGATTTCTTCTGAGTCTGTGTTTTAAATTTTGGTAAAGGGATGAGTGACTTAATGGATGCCCGCGTGTTCGGCCTGTTACTGTCAACATCAAGAAAATTCAAAGGAGAAACTTTTGCAATCTGATCCAGGATCTCTTTTACAAGAGCGTCAAAATATAAGTCAAAAACTTACAGCACGTTGTAACGCTTGAAAAGATAGCATACATGGTCTCCTCTCTTTTTGAAAAAGATAGTCTTTAAAATACGTTTTTGTAGACAGAAAATCGAACTGAGTTTTGTTTTTTTTTGCGTAACCGTAAGCTAAAATGCCGTACGATATCATTGGTTTGGCATAGCTATTATACATTTGTAATAAAAAAGTTTTTGTAAAAAAGTTTCTTGCTCGGAACAGCATTCCGTTGAATTTTGCTATTTTTTTGCCAACATATTCAATGTGTGGATCAAAATTGAGATGCTTATCTATGAACACTCCTAGATATTTGAATGAATTTACTTCTTCAAGCACTTCGCCTGATAGCAGATTTTTTTATTTTTGTACATTCCGGCCAAAACCAACAATTTTACATTTCTTACTGTTAATGACAAGTTTGTTTCTTGAGGACCAATTTTCAATCTTTTTCAAGTCATTATTGAGCTTTTCCTTAATTTCCAAATTATTTCCTGATGTTAAATTTGTTGTGTCGTCTGCAAAAAGTGCTATTTTTGAATTATCTTGAACAATTTGAGGCAGATCATTGATAAACAAAAGAAACAGCAACGGGCCCAAAATTGATCCCTGTGGAACACCTACATTAATTTCCATTTTTTTCGACTCTTTTGATCCGTGGACTACAAATTGTTTTCTATCTAACAGGAATGAAGCAATGAGTGCACTAATTTTTCCTCGAAAGCCTAGATTTTGTAATTTTTTTTATCAGAAGTGAATGATCAATTGTGTCAAATGCCTTCTGAAAGTCAATGAAGCAAGCGAAACCCATTTTTTGTGAGTCAATAACATTTCGCATCAGTTCTGTAACTGATGCGATCGCGTGTGTGCATGAGCGTTTTGGCCGGAAACCGAACTGTTCGTTTGAGAGAAGTTGATGTTTTTCGAGGAATTCAACCATTCTTGTATTCAAGACTTTTTCAAACACTTTGCTTAGGGATGACAATAGACTAATTGGTCGATAGTTTTAAGGGTATTCAAAACTTCCAGTTTTATGTATAGGAATTACCTTAGCTGTTTTAAGACAAACCGGAAAAAATCCTTCTTGAATGCTCCTATTTATTAGCTTAGCCACATGATAGCTAACTACAGAAGCTACAAGTTTTAAAAATTTATTACTAATTCCATCATGACCCGCTGTGCTTTTGTTTTCTAATGAACTTATTATGTTGAATATTTCGATAGTGTTGACGGGAAATAAGAAAAAAGTTTTCTCGTGACATGGTAAACCTGGCTCACTGTCTACATTGTGAAAATCTGTGTTACTCACTTTCTTCCCTACGTTGATAAAAAAGTGATTAAACTCTTCCACATCAATGTCTTTTACTGATTTTTTCCTTTGCCCTAGGAATTCTTTGAACACTTTAAATTTTTGTTCTGGACTACCTGATAAAGTCAGTTTTTGATCATAGTGTTGTTTGCGAGCATTTCGTACTTCATTTGTTACTAAATTGCGTAATTGCTTGAACTGGACTTCATTTTTACTATTTGGGTGAGATATGAGTGTATCATGTGCCCGATCTCTCTTGCTAATGAGATTCTTTAACCTGTTTGTCATCCAACTGTTTTTGAAGATTTTCTTCTTCGTAATTGGACATTTATCATCAAATATTTGTAGAATGATTGAACTTAGTTCACACCATGAACTTTCAAGATCATAATTATTCATCTTGTTTAATCTATGTTGGAGAATGAAGAGGAAATTCAAATAATTCTGTTCATTCTCAAAAAATTTAAAATCACGACTGTAATAAAATTCATTAGATTGAGAGCTAGAGACTGAAAAATCAAATTCATAAATTAGAGCGTAATGTTCGCTGAAAGACCATTTCAGGGTTGATACTTCTTTCGATTGTTTTGACAAAATATGATCGATACATTTGCTCGTGAACTTAGTTACTCCTGTAGGTTCTGCGTTTTGCATTTCATAATTAAATGAATTGATCAAGTTTTGGTACTGTTGATGATATGCATCAGAGATATCAATATTAAAGTCACCACAAATAATAGTTTCCTCTTTCATCGCGTTTATTTTGAACAATAAACTTTCAAAAGTCTCAAGGAAATTTTGAATTTTATCCGAGGGAGGCCTGTATAGAACACAGAAATTTATTCGCTTTTTTCCGCTCTCTATGGATAGGAGTAGATGTTCCAGATTTTCTTCAAAAAAGAAATTAGATATTATCTTACAATCTTCTCGTACAAAAAAGCCAACGCCTCCTCCTTTTTTGTCGTTTCTATTTTTTACTATCAATGGTTGATACCCTGTTATGAAATACATATCTATGGGATCGTTATCAGTGAGCCAGGTTTCGCATACAGCTATTACAGCTGGTTTGGTTTTGAGGGTTTCTAGTTGACAGCACAGTTGGTCATGATGGGATCTTAGGGATTGCACGTTTATAAACAAAAGCGCTTTCGAGTGATTATCCATTTCCAAGTAATAGATGATTGCCCAATTACTTGATATTAAAACTGTTACGAAAACACGAAGTCGAAAAGGAAGCGTACACTGCGCCTGTTTTTTAAGCCGCGTTATTTAATGTTTGGACAATCATCTATTGGGTGGAGTATTGTTGTCATTAAGTTTTTTTCCAGCTGGTGTTGCTCCCATATGATAAATATCGTCAAAATTATCAATTTCAATTACATCGCCAGGTCGTTTCTTTCGTCGCTGATTTGACAATTGGTTAGTATTCCAGTTGTTGGCTTGGTTGCGTTGATTAGGAGATATTTTCTTGATTGCCCGTGATTCAAGATCTTCAACTGCTTTAACACTATCAACAGGTTGTGTTACACGCCCATTCTCAGTTTTTAAAATCAGTTTACTCTACAGTTGTAGGTCGTGGTGACCAAATCCAGCTCGTTAGCGCGCTTTTGAATAGCCAAATCATGTTGGGGGAGACGTTCTTTCATAATACGGGTTTACCATTTAGTGGGTTCCTAAAGTTTGCGAGCATTGGTCGACGATTGTATAATTCAATTTTATCTTTGTAGTAAATAAACTTGACAATTACCGCAGGGGGGGGGGGTGTTACCTTTCCAAATACCCAAGGGATGACAGGCTTTGATTGCGTCCGGAGACATCGAATAATTCAAGCATTTGTTAAAGAAAAATAGAATTTGATCCGTTATGTTGGCGTTACCAGGTTGCAGAGGGGGGTTATTTATAATAATTGTGTCTTTTGAACTATACCGCTCCAATTGAATCACTCTGGATTCCAGTTCGGTAACTTGGTTAGTCAGAGAAACTATTTGGTCGTCTTTTTCAATAAGTTTTTTATGGAAATAAGTAAGAATGTTTCGCATTTTTTCGTCAGTAATTGAACAAATTTCAGATTCGAACGCGAATTTGGCCATGATTTTTACGTAAGCAGTGCAATAGTTTCAATTCAGTTCATGAATTAGTAAGCGACTGTTTTCGAACGTTGCTCTTTTTGTTTTTGATGTAAAGAAATTCAGTGAATTTAAACGCTTTTTGGCATCGATTCCTGACGTTGTACTACTTAATATGATCTTTCATTAACAATTAACGTTTTGTAAGAGATGCGTTGAAAAGCGCTAAAATTCGTTGAAATTATGTGATATATGCGCTGAATTTCCATCGCTTATTTTACATGATGTCAGTCCATTTTCTTTACAAAATTCCTCATTAAAAAATTAGGTCGAATGGGAAGAATTTCAGGAACCAATGAAGCAGTGGATTAAGTCATGCGCACGCAACTGCAGAGCTGGAGTCGAGTTTCCGTCAACGCAAGTTTTTCAAAATGCAGTGGTTTCCAGCACATTGCTCGCAAAAATTCAGTGCTTTTCAGCACACTTCAGCGAACTATTATGTGGGGATTTTGTGCTGATAATTTGCTGAATTTAGCATTTTAGCATTATTGCATTTTAGCTCATTTCTTACATATTTTTTTGAAAAAGTTTTCAACCCAGGTTGTTACGGGACCATTGTAAGTGGTTTCACTTCTATTCATTGCAACACTAAAACTAAGTTTTAAACAAAAACAAAACCTCAACCTGTATGAGATATAGCATTGAACGCTTTGAAATCTGGTTAACTGTACAACTGCGGCATTAACTGAACAACTGTGAAAACTTTTGATCCTAAATTTCTTTATAATTCGATGTTATTGAAATTTGATTTTACAGGTATAAATATTTCTTGGTTTCTATTATTTAATTTTTCTAAATAGAAATTATAATGGGTATTCTGAAGACAAGATTATATATAGCAGAGACAATGAACTTAACTCATAATTTTATACAGCAATTTGGATTTCGCTGACAATAGTGCCCAGTAAAAAGACCCATGTTAATACTTCCATGTTTTAACCCTTTGAATATGAAAAAATTACTAAATTGCAGAAAAAAATTCCTGAAGTGAACGTATTTGGTTGAAGCAGCCAAAAGATGATAAAGGAGATTCTGCTGACTTGACGGGTTCTTCTTTTTTTTCATGTTGACCAGGATGATAGTCATAATGACTGGAAAAAACACGTTGGTGCCAGTTCGTGCTAAGATCAGATAATTCCGGTTTTGGTTCAATTGATATACAAGCAATATTTTATATTATATTGTCTGAAACTTGGATATAGTTGGCTTCTTTTGAAAAAACTTACATGAGAGGGAAAACCACGCAATATTTTTCCAAGATATTGAAAGCAGTATTTTGGTTCTTGCGAAAACCAAGACCCTGTGTGGACCTGAAAAAATGTTTCGTGGGTATTCAAGATTTGGCGTGGAATTGACGAGTATAATGTGTGTATTCACAGTGAGTTTTCATGATAAAGAAATTTTCTGGCGAGCATACGTTGCATACATTCGTTTTCGTGGCCACTTTTTCATTTTATTCATCGTTATTCTTCAAACATCATTTCTTTTTTTTGGGGGGGGGGTCTTAGAGAAAAGGTTAGTTTGAGCCCGCGTTTTTGGAAAGTTGTTGCAAAATGTTTACCGGGGTCTGTCTTTTATTAGACTGGATGATATTTGAAACTAAATCTGGTTATATGTTGTATTTCTGGTCTCGGATGATCTGATCAGTGGTCCATTACCTTCACAAACGAACAGTGGCCCATTGCTTTTGGCTCAAAAAAGTTTTATCAGAGGTTTTATCATTAAAGGTTTTGCACTTCAGACATTTTTAGAAACTGTAAACTATAAGCAAGAAATTTATAAATTTGCAAGAATCCTATAGGACGTTGACAGTTTCGCATTACTAAATATGAAAAACTTCTAATGCCCATTTTTTGCAAAAGATGAAAAGATAGTAAAAGCTCCAAAGTCGGCGAAACCTGTAAAATATTTAAGTCAAATGGTCATATAGTACAACTGCAAAAACTCTTCCGCGTACTACCATTGTTTCGACTGGCTTGTTTCGACAGGAAGCTTGTTTGAAACAACTAAAAAATAAAATGGAGTTTTGAAGAAAGCAAAAATTTGTCGTTAAATCCGTGAACGATTCCGTTGTTTCATTTCATTTGCTTAATTTTTTATAATCAACTTATTTTCATAAGCATAATGATATTTCGAGAATCTACTTCAAAAGTGGTTTTTTTGTTATTTTGATTATGAATTTCTCGTGGTTTTACATTTGTTCATTTGTCGTGCAAAATTGTGACACAATAAACGCATCGAAGTTGCAGGGGTAAAACTAAATTGTCTTTGAGGCAAGATGAAAACAATTAGGTACTTTTAATTTGAATGACTTACTTCAAAAGACTTTCTGCACAAAAATAAAAACTCTGATTTACGACCAGACTTGAGTCTCAGCGCTGAACCAGCACATTTCAAAAGTAAAATTGTAATTCAATTCTGAAACAATTTATCTTCAGATTATTTTAGTTTATTAATAGGCAGTATTTCTGCACAGTATTTCTTCATGATTAAATTGAGGTCATAGAGTTCGCCCAGGCTAAACTCATCCCGTATAGTTCAAAAAATACTAATACCCCAAAACTAAGTAATACTTTCGTAGCTTATAATTGGTAATTACTATAGTAGTATACACACTATTTTTGCATAAGCTAGTTTGTAAGCAATTATCACAAAGCCCATTTAGCTTAGTGGTTACGACTTGCTGCGCATATTAAATGTCACAAGTAACCACGCGGAAGTTTGAATTGCATATAAAGCAAAATTTGTTGGCGGGAGTTAAGCTGAGCATATTAATTTTTCTGAAGTAAATTTCACTCAAAAATCAGACTGGCCAGTGTAAACTGTGACATGAGCAGATTTCTGGCCATCCTAATAAACAGAATGTCTTTACACTGATTCAGCCTTGATTTGCTCTGCCAGCAACTTCCGGGCAATAAAAGTTGAATTAGTAGTTTGAATTTTAAATAGGGTTTTGTATAGATTTGGTTGCTTTATGCAAAAATGTTAAAGCCAAAATTTCAATAATTTAGTGATATTTCTCGATATTTTTCAGATATTTCTTGATTTTGCTCAGAACGAATAACTTTACCATGGTATTATGTATTAGACATTTGCTGAGCATGTTCTTCCCTTTGTGCTAAATATATTCAATTTGACCTTTTCTTAATTCCTGTATCAATTTAAAATTTTTGGAGATTAGTTGTCCCAGTCATTTTCCATCCCTTGCTTCATTGGCGATGCAATTATTCAGTGAAGGAGTCTTTTGTCAGCTAAATATGGGCATTCTTTACAACTCAGGATAATAGAATTTGTTATAAAAATCAACGCCCACATGCAAGCAAGCATTCTGGTTAACTACTAAGAGTCAAATTTAATTAAAGATATCAGTAAAAGTTATAAAACTTTCAACTTTTTGTTTCACACATGGATATCTAATTTTTCGGAAAATACTTTTTTGGCTGAACAATGTTTCAAGTGATGTTGTTCTGTTAAAGCATTGAAATATGGAAGCCTATATTAATTTTCTTCAAATGGAAACTCAAGTTGGTTTGACAATAATTTTGCTATGAAAATGGTTAAAATTTTTCGTCATTAATCATTGAAATGAACCAATTCTAAATTCCGCTTGTTGTTTTTTCTATCCTAATACTTACTTGGAGGAAAAATCAGATCATCGTAAAAGACAGAAAAAAATATACCCAAAAGTTTTAAGGATATTAATGAATTAAACTCTGAGAGGAAAGGAAGCGTAATGCCAAACGAAGTTTTGTGGATAACTAAAAAATAAAACGCTATCAAAATGTTGAAAGAAAAAAAACTTCAACTACGTCTCTTGCGTTGCAATATTTTGCCCGTCTCGCAAAATCGACAGTTATCTTGCAAATTCCTTCATTTTTTGAAAGCTATCATGCACAATTTTTCGAGATGGTGCGTAATCTTAAGCGACTGTTGCAAGAATTTGTCAGGATCTTGTAAGTTATCCGTTGATAACAGGCTTGGGAAGTTAATCTGTTTTAACCTGCCGGAGTCGGAAATAAAAGTTAACTTGATTTTGCAAGATTCTAGTGAGACTAACTCTGTCTTGAGTAACTTTATCGCGCAAGATTAGCTTTGTTCTCGACTAGGCTCTACTTTAAAACTTGCCTTTAATGGGAATTATAATCGAACTGTGTTAGGTAAAGCAATCGGACATTCAAAGCAAAATGACCGCTGGGAGATGGTGCCGTGTATTCATTAATACATCAATGAAAACACTACTCGTCCGCATATAACCTGATCACACTGATCATCTTTTGAATGAGCTAAAGCGTGATCAAAGACATTGATTTTTGATATAATTCATTGAATTTTGATCTTGGTTGCTCGTATTCACGCCGCTGTTTTAGATAACAAATGTCTAAATAAAACTGAAAACATTGATGATATTATTATTATAAATAGCTCAATACCCCGTCACCAAAAAGATATAGAGTGAACGCTATTCTTCTGTAACTGTTGTTCTCTTCTTCGTCTATTTATTCAAAACATTCTGATTATTCTGCAAGTTCTTTCCGTCCATTCTCGAACAAGACTGGTACAAGACTAATAGAGTTTGTGGATACGTTTACCCGGATTCCATGCCCCAGGGTTCCATCCACCAGTAGGATTCCATGAGCCAGGATTCCACCCGCCAGGATTTCCGTCCCGTTTTACCCTTTCGTTCAGGTGTAGATCTGACCCTTGCGCAAGGGGAACAGCTTCGCAAACTAAAATACAAAAAATACTGCGGAAGCGCATTGGTCTTTTAAGGAAACAGAGTGTCATAATTATATATGTTTCAATTGAATCTCAATTGAATCAGTAATGATCACTTGTGTAACTTTCTCTTTGTTTTTATCTTTCTTTTTATTGTGTTTTGGCCGGAGTTCAATTCTCAAGGTCATAACGGTTACAAAAAATGATGAGTATTAATTTCGAAAGCTGAGGCCCCGGATCAAAGTCATCGCTGAAACATCCGAAAGTCCTGATCAGAGCTGCGCTTCGTTCAGCACTTGTAGGTGATTAGAAGTAGCTTCAAACTCACGGAAAACTTCTCAGTGGAAAGTTTTGATGGAAGGAGTTCTGATCAGTGGCATGTACTTTGCCAGGAGGGAGGGGGTTGGATTTTGGGCTAAAACTCGTCTAGTCGAGTGAAATTCTTGTCGTCATTATGTGAAAATCCTGAACTGAAGTTTTGTGGAAATTAGGCGAATAGCAATTAAAACTCTTAAAAGAGGTACTTCAAAATCCACTCGATGCAGTAAACTTGTCAAGGGTACGAAAAATAGCTCAAAAAATCAATCAAACATTAACCAGAGTTTTCGAATTTTTAGCATATTTTTGATGTGATTTCACACCCAAATTCCTCCAATTTTTAACGCGTTATTTTTTCAACCAGTATTAATTACATTAAAGCTACTGGTGAAAATTTTGATCATTTCTTTGATCTTTCCTTGTTACTTTCTTAACGAAAAAGTGGCTGTGATGACACCGAGTAAAACAAAAACCTTGAAAACAATGACACATTTGGCATTTGCTTTGGCGTTTGCGTGTAAAGAGGAATTTCAGGTAGAAGTTGATTGTTATAGTCACTTAATTACATTATATTAACAATCTTATAAGGAAATATTTTTTTACGTGTGTTAAATGGTATTCACCTAATTCCCACCAAACCCTAGGTTAGAATTTTTGCCTAATTGCTAAAAAATTTCCTTTCGCCTCATCGAGTTTTTGCCTAATATCTTAGGGCCTTTTGGAAAGATGGAAACTAACCAGTGTCTTGAGTTAGCATATCTATTCACGTCTTACTACAGTTGCTAACAATTGTGCTTCTCAAGCCTTGCTCGACTTTTTTCAAGTCTGAGTCAAGTCTTGAGCACAGATTTTGTTAATGGTATTTTTTCGCTTCACAACAAACGAGAAAAGCAGCCATTTTCATCATGGCTTGAAAACTTCCAAAGTGAAATGAGAAGCACAAGAGATTGCGAGCTCAAGAAAAAATTTGATATCGGCTAAATATAACAATCTTGATCACTACTTTCTGCCCATTGAAAAAAAACGGTTTTCAAGTGAATGTAGGGGACATTTTAAGTTGATAGATGCGCAAGTCAGAAGTAACTTGCTCAGATCATCTGTTAACTTGAAGTCAAATCTTATAAAACTTAGTTATTTTTGAAATGCATTAATTGTTAATAATAAGTGTTGTCAAAACTCTACTTCGCTTATTAATTGCGCACTAATCAAGACTTGTCAAGTCCTTGTGAAAACGTGGCTCGAGACTTGCCAATTTTTAGACCTTATTCAGGACTTGCCAAGTCTAAAAAGCGCCATGGTCTGAGCTAAGATACACTATCATTTCAATAAGTGCAAATTCAGTAAATCAGTGCTGATTAATACTTGACTTGGCGTTCAGTCCAGAGTGTGATAAAGCATCATAACATTAGCGTAATAAAATGAAATCTTGATTCAATTAATTTAACCCTGATTTTATAATTTCCTAAATGAGAGTAATGGGCCTACCATGGATAAATTTGGGGATTGTAGAAAAAATGGAATCAATTTTTTTATTAGCAACTCTACAGAAGTTTTGTTTTACTTATAATTAGTTTTATGTTTACAACAAAATTATTTTGTTCGGTTGTCTCCGCTATAGTTTTGATATAAGTATGTTGGTGCAGACCTAGTATTTAAAATTTATTTTTTCAAAACAAACGGTTTTTGAAAAGGGCTGCTTTTTACGGACTTTCATTACATATTATTTTCAGCTACTAAAGTAACAGCTAAACAATTCTAGCCTAGAAAAAACAACCGATACTTTTTTTTATTATGTTATTGATTTTTGTTTCACTAATTCAGCTGTATTAGACAATTGGCATCTATTGTATTTTCAAATCCAAATTGAAACTCACGAGTTTTTGATCTGGAAAAAGGCTTTAACAGCAAAACCGTTTTGCTATTGCAGTATGGACTTCCTTTCGGGCCAACATCGCCCAAAAAGTCCAAACACGTGTCAGCATTGAGTTTCATCAATTGTATTTCTCATGTACTTTAAATGGGTGATATGATCAGATTTCATTTTTTCACACCTCAATAAAAAAGGCCAAAAATAATAAACTGCGTCTATATAAGTTTCTTTGACAAGCAGGGCAAATTCTTTTCCGAATTTGCTATAACACAAATGTTTAATACTTCCCTCTTTTCGTAGCTGTAATGTTTTTGATTAGTTTTTTTGCATAGTTTATGCTCATTTAGCTCAAACGTTTAACTTGTGCTCAAATGTGCTCATTTTTTCAAAATCGCTGAAAAAATAGGTTTTAATCCAATTTTTGTTGACAGACAATTTTGTTTTCAAGCCAAAGACTTATTATACTTTATGTTATTCTGTCAACTTTTTAGTTCGATCTGCTAATGCTATGCATACCTTCAGTCAAAAGTGTGAAGCAAAATAGAGTAACAATAATCAGCGAAGCTGCATTCATTTTGGCTTCAATTCTGCCCAACACTAGATGAATTTTTGCTAAGTATTTTTGATGATAGTATGATAGCTACTGATTTACTCAAAAAAATTGCAAATATGATACAATTTATCAAACTAAACTTTTTGCTATATCTTAGCTCAATCGACGTGAAGTATAAGAGAAACTGCTGTGATTCAAAGCTGCTCATCGAAAACTGAAGCTATCAATAATCGTACGTGGTGAACATATAGAAACCAAAAAATTTTTTGGGACCCAGCAGGATTCAGTGTTAGACTCCCAAAATCTCCCGTCACCTCTCTCTCTCTCTCTCTCTCTCTCTCTCTCTCTCTCTCGCTCTCTCTCTCTCTCTCGTTCTCTCTCTTCCTCCAATTGATTGGCAGATGTGACCAACTGAATTTATTGGCATCATTTTGTGTTTTTCTTGAATTTAGACAACCTACAGATTTATTCACAAAATTGCACAAATATACCATTTGAATGATAAAAACAAAGTGAAATCCATGTTTGAGACAAAATTGTTTTTCAAAAATAATGATGACAGTACAATTCTCACAGGGTGATTTTTTTTACAATGAATATTAATTTTCTGAAAAATGCGTTTGTTGGTTGACTAATGTTTGATTTAATTTTATGAAATTGCTCTTTGGTTGGATTTTGTTGCACAATGTTTCTGATAAATTTCCCAACAATTTTTGTTTAATTTTTTTGATTTCCAAAAAAGAAAGTTCTGCATTTGATTTTGATGTCATTAGGAGTTATATGGTTTAAACAATTCCTTTATCTTTTTGATGGATAGTGCAGTAGTTTTTAAACTAATTTGTATTCACCAATTGTTATATAATAGAAGTACTTTAATTTTTTTTCTTTCATACGAGAGATGTCTACATTTAAACTGCTGAATATTTCTTTGGGAGTTTATTGGAAACTTAGCATCATAATCTAACTAACCTCAGTTTGTTTTGTCTTCTGTAAGCCAACCCTTGACTGAGCAAATCAAGTGACATAAAAGTTGAACGAAAACGTTGCTATAATGAGCTACAATTGTAAACAAAGTATCGGAATGTTAGGTTTAGTCGTTATGAACAGTTCTATAAGATATTAAGGATGTTTGTTGCGCTCATTTGTTTGCATGTAAGAAAACTTTGGTATTTTCAGTTAAAAGCGTGTGAATTTATCAGTTTGTTATGTATAAAGTTGTATAGAATTTCTATCGCGTTTACAAACCTAGCATACTAACTTCAAAGTTTTTCTTTTTCTTGTTTTCCGGAAATTTTTTAAGGTATTTGGGGCATCGTAGCTCGTAGCTTGCTAAAACTGCACACCAATCTGAGTATCAGCTCAAAACTTGAAATTTAACAACTTAGTGGCTGATAAGATCAATTTTCTGACAAAAATTTGATAACACATGCAATGGAGATCCCTTGTGAGATGTTTTGTGAGATCTAAACGGATTAATAGATTGCTCATTGGGTTCAGACTGACTACTTTTATTACTGTGCATCGTTGTTCTTTAAAGCACCTCTATAATTTTTTTGAAGTAACTATTCTCATCAAAGTCAAAAATTAGTTATTTTCAGTTCCTGTTCCTGCAACTGAAATATTTTTCCTCATTAGATTCTTTTCCCTTTTTGCTTTTAATTAAAACACAGCTTAAATGAAAAATGCTGGAATCTCTAAGATGTAAATTAAACTTGTAATCCACTTTAAAAATCAATTTTGCTCATTTCACTTCCTATTGATATCACTCAAGTCAATACTTGCTAGCCCCAGAATCTTTTTATAATCTGTTTTGGAAAAAAAATCCTTATCGGATCCCGGGAAGTTTTATCAAACATTTTAAAATGATATTGTTATCTAGATGGCGCATTTTTTTCGGGCGGTTATTGAAAAAATATTTGACATGGTGACAATTGAAGTCAATTCTGTATCTTACGCGTCTGTTATCGGAAATCTGGGACATATTGCAGAAAAATTTATTTAGAAATTTGTGGCATAATTTCACAGAAAATTCATTTTCTCATCTTATTTTGTGATGTTGGTGCCCAAAAAATGTTCAAATAGTTGTTTATTATAGTTTCTATAAAATTGTTCAAAGTAATAAAAATAATTCAACCATAGCAACCTTTCAGCGAGCGGACCGAACAAATGGGCAGACCAAGTGCAGAAAAAGAAGATACCGATGGCCAATAAACACCCAATTTTCAGAATTAAAAAAATCTGGGGTAATTGAAGGCAAAAAAATAACGAAAACATAACTTCAGGAAAAAAAGCGGAAAAACAAAAATACGAAAGAACCAAATCAAAAAGATATCTTTTTAAGTTCTTAGTCAACATACTGTTTTGGTCAAAGCAGACAATTAATACACAAAGAAATTGACTTCTTTCACCAAGTTTTTGAATAATGGACCACAAAGAAAAAAAACAACTAAACAGAAAATTGCAAATTTTGCTGCTAATTCTCCTAAAGGTTTGGAAAAAGACCTGATAACCTGATATACAATATGTAGACCAAGAAACCTTTGACTCAACATATTTGAGACAAAATGTTGGGAAATGATGATAAATCCAATTCAATTGAATGTTGATCTCATTTTTTGTTCTTGATGTCTTTGAAACTACTATTCTGCCTCCAAAATCTACCGTATAAAATATCTAGAGGATTCAAAGAAGTTTCAGTGGCTTAACGGGCACGCGAAATGAACAATGATTGACAAAATTTCCTAAAAATCTTCAAAAAATACAAAATCCACTATCATACTCTGTTAAAATTGAAATTAACAGTGCATACAACTCCAAAAATCTATACGTTAAAATGTTTTCAAAATCACAAACAATTTAACAGCATAAATCATGACAGACTTTGAATGAAGTCTAATTAGTTTTTCTTAAAATATAGAAAAAAGAATAGATAGGCGGTGTAGGGAACACACGAAACCCTCCAGTTTCACTTCATAAGAGAAAGAGGCACGATAAAAAATAGGGCCTGCAAAATAGTTCCCATTACAATATTGTTGGAACAATTAATCGACAATTTTCTGTGTTGAAGTTGTGTTCTGATTAAAAATATCCTCTGATCTTGAGTAGGATAGGGTGTTATGTCATTCATGAACAGTTTTATGCATCTCTTAGGCAGTCTAAGTCTTAATCAGACTCAAAAAACGCAAATCTTTGCTGAGCACAAAAACAGAGCTACAGAGCTTGGATATTATCTTGTTGAGTGAAAATTTAAGTGTTTCTGAGTCTTGGGTAGAGACCCGAGTAAATTTTGACGGGTTCTGAGCTCAAGTCATTTCCGGTTACGGACCGGTCATTACTTCGATCATTATTTTTTTTCAAAAATAGAAATTACCTTTTTCGCTTGAATTCTTTTCCGTTCTTTTAATTCAATTTTTAAACGTTTGATGTTATGTTCAACGACTTGGCGAGCCAGACATTTTATCGGAAACAAAATTATTAGTGGCTTTGGTCATGAAATTACGAAAAATCCCAATTTATAACAATAAAAATATCCCAGTTCGAGGTGCCAGACGAACGTGAACTCTGACCAGATTCAAGTTCAACGCACACGGTTTGTTTCCAAACCAAAAACACTGGGTCTGGGAATCGATTCGAACGCACACACGGCTGGACAAAGGTCTCATTTTTGTCTGATCAGAGGTCATTTTTTCTGGATTTGTATGATCAGAGACCGATTCCAGCACACAGTAATCTGATCAGAAAAGAATTCAAGCGCAACTTAGTCAGATGAGAGACCATTCCTAGCACAATTTTTTCCCTTTCCTTTGTGTTTTTTTTTAATCAGAGATGTTTGCTCTACCGAGAGTCAACAAAAAAGCAGCACTGCAATCATATACTCATCAAGAGTCTGATGGCTTTAATAGCAAATACCGGACACCGTAACGGGAAATTCGATTAATGGATAGCCACAAAGTTTCTTATGGAAAAACTCTCTAAATTTATCCATAGTGTCAGAAATGTGCACTAATGGTATACTAAATTGTATATACCCCAACAGTTGGGTTTTATTCTCATCAGCAATACTTTTATATTTGCTTTTCCGTAGATGACTTTAATACCGCAAACATCAACTTTTATAAAATGAATATATTATAGTAAAAATAAAGAGATTTTTAAAAATTAAAAAAGCATTCACTGATCAAACTATTTCGAGCATATGTGAGTCTGATCAGGGTTGTACACAATTCTGGTTAATTGTCTGGTGGAGACGTGATCAGTGGTCACATATGTTTGGGAATGTCTGATCAGAGTGCTTCGAGTGCAGTTCCAGTGCACACGAGGTTTCGAGCGCACATCAGTCTGATCAGACTTTACTGCGATACGGGATCACCTGATCGGAGATTAGTTTGATCTGGAATGGTCTGATCGGAGATCACTCACTTCCGTCTAGAACCTCAACCAGGTATATCTTTTTTGACAATCTGATGTTTCCTAAAAATTAAGGATCATTTAACCGAGCTGAAAAAAAACTTGGTGATCAGTTTTTTTGATAGATGATTCCTTTCCCGTCACCAAAATAAGCACAAGGTTTGATGTGCACTGTTCTTGGTTGATGTTTTGATGTCGTTTATGATCTCTTGTACTTCCAAATAACTGTTTAACGGTGAGTGAAGCAACTGTGGCATTTTCTTTTAATGTACATGACTGGTCCTCCCAGTTTTTCGATGTGGGTCTCACCGCCAACAAGCTAGTCACGCTTCACTCTTTGGGTCTCCGTCAAAGATAAAGACGAGTTTACGAGTTTACGAGTTTTTTGTAATATGTCAACCAAAAAAAAGTTTTCACAGTTAATCAGAAGCATTGATGCAGAACAAAAAAAATAGGCATTTTAAGGATAGTTCAATTTGAAAATTTTGTTGACTCTGGTTTTTTAAGCAGCAAACTCTTTCTCTTATAGGTAATAGTATTTTTTTGAATTGGGGTAATTTTTTCTTGGCCTTCCTTATTCTAAAATAAAAAGAGAACAAAATAACGAAATCAGGTTTTACCAATTTTTTTTTCATTTTGTAACAGAACATGAATGTCCTTTGATTTAAAAAAACTTGGTTGAGCAGTTTTCTGCCAAGAACATCTCAGTGTAAGTAAAAATTATTCAAAATGAAAAACAGTCATTTTCTCTGTCAAAAAAATGATTTCACTTTTCCAACGATTTTTTAAATAATATCACGTGCTGTGTAGAGCTTCTTAAAATTAATCATATGTGTGCTTAATAGGCACTGGCTTGTAGACAACGTCATGAGATTATGCTTACATTTTCAATTTGAAGATCTAGAATTATTCAAGTGTATTTCAAATTTTGTCTGGAATTAGTGTTCTAGGTGAATATAGGTGTGTGTTCTAGGGTTAAGATGAAATTATTTTTAGGGCCAATATCTCTCTAAATTTTGCAATTGATCTTGCTTATGAAGCCATTAATGCTATATTTGAAACTGTTGAGATTATAAAGCTATCACATCATTCGATTACTTTATAAACAAACTAGCTAAAATTGCAATTTCTTCTGTTCGAAAACCGAAGCTACCGAATATTTCTCACATCTATCTATTGAGCATATCGAATCTAAGAAACCTAATACACCGTATCTTTTTTCCTTCCAGACAAAACAAGCCGACAATTTTGTATGTTTAAAGTCAAATATAAGGAGGAAAGCAAACATATCGGCGATTTCTTACGTCGTTTTGTTCGGTTTTTTTTTGCAATTGGTTCCTTATGTTTAGTTTAATCACTATTTCAATTTGGCTTTCAAAGTGATTTCGGGAAAATAATAGCTATTAGACTTCACAGATAATTCAAAACAGTTAAAATCCACGAAAAAATAAAAAACAAGAAAATATTACAATGAGTTTCAATTGAAGTATATCATCACATGGCAGCCTAAAAGGTCTCAATTGAAATTATCTACAAGAATGGTTACTTAGAGATTATTTATAATGCCCATTTCTCAGATCAAAATTCATTGTTATAAACCTAAGAGCTTCTCTACGAACTGTACAGAATTAGAATCGTTGTGCTGTAGAAAACTAGCTAACGATGTAAACTTTGCGATGTAAACTTTTACCTTCAAAATTGAGTTTTCAGTTGCTCTGTCGATCAGAAATTAAAAACAGCATCTCTTTAAGATGGGACACTAAAAAAATGAAGAAAACAGCATGAACAGAGATTAAACATTCAATGCTGATTTGCATCTCATCCGTGCCGGCTTCCCGTCGTCAGGAAAAAATGTTACCAAGATACAATATTCTGGTGCAAAAAAAAGAGAACGGGTGACATGCATGATTAGCACAGTGTGGATATTTAATGTTTGGCAAAATTGTCCATCACGGAAGCGTATGAAAAACAGCAAGACATTTTGAAAAAAAAAACGTGTGACTCGAAGTTGAACTTGCTTTTTTTTCTTATTTTTGCATAAACTTAATGGTTTCTGAAAAATCTTGAGAACTTTTGCAAAAAAATCTGCTTTATATTGTGTAATTTGGCAAGATAAAACAAAACTAATTCATGATCTTGCAATATGATGATCAAGTCATCTAGAGTGTTTCTGTGTTTGTCAGCCAGTTGCAATCACAAACAAAGATAGCGTTTTCAATTGTTTGAATCTTTTTAAGAAAGATTGATTCTGCGAGATACTTATCGAACCGAAAAAATTATAGCTTAGGGGAACATGATTGCGAGAAGGACAGCTTGGTGTAAATAATCTAACTGAAAAAAAAACGTTCGCATTTGTGTCTCCTTGTTTTAAATGAATTTTCCAACATTAGATGTTGTTTTCAAGGATTGGGGATCAGCCTCACATTTTATCTGGAGAAAAATATTTAATCTTTGTTTGGGTTGAAATCACCGAAAAAGCCGTCTTACAACAATCAAAACATACATTTTGGGTATGTTTTCATGAAAAGGCTTATTTTATATGTTTCCTGAAAAATAGCGAACACCTCGTGGCTTAACCGATATGAACAACACTTATATGGAAATAAGTTTTTATTGATAGATGATTATTTTCCCTTCACCCAAATAAATAACTCTATGTTAAATTGCACTGCAGTTCTTTGGTTGATGTTGTTCATGATCTCTTCCACATCGAAATGACCGTTTATCCGTGAGTGCCGCCGCAGAAGGGGCATTGTCTTTTGCTATACATGGCTGGTCCTCCTGGTTGTCCGAGACGGGTCTCTGCACCAAAAGGCCAGTCACGCTTCACTCTCCCGTTCTCCTGGGGAGCTGGAGGGTGGATTGCTGGCAGTGCTTCGCAAACTGAAAATCAATGGGAAGAACGTTGTCCTTAACATTGTTAAAAAAAATTTTAAAAAAGTGTTCACAGTTTACCAAAAGCACTGAAACCGAACAGAAAAATGAGCATTCTATGGATAGTTCAATTTGAAAATATAATGGACTCAGTTTTTTTCGGTTATATTTTGTTCCCGATTAATTTAAATGTATTTAAATCACTTGTGAAATTTTTGTATATTGCCGCTTTTGAACTTTTTTTCAACTCAAACAATTCACATACTTTAGGAATCAATTGTCTCCTCTATTTCAATACAAAATCTAAACCACGTCAGGGGAAATCTCTTTTGCCAAAATTTGTTCATTTTGTTACAAATTAGGTAGTTCATTAGATTCAATAAATACTGGTAGAACAGTTTTTCTAAAGAATATATCATTAATAGGAAATGTGTTAAAATTCCTTCAAGTTGTTTTTACGTCGTTTTTATTTGTCTTCTCAAATAGAATCCTTATGTTTTGATCATCAGTATTTTATACTTTCAAAACAAGTTCTGAAAATAATAGTTAATTGACTTCTCGGATAACTCAAAAGAACCGAAATCGATAAGACAGAAATACAAATACAGGGAACAGTTACATCAATGAAACAAAATGTTTTTTGCTAACCATGTTGAGATGACAGAAGTTGCCGGAAGTGACATTTGATCAGACAAAGGTCCAACGCACGCGGTGTGTTTCCAGAGTAAAATTACAGGGTCTGGAATTGGGTTCGAGCACGCTTTATTATGATCACAGGTCACTTCGAGGTAATGATCTGATCAGACGTCATTTCCGTCTGGGTTGGTCTGATTAGAGCCAGATTAAATCGCACATTAGTCTAATCAGAGGGGATTTGGAGCGCAATTGTGTCGGATCAGAGACCATTTCGAGCGCATTTGAGAGATGTTGGCTCTGCCAAGAGGCAACAAAAAAGCAGCATTCTGATCAGAGACACATCTACAGTCTGCTTCCTCTTAACAGAACTAAAAAGACCCAACCGATAGCAAATGCTGGTCCCCTTTAATTAACTGAATTCCAGGACGTTTTTTTGGAAAGTTGTTTAAGTTCATCCATTGAGTCAAAAATAAGCACTGATGATTTTCTAAATAAGTTTTTTTCCACAGCTTCTCCATTTCTATTAGCAATAATTTTATGATTGGCTTTTCCTCAGATGAAATTTATACTGCAAACATTAATTTTTATGAAATGATTTTTTTATAGCAAATTTAAAGAGATTCGTTTATAGTGAAAACTATTCACTGATCCGACCGTTTTGAAAAGGAATCGAGTCTGATCAGAGGCGATTTAGAGCGCTCAAATGTCTTATCAGCAATGATTTCCGAGCGTACAATATTCTGATCAGAATATAATTTGAGCGCACAATTGGCTTGAGCCATGGTCGCACAATCGTCTCGACAACAGTCTGATTTTGGTCTCATCAGAAGTCATATCCGTCTGACAAGGTCTGATCAGAGACAATTTCTAGCGCACTCCGAGCGCACACGGTGTTTCAAACGCACTTCAGTGGACATTTTGGTATGGGATGAGGTTACTTTCGTCTGGCATAGTCTGATCAGAGGTCACTTCCGGATGACACCTCAACCTTGGAAAGTTTGAATAACATACTACAATGAGTTTCAATTGAATTATATCTTCACGCAGCAGCCTCTGATGTCTCAATTAAAATTATTATCAGAGAAGTAACTGAGAGAGTACTTATGAAGCTAATTTTTCTGGTTGAGAACCAATTGTTACAAACCTAAGAATTGCAAGCGGCACCAGCATAAATATTTTATTTTACAGAAAACTATAGCTCAGTTTTTCTGAGTTAACATGCCTTCAAATGATTTCATCTGATTTTTCATAATTTGAAATAAGTCTGAGTTTTTGGAATGCAAAAACTTGAAGCCAAATTGATATCTCTCGCTCTGAGGTAATCTGGAACTAAGTTCGATGTGATTCTTTTAGAAGCCTGAATATGACTCCTCTTGATATCTGGTTGAACTTCATTTCGCAGATAATGTCCTCTGCAAACAAAATTTAACTGCTGTAGACAAAGTTACATACCTCTGGATATGGATGTTACACAAACTAGCGCGAAAACAAACGCAATTGCACTGTTCATTTTATTTTGAAAAACTTTGTTTGAAAAGTCCCGTTTTGATGTTTTATTGTAGTCACGTGGAAAAGAAACGCACTTCTTCTAAGAGTGAAAAATCCGTGTCTGTCTCCAATGAGAGAAAGGAAGCCTACAGTCCGAATGTTCTGCCTATCAAAAATTAAAAGAGCAGTTTTTAAGGTGTCGCACTGAGAAACATTTGAAGCAAAACAGTGTGGACGGATAATGCCAATTGGATACTGAGTTGCAGGCGCCAGATCCCGTCGCCGGCGCCAAAATTTTTACCGAGATACAATTTTGTTTATGCAAAAAAATAAGTATAAATGGTGACAGGTTCGAGAAAGCACAGTGCGCATTTTAAGTGCTGAGCAAAACTGTCATCTACTGAAGTGTATTTAAAAAATCAGAACAAAATTGAAACGAAAGCGTGTGACACGAATCCGATTTTGTTATTCTTAAATTATTTTTGCAAGAACTTCATAGTGTTGTAAATATACAGCCAAAATTGGGAAGATAAAACTGACTCATTCAGTTCTCCGCTCACACTCAGTTCCAAACGTACTAATTATGTAACGCATTTTTCAATGTTGACACCTTTTTAAGCAGATTAATTCTGCGGGACAGTGACCAAACAGAAAAAATGTTTCGTTCAGACCTGAAGGCTACTACGTTTTATCCACAAACTAATTAATGGAAAAAATTATTCCTACTCAAGTTTTTGTGAATGGTGACATGAAAATCAGCAAAAGGCAAACTTTGATTTGAATGAAAACCTGCAAAATTTTTGTATTTTTCTTTTATTGCTTTAATTTTCAACTCTAAATATAAATATAAGCTGCTTCAAACTGCCTGATTTCCTTCTCAGTCAATTTTTCATTAATAAAACTTGTTTTAAGCTGCTGATTTTTTTTCTGTTTTTGAGGTTTTTTGTTTGTACATGCATTTCAGCTGAGTATTTTCCAACCCTCCATTTTTTCTGATAGTTTGGAATTTTAGACAAGCCCTACATTTTATAAAGTAAATTTTAACCTACGAAAATCTTTTGAGGAGAAATGCAAAAGTGGTACAAACAAAATCGATGCTTTAATTAGGTTTTTTAAATTTTATTTCTCGTATAAATAAGATTTAATTTTTCATTTTTTTTTACAGTTATTTAGTCACAATTATTCTCGTATATGATACAAACAATTAAAGAAAAAGGTATTGATAACCTTTTTTGATTCGAATTAGATTAGATTCGTTACCTCCTTAGTTGCAAGAAAAAAACTTCTGAGGTTGTGCAAAAATGTTGTATTCAAATATATCTGCATATTTTTAGCCAATAAATTTACTAGTAAAAACGAGCTTCTCATGTGCTATTAGAATTACTCTACATTGAAAAAACTTTTGAATTGTGGTTTTGAGTTGACATTAAACTTCTACATAAAGTTTCAGGATATTTTCTGTGTTCATAAAAAACATCTGACAAGCAAATTCTAGTTTTATAAGCAAATATTAAAATACTCTACATTTTTCGAAACCAAAACCTTTTTCTTATTGTTGCACCGTTTTCTTATTATTATTGACATCATTTCTCTTATCAAAATACTACTTCAAATGGAACGCAAAGATTTTATTGCCCGTGTTCAGATTCTTGTCGGGTTCAAAAATATGAAATTGTTGGTTTCCCATGGTTTTACTTGGCCAAAACCGATCAAAGGCCTTAAGTTATTTTTGTCATTTAAATTGATTTTCGTAAGTAATTAAAAAAGAGGAGCGTCTGTTTTTGCAGTTCTAAATATCTTACAAAAAAAATAGCCCCTTTCAAGATTTGAACCTACCAACTCAAGATTTCTAGCCCCCTTAAGCTCCACTGACCAAATTCGCAATTAGTTTGCCTGTAATTCTTTTGTGCGCAAAATCAAATTGAAATTGACGATACCAACAATAACGACAATAATCGAGACGTCTTAGCTGTAATACCGACAATACCGACAAAAATCACGATAATCAACAGTGCGAACAGAAAAAATCAACGATATCGACAAAAACTGACAAAAAAACGACGCTTCTTGAGTCGATTATGCCGCACTTTCTCAACCTGGTTGATAATTTTTCCTGATTTGTTTCACTCTTCATGTCTGTCGGCATGATCATTTAATTCTGGGTCATTGACTTTGGCTTCATCTAAAAAACTATTTTCAATGAATAATGTTTGACCGAATTTGTTACATGTTAAGTTGTGTATTATCGACTGATAGAGTTAAATGACAGTCTTATTAAAAGAGTCTTGGACAACCCAGCCATGACTTGTGGAAACGTTTTTACAATAGAAAATAATCAATTTTTGTTTCTGAGGAGAAAATTGACGACAGCATTAAATCTGATGTTGCCATCTGAAAGTGAGACACTTGGAAAGACAAATCAATAACTGAACGTGTTTTTAAGTCTGGCTGTGCAAAGAAGTTAATTATGATCTGTATTAGTTTTCTGTTGTATGTTTTGTTACCCTATGAAGAAAGTAGTTGTAATAATATCTTTATTTATTATTTTATATGTTGTGGCCTATTTTTACGTGATGTAACTTTTATAGCATATAAGTATATGTTAAGTACAAATGATCGAAATATTTTTTTTTACAAAAAATGGCCACATGTTCCAGAATTTGATGTAACGCTGTCTTGATCCACATTATCAAAAGTTTCTTTTTAAACCGAAAAAAATTTTATTGTTCTTTGTTTTGTTTTGTTTTTTAATTTTTGTCTAAAACCCTTATGAAAAAAATCCGAACCAATCTGGTTAGCTTGTAGTAATGAGCAAAAAAACTTGGTTAATTGTGAATAAACTTTTTTTGCTTCTATACCGATTCCAGGCAGCAGTAATTTTGGTTTATACTTTAAGATGCTTTAAAAATATTTTTTATGTAATTGCGTTAACACTGCAAATTTGATTATCTTTATAAAACTCATTGGTCCGTTAATACGGCAAGGTAAAAATTTTCAAATCTCGCTGGTCTTTTGACTTCAGAACGTTAAAATGCATCCGAAATAATGCTCTTAAAGCAGTGTGAAAAGCGAATGTAATGTTATCTTTGTTTCATTTTTTTTCATTCTCATCAGTCTCTTCAACACGTTAAATGCTGGTTGAATTAATGTTTTCAGCAAAAAAATTCGAGATAACAAAAATTTTGAGACTTGCAAATTCAAAAAGCCACAAAAACCATGTTGTTTCATGTAATTGAGCGCAATAACCGTCCATGAGATTTGAACAAAAGAATATACAAATTTCGTCATTTTGGAATTGGCTCCGTTGTATTGTGAATAATTTTAAGCATTTCTAAGACGGGAGCTTCTGATCAACAAACCGTAACCAGATTCCCAGAAGAGTGAATTGTGGCTTAGGTCTGTATCGCCAGTCTGACCATATCATGTCATTACAAACCCGGACTGAAGGAATTAATCAGTTTCTGTTCATTGAAAATGTAAGTCCTCGTCCAATACGGTATCAGAGCTGTGATCATGTCATTTTTAAATGCTGGCATGTCTTGAATCAAGGCTTAGCTCTTGATAAGTGTTAATAAAGAATTGGCCAAGACTTGGTAGTTTTGATCAAATTATTGTAGTTTTGTTTTTCTTTGTTTTGTGACTATAATGAAAGACAGCTATCTTAATTGACTTGCCTTCAGAAATCTCCAAGGGGAAATAGAAGCACATGTAAAAGCGAGTACCCGATTTGCTCATCACACACAAATCTTAGTAATCATTCTAGGTCATATATGATTCCTAGTATTTATACAAGGTCATATATGATTTCTTAGTAGTCATACAAGGATCATATATGATTTCCTAGAAATCATACAGTGATCATACAAAAAAATTCAAGTCCTAAAAACTGTATATTTTTCATTTTCTTTTGATGTTGAAAAAATTTATTGGAAATCATACAAGGTCATATATGACACACAAAACATTGATTGGTTCCACAAATTCCCGTATGATGTAGTCAGAGGACATAATGAATTATTAAATTGCATTGGTATTCCACGTTTGATTCTTTGTATGGGCTAAAAGAATAACTTTCCAACCTAAACATATTCAGGAAATGAATTTGAAGTTATCTGCAATTTTTTTCCGGTATTGTTTATAAATGAGCATTTATAGGTATTAGCTGGCTTCAGAGAATATCAGAACTTTATTTATCCATTTGGACTTACTCTTAAATTGAGTGCCCAACTTTGCAAATGATATCGTATGTTGGGGTCTTTTGGCGGATCACAAAGTGATGCCAGGGAATCTCATGAGTGAGTCCTTGCCGAATGAAACTTTTAAAAGACATAAATTGTTAAAAATTTATAAAAAATAGATGTATGATTCATGTATGATGTTAAGATCATGTATGATTTCTTTGTAGTCATACAAGGTTCATATATGATTTCCTAGTAGTCATATATGATTTCTTAGTAGTCATACAAGGATCGCACTAGGAAATACGTTATGATTTGTATGATATCATACATGATCCTTTTATGACTACTAAGAAGTGGTGACCCATTTCGGATATGGCGCAAACATAAACGTTGTTGCCAATGCGTTTTAGATCTTTGAAACAAAATGGTTCTCAAATGAAAATAAGAGACATCTTATATTGGTAGATGCTCATTTCGATTTTCAGAATTACCTTACTAAGATTAACAAATTCTTTTTAAATTTTGACTAATTTGAACTACGTTTAAAATACATTAATTATAAAAGATGTCCTCTCCAAACTCTACTTTATTCTTTAACAGAGCTATAAATTAAAAATTTGAAGTGTCGACCAAGACTTAACTCAAGAAATGTCAGGTCTTGGCCTCGACTTAGACTAAACATCTCTTGAGCAGGGCTTGACAAAAGTCTTCACAATTCTTAAGAGTTGAAGGAAAAAGTGATCCGTAGTGATTTGTCATTTGAACACTTGTATTTTACTGAAGATGTACAGACAAAAACGGGAAGTCGGTTGGGGGTAGAATTATCAATTTTATTCAAGAGACTTAAGTCTCTGCAAGTCTTGGGTCAAAATGGTAGGAAGGCTTGGGAAATCTTTAGGACAGGTCATTTCCATAAACTGAACTGTTATTTTTTTACAATTATTTTTACCTTCGATAAAAAGAAACATGATTCTATCAAAACAAAGATCGAAAAGTCCAAAATTAAAATAATTTATTTGTACCTCTGCTCAATTCATATTCAGATTAAAACTATCATTCAGAATCAACTGCTCGTCAATGTCATTATGAAGTTAGAAAAGAAATCTTATCTTTCCTTTTTTTGTTGAGTTTTCCCGCCTCTTCTCAAATTTCTCAACGATGTGTTCACGCTTTTGAAGACTTTCTGCAGCTTCTATTCCATTATGGGCCACATTGGTTTCCTGGGATTGGCTTCGTGCAGTGGGCGTCACTGCATCACCTGAAGTTTGATTTGAGTATCTTCCTATAACGTTAATTTCATTTCAGGGAATCCTTTAAATGTTGAGCACCAATCTTCGACAAATTTTTTGATCACCGAAAAAGGAACGACATTAACGGCGTTCCAATGTGAAGTTGTCCGCTCTTTTTACTTCTTCATTCAAAATATTTTCAAAAAAAATTCTTTAATTCCAAAATCCATAAATGAGTTAACACTTGGCAATAGCCATTTTAATATAAACTTAAAACGGAGCTCGACATACCATTGTTCCGTAAAATTCTACTTATTTATTTGTTATTTTTTTCTTTTCCAATCTTATCTAGGACTACGAATTATTGCAAAATATTTTTTTTTCGATTCTTATCAGCTTTGTGTGGCCAAGTGTTCCGTCTTCTTGGAATATAGATTACGAATTCCTTACTAAGACTCAAATTTATCTTGCCATTTTTATTGTGTTGCACGCTGCCGGTAATAGTTGCATTTAGTAGTACCTAAGAAGATGATTTTGGTGTTGATTCAGATCAATACCTGAAAAGCTTTTCTGCAGAAAACGTACTTCTATCGGCAAATTAGAGCAATATTTCAGTTCTGACAGATAATATTTTTCACAAGTCTCAAATACAAACATGAAAGCGGTCTTTTAAGGTCTTTAAAACAAAGTTTTATTCAATGATAGAATCTTTAGAGTATGTAAAATGATTCAATCAAAAATTGCTCCAATTAACTGACGGTTTTTGTGTACATCATCGTCATAATTTTACTGACTCGATAATTTTAATTCTCAAACAGAATCTACCAGATTAAGTTGGTTGTCCTCGCATAACAATACCAGTACAGTCTTTAATATGTAGTTTACTTAAACTTGACCTGCGTCAAAACATCAACCACTTCTGTAGCTAAATATAAATATATGTCTTTGGAAAATTACCCTTTTTGAATGTTACTTTTGCTTTGATAAATGTTTTTTTTGTAAGGAAACTGAAGCCATGACGTCCTATAGTTCAAAATTATTTTTTAAAGCAGTCGGTAGCAGTCTTCGTCCGGCCATGTGCCAATCAAGCTCAAACTTGTCTGTAATTTGCATATTTGCACGATGTATTGCTGTCCGTGCTCGAACCTGGAAGATATCGGAAGAAAATCTTTCAAAAAGCTAGTCGATGTTTTTGAGTAATTTTTTTGTAAGAAAAGCGATGAATGCTGTGAATTTTGTAAGAAATTCGTTGATTGCGGTGAATGCGGTGAAAATAAATTTTTCAACGCATTTCACTGCATTTCTTACAAAAATTCACTGCAAAATTCATCGCAATTCTTACTAAAATTCACCGCATCGAGTTTTGTGGCAAATTAATGTAAGGAATGCGGTGAAAGCGGTGAATGCGGTGAAAAAAAATACACCACATTTCACCGCATTTCTTACGAAAATTCACCGCATTTGCTTACCAACGTTTACTCAATCTGATTTAAAATCACATGGAATATCAAAGAATTAAGTGACAGTTGGCACAGTGGAATAAGCAGTTGAAGGCATGGAGGAGGTCAGAGGCTCCTACCCGAGTAGGGACTATTTTTGTTTGTAAGAACACTGATAACGCGGTGAAAATAAATAATTCACCGCGATTCACCGCATTCACCGTAAAAAGATGTAAGAAATACGCGGTGAATTTTTCTTTTCCCGGCATGTCTCCGCATTTCTTACGAAAATTCACAGCCAAACCTCGACCCGGAAATTATGTATTGTCCTGCAAAATTGTATAATATGCAGGATTACACAAGATAACCATTCGCCATGGAATTTGCTTTATAAAATTCTGAAAAATTCCAACTGAAAAGTATAATTTTTCCACCTTGATTCCTTTTATATTTTATGTTTCTTTGTTGATCTAGTAAGAATTACATGTTTACCTGAAGATAACAGAGGTACCAGCATCAAAAAGGAGGCAATCATAATGGCAAATATCATTTTCCCCTAGCGGTTTTGAATATTTGTTTGTTGAAAAAACAGTTTGCAACTTTGCTCGTAGGGAGATGAAAATTCAACTGAAGTTTTTGTCTCCAAAAAGTTTGAAGACCTGCTGAGTGTCTGAGCTGTCAATCAAATAAAAGCGCCTTTACTGGGGTGCTTTTTATAATGCAAGTTGGAGCAAAAGATAAGCACTGATTAGCAATGTCATTCTAAGTTTTATATATTTTCCATCAACTAACCAACTCTAGTCTCTCCCTTCTAAATTATCCGAGTTACCAATGCTCACACAATATTAACTTAGATGGAGACGTTTATTTAGATACTGTGTCAAAAATTGCTCCACTTGAAAGTGGACTACAACTGTGATTATGAGGGGGCCATTCAAGCTGTAGCTGAGGTATTTTGTCTTCTCGGGTCGAGACTGAATGAATAATTCGTAGAAACTTCCAAGTTTTATTTCAAAAGATGGTCACTTTGTCAGATTTTTTAAATTTCTTGCAGATGATTAATTTCTAAGAACTTGCAAGTAAGTTTCTTGCGATTTCGTTTCTGATTTCTTGATTTCGGCTGAGCTTAACTATTATTGATTGATTTTAATTAATGTGCTGTCGTTTACAGTAAAAAAGAGTGGGAGTTATTTGTTCAGGTTGCATAATATTCTACAGTACAACAAAAATTTACCAAACAGTTTCTTTTCAATTTTTTAAACTCTAATTATCCTTTTGCAATTCAGTTAATAAATACTAGATCTTAATGCGCTTCATCACGATTGCATTTTTAAGAATTTTCCAGAAAGTTTGTTTTTTTTTATTTTGGTCGAAATTTCATCTTAATTTGTCATCTTTTTTCTTCAAAACATTTTTTTACGGTTCAATTTTTTTTACCATCGTTTTGTTTTATTGTTTCAATTCAAACATTTGCAAGTTCTATTTTTTTCGTTGCAAGTATTTGTTTACTTTCCTATATTGCGACCTTCTATTGTTTTCTGCTACAGTAGAGGCAGAATGCTTATCTTGCAAAACTTTATTTTCTAAAATATGTGAGAAAAAATGTTTTGAGTCAATGCTTAATTGGTAAGAATATTTTCAGTCGAATGGTGAACTTTCAAAAGCCTTCCCTTTAAGTCGAATGGCTATAAAGTAAAATTTTGTAATTGGAATAATTGAATTGAATGAGCTTGGAAATTTTTGGAGGTAAAGTTGGAAGGCGATATATCGCTATATAAGAAATTGCAAAAAATCTCATTTTTTTAAGTCACTCATTCGTTTTCGGCCCAAATTGCATTTGTTTATGGCAGCTAGATATTTTAAAGCAAATTATCTGTAATCACATTTAAAACGGAACACAAAAATTGAGGATTATAATTTGTTGGAGTAGGTTTAACTTTCAAAAAATCTTATCAATTTCAAGGGGACCATTTTTCGCAAGCTGAACATAAATTTAATGAATAGTTACATCTTCAAATGTAGATGATAATATCAGTACAAACGTGACATGTATCTGATCATCAGAGATATCCCCGGCGTCGGTATTAACATTTGGAAACCTCTAAGAATTTGGTTATAAAATTTCTTGTCTCTTTAAAGCCAAAAATTGAGAAATTTTTTTAACGGTAGAGAAAGATTTTAATCTGGAAGCAAAATCTCAGTTTTTAGTTTTAGAAAAATATAGATAGTAATCATTGCTGAACAAACTTGACCATTTGGTTGCAGTATAAATAAGGGCTGATGTTGCTCCGAGTGTTGTTTCAAAATTTTGCTAAATTGTTACAAGCCATATAAAATTCCCAAAAAATAATTTGAAAATCGATCAAAAATTTCTAACATTACAAACTGCCAAATTTTCAACCCGTACCTAACCTCAGAGACCATCAGTTCTGATTGAGAATAATTTCAGAGAAATATTGATTTTCAGTGCTGGTTCAGAACGATATCACAAAACCTTCTGTATCGATTCTGAAACGTCTCTGAATCAGAGCAAAATTCAATGTCAATATTCTGCTTTGTTTTTGAATCAGAGAAAAAAAATCAAGTTCGTATTTTTCGAGGACCTTGTTTTTTGTATTTCTTGAAATAGATTATTTTTGAACAAATCACAATTTAAACGAAACACAACAATTGAGGAGTATAATCTGTTGGAGTAGGCTCATCTTTCAAAAAGTCTAATTAATTAGAACAGGACTATTTTTCGCAAGCCAAAAATAAATACAGTGAATAGTAACATCTTCAAATGTAGATGTGAATATCAGTACAAATCTGCCATGTATCTGATGATCATAGCTATCATCGGCGTCAGTATTAACTTTGTAAAAGCTCTAAAAAATTGGTTATAACATTTCTTTTTCTCTTTAAATTAAAAATTGAGGTCCTTTTTTCATAACGGTTGAGAATGATATTAATCTGTTAAAAAATTCCGTCTTTACTTTTAGAACTCTTTAGGTAGTATATATTGTTGAAAAATTTGGCCATTTGGTTGCAGTATCAATCAGGGCAGATGTTGCTCCGAGTGCGTCCCAACTATGTTTCTAAACTTGTAACTAGCCACAAGACTAGCCAGCACGAGACAATCAGTACTGATTGAGATAAATTTCAGAGAAATCTTGATTTTCAGTACTGATTCGGAACGACGTCAGAATAGTTTTTGTATCGATTTTGAAACGTCTCTGAATCAGAGCAAAATTTAAAAAAACACAGTATTCTCTGATTTTCTTTGAATTAGAGAAAAATTCAGATTTGTGTTTTTTAGTACCTGAGCATAAAAGCAATAAATTAAGCCTGCTCGGCTCACAAGCATAGTTATGAATTTTTTTTCGTTATGAATTTTTAAATTGATAATATTATCGAAAGTTAAAGTTTACATGTCTTCAGAATAATCAGGAATGTTTATTGAAATAATCAAAACTATACATTAATCTTCTGGTTATTAATTGATGTTACCCATTAAGCTGTTCGTTCCACTATATAAAAAAATAAGACACGAATGATCCTAACTGTCTATCTATTGGAAAATTTTACATACTGACTTGTTAATGCTTTTTTGAAAATAGTTTTGTTCTCCGTCGCTCTTACGTTAACGGGTAAATTATTCCATTTTTGTATGCTCTTCGAAATCAATGATCTTTTACTCTGCTTAGTATACTTTTGCGTTCTTATTATCAGCTGTTTTGTCCGTTTCTTCTGTTCTAACTGTAGGCGGTTAGCACATTTTTTAAATGTTTCCGATACTATCCTGTGATTCAAGACTGTGTGGAGTTTCAAAATACTAAAATTTGAAATAATTAAATCAGCTGGTATGACATGCGATTCGAGAAGAATATCACAACAATGATTGAATTTACGACGCATATAACAACACACTTTTATGCCCCAATTAATCTGTCGATTTATACGCTGTATGTTTTTTTGCTGACAATGTTTGTAATCGGGCTATTCCTTAGTTCAGAGTCTGAATCAAAGCATGGATCAGAAAAAAGATTCAGCCAGATTCAGAGTCTGAATAAGAGTCGGAATAGAAAAAAAAATCAGAGTCTGAATCAAGTTCTGATTCAAAGCCCGATTCAGTGTTTGGATCAGAGAAATTCACTCTAACATATTATTGAATCAGACTGTGAATTAGCACTGATAACGTTTTCAAGTTCATTTTGATTTTGATTCAGCAATGAATTTGACTTGGTGTTAGTTTTGGGCTGCAGAGTAGACACTTGAAGATGCCACTAAAAACACAGCGTGATTTCTCAATTAATAATTATGTTTCCACTTTTCTACTCTTTCTTCTGATAGTTCAGAGAACAATTCCAAACCACATTTCATGTTTTCAACAGAGTTGTAACATTGCTACGAGTTTTTTTCTTCGGCTAAAAGGTACTAAAAGGTACGGAAAAGGTCGTAAAAGGCGCATAAACTAAGGAAGCTTTATGCAGTAACAGATTATAGAACATAAGTTTTTCCCAGCTAAAGCGCCAGTTTTTAAATTTGCCGTCAATTTTAAAGCCGCAAAATGTTTCCTTGAGGCAACGTTATCTTAATCTGCTATTGTGACTGGAAAATGCTGACTTAGATCTCAAACCGGTACGCCGCTCTCAATTAATGCCAATTTTGTGGCTTAACCGAAGTCGCGCAACCTAGACATAATACGGCAGTGCATGCAGTGAATGAAGAGAAAGTAAGAGAGAGATTCGGCATTGTTGACAGAAATACCATGAACTTTCATCCTCCGGGTTTTGACCGCTGATTAGTCCGGCAGGCCGAACAAAAAACAGTCGGCATATTCGGTTTCAAACATAACCAACCGTGAAAAAATTTGCTTGTAAACTACAAAAAATTATGTCAAAATTCGGTGAATGTGAATTAGTCAACAGGATTATCGCAATGTTCAACAAGTATGTTAAATTTTTGAATTGAAAGATAACCAAGAATTTTATATTCGGTCAATTAATTTTGAGAGCGAGGTAAAAACGATTTTTTCTTTAAAAAGTACAAATAAAATTCCCGCAAAGGAACGCTATCACTACGTATGAATACATTAAAAGCAGAAAAATAAAATTTTCCTTTGCAAAAAAAATTACTCTAAATATGAAAATAACGACGATCTCTTACGTTTAAATACTGAACATACCGACGATCTCTTTTTTTTTAAATACCAAACATACCGAAAATCTCTTGCGTTTAAATATTGAGCACACCGATTCTTCTAAAACCGAACACACCGAATCTCTCCTGCGTCCAAAATCGACAATCACGAATCTTTCTTACGTTCGAAACCGACAATGCCGTACAAACCGAACGTACCAATGCTTTCCTACGCTTGAAACCAAACAAGATTTCTTTCAAGTCTTTCGAAAGTCAGAGAATTTGCACAATATGTTGCATAATGGTTTTGAAAATTGAATACTTTCTAGGAAACAGGACTGCCCGAGTTGAGAAAATGGGACGAAATCAACGCAAGAAGCGTCGTTTTTTTGCAAAATTTTGTCGGTTCCAACGGTTTTTTTTTTGTAGAAAATGTTTAAATATTGTTGTTTTTGTCGATACTGTTGGTGTTTTATGTAAGAGTGGTCGATTAGCGTAGTTTTTGTCGGTATTTGATGTAAGAAGTGTCGATTATCGTCGTTTTTTGTCGGTATTGTCAGTCTCAATTTGTTTTAAATACAAAAGAAGCAGAGTAGAACTAAGTGACTGGTGGATAGTAATTCAGGGGTCAAAAGTTCGAATCCTGACAGTGACTGTTATTTTCGTAAGATTTTTAGAACGGCAAAAACTGACGATTCTTACGTTTAAAAACCTACAAAAACCGATCAAAGCGACAAAAGAAAACGTAAGGGCTTTGATTTGTTTTGGCAAAGTAAAACCGACAAAAACCGACTATTCATATGTTTGAATCCAACGAAATTCTCGACAGGGGTGGCTAAAATTCAATTGATATTTTCAAAGTGTCACCTCCAAAATATACTAGTGAACTTTTAGAATACTGTCTGGCACAAATTTTTGATCACGGGCAATCAACTCATTTCTCTTTAATCTTCATTCTACTGTACTCTCCAATTCAACATGGCACGCCAACTTGATGTCATCATTTGTTTGGCACTGAGAAGCGATCTATCAATTCTAAATAATTCACCGATAGAATTTAAAATTGCAAAAAATACATTGTTTGTAATTCCCATGTTGCTGAAACGTTTATTTATTACCAAATCTTAATTTGTATATTTTTTCAAATGCTTCCCAAGTGTGATCAAATCATATGCAGGATTTTTTATAATTTATTGCATATGCGGACACAGACTTGAAGAGCAACTATGCTCGTTTTGTGTCCGAATTGGATTATACTTGAATATGATTGTTTGGAAGGTTGTCCGATACTGTCCAATTGAGTTACCTATTCTATGCAGCTAATATGAGCTAAAATTGTGCATGTACTGAAAAAATACATAGACAACAAAAAACACGATGTGTCCTGACTAATTTGGTATTTAACGTTTACTTCTTGTCACTTTTGCAATCGATAAAGCTAGTTATCAATCAGTTGCTTGGAAAAAATTTATAAAGACTCTATAAACCGATATAACGCAAACATACATTCTCTCTCCAACGAACACCAAACGAATTTGCTCTTATACATGGCGAAAATCAACAGTTGAGAAATATAAACAAGCGCACAGATCCACAAATGTCGCACACAGGGTCATGCATACTCACACACCCTCTTTCACTCACAAAAATTCTCTCATGAATAACGAACACGCACACACACACTGAAAAATGTGAAAAAAGTTAAGCTAATTGTACTTAACGGAGTTAAGGTAAACCGTTGTTAAGGCAAAGTTAGAGTAAAGTTTACCTTAACTTTACCTTAACTTGAGTTAAGGTAAAATTTACCTTAAATTACTTTAACTGTTTTGTCGGTTAGTTGAACATTTTGACAAATTACTCAGAAAAATTGCATTTCCTGCACATTATTTTTCAACAAGATAATGCTCATGTGCATAAATCGTAATTTATCGGCTATTTTTTCCAAAGAAAGCGAGTTGAAGGTACTGGAATGGCCAGCATACAACCAAGATCTGAAACCTTTTGAAATTTATGTGCAATTTTGATGCAGTTTTTTTGGGAAAATTTAGAAGAAAATTGTATGAAATTTGGAATGAAATTGACGCAGACGTTGTGAGAAACCTGTATGAAAACTATACAAACCGTCTACTATACTTTTAAAAAGCTAAAAGTGTAATGAAACGTTATTAGAGAACGAATTTGAACTCAAAATGTTAAATTAATTGATGTTTGTATTGCTTTTTAAAAGATCTTCAGGTGTACGTAGCTTTTTGGTACCATAGTGTATCTCATATAAGAAAGTATATTTTTTATATGTATCTTGTATGGAGCACTGTCAAAGATGTAGAGTTCAACAAAATTTTTAATGTAATCAGAGGCGCATTCTTATGAAACAATTCTGCCAGCAGTTTGTTCATTGGTCTAAGGAGCACTCCTAATTGCAGCTTGCATCCTCAAATCTTCATGAAAATCTCGTCTCATTCGTTGACCTTCCGCCATGTTCAGTCTATGTTGTTCCGCTTTGGTCACTAAAAACTGTTCTGTTTTCTATCACTTCTCGCGCTTCTCTTATTTTCAGACTTTATCTTTAAATAGCGTAAAATCAATTACGAATGCTGAAGCAAAACTGAAACTTACTGAATAAAATTCATTCTTAGACCTTTGTACTTTTGATTCATATTGTATAACGCTGAGTGGCATCTGGATAATGTTTCTGATTTTGTTGTCTCTGAAGACCAAAAACTTTGTCATAAATTGTATATTGTCTTTAAATCAATTTCTAGAGCTCTAGAAAGACTTTTAAATTTTAAATTTTCAGGTCTCACCAGAATTTTTTGCAAAAATTATAAAAAATTTGAATCATCTCGCAATTATCTCGAAAATTTTGAATCCACTCATCACTATAGCTAAATGAAATGTGTTTGACCTATGCCTCCACCAAATGAGATTTGGCCGTAACAACTGTCATAGTAAACTCTGATTTTCCTGAAGCTTAGGTACTGGCAGTGCAGCGGCTAGTTAAATTGTAGCTGCCTTTGCCGTTTTAATCATTTTTTTAAAATATCATATGAAAGAAAAAATAAATTTCTCCAATTTGACTTTTAAAAATAGTATTTAAGGGTTTTCAATTCTTTGTGTCACCTTTTGCTAATTTTTGTGCTAATTTTGGATTACTGACATGTTTAATAGCCTAGCAAATTCTGTGGAGGGATCATAGATATCTTATGAAAAGTCCACCAAAAAACTTGATTATTTTCGGCAATTTTTCTTCTTCTCAATCAATGAGTGACATAGAAAGAAATATGTTTAAGTTTAGAAAGAGGACTTATGTTATAGATATCGTTGTTTTATTCAGCCTTCCTCTTTTTAGGTGATGTTATATAAACTTTTGAAGTTGATTTATTATGTTCAATCAGACGCAAAAATTGAACTTATCATTCTCTTGTATCCAAATGACGTATCAAATCTTTATTTATTCATTTTGGAAAAAATAACTCAGAGTTCTTTTTCTGATTATGGTTCTTTTAGATAAAAAGAAGTTTTGTCTGTGACATAATTGAAAATTTGATGTTAAACAACATCAAATATGAACCGAGCAAAGGATAGCATTATTATACTGAGAGAGTTTAATAATATTGAAACTGCATAATTTGAACCAGTCTAAGTTACTTCTTAATATAGATAGAAATTTTAAGATGTAAATTGGTGAGATTCAACTTGCCTCCACTAAAAAATTTATGCCAAGTTCCCAATAGATTTTGACTTGTAAAATTCTCGTTTAAGAACCGACCACAAAAAAAAAGAAATTATCTTAAAGAAACGAAAAGTTAACAGTTACAACACGGGAAAAAAATTTTATCCTGAAGTTATCAGTGAACAAAAAGTGTTGGTAAATGAGCTTGAAAGCTCTTTTTATACTCGCGGAGACGTGGTCTCTTTTTTCCTAATTAAAAGAGATAACGGTATCGACAGTAGTATCAATATTAGTTTAGGATCTTTAGGGTAACTTGGTGATATCGAAGCACGTCGGTAATTGCAGTTTTGGCCTGTATGACCATTTTGCACCAATTTTTGAACATTTTAAATATCCATTGTCGGACAGTGACTCCAGGAATTCAACGTTTCTAGTCTCCATTTTGATACCTGTTTTTGGTTACTTCTGTCCAGAAAAACTACCATCAATTTTGACCGTCATTTTTGGAAGGAGACAGTTGCATTAACAATCTAAATAAAAATAATGATTGATTTTGTAAACCGATAGCCATATTGCGAAAAGTAAACAAGGGGTGAGATCGTTCAACATTCTACCCTTGCAGGAAGAATTCACAATCTCTTTCGTTTTTAATAAAATAAATTAAACATACCCGGCAGATTGCCGGAAAATAGCCGCCGTTGATTCCAATAAGCATGATTGAACGAATAGAATATATTCAAAAAAAAAGATTTTTGTAAAAAAATATTTTTTAAGTCCGATTTATTTTGATGGCATTTCGTAGTTGAACATAATTCTGTTTCTTAGAGAGAGGCTACAGGGGCTACTATCAACACCAATAAGCATTAGAGGTGGTAACTAAGACTTATAGGAACGACGTTCAAATAGCGGGCATCTAAAATTGGGCTTTATGGGTTTATCCCGTTCCTATTTCTGACTTCAATTTTTTATACCGACTCTGTTCATTTTGATTTGCTTTGTTTAGCAACTGATTTTCAAATTCACTTTTAGCAGAATGAGAGAAGAGAGAAACTAGCCTAGCGAAGTCAAAAAGATTTCACGCAAAATGTCGAAAAAGCGGCAAAATGGTAAAGCGAAAAAAAAGTTTGACGAAATAAAAAAAATACGAGCGCAATAATAGCCGGCTGAGAAGATGAGGGCGGCTATTAATTAAGTATAATCTTTTTTTTTCTATGAAATTCTTCTGAGCTGGATTTAGTTCTGTACTTAAGCTCGCTACACACAGTAATCTGAGCAATATAGTTTACTGTATTCAGTTTGAGAATCAAGTAAGAGAGCGCGAAGCACGAATATGACTTGAACATCGCCCATTTGATCAAGTAAACAAAAAACTATGTACTTTTGTACGGCCCTTATTTCAGGAAAACAAACTTAGGAAACGTTATACATTTTTTCACTTTCTCCTAAAATTGTCCTTACAATTCATTTTGTGTCAAACAATTCATAACGCAATTCCTAGTGCGATACTTCTATGAGTTCTGGGGAATCAGTTAGGATACTAGTATGTCCACCAGGAAGGAATTGGTAATTTTTTCTCTTAAATTTTTTCTTTTTTGCTTTGAGGAATAGTTTGTGCCTCGCGTCAACATAATTGGAGGAAAAAATACCATACTGTGGGACGCCAAACATACTATATAATGATTGGAAAAATGGGTTGCCAATGTGACTTATTTCTCTATATGATTAAAAAATGTCAAGACAGATTGCACTAAAAACACACGTCAGTGGTAAATTTTTTAAAATATATACAAAAATATCACGAAAAAATCAAAAACATCGTTTTAACTACATTAAACAGGAATAATATTGCGTTTGTGTACTTGAAGGTGCACAGAGTTGTCTGTATAGTTGAAGTAATGTAATGTTTTAATGTTGATTTAAATACATGTTGATTTAAATATATGGCCATTTCGATCATGTCTTGCATTCCATATTTGAGATTGAAAGATGAGCAATTTTTGCAACTTTCATCGAATAATTAAATCTGCATAGTTTTAATGAACTGAAATTTGTGGAATGATTTTTGTTCGAGGACTAGGAAATCATATTTGATTTTAGTTAGACAACCAGGGCAGAATTAACATTGCATTGAAATTGTTTTTAAACAATATTGGTGTTGATTGCGAATCAACTAATTTTACTTTTGTAATTGTCGCAAAGCTGAGAGCGCAATATTGTCATGAAACTGAAGTTTTTTTTGCAAATTATGTATGACAAAGTGGGTTGTGTTCTTAATGTTCTACTGCCATCTGATATAAGGATTAAAAATCTTTAACCTCAAATTCTTAAGTGCCCCGAGTTTTGTTTAGTGTTTCTGATAGAAAATAGGTTCCCTAAGAAATCTATATGCACCAAGAATTGCTAATTTTTAAAACTGCATGTTCAGCTTCTGGTGTTAAATTTGTTCATTCTTTCAACAGACAAAGAAGCGGATTTTAAGCATTAGAAAATTGTCATTTGTTTTGTTTGAACGATTTGTTGTTCATTTATTGTTGGCGTTGATTGTGGCGGACGAATTACGAATCGTTCATTACACAACTGATTTTAAAGATAAAAGTTAAATCATATGCTATCAAAACTTATGCTAAAGTTTAGCTTCATCAACAGTCATTCTTCAACAGTCATTAAACCTTAAATTTAAAGAAGAGTAAGAGGAGTTTATGTGCATTTAATTTCACCTTCACCCATATATTAAAACATCATCTGTACATATTTTGCTTGAATGCGCTGCCAACATTTTGTTCATTCTTCATATCGACCTTCATTCCCCTTGACGGACGATTCCATCACCGAGCGGTTGTCGTAGACCATTGAACATAGGTCCCAATTTTTTGCTATTCATCCCTCGTTTCGTTCGTAGAGCTTTCAAGTGCAATTTATTTCCAGGCCATCCTGACAATGAAAGAGGTCAAATTTTATATCTGTCATGTGATAAAAAAATGACAAAACTATTAGGTTTGTTATTTTAATTCCATTCTTTGATTATGCAAATTTGAGATCACCTCCATTAAATCCTAATGTTCCTTAAAGGGCTGCTTGCAACATTCAGTAAGCTGAAGATTACCTATAAAAATATCTCTTCAAAGAGAAAGTCTTTATTAGAGTTCAAAAAAGTTCAGCTGAGGAAACCACTGAGTAAAGCACATAACAGTGGCGAAAATAAGTTTCAAGCTGCAATAACTGTCACTAGATATTTTTCTAGTTCAAAATTTAAGCTCCGAGCAATTTCCAATAAAATCAGCTTCACTAACGTATGGCAACTAAATATTTTAAAGCTCTGTTATAGATTTTAGTTTTCAAAAGTAGTTTTACAAAAATTCTTTGATTTATAAATGATGTAAAATAATGCGTGCAAAAAATTTTTTGGTCGGTATCTTATCAGAACCTACGATTTGTCACTTTACGAATGTGAAAAATGCACACGTCCTTCGGAAAATCATCAACGAGGAACTGTTTTTTTAAATCTGACTAAAATTACCTGCAGATACCGCAGCAACCAATAACAGAGCGAATGCGAGCAAAGCGTAAAATTTCATAATTTATTTCAGAATTGTTTCCTCTATTTTTCACTTATTTTATCTGTGGACCAATTTTTTTAAAATAAAAAGGCGATCACTTGAACTGGAAGATCGATAATTGTTAACAAAAATGTCGTAGCTATTAAGGCGAGATATGCAACACTACTGACACTTGCTGAGATTGACAGCTGTCACTCAAAGTTTTCACCAATTTTTGTCTACCACCAGTTCAGGAAGACGAAACTTTTCTCGGCCTAATTGAAACTGACAACAGAACCTCTCATTTTAAATCAACTGAGAATGTAAATCTAGCGTAAACATTGAGCTTCATTGGAATTAGTTCTAAAGGAAATTACGACAACTGAGTAATTTCAGGAAAATGGTTGATAGCAAAGGATGTTGTTCAATTTTTTTCATTCCGTAATATTTTGGTTGAAGCAATACATTTTGTACAGAAAATGCTGAGAGGATAGCAATTCAAGCGGTGCGTTGGCTCCAAGCCAGAACCAAAACATTTTTCAAAAATTATTGTTCACTGGTTATACAAGAAAAAGAAATTGCTTGGATTACTAGACACCTATGCAATCAGCATTAAATAAAAACGGTACGTTATGATAATGCAGGCTTAGATGCTCAAAGTCGTCACCCAGTATACTTATATTTATTTAGAGCCGAGTGAATATATTAAGTAGCCGGTATACTAACATACCTAGCCAAATAATTTGTCTCATTTAATGGATTCGCACATTAAATCAGGCTCTCAAGTGGCTATTCATTGCTAATTTCTAGATACCAAAGGCCCATTACTCTTTTTACAATAACGACAAAATCTAGATCTTTGCTCGTTTAGATTTAACTAAATGAGAAGAATCTGCTATTTTGTGTCATTCCTTGTCAAAATTGTATCTCTGAGCATAAGACTCTGGAGTATACAAAAAAGTGGACATTTCAACCAGCTACAGACACACACGTTATGGTCTGGATTCCTCTTGAGCTACCGTCCGCATGGTGGTCTGCTGATAATACATGCAACCATTGGTCAACAGTTGTGGACTCCAAAATTTTGGAAACCCTATTAGCATAAACATGGGCTGCTTATGAAAGGAACTCAGCCATTGAAGTATAGTTGTACCATCAATCCACATGAAAATTTTATTAAGGGTTATCGTTAAGGGTTTATGGATGTATATCTTTATGTGCGTTCCATGAGACTTACTTGTTGTTCGACTTAGGATGCGATCAAACATTTCATGGGTTCAACTCTTGCCTTTTCTAAAAGAAAAGCAGTTGTATTGTACTTAGTGGATCCTGATTTTAATTTTACTCTCAGAAGAAAAGACCTCCTAAAAATTATCACCGAAGACATGGTGCTCGGCTGGGTCAAACTCTCCAGAAAAACTAGAAACTGTAAGATTTCCTAGTTTGGTTATATTTAAACTCCGTGAACTAAACAATTCAATCATCTCATCCGGCACCGAATTAACCTAATTTTGATACCTCATCCTGCATATATCTCTCAGCAACAGCCGGGCCGTAATTGTGAAATGGACTATTCACTCAATTGGGCACATACTTTTGAAACTGATACAAAACCCAACGCGTTAAGTTAGGTTTTGTTGTCCGCATACTTAATTGCGCAAGTGACTTCCTGTGGGCTCTATTATGGTCCATTTATTTCATACTCAATGAGTGTGATGAGGTTTCATCCTCAGAAACACTAGTTCTCGACTCCTCTTGATCAAGAGTTTTGAAAACTGTTGTCCAGTTGTTCAGGTAGGTTTTTGATGTTGCATACAAACTTTGTTAATTTAAAGTCTCCCAGCTTAAGCTTTTATCCGAAATCTTGACTCTTTTGAAGGCATCGCTTGGTTTGACTAAGGATTTGTGGTAGTCGTCCATATGAAACTTGTCACATAAAATTCGCGCCGCATCTGGATTCTGGCAGATTTCATTGTGTTAAGCTGTTTTTGAAGGGCATAATTCGCGCTAGTGGACGAGTCCGTCGCACAAAATATATCTTAAGTACTATTAAGCCATTACAGCAAATGGTAGAACCTCCAGCCACGAATATCTAAGGCACGGTTGATAGAGAAAAACCCCTTCAACCTGGAGACATATGCATTCTTTTTCAGTTGACACGGCATGCGGACACTGGCGATTGGGAACAAGAGTATGAAAGACTTGGAAGCTGAAATAAATTAGGTCAAATTAACTATGACTGATTTTAAAACGTTCACTGAAGTTTTGCCGCACAATTTATAACCTTTCTAATTTCTTCGGATGTTTGGGTTTACGACGGTGTGATGAGGCAAATTGCACTCGCGTTTTGGATGTTCGATGGGGTCTTTAGATTTTATTACTCTAGTCGCGTAGCCTTTGTCTTTGATGCTCCTTTCCTTCTTCAGTCGGAACTCTTCATCCTTAGAAAGTCTGTTTTCAAGGGATTCCAGTTAAATGACGGCTTAGCACTAAATATTAGGTAATAGAGGGTCTTTTAGCCATAGCATACAAACTTGATAACAAGCTCCATCTTTAAGCGCTGTTTTTGCGATTATGTTGATTGCTTCAAATTCCCCGAAAACTGGGCTGAATATTTTTTACGATTCTCTTTAAGTGCATCTCTTAAAATGTTCGGCTAGGTCTGTTTTTGGTTCAATCCCAACTTCAAAACCGGAGGATTTGAGACTAGAGCTTGCTGGCAAGGCTCCGCTTATGATTAATCCATTTGTAATAAGGACAGCGACGGGCGCACATTTTGATTCGTTTTCTAAATAATCGACTGGACAGATTGCATAGTGAAGATCTTGGCATAGAATCATTTCAACCTTCGAGTAACAGTAGTGGCTGGGGTCCAGCATTTTTACTTTGTGTCAAAGCAATAGATAAGCACGCTCCCACCCTTTTTGTTCGCTCAGATTTCATTCAAAAAAGCAAAAGTTCCTTAGCAGAAATTTGGTTGTCTCAAATTTACGCGCAAGTGAAGATCACAAAAAATTTGTTGTGATCAGAAGACTTTGCAAAATTAAGGGAGGCCAAGAAATGTTGACTAAATAGTCCCTCAGTTACTTGTTGTTACCTGATAATATTTCTTAGAGTCTGTGGAACAATAGATATGGAAGATTAGATATGAAAAATGGAACATTAGATATAAAATATTGAGCTGTATAAAAAACAAATCTGAAAAACTTTTACAAAACTGAAAAAAAATGGTTATGATATAACTGACCCGCAGAGTAACATGCTTTGCAAGTTAAAAATTTTCAGAGCTGGACGAGGTAATTGGTTATAATAATAAAAAAAGGTCAAATTAAATTTTACAAGTTGTAAGTCAATACAAATGTGCTTCTCCTCCAGATATACATTAAGCCTTGAATGTAAAACAGGTCTTCATAACTTAAATACAAACAAGCCCTTCTTGGGCCTTTTCTTCATTTCCTATTGGGCCTTGAAAGATGCTGCTGTAGTTTTAGCAGAAATCATATCCTTATTGTACAGCACAAAAACCAAAGACAACTCCCATCAGAACTAAGATCAGCGTATATTAAACCCTTTATCCAAAAAGGTTTTTGCTGAAGATGCAACTAACCACAGGTAATATTCGAAAATTTGTGCTCTGTCAAATTTTTTAGAAAGTCTCTTAGCAGACCTAGCCGATGATTATCTGAATAAAACGAGCTTGCCGACCAGAAATCTCTTTGATTTTTGCAACAGGTGCACTCGTAATTGCTAACAGAAATGGTTTGATTTAAACTGAATGAAAAAAAGCCTTATCTTTTTTGTACAGCACTAAAAGCAAAGACAACTCTCATCAGAACTAAGATCAGCGTATATTACACCCTTAATCCAAAAAGGTTTTTGCTGAAGATGCAACTAACCACAGGTAAATTTCGAAAATTTGTGCTCTGTCAATTTTTTTAGAAAGTCTCTTAGCAGACCTAGCCGATGATTATCTGAAGAAAACGAGCTTGCCGACCAGAAATCTCTTTGGTTTCCGCAACAAGTGCACTCGTACTTGCTAACAGAAATGGTTTGATTTAAACTGAACGAAAAAAGCCATGTCTTTTTTGTACAGCACAAAAACCAAAGACAACTCCCATCAGAACTAAGATCAGCGTATATTACACCCTTAATCCAAAAAGCGTTTTGCTGAAGATGCAACTAACCACAGGTAAATTTCGAAAATTTGTGCTCTGTCAAATTTTTTAGAAAGTCTCTTAGCAGACCTAGCCGATGATTATCTGAATAAAACGAGCTTGCTGAGCAGAAATCTCTTTGATTTCCGCAACAGGTGCACTCGTACTTGCTAAATTACAAAATTGTTCGTTTAGAAAAAAATTTCGACAACATAAAAATGTATAGAGGTGTCCAACATGGCACTATATTTCGTTACCTTTCACTCATTGTAAACCAGGATGACACAGATATTTACTTTAATTAGAATTGTAAATTGATTCAATACTACAATGATACTTCAATTCAATCCCAATACACCAAAGTTGACATATAAAAATTTTTTTCAAATTAACAACTCGATTTGAAATATATTTTTCAATGAAAACAATTTACAAGTTAAATGTAACAAGGCAGAAGACTTCTATTCGTGTATAGCTATGGGAAAAAGAAACAGGGGTATCTACCAGTAAACAACCGTATGTTTTCGGAAAAGCATGATTTTAAGTATCTAGAGATTTTTCTTGACACTAAGCTGAGCTATATAGAGCACGTGAAGAAAATATTGAACGAAAAGACGCAAAGTATAAAAACCTTGCTTTCATGGCAAGATTAAACTCCAGAATAGAGAAAAAACACTTGTAGATTGTTTTTTATTAAGTCATCTGCAGAACTCAACCGTACTTCTGCAAATATTGCTAAAAAATTACTTACCTCTCGGAGAAATATTTTTATCTGGGCTTTCAAAGCTTGTTTCAACAGAATAAAAAATAACCGCTCTAAAGATTTGAAGCAGAAAGATCAATCTTTTCCAGTGGCTATGCTGAGTTGGAATTTTATTGAAAGAATTTTGGTTAGTTTCCAAATCATTTTTTTAAACAAAAAGGTAAAAGACTGCCTCTTGCTATATTTTTTTGTCATAAGCGATCAGGTACACTATACACCTTAAAAAGAACACACTGTAAGTTGACGTAATAACGTTTTCTGACAGAGTTTTAATGTATAGAACAAGACATCAACCGACTTAAGCTTCTGCAGTAAAAAAAATGAATAAACTGCTGATAAAAACACTTTTGAAAGACTCCGTCATGCACCCAAAAAATTCAAGGCCAGATTTCTTGATAGGATATTTAAATTTGCAAGAAAAAATAAATTTTGCGTGATTATCTAAGATTAACATTACTTTGTTTTTCTGTTGTACTATAATAACTATTTCCGTATTGTATACTACGCATTAGAATTGCCTACTGTTTTCATAACACGACTATCTAAGGCATTTTTACAAATACAGTGCTCCAAATTGAATTACATTCAAAAAACAAAAACCCAATTAAAAAAATTAGTAACCAATAGAATAAAAAACTGTAAAAAACCTCAAATTATGAATTTTAGTTACCTTTGATTACAAAAAAAAGAATTACAAAGCTTTAACTCTAAAATCTTTCACTCTTCAATTGGCCGGTTATGTGGAAAATAGTACAAGTTTTCGGTGGTGGTCAAGCAAGCCGATAGGCAAGCAGGCCGAATTTTGAAAATCAGGTCAAGTAAGCCGAAAAATTTTGGCATACCTGTACTTCAAGTTGGTCCTGGTGGGCCTGTGGGCGCGCTTCGCCGCGATAACAGGCCCTCGGTTTCCGGATTACATCCCACAGCGGATGAGAGGCATGGCCATGGACAGCGGTCCGCTGAGGCCCGTACCCACTAGATGTCTAAAAATTGACATATGTTTGTTTCTTTGGTGCATTGGAATACATCATGCACTATAATACTACGCGGAATATTGATTGTAATGGCTAACAATGTATTATTTTTGATAAAGTACATAACTATTACATAACTTTCGGCTTGTTTTTCTGTCGGCCTACTTTTACTGCGGCTTCCTTTGCGTTCGCCCAAGTTTTCATAAAATAGCTGGCAGATTGCCAGCAAATAGCTTTGTAGATCTGCAGTCTCAAAAAACATTAAAAAAAAACAAAAAATTCGTCTTTTCCGTGAAATCTGATATGTTATATTTTGATTAAAAATAAGTATAATATTCTGCTGCCTCTATTACTTGCTCTCAAAAAACCTTCCTTTAGAGTGACACACACCCATTTGACCTTATCTCTTTGAATTAAAGTAAATAAAAGTCAATTTCAAAGTGAGGAAGTCATTTTTGTTAGTGAGGTAAGTTAAGTGTGACAAAAATTTAATCACGCAAATGAACAAAAAACTAGCTCCACTAAGAGTGAAAAATGACGTCACACACGCAATTCAGTTGAAATTGCATGAACGAATGAACAAAAAGCAGATTTGAAGTGATTGTGACGTCATATGGTCGTAACAAAAATCTTGACGACGAAATAAATAAAAAACCAAGAGAAGGCCAATAATAGCCTCAGCTATCACTTCGCGGCTATTAATAAAAAGTGTAACCTCGTGTTGTAAAGCAATTACCTGAAAGTTTGTTGCATCTCACGTATTAACATAGCGAAACAGAAATTAGGTTCATATCGGCCAAGTTTTACACAGGACTTTTGTTTTAAGACAATTTCAATTTGAAATTCTTTCCAAAGATTTTGATGTCGAAATCATAGAGGTAAGAGTTAAACGTAAGAGGTTACATCAGAAAAAGGTTACAATTAGCATTTAAGCAAATATTGGGCAAATATAAGGCCACGTACCTACAAGTTTATATTTTTCCTTGATATACTTGACAGAAACAATTTGTTGCTTTTCGAGCTTGGCGTGAAAAAAAAACAAACAAGGGCAGTTTTTCAGATGATTTCGATGTTCGAAAAAAAATTGATCAGATGAAACAAGAAAAAGTTTTTCCGGATTGATTTGAGGAGTAAATATTTTGAAAAAATAGGTTTTTCAATGTCACTCAAGACCTTGTTGATTCTACAAAATCCCCCAAAGATTCAGAAAAGTTTTTAGCGTACAGTTCTTTGAATTCACGGTTGTTATTTCTGGCCATGAACCTACACGATTACATTTACCCAAATTTGTTGTATGTACGTGAATTAGTTTGATCCATCACCACAATATTAACGAACCAATTCTAATTGTGTTGCTCGACATATTTATCAAATTTTGATTGAATCTTCATCTTCATTACAAGCCAGCTCCCCTAGCAACTAATGTGGACCAATTGGTCCATTTTACCCCTGTAATTCTATGACGCGTATTTTAATACGAGTATAAAGATCCTTACAACGTGGGATATGTCACAAAAGGCACATTATATATTTTAATGATTATAAAAAGTCTTTTGCATTGCCGCAAATTTCAACAATTCAGCTCAATTGAATGAAGATGAGGTATGGGGGAGGGTAATGATGGCTTCTATTAAAACAGTGCGCTTCCATCTGCAAAGAACGATTGATCACGGCCATTATACTGGGTTTGTTCATTGTTGTTCACCTCTCGTTTCTTCTGTTGAGTCTGGAATTCCAACTCATCTCCAGCAAGTCCTTAAAATATATGCAAAATAACGTAAAATTTGTTTTCTACTTTTTTGTATACTCGACTCAAAATAATATTTAAACATTTTTGTCTGCAGCGTTGAACTTGGTTAGTATTTAGGCTGGGCATCAAAAGTTGTCGTGTTAAAATGAAAATGAGTGTCTGTATAATAAGTATTTAAACGTTAAAATATTTCCTGACTGTGTCGTTTTCAAACGGACAAAAAAAACAGTACCGTCATTCGTCAAATAAACAGTCAGTTTTAAAATTTTCCGAGTCTACCCCAGAATTATTAGATAATCTCAATAGCGCAGGATGTTATCCTTCGCTATCAAGTTCTCTAGCCAGCAGCTATCACATAAAATATCGGCTGGCTAGGTCATAGCATAAAGGTGTGAAATTTTGGTGGCTTAATCCGATATATTAAACGCAGGAGCTCTAAAATGCGACAACATTTTTGCATGTTTAGGGGCCCCCTGATGCGCATGTTTAGGAGCCGCATTGAGCAGCATAGTTAAGTGAACATATCAGGAGAGGTCAATGACCTGAAAGGCTCAAAGTAGATGGGTGAGAAGAAACCAAACACGGGACAAAAGACTGATAATCAGGTGCAGTCACCACAATGCTATGAGGGTTTGAAAGCATGCTCGCCCAGAGGGAGGATTTATTGGCTTGGGTGCTGCGTGTTTTTTTAAAATTTTTAATTGCTCCGGAACGAAGTTTGAAGTATTTATTGTAAATGTGTGTTTTTTGCAAAGTTTTAGCTTTACAGATTCTGCGCTAATCTAGAACACTCTTAGTTTTCAACTAAGTCTTTCACGCTTTACTTTTTGATGTTTGCCTAATCTCAGATGCTCTCAATCTGAAATATGTTCATCGATTGTGAGAAACAGTGGTTTGTAGTGTTTATAGCGCAGTTCGTAAGATGGCGGACTGCTAATCTGAAGTTAGACTTTTTTCTGTTTCCATTATCCATAAAATTGCTATGAAAGTAGGTTTTGAGCAGTTTTAGTCGTATTGTTTAATCTTCCTCTTTTATAGTAAATATCAGTCGCAGTTGAGCACAATGGTCAACAGCGCTCCTGTTGTAATATGTTTTCAAGTTCGCTAATCATGAAAACTAACGTGATAAATGCATTTTGAGACGGGCTTTACCATCTTTTTTAAGCTCCTAATATGGCCCTTTTTTTGCGCTAAGTAACAATACGGTATAGCAAAAACAAGCAATTCACAAGCATCATTGTCCAGAAATTTGCTCTAAAAAGAACAGAAGACAAGTGCAATATTCTCAGATAGCTTAAGGGGTGAGACCTATAGCTGTTAAACGAGGGGCATGGGTTCGAGCCCCAGTTGGTGCGCAACAAACATTAACTTCTTTTGAACCTTTTATTCGAGTAAATGTTTTTCTTGTCATGGTTTTGCGGGCCTGCTAGTTTTACATTAAACATGTCTGATACTTGTATATCTCGTACATACTTATAAGTAATTCATATAGCGGAAGTCATTTTTTTCACAATAAATCTTTCCCTTTCACTCATAATATCTCAATAGAAGCTTTGATTGAGAGTTAAAAATTTGTTGAGCAAAATGTTGTTACCTGCAGTTACCATAGCAGCCACTATTAAAAGGAACGCAAACAAAGATAAGAGTTTCATGATATTTTCTTTGCCTTTAGTTCGGCTTTCTTTTATATGCTGCTACCAATTTTTTTGAAAGATTGACAAATATTTAGTCAAACTTCACAGCTAGCACATCAAAAATATCCTTGCGCGTGCGTGCGTTGGCTATATATGGTATCTGACATCATGTCATGTTATATTAATGAAAACTCAGATAAAACTATCGAATTGAACAATCAATGCTAGTGATTAATGTTAAAATTTGTTCATTTTGGTAACAGTTTGGCTGAAGCAATATGTCTAGACTGAGACAGCTGAAACGCCTGCTATTCAAGCAGTGTGTTATCTAAAGCTGATGCTGATAAGAATTTCACATTTACGGTATATTTAAAAACGTTGAATTTTTTTTATCAGCCCTATTTGCAATCAGATGGAAGTGGTGCTATTGTATACTATAAACAGAATGTTCGCACCCAGATATATCTTTGTGTCATATAATTGGATCTGCTCGCGGCTCTAACTCATTCCATCTGAATGCCTAACAAGTTTGACATTTTTCAAAGCTTTGTAAGCTTAATTGATAAATGTTTTGTAGCTTCTTGAAAAATTTTGCCGGCAACTGATTTTTAGCCGATAATTAAACAGTTATCAGCTAGAACTCAGATGCCTGCGCAATTTTTCTCTAGAATCTAATTGAAGTAGTGATATGCAGCACATTATGGTTCGTAGAGGAAAACCAAAATATTTATTTCCTGCTAACCGAATGTCTATTTGCAACTTGTTCTTTTTTCTATACACTGAAAACTGTTTGGCACAAGAGTATTGCTCAATGCTTAGAAAACTTAAAAGCTTTTGTAGTTGCCTAGCTGCAAAATGTATCCTGCAAAAGTTATCAGAGACATCTTTGTCTGGGAAAAATCATGCTGGAAGTAGCTTTGTCGCTATGAGAATGTCGTTTGCCCTATTATATTGTACTTGTTTTTCAATGAACAAACCATCGCTGCTCAGATATTGTGTCCGATTAAACGTTGTATACTTTCCCGATAAAATCAGGAAGAAAAGCGCTAATCACAAATGCGACAGCAAACAGAGGAGCAAAAAAGTAGTGTTCTTCTTTTTAAAGGAAATTGATTCCTCATAATTACTGAATCTGAAAACACAACTCTAATCTGGAATCTGGAAAAATTTGTTCCTTCAAAAGAAAAACTCGAAGTGACAATAAGGACAAAAGGAAGTGATGTCATGCTTCTTATACCAAAAGCTTTTGAACCGAAAAAAGATAGAATTGTAATGAAGATTCAATTTGTTTCCGCTTAATCAGGATTTAACGTTCTTTTAGAAACTGTTATGAGCGCTGAATTTTGCATCTGTCATACTGTCTTACATAGTCATAGAGCCACAAGTTCATGGAATAAATGGCATATAATTTTGAAATTTTTGAGATATTGAAAAATAGTTTAACAATAGTGGGTGATTTCGATATGAGTTCTTTAAACGAAAACAAAAACATAATTTGGACGCCATCTTCAGACAGAACGACGTTAGTCCCATTAACCAGCATCAGTCAACAAGAACTCAAAACAATACCTATTCATTGAATGATTTCATTGCTACAGACTGTCATTTTGAAAAGAAAAGATTTGTTGTTTTTGACGCATCAATTGACTCAGATGATATATCATTGTGGTACTTTGTGCATCACCAATCAAAAACACCTGCGTAAGACTGAGCATTTCATAAAACAAACATTTGGCAAAAAAGCAATACAAAATAGACGTTTTCGAACAATCGTTTTTTTTTCAAGACCGTTGATTGAATTCTCAGAACAGTCTCAAAATGTTTTATTGGAAGTGATAGATCAAAATTTTTTCTAGCAGAAAATTACTTGTCCAAAAATTGTGCGCTATAGAATATCTAAAAAACCAACTTGTCTGATTGAATAATTTGGCAACATTTATGGAGGCCAAGGAAAGTTTACCAAGAGCTATTCCTCAGAATATTGTTTCTATCCAGTGGAGCACAGTAAAAGTATCACATGTCTTTTTACTTAATTTCCAAATTGAGAATATCTCAATTTCACAAAAATGGTCGAAAATTTTAGGAAAAAAAACAGACACTAAGCTGGTCTTATAAATATCTTAAATTCATGCATCTATATTCCAATCAATTTTTACTAAGGAGGAGTTCTTGGGGTATATCTCTGAGGCGTTATTAGTACAGTTGTTTGCTGCTTTATTGGATATGCGCATGCGGCTCCAAATTAGACAGTTTTCAAAGATTTTTGTGAATTTGATTATGATTCCTTAACTTGGTGATAAATCTAATCCTAAGGTATCAGCTAGAAATCAGTTGTTTCCTACAATTTTTTTCTTTGAAATTAGAGAGCATCTCCATCCATTTGAAGCTGGGATATACTCTGGTAATATATTTTGATTTGTGGAGGAAAACCAAAATTATTCTTTTTTAAATTTGCCTTCCCGTTGCAAACACATCCAAGAACTTGTCACATCAGTCAGTAGCTCGAGGTGTTGACCAGTCCTTTTCAGGGAATGTTTTGTTACAAATACAGCTATTACCTACAGTTAAGTTCGGTCCTCCCTCTTACAGTCGACCAAAATGTATCCTTCAATTCCTAGAGCAGTGGCAAAAAAACTTCTGGGATAAATCAATTAATAGATTTAGTATACTGGTCTTATTATTCTAGTTTGAGGCATATCGCCGATTGTGCTTTAACAAGAGACAAAAAGCATGTAGGAAGAAACTAATTTTAAACACTTCCTCAGTGAGAAAGACCACTTATCTGATCCCAAATTATTTATGGACGTGATTATTGAAGCATTACAAGACAACTCTCTAGTGATTTTGATGACAACTTTTTATCTAAGACTTGGCAAAGAAAGAGATTGATTGAAAGAATTCAGAACAAACTGTTTTGTGCAATTAGACAATTTTTGTGTTGAAGTTGTCTCACAAAAACAAATTTTGGCCGTTTTATGAGTGTCAAAACCTAACAACCAAATACAAGCGGATTTTGACTGATAACTGCCGGATGAACAATTTCAAGAATTTCATGCACAAGGTGCTACTAATTGATATACAAAAATTCAATCTGAAATTGTTTTTTTCACTGTGAAAAAATTATACATCGGGTTTCTGGCACCGATCGAATTTGTTAAGCGCGTTTCCTAATAAGAAAGAATGACCAAATTATGTCTACGTGTATACTTCAGTTAAACTGAACCTCATGTACAAAATTTTGGGTGAATTGGCCTGCCTGAATTCAAATGTTATGATTGAATGTAGATAAGTTTGCATCTGAGATCTAAACATTTTGTTGGATAGAAAAGCAGATTTCACATCGATTTGATTTTTGAGACAATCAATGGACTGCTATAAATTGTCAGTATCGTGCACATCTACTTGTGTCAGCTAACAAAACACCAAAAGTTTGCCATACTCATTCAATGACTTCTCACTTCATGTATTGTAAAAAATGATTCAGATTGTACGTGTTTTTGCTCTCCTTATTTTGCTTTCAATTTCATTTCAGATTCTTCGCATCTGGTTGCGAGAACAAACTAATGCGCGTTTCTCAATTTCGAAGAGCTTTAGTGGATCTATTCTGTTTGCCCCCAATCCTTTATCCAATCCAGACTTCCAATCCTTTATCCCAGTGTTGATTGTATTAGAACTTTCTCATAGTTTTTTAAATTCCAGAAAATCCAGTATATAACCTTAGTGGTTAGACAGAATTGTAACAAAATAAAGCAAATCACCAACTTACTTTGTTATCAAATAGGACAAATCAATTGAATTTAATTTGAACTCACACTTCTTTGAATCATCAATTTTTAAGAGTTTTGGCAGTCTTACAGGTGAACACAACTTTTCTCCCAAAATTTGAAAAAACGCAGCTTTGCTTAAAGTCAAGGTTCGTTATTTGAGTAAACGGAAAAATTTTATCGAAGCTTCATGTCATGAAGTACATGTCTAATGTATACATGTATGAAAAAAATACTTGTATACATTTATACATGTATAAAAAAATAAGCTGTCTTGAAATAGTCATTCATGCAAAACCTGACAATTGAAAATTTTTTGGAATAAGATAAAGCCAGAAAATGAAATGACAAATTGCTTTGAAACTAATTTTTATCGCATATTTAGCTACTGGGCTGCACTTTTTCCATAAACCTGTTCAATCACTTTGTAGTACAGTATTTTCCTTTAGTTTTTTATTGATTGCGACCCCTGCTGTAGTTTACTTCCAGTATTTAACAATTCCTGTTTGTCATTTGTTTTTGTTTTCTTTACTGGAGAAAACAGGAAACAAAGAACTGCTTTTTGCACCTCTAATTCGCGGCTTACCATTGTTCAGATGAATGTCGAGATTTTTCATTTGATTTCGAAACTTGATAGAGCACTTTCCCAATTGACTTATTTTGTTATTTCATTGCTATGATTTTTATTTTTAATGCAAAAAAATGCAATTAACTTGCCAAAAAAAATGGGAGCCAATGATGAGTCGTTTTGTTTCAGTTGTGCAATTACAATAGGAAAACTGAAATGGTTCCGACAAGTTGGTGATGTTTTGTTCGTTTTTGATGATTGAAAAAAACTTAGAGGAACCACTGCAACCAAATAGAAAAAAAAATGCTCAGAAAGTTTACATAAAAAATTTCAAGCCTTCTACAGAAACGATGACATAAAACAATAAAATGACGTCATATCACTGTTTTTTATTACGTAAGAATAGCATCTAAAATTTCTGCGTCAAAATGAGAAACTTGGAAGCTTTTTATACCTAAGCATCAACCTAAGCACAGTGATCAAAAATTAAATTAAAAACAAAATGTATTTCGATGTCTTTCGATTTGACAACTGAAAAATTTGAAATATCAAAGTTTTTGAAAGGTTCATATAAGAACTCTGTTGTGTTCTTTATAACATCATTTGGCGTATGGTTCTTTGAAATCAAGAATAAATTCTGGTCATAAATCTAAATAAATTGATTTGCTCAATTTTGTTTTTATCAACAAGAGTTATTGTACTCCATCACCAAAATATTAGAGATCCAACTTAAATTATATTTCTTGGCCTTGTTATCAAATTTCGTTCAATCTTCATATTCATTAAAAGCCATTTCGATAAATATCATGCCTCGATAAATATCGAGGCATGCTATTTTTCGATAAATAAAATGCCTCCATCTACATATATACGTTGTTGATGACCATTAAACTCGGTTCCCTTGTTGCTGTTCATCGCCCGTTTCTTCTGCTGCATCTTAAATTCCAATTCATTTCCAGACCAACCTGAAAAAAACTTCACAATAACACTAAATTTTCTCTCCAATTTTTGTATGCATGAACGAAAAATACAAGAAATACTTTTCTCTGTATCGCTAAACTTTGTTAGCAATTTTAGGGAGACCAAGCGATTCTTTTAGATTGAAAAATGAGCTCATAGTTATAGCAGACAAATTTTCCAGAGAAGAACATTTCAGTTGAAAAAGATACCGCTTGCTGCACATCATAATAACACAAAATCTATTTAATTGCCAAGTGGTTACATGTGTCTTTTATTCGCGTTTTGCATCCATTTTTCTCTTAAGTTGTTCGCATCTTGTTGACTGAGGAAACTAGAGCTTGTTTGTCTAATAATTTGACAAAAAATGCTCTTCTGCCTGCTTCAACCTGTCCATGCTTTATATATATTATATATATATATATATATATATATATATATATATATATATATATATGTGTGTGTATTTTTATTTATATTTATATATATATATATATATATATATATATATATATATTTATATATATTATATACATGTGTTTGTGTGTTTGTGCGTGCGTAAGTGCATATATGTACATATTTGCAAAATCTATCACAAGTCCTGTTACATTTTTATTGAAGTTCTACGCCAACCTCACTGATCGGCTAATTGAAACGCTTGCAAGCAACTTGGAATCAATCTTGAAAGTGAATGCATACGGTACCAAGTTGCTTGCAAGATTCTTGCAAGTTTTTCGATTCACTTGCAAGAATCTTGCAAGCTTATCGAATCACTTGCAAGATTCTTGCAAATTTTTCGATTCGTCTTATAAGATTACTTGCAAGATGAATCGAAAACTTGCAAGATGAATCAAAAAGCTTGCAAGAATCTTGCAAGCTTTTCGATTCAAATGCAGGGGAAATGGAGCCAACGCAGAAAGGGTACAGATTTTTGCATCAGTAAACTTGTGTTAACTTTTGCATGTGCCTTTTCAGCTTCTTTGACGACTAGAGCCGGTGCATTACTGAGCTCTATAAGGAGTGCAATTGGCAGAGCCGCCAAAGAATAAAAACAAAGACCCTAAATAGCTAAGAGTAATGCGCGAAGGGGTCATAAACAAGGGTGGGGGTCTAGTTATTTGAAGAAAAGTTGTTTTTGAATTTAAAATATTGCAAGAAACTTGCAAGATTCTTGCAAGATTTCACATCCACAAAACGTTTACGAAAAACGTCAATTAAGTTCAGTTCTGCTGATCATAAACTCTGATATCAGTCATTTCAGTTGGTTTTCAGCTAGTTTTAGGCTGATTTTCATCTGGTTTTCAGCAATTGGTTTTCAAAAACTTGCAAGATTCTTGCAAGATTTTGAATCCGGGCTAAAAAAATTTTATTGAGTTTGGTTTTGTAATTTGTTCAATAAAGAATAATTTGCTTCAAAGATGTTTTCTAAAACACTTGTACCCTGATTTATTTTTTTTACCTTGATTGATATCTTGCAAGATTCTTGCAAGGATCTTGCAAGTTTTGAATCAGCTTGCAAGATTCTTGCAATTTTTAACTTCACTCATCTCTAGGGAAACCATTAACCTGATATTTCATTAACTTTTTCACAGGATAGCATTGTTGAAATCTGTTCAGTTTTATAATAGATTGGTCGATGCAAAATTTCTACACGGACACAGCTGAAATGCCTGCAATTCAAACAGTGTTAACTCTGATTGACATCCAAAGCTGTTAATGATAAAAATTTCACTAGTCATGGTATGTAAAAATTTTGAACTTTTTATCAGCCCCGATTGCAATCAGATGAAATTGGTGCTAAGGTATATTAACGTGACGATAAATGAGTCGGACTTAGTTGCCAACAATTTTAAAAACTTTCAAAGTTTTGTGTATATTGATCACGTTTCATCAGTGTGACATTGAATCTCTTTTGTCTGCAAATTTTTTCTATGGATAAACGTTTTAGATCTATCTAATTGAAGTTGGGGTTAAACACGGCTAGTAAATTTTGATTTACCGAGTAAAACCAAATTAATTCCTTTTTAAATTTTCATTCACGGGTTGCAATTACTTTAGAAAAATCTGCACACCACACGTGGTGCAGCCAGTAGCTCGAGGTGGTAAATTATTCCTTGATCAGAACTTTTCGCTAATAACTTTTTTCGCGAAAAAAATGTTTTTTCAAATTTTTCAGCAAACTGATTTCTGCAATTACTGATTTTATTTAAAAAGTATTCCTACAACAAACATGTTTTGTCCTTTTTATCAGTGTCAATTAAAATCATACGATGAAATACGAGCGGATTTTGCCTGCTCAATATTGGATGAACAATTTCAAGAAAATCGTTCACAAGTTCCGGCTGATACCAAATTTCTCGGGCGTGTTGCCTAGTAGTCAAACAAATAAATTTACCAAAATATGTCAACATAGGTACTTGAGTATTACTGATACTCCTCTACCAGATTTGGGCCTGGTTGAAATTGAATGTATTGATTAAATGGAGATAAGTTTGCATCTGGGATCTATTCACGCTGTTTGACAGAAAAGCAGACTTCACAACAGTAGTGGATAAAACAGGGCTTCCAGCCACCAGCAAAATTTGACCCTTTCTCCAAGCGCTAATCGCGCATGTCGAATCGGGCCACATTTTACTGATTTCTGGAAGCCCTGTTTTATCCACTACTATATATTAGCTCTAAATTCAATTAAAAAATCAATTAAAATCAAAAATAAAAACAAAAAATCAAAAAATCAAAGCAAAATTTACATTTCACTCTTTAAGAGTGATTCACTCTTATTCGGAGTGATCCCCAGTAGAAAAGATCGCTCTTTTTCGCTCTTAAAGAGTGAATCCCTCTTTTTTGATATTTTTTTATTTTTTTATACTTTTTATTTCAAATTATCTATACTTTTCAATAAATTTATATTTTCTTTTATTTTTTCTATATTTATTCCATTATTAATAAGAAATGATACAAAATTATAGTATTTACATGAACAACTATCAGTGAAACTGCTCAACGGAGTTGTTTTGCAAATTCGCAGATCCTCTGTTTGGTTAATAACTAAAGGACTTACAACTCTAGGACTTTGCCAACTAGGATTAATTGTTTTATCTGCGAAGCGGTTACACCGATCAGTTATATTTCTACTAAATCCTCTAGTCAATTCTATATCTGGATGTTGTTTCTTTACATGAGCCCGTATCCCATCATATCTCACAACAGAAGTACAATATGGACAATTAACTTTAGCTGAAGTACAACTTCTACATGTATACTTACCCTCATCAAAATTATTTAGTGGTTTTATATAATTACACTTATTACAACATCTAGTTAATACTTCTGAGCTGGGGTTAAGGTTAGGGTTAGGGATAAGGTTAGGGTTAGAATTGGGGATAAGGTTAGGGTTAGGGTTGGGGTTAGTATCTGAGTTAGAGTTATAGTCATAGATAGAACCAGAACCAGAACTAGAGCTAGAACTGGGGTTAGAACCAGAACCAGAACTAGAACTAGAACTAGAACTAGAACTAGAACTAGGGTTAGAACTAGAGTTAGAATTAGGGTTAGAACTAGAACTAGGGTTAGAACTAGAATTAGAATTAGAATTAGAACTAGGGTTAGAACTAGAATTAGAACTAGAACTAGATTCATTTTTTAATGAACAACCCCATGGGGAAAAATCATTAGCACAAATACCACTTAATATTATATTACCACACATACATTTATCAGTTTTATCTTTATGAAATGATTCATAATGATATTTTAAAACAGCAATGTTTCCACATATATAGTTACACTCTAAACATTGTAAAAGCATTTTTAATAGATAAAATTATCAGTGAACGAGCTTTGCTCGTGGTTCTCCAACGAACTTTGTTCGTGGTTTACCAAACTGCTCAACGGAGTTGTTTTGCAAATTCGCAGATAATATTAGCTATGCTGTAGAATCGGTGTACAAACTTTGTGGATAATATTTAGCCATGATTTCAATTAAATCTTTAGTATTATCTTTAGATGTGATACTCTCTGCTAAATATATATTTCCTAAAGTATTGAGTGTATTAGTTTTACATCTCTTATCTAAGATCAAATCAAGGTCTAATTCTTTTTTATCTTTAACAAAATTTATAATCTCTTCTCTAAATTCTTCATTATTTATATATAGTTTGTTTAAAAACTTTCCTCCCTTTCTATTCAAAATTCCCATCTCTTCATTGACGAAGTCACAGTTACACTGATCAGTATACGAAATTTGTTCGTGGTTTACCAAACTGCTTCCCTGATAGGTCTTCGACCATGTTTCACTATCAGTATAACTGCTTCCCCGATCTATATATTCCTCTTTGATCATGGAACCTGCTTCGCAGATCGAGGAATCGGACTTTGTCCGTGTTTCATCTTCCAACTCTTCTCCATATCCAACATTAACTAATGTTTTTACTCTACTCAACATTTTGCTTGCTCCCATAGCTACAGTTCCAGCATTTCTTGATATTGAATCCGGATAAATACAATTAAATATAAATAAACCTGTGCCTATAATTCCACCAATATTTGATAAAATTTTCATACCCTTTCCCTTAATCATCTCTTTTGTTAAAACATCATTCTGAATTTTAATATTATTTAAAGTAAGAGGTTTATTAAAATAAAACTGATAATTATCATGATTCATAACATTTCTATCTGTTGCATTAATCATTAGTGGTCTCATATATGCTATAAGTTTATTTATATCTTCTCTTTCTAAATCATCTTTTAAACTAAGAGCTTTTAAATCAAGGAAACCAACTCTTGAATCATATATCATTGTTCTATTACGACTAATAATAATAAAAGTATTTTCCTTTTTTTATATTTAATTATACCATAAAGAAGTTCATCTGACATTCCATCTGTACAATTATAATAGTTACTATTTAATTCACTAATTATTTTATTGAAGTCATGTTCACATTTATATATCTCATTAAAGTTTTTAAATAGGTCAGGTCCATTATAAGTTGTTAAATAAATAGTATCACAACTCATTCTTGCTGTATTAATTATTTGAGCTGGTTTATGACACATTACAATCATTTGAATATTATAATGTCTACCTTCAGTAAAAAAATAACCTATATCCTTGTTTAACCTATCACCCATATCATCAAGTACTATTACTCAATTTTGAAATATATGCATATTATTTTTTGTGATCATATTTATATCACATTTATTAAACCCAGTACAAAACTTATTAGACTCAGGATCTATCCAGTCTCTGTCATCTTTACAAACTATAACTATGGACCTTTGGTCTTGATCTTGAACTTGATCTTGATCTTGGACTTGATGTTGAACTTGATCTTGAACTTGATCTTGAACTTGATCTTGAACTTGATCTTGATCTTGAACTTGATGTTGAACTTGATCTTGAACTTGATCTTGATCTTGAACTTGATGTTGAACTTGATCTTGAACTTGATCTTGAACTTGATCATGGTCTAATTATAACTTTAAGTATTGTCTTATAAAATATGTTTTACCCGTTCCAGTTCCACCATAAACAATAGTATGTAGTGGTGACTTTTCATATTCAAATCTAACTAGACTCCTATTCATAAATCCACCAAAGCTTTCTTCTAGTTTTGTATATTTACTTGGTATTGAATCATATATTATATAACAAATTCCAATTATAATAATAAAAATAAAAACTGCACTACCTGTTTCCATTTTTATATAATAAATATAGATTTGATTTTGATTTAGACTTAGACTTATAATTAGACTTAGATTTAATAAATTTATTATATAAAAATGCTCATCCTAACTTTTGAGGAACTCAATAATAAATTTAATATTGATAATAATGCTATGAGTGATATCAGAATAAAAGATATAGGTAAAGATATAAGTCTAACACCAATTGAGATTGTAATGAGAGATCAAACTCCAGATAGTATCAGGGATTCTAACTTCAACATTATTGTAAATCTACATCCAACTGAAGGTACACATTGTGTTTTAGTTATAAGAAGAGAAGCGGTTGGGGAACCAAGACCGAAGGTCCTTCCACCGATGGTCCTGCGTATTACTTTGATAATTTTGGTGTAGAAACCCCCCCATTATTCCTAGAAAAATATGTTGATCTAGGCTCTAAGGAGAGAATACAACAATATGATGAATCTTATTGTGGGGCTTATTGTTTATATATGATCTATCTTATTGATAGAGGATTTAGAAATAAAAGTGCTTTAAATATTCTAGTTAATCAATGTAAATATCCAGGAATATATAATGAGTGTTTTTGTTTAAGTTGTAGTAGAGGTGGTGATAAAGATAAGGATAATGTTAATGATAATGTTAATGATCTACGAAGTAGTTTTGCTAATAATGATAATGATAATGTTAATGATAATGATCTACGAAGTAGCTTTGCTAAGAATGTCATTGATAAGAATAATGTCATTGATAATGATAATGATAATGATAATGATAATGATAATGATAATGATCTACGAAGTAGCTTTGCTAATAATGATAATGATAATGTTAATGATAATGATCTACGAAGTAGATTTGCTAATAATGTCATTGATAAGGATAATGTCATTGATAATGATAATGATAATGGTAATGATAATGATAATGATAATGATCTACGAAGTAGCTTTGCTAATAATGATAATGATAATGATAATGATAATAATAACTTTATATATCTATTTGATGAAAAATATCAAAGGAGTAAATCTAATAGGAATAGCAATAGTAATAGCAATAGTAATAGTCCTACTAATAATATCCGTGAAGCGGTTCAACAGAGTTGTTTTGCAAGTTCGCCAATATCTGTAAACATAAATGATGATCTATATTTATGGTTAAATGATGATGATATAATTACTGAAGCCGCAATTCCAGATAACTTTAGATGTATAATATCTGGTCCTAGTGAATGTGGTAAGACATTCTTATTGAAAAAACTAATTCTAGCTAGTATATACTTTGATAAGCTATACATCATTGGACCTACTGGTGATCAGTACCAAGGTATAGAAAGAATAAACCCAAAAGCAGATGTTGAATTTATTAAAGATATAAAAGCTTTACCATCTCCTGATAAACTACCCAAAGATTTAAAGAAACTAATGATATTTGATGATGTTAGAGCCAAAGAACCAGTTATTAATGAATACTTTTGTAGAGGTAGACATAATAACTGTAATATGATATATCTTAATCAAAACCTGTTCTCTCCGGATAGGCAGAGTGTTAGAGAGAACTGTAATCTATTTATTTTATTTGAACGGAGAGGTAAAGTCCTCATATCTATATATCAAGATTTCTTTAATAATGTTGAACTTAGTTATAATGATTTTGCTAATATATGTAATAAGGTATGGAAAGAGCCTTATAATTATATTGTCATTGATATAACTAAAAATAAAAATATTAATGGTAAACTAAGAATTAATTGGGATCGGAGAGTTTCGTAGTTTAGTTTAGGTTTAAGTATCAGGAAACCTGCTTCGCAGATAAGTGTAAGTCTAATTACAAGTATAAGTATCGGGAACCAGCTTCACAGATAAGTCTAAGTGTAAGTATCGGGGGAACCTGCTTCGCAGATAAGTCTAAGTCTAAATCAAATGTAAAGTAAAACTCAATACATCACCATTAAAGTCTATAGGTCTTCCATGCTAATCTTTAATATGAAATTCAATATATTCCATTCTATCTTTAGTTACGTTTTGATACAAGATATTAGTTGGTATAATATTTATCAAATAGCCTGGCGGTTCAGTTAGATTAAAAGTATATAGTATGTCTGTATCTTTATCATTATCTTTAGCTCCAGATATCATATTGCAATGAACGTTAATAGTACTAAAACCCATAATATCAATAATTTTCTGAGATTTATATCTAACTTTTTTATAAATTATTTTTCTAAATCCTAGTAATGAGGCTAGTGAGTTTTCTATATCAAAGCTGAGTGCTCTTGTTTTATTTCCATTAAATATTTCATCGTATTCTTATCAGGTTCTATTATAACATTACCATCAGTTTCTTCTTTTATTAATTCTGCTATGTCAGTTAACTCATATGCTCCTGGTGTAATAGTTGAATATAGCAACGGGATTCCTTCATAATTATAATTAAGTATAGATGTAATGTTTGGGCTTGAGGTAGAGATAGGGTTAAGGTTAGGGTCAGAGCTAAGAACCCGAGGTGAAGCTTCATCATCTTCTATAACAGTACTAGCATATAAGAATTGATTATTTCTCCTATTCACATTAAACACTGAATTATAAACAGATAATCTAATTAAACCTATTTTTGTTGTATTAAGTACAGGTTCACTAAAGTTAAACTTTTCTGTTGATTTTATCATTCTAAAGTTAAGTGTATACTCTTCTTTAGTTTTAGTTAAAGCTTCGTGTATATTTTGTAGTTCATATAAAATCAAGTTGTCTGTCATTTTTTATCTAATAAAAATGGATTTTAATTTGGACACAACTTATGGTTATAATAATTATATACATAAGAGTAAGATTTTAAAATATAATCCTAATAATCTAGCAACAATGAATACGGTTAATACCAATATTAATATCATACTCAATAGAGAAGAGAATCACTTAAATTTGCGTGATTCATATCTAGAGATAGAGTTTGTTGTATCAGATGATGCTGGTGGTGTATTTGCTAATGATGCTAATATCAGATTAGTTAATTATGGTATGATGGCATTGTTTAGTTCAATTAAGCTTGAAACTAGTGGTGGAAGGACTATTGAATATATTTATCATTGTCATCCTAATCTATTGATGTATAAGTTATTAACTAGTACTGGTGATGATTACGAGAGTGGTTTTGTTAGAAATCAGGTCAATAGAGATAATCAACTTAAAGGTGACCATATTGCTGCAAAACGAGGACATATGTATATGATGATTAAGATGAGTGATCTATTTGGTTTCGTAAATGATTTAGAAAAGATTATATATGGTTTAGGATTTAAACTAATATTAAAAAGGAATAATAATGATAGAGCTCTATTTAGAGTTAATGCTAATCCTGGTGCAATTGCTAATGATGATAAAATAGAAATTAAAAATATATCATGGTGTGTGCCCAGTTTTGATCCTAGTAATGATAATAGAATTATTGTGCAAAAGGGTTTAAGTAAAAAGAATAATGTAGACTTTAGTTATTATGAAAGAAAGACATTTTATAAGAATGTACCCAATGCTACTAACTTCTTGTTTGATCTAGGTATGGAAAGTGGTATGGAAAGACCGCAATATATAATAGTTGGTTTTGAAAATAATGTTAATGAACAAACTCATGATGCAAGTACATTTGATGTACTGAATTTTATTGAATGTTATTGTAAGATTGGTAGTGAGTTTTATCCCGAAGATAGAATGAATATTAATTATGGAACCAATAATTATAATGAGGATTTTAAAGAGATTGTTAGCTTTAATAAAGATTATAATGGGCTACCACATAATATAAAACCATATATAAATCATAGAACATTCAAAAGTAATTATAGAATATATGTATTCGATACTAGATATCAAAGGGATCATGTAGGTCCACAACCAATACAACTTAATTTTAAATTTAGTGCTGCAGTTGCAGATGTTATATGTCATGCATTAGTTTTAACTAGAAAGGTTATTAGTGTGAATAGTGATGGTAATAAGATGGTTGATATAGTTTCGTAGAGACCAATCAGTGAAACTGCTTCGCAGATGACCGTAGGTCTATAATATCATAGATATAATTTAAATCATAGATATAATTTAAGTCATAGATATAATTTAAGTCATAGATATAACTCTAGCGATAATTATAATTATAGATATAACCCTAGCAATAATTATAATTTTAGATATAACTCTAGCGATAATTTATAATTATAGTACAATATAGTTATTGTTATAATTATATACTTATACTTATACATAACCATATACTTATACTTATATTTATAGCTAGTCAGCTCTAATTGTTACTCTTGTTAATGCCTAACTATTTCTTGTTAGTATTAACAAAACCTTTAGCATAAATAGTGTCTAATTTCTTTTTATTCTCTAGAGCCAAGCCTCTAGCTTCAAGCTTAACCTTGGGCTTGGGCTTAACCTTAGGCTTAGGCTCAGTCTTCGAGCTTCGCTCGCGGGTGGAACCCGTAGGCTTAGGCTTAATAATAACAAAAGGATTATACTTTTTAACTTCCATTATTTTTTATATATAGAAATGAGTCTTTTAAATAAGTTCAAAACTAATTCATATTGTGTTGGAGGTAGACATTATAGTGGTACTGCTAATATAAGAGGAGCTATTACTTCAAAAGGAACTAAGATGTTAAAAGGTAATTGTGTTTTATGTAGAAGGAATAAATCAATGACAGTATCTGATGCAACAATAGAAGCAGAAGGACTTAAAGATCTCTTTAAAATTGTTGGTAGGGCTACAGTTAACTTTGGAAAGAAAGTAGCTAATAATCCAGTAAGAGCACTAGAAATAGCAAGTAAAATAGGAAGTGCAGCTGCATCTAGAAACCCTAGAGCTGCTTTATCAGCCACACCTGATTTAATTAAATTTGCAACTAATGGTAAAGGTATAAAAGTAGTGCAAAAAGGAAGAGGGTTATACTTAGGTACAAAGAAAAGATAATTATTTGATTATGATTATGATTATATTATGTTTATGATTATGTTTATGATTATGATTATATTATGATTATATTATGTTTTTGATTATGATTATAACTAAGGTTATGATTATGATTATATTATATTTATGATTATCGATAAATATTAATACTAATATTATTATTACTAAACATACCATTATTACTAAACACTAATATCTTTAATCTCAAAAAATACTCAACTTATATTTCTTGTTCTTCTTATATTCTTCATATAACTTAAAAAATTCTTTATACTAATCATTATCTATTTTATTATCATTCATTGATGTAGTATATAGTTTATTAAACTTATCACTAAACTGTTTACTTAAAATATACATTTGTGAATACTTTATAATTTTATTTCTAATTTTAGTATTAATTGTTTTTGATAATGAACCACAAACAGTTGCTGTAGCAAAAGCTGTAGGTATAGAATAAGGCAATCCTATACCTGTTAATGAAACTGATGTTGTTGTTGCCGTTGTTGCTATAGATGATAATACTATTTCTGTTATCTCAGCTATGTTAATATAATTCTTATATCTGCTTAACTTCTAATTATAGTTATTAGTTTCAGTTTCATAATAATTTCTAGTATCTTTCATAATGTTAACATTGTTGTTAAATTTATTATTAGCTTGAATCTTTTCGTTTATCTGCTGTTCATTGACAGCAGCAGCTTCACGTATCAGATGAAGCTAGTGGTGTATTTGCTAATGATGCTAATATCAGCTAGTTAATTATGGTATGATGGCATTGTTTAGTTCAATTAAGCTTGAAACTAGTGGTGGAAGGTCTATTGAATATATAGATCATTGTCATCCTAATCTATTGATGTATGAGTTATTAACTAGTACTGGTGATGAATATGAGAGTGGTTTTGTTAGAAATTAGGGCAAAAGAGATAGTCAACTTAAAGGTGACCATATTGCTGCACAACGAGGACATATGTATATGATGATTAAGATGAGTGATCTATTTGGTTTCGTATATTATTTAGAAAAGATTATATATGGTTTAGGATTTAAACTAATATTAAAAAGGAATAATAATGATAGAGCTCTGTTTAGAGTTAATGCTAATCCTGGTGCAGTTGCTAATGATGGTAATATAGAAATTAAAGATATATCATGGTGTGTGCCCAGTATTGATCCTAGTAATGATAATAGAATTATTGTGCAAAAGGGTTTAAGTAAAAAGAATAATGTAGACTTTAGTTATCATGAAAAAAAGACATTTTATAAGAATGTACCCAATGCTACTAACTTCTTGTTTGATCTAGGTATGGAAAGTGGTATGGAAGGACCGCAATATATAATAGTTGGTTTTGAAAATAATAATGTTAATGAACAAACTCATGATGCAAGTACATTTGATGTAATGAATGTTACTGAATGTTATTGTAAGATTGGTAGTGAGTTTTATCCCGAGGATAGAACGAATATTAATTATGGAACCAATAATGATAATGAGGCTTTTAAAGAGACTGTTAGCTTTAATAAAGATTATAATGGGCTGCCACTTAATATAAAACCATATATAAATCATAGAACATTCAAAAGTAATTATAGAATATATGTATTCAATACTAGATATCAAAGGGATCATATAGGTCCACAACCAATACAACATAATTTTAAATTTAGTGCTGCAGTTGCAGATGTTATATGTTATGCATTAGTATTAACTAGAAAGGTTATTAGTGTGAAGAGTGATGGTAATAAGATGGTTGATATAGTCTCGTAGAGACTAATCAGTGAAACTGCTTCGCAGATGACCGTAGGTCTATAATATCACAGATATAATTTAAGTCATAGATAAAAGTTAAGTAATAGATATAATTTAAGTCATAGATATAACTCTAGCGATAATTATAATTTTAGATATAACTCTAGCGATAATTTATAATTATAGTATATTATAGTTATTGTTATAATTATATACTTATACTTATACATAATCATATACTTATACTTATATTTATAGCTAGTCAGCTCTAATTGTTTTTCTTGTTAATACCTAACTATTTCTTATTAGTATTAACAAAACCTTTAGCATAAATAATGTCTAATTTCTTTTTATTCTCTAGAGCCAAGCCTCTAGCTTCAAGCTTAACCTTGGGCTTGGGCTTAACCTTAGGCTTAGGCTCAGTCTTCGAGCTTCGCTCGCGGGTGGAACCCGTAGTCTTAGGCTTAATAACAACAAAGGGATTATACTTTTTAACTTCCATTATTTTTTATATATAGAAATGGGTTTTTTAAATAAGTTCAAAATTAATTCATATTGTGTTGGAGGTAGACATTATAGTGGTACTGTTAACATAAGAGGAGCTATTACTTCAGAAAGATCTAAGATGTTAAAAGTTAATTGTGTTTTATGTAGAAGGAATAAATCAATGACAGTATCTGACGCAACAATAGAAGCAGAAGGACTTAAAGATTTCTTTAAAAGTGTTGGTAGGGCTACAGTTAACTTTGAAAAGAAAGTAGCTAATAATCCAGTAAGAGCATTAGAAATAGCAAGTAAAATAGGAAGTGCAGCTGCATCTAGAAACCCTAGAGCTGCTTTATCAGCCACACCTGTTTTAATTAAATTTGCAACTACTGGTGAAGGTATAAAAGTAGTACAAAAAGGAAGAGGGTTATACTTAGGTACAAAGAAAAGATAATTATTTGATTATGATTATGATTATATTATGTTTATGATTATGTTTATGATTATGATTATATTATGATTATTTTAATTTTTTGATTATGATTATAACTAAGATTATGATTATGATTATATTATATTTATGATTTTCGATAAATATTAATACTAATATTATTATTACTAAACATACTATTATTACTAAACACTTATATCTTTAACCTAAAAAATACTCAACTTTTTTTTCTTGTTCTTCTTATATTCCTCATTTAACTTAACAAATTCATTATACTCATCATTATCTATTTTATTATCATTCATTGATTTAGTATATAGTTTATTAAACTTATCACTAAACTGTTTACTTAAAATATACATTTGTGAATACTTTATAATTTTATTTATAATTTTAGTATTAATTGTTTTGGATAACGGACCACAAACAGATGCTGTAGCAAAAGGTGTAGGTATAGAATAAGGTAATCCTATACCTGTTAATGAAACTGATGTTGTTGTTGCCGTTGTTGCTATAGATGATAATACTATTTCTGTTATCTCAGCTATGTTAATATAATTCTTATATCTACTTAACTTCTAATTATAGTTATTAGTTTCAGTTTCATAATAATTTCTAATATCTTTTATAATGTTAATATTGTTGTTAAATTTATTATTAGCTTGAATCTTTTCGTTTATTTGCTGTTCATTGACAGCAGCAGCTTCACGTATCAATCGTTCTGATACTGATGATAAATCTGGATATAGTAATCTCTCACTCGGTGCTGTTGGGTTAATCATTTTCATTAGTAAAAAAAACTTTCTATTTCTTTTGTTATATCTTCTTGATTAAAACCATAATGCATCTCAAGTCTGTTTTTCTCTTTATTATCAAGTAACGTACTTCGTAAAAGTATAGCAATTATATATTGTACTATTGTCCTTTTTTTCTTTAAAAGGGCTTCATCTATAAAAGAATTACTCTTTTTATTAACTTCTTTAAATTCCTTTTACCCCTTAGTAAACATTTCATCTAGTTGTATGTTAGTGATATACTGATTAAACTTATTATTATCAATCTCTAGTTTTAATTGTTTATATTTAGAGATAGTATCAGCAGCAACCCTATTACGAAACTTAACAAAATTTGAAACGTCATTTGTTGATTCAATAAACTCATTAATTAGTTCTTCATTAACTTGTGTTTCGTTTAGTTGTAATGTTTTAGTTGTTACTTTATGAAAGTCACCTTTTCTTAGTTCAGTTTTGTTTTTACTTAAAATGTCTATTTTATTAGAAGAGGATAATAAGTTGTTGTCAAAATACTCTTTATTAACAACATCTTTTTCATCTGTGGGAGGATGAACATTTGTAATTTTATAGGTATCCTTCATGTTAATATTATCATTATCTTCTAGGAACAACCCTCGGGCCTTAATTAATATTAAGTTGTTTCCATTCACTTTATGACGTTTCGCTTGGTTACATCTTATTCTTGTCATTATTTATATTAAAAAATATATTTAATGATCCCAAAACCTTATTATTAGATTCAAAATCAAACTCAGATTGTAATAATTCCTGTTCGTAATAGTTACCTTCTATTATCTCACCATTAATATCTCCTATTTTATAAGTTGTTGGTGGTTGTGTTTTTAGAACTTCATTACCTTTAAACAATTCTTTATTCCAATTAGAAGGGTAACCTTTAGAGAAGATATTACGTTTATCTACATTTCTAACATAATCACCAACTTCAAGTTTAGGTTTAATATTCTTAAAACTAAAGGCGTATTTAACTTTATCAGGATTATTAGAAGCATCAACTGGTGTCATAGTATTTGTTGAGTGAATGTTATTGTTATATGTTACAACAGCATCATTTAATATATTTACCCAATTACCATCGGCCTTGATGAACATTGGTTTATTTATTATGTGTAAAAATGTTCTATTAAATCTCTCTATAAACACAGCCTTTAAATCACTATAACTAGAATATAGCTCTATCCCTGAAGCGGCTTTGCCGGTTCCATGTTCTTTAAGTAAAAATTTAAATGTTTTATTGTAAAACTCACTACCTCTATATACCCATAATTTTTCTGGTTTTCTAGGTTCAGAGCCACCCTGTGGACTTTCATTTAATACTATTTTAAAACCATTAGTTATAGATAAACCAGATTTATTCTTTGAAGGAATAGCCCATGCATATTTTGTGAATATATCTCTAACTGTTAATATAAACTTATAATTATTGTTGTATTTACTTAGAGATGACTTATCAATTAAATCAGCTGACCATGTTTCATCTTTATATAATGGCATTATTCTTTTTCTTCTAAACTTTGTTGTTCGACGATTGAATACTTCTTTAGCTAGTTGTTGTTGTTGTTTTTCTATCGTTTTATTCATGGACATAGTCATCTGCGAAGCAGGTTCCCTGATAGCTTCGCTCATTTACCATAGTTAAATAAAATTATCTAATTGTTCTTGATTAATAATATTCATAGATAATAGTTGCTTAGATATATATAGCATTTCATCATATAATCCATCATGACCAGCTTAGTTTCTAGTATTAATAATTCTAATCTTTCTTTTAAACTATTTGGGTCTGGGTTGCTATTTAATCCCCTACCATATACATCATCTTTTGCCCCCATTATACGTTTTATTGTTCTATATCTAGCGCTTTTCTTATCCCCCTTTCCTAAATCATATCTAATATCCTTTAAAAACCTTTTAATTTTGTTTTCATCTTCCTCAACATTATCATCACACTTGATTTAGTAAGAAAATCAGTGAATCCTTCTGAAAGCTCATATACATTATCCCTAACTTAAAATGCACCCTGCTCTAGAGTTCATTTTATATCAACACCATTCATTTTATATCTCCTACTAGGTAAATCTACGATTTCTAATTTCAATTGAGGATTAGTTTGAGCCCCCATGTCCTGAAGAAGTTTGGCTGTCTTTGTATCAACAAAAACTGGTGCTATATCTTGAGTCCCCTTTAAGGTTTCACCAATTTTGGAAGCAGTTTCATTAAACTGGGAACCAGCTTGCTCGATCATCTTAGTTTGTTTATCTAACTTTTGATTTTGCCAATCTATTGCTCCTAAAGTTTGTTCACTTAATGCTAGATTCTGTTCATTGTTTGCGTTTATCTGCGAAGCAGTTTCACTGATAGTTTTGGTTAGAGGATCAAATAAATCTTTTACTTCACCATAATACTCTTGTTGTTTTAATTTATCTTCTAATCTATTTCTTCTGTTTTGTTTTTCTAGATTATTGAATTCTATAAGTTTATCTAGTTTAGTCATTTTATATGTAATGAAAAATTATAATAAGAGTAAATTTCCGATCTTTAACTTTAATTGAGGGTTAGATTGAACTGACATTAAATTAATAATTTGAGCTGTGTCTTTATCTACTGAAAGTCCTCGTTTATCTCGAGCTTCCTCTCCAGCTTTGGCATTGGACTTCATTAAAGCTTCATTTAACTGGAGGCCAGCTTGCTGGATCATCTTAGTTTGTTTATCTAACTCTTGATTTTGCCAATCTATTGCATTCAATGTTTGTTCACTTAATGCTAGATTGTGTTCACTGTTTGCATATAAAGTTTTAGTTAAAGGATCAATTAACTCTTCTTTTTCACCATAATATTCTTGTTGTTTTTATTTATCTTCTAATCTATTTCTTTTGTTTTGTTTTTCTAGATAGTTTAATTCTATAAGTGTTTCTAGTTTAGTCATTTTATATGTATTGAAAAATTATAATAAGAGTAAATAAAGGATAATGAAAATTCTATTGATGAAAACTACTCTAAGTTAAAAAAATGTTCAGCTTGTGGAAAACCATATAGTGATTTGGAAATAACTTTCGGAGGGATAATGATCTATTATGTACTAACTACTAAACCAGGAGATGCAATTGATCATTTTATAAAAGAAACTATAGAATATTGTTAACCAGTTTTTATTAGGATTATAAATCAGGGGGAACCTGCTTCACAGATAAACTAATAGCCGCTTCAATTAACTTTCTATCATCATTAATGGTTAGTTCTAGAATATAATTAACCAGTTGTTCTTTGTTTAAATTTAATGATTCTTGGCTTGCCGTGGATGAAGTCCGTTCACAGATTTTATTTTCTAAATCTCTTTTGAATAGATATAGATTCTCATCATGAGGATAGCTTTTAATATTATTTACATAAAATCCTTTATCATCAAATGTGTTTAGACTAATCTTACTTGTTTTTGTTGTTGTCATGTTATCACCAACTTTTTGTATTCTACATTCATCTACTGTTCTCTGTGTATTATTCATTAATGCATCATCATAATCTATGTGCCTAGCATTATTATGCTTCTTTATTCCTTTTTCTTTAGTGTTTTTAGAATAATTTTTGAAGCTATATGTTTTGGGGGACAATGCTATAAATTCCTCAATAATCCTACTTCCCAGCTCGTGCTTAAACTTGCCGGGGAATTTATTATTAGTTTTTATATGTATGTCTAGATTACTTAAGTCCATATGCTCATCACTAACTTTACCTTCACTATAACTTAATACGAAACTGTCCGTAATCATATAGTGAAGTGTTAGATCTTTGAGGGATGGTTGTAGAATATTATAGAATACATCATACATGTGTAATTTACATAATTCTAAGATAGTGACACCTACATATACTGGAGAATCATATTCTATTTTTTTCTTTATATATTCTATTTGGCTATAATTTCTATATCTAGTTATATTCTTAAATGTTGGTTTACTTACACTTTTCATTATCTTTTCTTCATCATGCAAGAACTTGCTTTGAAAGAAGTGTAGAGGATTCATGCACATTCTTCCATATAATGAGTTATTCATTAATTTCCTTACATCCTTTTCTGCTTCAGTTTTAGCTTTTGCACTTTTATTTGTATTGTTTTGTATATAATCGCTAAATAAATAATCTTGTTTAAATTTAATTACTCTATGTATTTTTGTTACTTTTACTCCCATCTTAACATTGAACTTTAACATCCTATAATGAACCATATATTCTGTTTTGTTGTTTTGGTCTAAGATTAATTTCTTTGATCGGTGAAGCAGTTTCCCTGATCGGTGAAGCCCCTTCTCGGATCTTGTTTTGACTCCATCTCTTTCTTGATCAGTGAAACTGCTTCGCAGATATCCCAATTCATTATCATTTATCTTTCTTTTATTAGGCATTAGTGCTAACTGTTCTGTTCTCTCTTTACATTCATTAGTATAATCAATATCACAAACTATATAGTAACCATGATCACTATCATCTGGAGTATTCAATATTACATCTAGAGTAGTAGTAGTAATAAACTCAAAATCCTTATAAGGTAACTTTTGAATCATTGCATAACCATATAGGTTGTTTGCGTCTATGTACCATATATTTCTATTAATAGATTTATCATTAGTATTAGTATTAGTATTAGTATTAGTATTAGTATTAGTATTAGTATTAGTATTAGTATTAGTATTAGATTTAGTATTAGTATTATCATTAATATTAGCATTAGTATTAGTATTACTATCTGCGAAGCAGGTTCCCTGATTATTTATATATCTATCTCCCATTATTCCACATATACCACCTCTCTTTGCTCCAACAAAATCATCTAGCATTTGTTTATCTTGTATTGTTTCTAATGTTACACCGCTTGACATTAACCAACAATCAAAACTATAACCCGGGAGCCTAACGTAATGTAGTGGATTGAGCTTGAATTCCTTCATGCTTAGTTTAACATATTCATTCATGCAATAGTCTAATATTTCCACATCATTCTGTAAATACTCTATAGTTAGATCTTTACCAGTTTTATGACTGTTTTCATTATTAAAGTTATCTACTTCTTCTTGTGTGGGTAACTTATTATGTAGTGACGATTTGAAGTCTTCTATTTTCAGATTACCTATAGCTTCTTGGTAGGTAGCTTTGCTACTATACGACTTGGTCGTGGTTCTCAATGACTCTAAACCAAAGTATTCATATGGATATAATGTTTTAGTTTTACATCCGTATATCTTTGCCATTTGATCTAGAGGCATAGCTAAGAAGTTATAACTGTCTAAGAATTTGAGACAACCAATGCTAAACATCTTAGATTTACCACCAGCTAGTGGTATGTTATCTACTTTTCTTTTATCATTATTCTGTTTGAAGAGTTCACTGTATAGCAGATTGAAATTATAGCCAGAGCCATTATGGAATATTACTGGAATGAAGTTTTGTTCTTTGTATCTTAGATTACATATTTTACATGCTGGTCCTCTATATTTACCAGTTTCATGACAATGATCTCTTACTTTATTAATACATGTTTTGCTGCAGATATGACAAGTGTTATTAGTTTCATGATATAATTTATCTTCTTCTGTGAATATCATCTTTTCATTATGTTTGAAATTATTCTCAGTTTCTATTTCTAACAGATCTCTAGCAAATTTTTTGATGCAGCCTACACCGAAGTAGTGTTTGAAGTTACCTTGCCAGGTGTAACCCACAGCTATTGGAATATGTTCAGCTATTACATATTTTAAATCATTAGTTGAAACATCGGTGAAACCGCTTCGCGGATCAACAATGCAACATTCTATATCGGCAGTTATAATTTTTTTTATTCTCTGACGTTTGTGTTCATTTACAAAAGTAATATGTTTTTTCTTAGGACAAACAATTTCTGGTTTGAATGAGGTGTTGCATTCGTGTTTATCATATTTAATTTGTGAGTTAAACCAATATGTACATCTATCACAATAATAGAATTTGTGATTCAATCTATTTGGTCGATCTAACAAGGTTTCTATGTTTTTAATTAGAGCACAGTGTTCTATTTGACCATTACTCCAAACTAGTATTCTTACATCTTTCCTATCTTTATTAAAATCATCCACTGGTTTTAACAATTCTATTTTACCATTACCACAAGGTGTGTATAACCAAATATTAAAATTATACAATTTCTGTATTCTTATTATATAAGCAAAATCATCTTCATGTTGTTGTCTTGGTTCAATTAGTTTATCTACATATATACATTTCTCGAGTTGCATGGTGTGGGGTGGGATGTAGCCAAGCAGTTATAGTTAGTTGTAAGCAATTGTATTTATAACTATGTATATTTAATATCGATTTAGTGTTTTTGAGATCGGGAGGTAAATCTATATAACTACCAATAGACGCTTTAGTTGGTTCAATGTTTAACTGATTACTTCTTGTTCCAAGAAACTCAAAATCATAACCATAACCTTCATATATATCCTTTTCGAAATCTAGCCACCGATTGAAGTCACCATATTCATATATTGCATTATTTTTAATATAATCAGTATTGAAGAATATTTTAGTAGTTTTAACTTCTTCTTTGGTTCTCTTCTTATAATCACATTCGGCCGTGATCTTATATTTGAAACTCTTTACTTTAAGAAACTGGTAACAGTTTTTAATTTCTTCTAAAGAGTAATTAGTTGCTTCGTCTATGTCTTCAATGTAATTCCCATCTTTATCAGTAATATAAAATTCTCTCATGTTCTGACTTGAGTTTATATCGAAGTCTTCTGTGTTTTCTAGATACATGCGATTGTGACTATATGAATGAGTAGTTCGAGCTACTTTACTTCTAAATTCTTCGTGACATTCTTTACATATAAACATAATCTTAGAATAGATATTGTTTTCAGTTTCAGTTTCAGTTTCAGTTCCAGTTTCTGATTTAGTTTTAGTTTCAGTTTTACTTTTAGTTTTACTTTTAGTTTTAGTTTCAGTTTTACTTTTAGTTTTAATAATATCATCATCTTCATCCGAATTATACACCCTCTCCGAAATTTCTTCTTCTTCTTCAGACTCAAACATTTTCTCCAATAGTTCCTTATGTTTGAGATCGTATGATTGATGTCTGTATAAACCCTTCTTTGTTTCAAAGGATATATTACATATATCACAGAAGTTTATGACATTAGTATTAGTTGATTGAGACATGATGTATTTATTTAGGGAGATAATTAAAAAAATAATTTTTCGAAAAAAAATGAAATGCAATAAATGTATAAATAAATTTTGGAAAGAATGTTGTAGTATTTGTAAAGAGTTATAATATTCTTGTTATGTGTGTAAAAATATGGTTAGGGTTAAAGATTATATAGAACATTTGGGATGTCATTATTCTGATCCTGATCAATATCAAACATGTAATATGTGTAATGTTTATAAACATATATCACTATACAGATTTAGAAATAGGAAATGTAGACTATGTTTTTATCTTCATAGATATAGATATGGTCACACTAGAAATCAATTCAGAGAGAATGTTTATAAGTATAATATTCAAATAAACTAATTCTTCTTTCTTTTAATTTATATGAGAAGTATATTGATTCCTTTTTTTTCTTAATAGTTGCTAGATCTAGAATAAATAAGGGAAGAAAATAATTCTTGAGTAATTCATAGAATAATAATTTTAATTTTTATCAAATTTAGAGCTAACATATAGTAGTGGATAAAACAGGGCTTCCAGAAATCAGTAAAATTTGGCCCGATTCGACATGCACGATTAGCGCTTGGAGAAAGGGTCAAATTTTGCTGGTGGCTGGAAGCCCTGTTTTATCCACTACTCACAACGTTCATTTATGATTCAATGGACTGCTATAACTTTGCCGTATCAAGCACATATTGTTGTGTCTTCTATGACAGCAACAAAATTTTGCCAACCATACCAATTCAATGAGTTATTCTCAATTCAGGTATTGTTAAAAGTTTCTTGATAGTATTTGAGACCCCTCTTCGCGTTTTGCATTGAATTTGCCATCAGCTTGTTCGCATGTAGTCGAGTGAACAAACAAAAAGATGGTCTTTTAATCTTTAGTAGTTTTAGCTGTCTTAGAATTGATTCTCTCCATTAAAGTTTAAAACTACCAACAGCTTTCGAGTCTGAGTTAATGAGTTGAAAATTTATCGTGAGTCAACGAAAGTCTTCTGAAGTCAGCTTTATTAAACGTTAAATATATTTCAATTTGATAATCCCAAATGCATATTTCGGTTTTTCAGCCATTTCTTTTGTAACTTTCATGGACCAAGTCCAGGTCGAGAAGGGCCTGCGTGACCTCTTCCTATGAGACCCGGTTTCTCCACTTGTCCGAACAGATCTCTTCTCATTCGCTGGTTTTCCTCCAGTTTCAACTGCACTGGTGCTGTTTCAGAAAATGAAAGAGTTACTTCCTCGCTTATTTTCTATTCTTAGTCAGAATAGAAACCAGGTAACTTAATTCACCGGTTATCTGGTAACATTTTGTAATTTAGTCAGAATAGAAACCATTTTGTAACATATTTAAAAAATCACTTATTTGTTTTGTCATCAAATCACATATATACATCATTTCTTTTCAATTGGGTTTGCAATCCTTAAACAGCAATTTCTAATAGTAATGGCAGATTAATAGTTGAAAATATACATTAGATAATCCAGCACTTTAATTGGAGATAATTTGTTCATCCATGTCTATTGTGAAGTTCAGGGACCACATCCAGGTCGTGAAAGGCCACTGTGATCTCTTTTTATGGCACCTGGTGCCTCCATTTGTCCTAGCAGATCTTTTCTTGTCGGTGAGTTTTCTTAGTTTCAACTGGACCTGTGCTGCTTCAAAATTCAAATGATAAAGCTATCCCCGTACTTAGTTTCTACTCTTTTTACATTTCCAATTCCTCAATCCATCGTCACAAAATGATTGTATCTGAGTTTTCTCAAATTCTCAAAAATCCAGTGTATAGTATGGGAGGTTAGACATAATGTCAACAAAATAAAATAAATCACCCTTATTTTTTGATAATTACAGATGCTGCTCACTATTAGGGCGTAAAAAATGTCTTTGTTATGTCAAAAATGTACACTTTCAAGTCTGAATTACTGAGTTCAAAAAAAATTTTAGGTCAAGAAAAATAATTCCATTCGACAAACCAAAGGCTAATTTCACTAAAGTTTTTCATCCACGTCTATTGTCCACATCCAGGTTGAGAAGGGCCTTCTTTTTATGGCACTTAGTTTCTACACTTATCATAGCAGCTCTCTTCTGTTCCTCGCGTTTCCTGCAGGTTGAAATAACTCGGTTCTCTTTCAAGTATTTACAGAAGAAAGCAAGTTCTGTTCTTTTTCTATTCTTGGTCAGATTTCGAATTTCCTTTTTGCATGGTCATGATAATTTTTTATAAACTTTATTTGAATCCAGTTAATTCAGTTTAAAACTGAAATCTTACACATTACTGCAACAAAAAAATCATTAAATTATTTTGTAAGCAAATCATATGTATCAATAAGACGTATAGATGTCTATTCTACCAAAAAACATGCAATTTTGCTGTTTACATAATTGAGTTCAAATTTTTTTGTGTATCAACAAAAGTTATTGGAAGTCATCTGTAACAAATGTTCAAAATGTCCATTTCATAATGCGAAAAATCTTTTTTGGTTTAGTTTTTCTTCCATATCTATTGTTATGGTATGCTATAGCAGACCAGTAACAGGTAACGGAATATGAGCGTGGACCATTTCTATAACATCTGGAGCCTCAACTTTTCCCAGCCCATCTCTTCCCACTCTTTGATCCGGCTCCAGTTTTAACGGGCGCGAAGAAAAAAATATAACCGTAGAATACCGGAAACGACTCGAAGAGTCGTCCAATAAACACTCTTATCTAAACTTACCTATTTCAGAATTATGAAAAAAGATTAAAAGGCAATATACAGAAGGAAAAAAAATAATTTATAGTGAGAAAAATGAGTAGGTAGGGGGGGGGGGGGGGCGTTGGCGGGCGGGGGTGTTGGTGTTAGGGATAGTTGGTGTGGGTAGGGGGTAGGTGTGGGGGGCAAAGTGTGGGGGACAGGTAGTTGTTGGCAGTTGGAGTGGGGGTCAGTTTACATCGTTTACTTAAACGGGCTCATAATTTCTTGAACTGACCTTTCAAACTCGAAGACTATCTGTACAAGATCAATAAGTAGTTTTAATAGGTGTCTTCCTCCTCTGAGTCTTCGTCTTCTACATTATCTGTACCACTCGCTAAAGACTCTGTTTGTCTCTCTGCCAAGTCTGTTGACCCTGAGATTAACTCTCCAAACTGTTTTTCAATTTTCCATTGCAGCCCTCATTCTGACAAATGTGTCTTCCTCGTGAGCCCCTTTGATGTGTTAAGCCAATATATGTCTCAAAAATAGTAATATATATCCGTACCTGTCTACTCCTATTTTGACCTCTGTGCTCCTCCACTTTACGCTCTCTACTTATTGGCTAGCTCCACTCTCAATTTGTAAAATTTCCACTTGTTGCTTACTATTGCTCTCCTGTTCTTGTCCTAGCAAAGTCTCTATAAGTGCTGGTATCTCTGTTTTTTCTCTTGAAGTGACTATCAAGTGGAATCAGTCATCTTGACCATTGCGTAGATACACGTAATTGATTAAGGATTCCAACTACTGATTCAGTCAATTTAATTTCTGATTCCCAGTCCCCTTTTTACGCACCTTTAACGTTCCTGAATTTTCATATTAACCTGTCCACCAAACTTATACCTCTGTGATCGTCGCTTGGGGCGTAATCAATCTCGATGTTATTATTTGCACAATAGTGTATAAAAGTGTCACCGATTAACGAGCTTCCCTGGTCCACCTAATCTTACGTGGAATTGAACTTATATTCCTGTTGTTTTTCAAAAATTTGATTACGTTCTTTCCGGTGGTTTGTTAAATAATTCCGCTGGTGACTGCCTTGAAAATTTGTCAACACAAACTAATATGTAGCATTCCTGTATCTTTTCATATAGAATTTGTCCCGCAAAATCTACCTGTGTTTCCTGATTTGTTTCAATGGCTTTTGTAGAATGGCTTTTTGGCTTTACACGTTATAAGTTCAAACCAATCTCAGTACAAGGGAGAGTTAACTCTGCATGCTCATTGGCCTTGTTGGAGCTGAGCTTAAGGAATAACAAGCTTGCATAGGCGGGGAAAATAGAAACAAAACACTTTCTGATGTCTTAGTCATTTAATAGTTATAGTTATAGTTCTAGTTCTAGTTACAGTTTGTCACGTGGGAAAAAAGAGAAAAGGGGAAAATAACAAAAAGCAACACACAGAACTCAACGTAGTAGCCGCAGAAAACGGCTGAAAGTATAACTCAGCAAAATATTGCAAAACAAATTGTCTTGAGCAGTAAATAACGTGTTACTGTGTCTTGAACTAGAAATATTCCTGAGCAGTAAATTGTTACTGTGTCTTGTATTCAAAATATTATTCTTGAGCAGTAAATTCTGTTACTGTGTCTTGTACCTACGAATTATTGGAGCTGAAATTCAACTGTTACGACCCCAACTTCTGGCATTCTCAAATTGTGAGTACAAACAGCAAAAGCCAACTTAGGTTTAAATTTAGATATTTTTGCACAAACAGGTCTTAGACATATATCTTTGTCTTCGATTTGTTTTTTCCATCGGATTGAACTGGTATACCTAAAGAGATCCCGTATTGTGTGATCTGTAGCAATCCAGTTCAAATTGATAGTTGAAAAAACTAAGATCAGCGAATAGTTACGAACTAAAATAGTTAATGCAACGGTAAGTACAGCAGAGCGGATATACAGTTACAAAAGCAAACTGCATCAACGAAGTATCCGGACAGATTTTGTAACCACTCAGAACGAACTGGGCGGTGTAAAACTTTCTTTGTGAAACACAAGGAGAGCAGCCGTTACATTTGGTCCGCCGACCCGGACAGTGGAAAAAACTGCTGTCCAACCCAACAGTCGAAGTGACGAAGTCATCGACGAACGAGAACAAAACACAACAGGCAATTCAACAACGCAAAGCCAATTAGGCAAAGCAAATAGGAACGTTGAAAAGCAAAACTAAATTAAAGCAAACAAATAAAGGAGCTGTAGAGGTTCAAGCTGCAGTCCCGAAGTACACGAGAAGTGACTCCGTCACAGAGTCAAAGCGTTTTGGATCGACAGATCAACAACTTGCGAAACAAGTGGATTGAGAAACAGGAGGAAGGTTTTGAGCTCATTGAATATCGAGATCGACCAAGCAAGCTCAAGACTCTCTATCAGCAGATACTGCAATTGGACGACAGCATTCAAAACTCGTGAATAAGAAAGCTGAGACTCTCCGAGACCCAGATATTTCTTTAAAACGCAAACTTGAGAGAGAAAAATACTTTCAATATTTGAACGCAGAGTGGTTACCATATATCCACGGAGAGACAAAAATGTCAAGCCAGCAAAGCCAGTCAACTCTTCACGCCAATGAAGAGCAACCGCCTGCGAATAATGTGCATCAATTAGAACAAAACGTTGGAATTCCAGAGTTTAACCAAAACCATGGTAACACAAGCAATGAAACGACGAATACGGTTACACGGACAATCAACCAGGATACAGAAAACGCTTCGGAAGCATCTTCAGTGAAACGTCGGGTTGAAGAACGAATGAAGGAATTTGAAATTGAATTTGAAGCAAAGTTGCAAATCGAACGAGCACAATTTGATCGAAAGAGGTTGGATCTAGAAATGCAAATGAAAGAACTAGAGATGCAACATCAGCTTCGGGAAAAAGAGCGAGACTTAGAGCGCCAATTGCAAAGAACAGCAAGGGAGAAAGATGACTTACGTTCTCAATCGACTAAGGCGCGTGACAAGTCACCTTTCAATTGGACCCCAAAAGGGAGAGATGTCTCGGAGTGGGCGAATTCGATGAACGACACGCGAACGCCAATCCGACCAAGAGCTCGCTTTGACGTCAGCCCTGAACGGAATAAGCAGAGGCATTACCCATGGTACCCAAACTCTCGCGAACGCTCAGCAAGTGCTGAAGAGCGGGATATATCGCCGATAGCTGGAAGGCACTACAACACTGGACATTCAAGCAGTAGTTTACCAAAATTGAGGTTGAAAAATTTTGACGGAAACCCGCTGGAGTGGCCTGAGTGGTCTAGCATGTTCATAGCAACAGTAGATAAACGCATGATTCCTGACTCAGAGAAAATGAGCCATTTGAAGACACTGCTAACAGGCAAAGCAAAAACTGCAATCTCGGGAATGGGCTATTCTGGACAGTTTTATAGTGCTGCCTGGAACATTTTAGAAAGAAAATTTGGAAGACCGCATGTAATTATAGATGCGCAGCTCGAGAGCCTACGAAAAGCTAATCAAGTGAAACCTCATGATTCAACCAGCCTGATTAATTTTTCTGTTATTGTATCTAACTTCGTGAACGTGCTCAAAGAGTACAAACACATTGGTGATTTGCAATCAAGTTCGACATTGTACATGGCAGTTGATAAGCTACCTCAAGTTCTTAAAGAAAAATGGTGGTTCTACGTCGATGACAAAGACGAGGACTGGCCTGATCTAATCATGTTTGAAAAATGGCTATCAAGAATGGCATTCGTGCATGAAGGGTTTTCAGCGTTTAAAGGGGAACGCAAAGAAGAAGACAGACACAACACAAATAGAGAAAAACGATTCTCGAAGACATCGAACTTCAGTGCAAATTCAAACCTGCAAGAAACCAAGCAAACGCAAAGCGATCAGTGTCCATTAGCCGATGGCACTCATAAAATTTGGAACTGTCCGTCATTCAAAAATATGAGTGTGAATGATCGATACGTGGCAGTGAGAAAAGAACGCTTATGTTATGGATGTCTGGGGAAAGCGCATGCAATCAAAGATTGTAAAGTCCACCCGTGCGGTATAAATGGATGTACCAAAAAGCACAACAGACTGCTACACTCAGAAAACCAAATGGACGAGGGTAGTCACGCAGTTAACGTAAGCGCAGCAACAATCAACCAAAGTAACCAAGTTACTAGTTTTCTTCAAATAGTTCCTGTATCGGTTCAGAGTGGTAGTAACAGGTTGACTACCTACGCTTTCCTCGATAGTGGGTCAACAGTATCATTCATCGATCAAAGTGTCAAGGATCAACTACAAGCCAAAGGCACGGACGTTACCTTAAACATAGCTGGCATACACGGGACGCAAGATTTGAGGACAGAGAAGGTTCCTATCACAATAAAGGGACTACATTCAAAGGTGCATTCAATTGAAGCGTTTGCGCACCCATCAATCTCGTTGGGAAACACAACATATGATTACAAGGAACTGAAGAATAAATTCAGACACCTGAACGTTCTCACTAACAGAACATTCAACCTGATGGAAGTAGGCATCATACTTGGACAAGATGCCTACGAAATTCAACGTCCATTGGACTATAAGATTGGAACACAAAGTGAGCCTTTCGCCGTCTTAACAGAATTAGGATGGGTAGTCAGTGGTCCCATGACAGGCAAGAAAAGTCAAAATATTTGTCATTTCGCCTCCACAGAAGATGTGAAAGTGGCAGAGAATATCCAATCATGGTGGGACATAGAAACCTATGCTTCCAAAATAAATGTTGTAAGTCAATCAAAGAAAGAGCAGCAAGCTCAGAAGTTTTTAGAGAGCACAACAAGGTTTACGGGCGAGCGGTACGAAGTGGGCATGCTCTGGAGTGAACCAGAACCCAATCTTCCAAACAACTACGGCTCAGCCCTTGGTCAGCTCTACTCACTGGAACGAAGGTTCCAACGAGACCCAAATTTGAAAGAATTGTATCAACAGTCAATTGATACAGATGTTGAAAAGGGTTTTGTGAAGATCCTTTGTAAATCGGAAGTCAAAGGCACTTTCGGAAGGGAATGGTATTTGCCACACCATCCAGTACTAAATCACAACAAACCGGGTAAAGTTCGCCGTGTTTGCAACGCTGCAGCAAAATACAAGGACGTATGCCTAAATGACAAGCTGTTAGCCGGACCCGATCTACTACACGGATTGATCGGAACAATATTCAGATTTCGAGAAGGACCAATTGCCCTAAACGCAGATATTGAATCAATGTTTTTGCATGTGCAAGTTCCTGAACGGGATAAAAGCTGCCTGAGATTCTTGTGGCGACCAACAATGAACGAACCTGTGCAAATTTACGAGTATCAGCGTCATGTTTTCGGAGCAAAGAGTTCACCAACATGTGCCAACTACGCTCTGAAGCGAGTAGCGATCGATAACGAAGACGAGTTCCCAATTGCAGCAAAAACAATCCAAAACAACTTCTACATGGACGGTTTCATCAAGTCAGTCGAAACACCTGATGAAGCAATCAAGGTTTTCAAACAACTGCAACCTCTTCTCTCAAAACATGGATTTGAACTGAAGAAGTGGATCGCCAACAGCGACGTGGTAACCAACGCAATCCCAGAGGACTTAAGAGCAATCAGCAAAACAAAACAGGTTGAAGTAGAACCCCACCAGGAAGGGTCATCGGTGCTTGGGCTTCAGTGGACGATTATCGATGATAGTCTACAGGTTTGTAGAGGTACAAGCAAAGAAGTTGAGACCCCAATCACCCAAAGGAAGATCTTGTCTCTAGTTTCTTCAGTGTTTGATCCTCTCGGACTGTTTGCACCATTCAGTGTTCATATGAGACGACTCCTGAAGAGCATCTGGACAAAAAATGGACAACATTGGGACAACTCAGTAGAACCTAACGAAGAAGAAGAGTTTCTGAAATGGAAAACGCAGCTTCCAGAAGTAGGAGAAACCAGCATTGATAGACGATACTTCAGCACAGCCAAGGACAAATGGGAACTTCATGTGTTTGCCGACGCGTCTGAAGATACAATGTGCGCAGTGGCATACCTACGTTCAAAGCCCAAAGAATACTCAGCAGACTTAGCATTTGTAATCGGAAAGTGCAGAGTCGCACCGATGCGACACCTTTCCATACCACGCTTGGAACTACAAGCAGCAGTGATGGCGGTGAGACTTAAAGAACAGATAGTGAAGGAACACGAATCGAAGATTCACAGTTGTAACTTTTGGACAGACTCCACTACTGTTCTGCAAAGGATTCATAGCTCCCACCGTAAGCAACAGGTGTTTGTTGCAAACAGAGTAGCTGAGATTTTGGATACAACTAATGTTTCACAGTGGAATCATGTGAGTGGTATTAACAATCCAGCTGACATCGGGACACGAGCGATCAATGTTGACGAACTTAAGAGAAGTGAATGGCTCACTGAGCCGGCCTGGTTGAAGCAACGAGAGAACGAATGGCCTGAACAGGTCAAAATTATCATTTGCTTCAAACTAACAAAACGAACAAATGGTCTTCTCAGCAAAGGTTGAGGAGAAAAGGCCGATGATTCAGTGGGAACGATTCAGCTATTACAATCGACTTGTAAATACAATGGCATACGTACAGCGCGTATTCAAAAAACACAAACCGGCAACAAAAACACTAAGTGTTGAAGAAAGAGAGGGTGCACAAGCAAGCATCTTCAGACTATTGCAGCAAGAACAGTTTGCTGAAGAGATGAAATCTCTCAAGGTTGAAAAGGAAATTCCAAAAAACAGCAAAATCCTCCAGTTTTCACCATTCATTGACCAGCAAGGACTTATCCGTGCTCAAGGCAGAATAGGTAAAAGTCAATTGAGCTTCGAAACCAAGCATCCAATACTGTTACATTGGAAACATAATGTAGTTGAATTATTCTTGCGAAAAGAACACAAGAATAATCATCACGAAGGTACTGAACATGTCAGAAACATAGTTCAGCAGAAATTCTGGATCCTAGGCATACGAAATGCTTTGAGATCGATCAAAAACAAATGCATTAGATGTCGAAAGGGAAGAGCCCAAACAAAGGCACCAGTAATGGCAGATCTACCTGAGGAGCGATTAGTCGCATCAACAGTGTTCGCGAATGTGGGCGTAGACTATTTCAGACCATTCACAGTAAAGATTGGTCGAAGAAACGAAAAGCGTTGGTGCTGTCTATTCACATGCCTTACTGTACGTGCGGTACATATAGAGATTGTACCAAAACTAGACACTGACTGTTGTCTGAACGCAATTATACGATTCGTTGCACGAAGAGGCAAACCGGTCGAAATGATTAGCGATAACGGGACAAACTTCGTTGGAGCTGAAAAGGAACTGGCAGAGTATATAGCAGCATGGAACAAGGTGCGAATTGAAGAACATCTGATTCAACAAGGTATCAGATGGAAGTTCAACCCACCTGCAGCACCACACTTTGGAGGAGTGTGGGAAAGACTGGTTAGGAGTTGCAAGAAGGCAATGTAGGCAGTGCTGGGCAATCGATCAGTCACGGAGGACGTTCTGTCAACCACGATGTGTCTTGTTGAACAGACGCTGAATGCTAGACCGCTGACACAAGTCAGTTCTGATGCTACCGATTTAGAAGCTATTACTCCAAACCATTTCCTACTTGGCAACAAGAACCTTTGTTTACCGTATTTATCAGGTGCAGAACAATTCGTTGATCATAGAAAGCTCTTCCGACAAACACAAGCTTACGCAGACCTCATCTGGGACAGATTCCGCAAAGAGTACTTGCCAACGTTGAATAGTCGAAAGAAATGGCAGACCACAACGGACAGAAGTCTTCAGCAGGGTGATCTTGTGTGGTTAGTGGAAGACAGTGACAAACGTGGATATTACAATCTGGGTCGAATAACCGAAACATTTGAAGGTTCCGACGGAGTGATTCGATCAGCGAAAATCCGAACAAAAGATGGATACTACAAGAGGCTCGTAGTGAAGCTCGCTCCAGTACTTCCAACTGACTATGATGTTTTCACGAAGGAAAACAGGGCCGGCGATGTTGGAGCTGAGCTTAAGGAATAACAAGCTTGCATAGGCGGGGAAAATAGAAACAAAACACTTTCTGATGTCTTAGTCATTTAATAGTTATAGTTATAGTTCTAGTTCTAGTTACAGTTTGTCACGTGAGAAAAAAGAGAAAAGGGGAAAATAACAAAAAGCAACACACAGAACTCAACGTAGTAGCCGCAGAAAACGGCTGAAAGTATAACTCAGCAAAATATTGCAAAACAAATTGTCTTGAGCAGTAAATAACGTGTTACTGTGTCTTGAACTAGAAATATTCCTGAGCAGTAAATTGTTACTGTGTCTTGTATTCAAAATATTATTCTTGAGCAGTAAATTCTGTTACTGTGTCTTGTACCTACGAATTATTGGAGCTGAAATTCAACTGTTACGACCCCAACTTCTGGCATTCTCAAATTGTGAGTACAAACAGCAAAAGCCAACTTAGGTTTAAATTTAAATATTTTTGCACAAACAGGTCTTAGACATATATCTTTGTCTTCGATTTGTTTTTTCCATCGGATTGAACTGGTATACATAAAGAGATCCCGTATTGTGTGATCTGTAGCAATCCAGTTCAAATTGATAGTTGAAAAAACTAAGATCAGCGAATAGTTAAGAACTAAAATAGTTAATGCAACGGTAAGTACAGCAGAGCGGATATACAGTTACAAAAGCAAACTGCATCAACGAAGTATCCGGACAGATTTTGTAACCACTCAGAACGAACTGGGCGGTGTAAAACTTTCTTTGTGAAACACAAGGAGAGCAGCCGTTACAGGCCTTATTTGTCCAACTTGTTTACTCGGTAATATTAAACATAACAAGTTGACACGGGTGAACACCGTGGAATACCTCTATGCAACTGGTGGCTGGGATTGCTGTTGGGATGGCTTTTTGTTCATCCATGCACTCATAACCGTCTCTAGCATATAAGTCTATCCAGCCACCTTGTTGAATTGCTTCAGTCGATCTTTGTTGCGCTTAATGATGCACTCGCCTATTTCTCGTAACTGGTTGTAATTTTTCATTAATGCCAGTAATTGCTGTTTGTTGAAGAGGCTTGATACACCGTATTCCAGTATTAACGTCTTTTTACTCATTGCTGATTTGGCCCCTTCTATATCATCCTCCGACCAATCTGAACTGATTATTTGATGTTGCTGTTTTTTGAATTGCTTGTGCTTAATTCTCAGTCAGTTTTACTTTTGGCGTTCTTTGTTTTTCGATTTGTGACATAATTCCGCCAAATGATTTGTTCAATTGTAAAATTAGTGATTGAAGTGATTTATTCTATTGCCGATCACTTGACTTTTTGAAATTCAAATTGAATAATGAATTAGCGTTACATTAACGTTAAGTTAGCTAAATTTATTTTAAATTCAATGAAATAATTTGGATTATGATTTAACATTAGATTAACTTTAAATTAAACGCATTAATGTTATCCTGATAACTGTGCCATATTATGTTTTAATAGGTAATCACACAGAACTAATTGAAACAATTGGAGTTTTTTAAAATAGCAATTGAATTTAATCGTAATTAAAAATCTTATCTTTGGGCATTCGAATGTTGGTAACAAAAGGGATAACATGAAGGTTTTCAATTAGCTGTAATATGTACGCTCAAATCTACAGAATGGCAAAACGCGTAAGAGCTACTGTCTGACCTAATATGAACACACGGCCTTTACACATAGCTTTAAGGCATTGTAAATAAATAGTAAATCCATATATTTATTGTATGTAATTAGTGCTTAGATTCTTGACAATTGAATAGATAAGTAGCTATAAAGATAAATATATAGGTTAGGTTACTTACTGCACCCCAGGGGTTGGATAGTTGAGAGGGGGTAGTTGGGTAGTTGGGGGGACATTTAGGGGGGGTAGTTTAGATAGATTGGAGGAACTTAAATGGGCTCAAAAATTCTCGAAATGACCTTTCGACCTTGAATATTACCATCAACTTTTAACAACTGTACCTTACACTATAAGCTACTTTTAAAATCCATCGTTCGAAACAGAAGTCAACATTCAAAAACAGAATTCAATGTTCGAAAACAAAAGTCAAATTAAAAGTTATGACTTCAGCTAAGAAAAATCTGTATAATCTCAATAATCATCTTCGAGTTGTAAAATCACTTCAATTCCTATTTTCTATTTCTAGGAAAATTACAATTCCGTTTTTCACGGTCACAGAACGATAGTATCTAGACTTTGTAAGAGCTTTATTTGAAACTCCTAAAAGCAGTATATAACACGAAGTGTTGGAAATAATTGCAACAAAGATGACAAACCACAAGTTTCTTCCGTTACAAATCACATATATAAGTTCAATTTAATTGGGTTCTTGCTAATCGAGTATCTGGTTATCGATATCTGAGTTTTGCTGAACGCTTGAAGAACTATGAAATGATCTGTGGTTGCCTCGCTGTAATACTTATCATGACAAAAAAATATCAAAAGTATTTCAAAAATATCAAAAATATCTCAACTGAGATGCACGAAGGACAAAAAATTCAGTATTTTTGTCTTCAAATACGTTTAGTCCCTAATCTCTTAATTTGACGATACAGCAGAGACAAGGTTTTAATAGTTTTGTTCAGCCGACAATCAAAAACAAAGACTCCTTTCGAAATGCTCATTCAGTTAACTATTGCGTTTAACAGACCCATAAGATTTCTCTTTTAGGTAAAGGAATCAGCATCATGATTGCTTTGAGAAAAACAGTTAAATTGTTTTGTTCAGAGTTCAAAAATGACTTGATTTTGTTTCATAAAATTGTTACTTTTCAAAATGCGGTAAAAGTTTTCCGTTTGTGCCTCCCCCCATCTTAATGGGTGCATATTATTTGCAGCCCCCCGACGCATATTCCATATTTTTACATTTAAATAAAGATTTACTTTGTAAAAGTACGTGCTCCGTAATGGGGGAGGGCAAAATTTCATCTAAAATAGTTTTTCCGACTGGCAGAACACAAGAGAAAAAATGACAAATTGAACTAGTTCTTCAGCCGAGTTATTTCTCTCAGAAAAGTCACTTACACATAGGGGGAAAACTTAAGGAACCAGAACGGTTTCATGCGGGACATAATGATCACTTTTTGATGTTTCGGAAAAATGTTTCGGTACCATTCAACATTTTAATCCGTTATAATTTTGCCAGAAAAAATATTTGAAAAATGTTATGAATTGATAAGAAAAACGAAAAGATTCATTATTTCGTCATTAGGAAAATTTCACGAGAATGGGAGTTGAATGCTTTTGTAATTTTTACATAAATTGCTTAAGTATCCTCAATTTGCTCCAAATTGCTTGAAATGGTTTCAACTAGCTGTGGATTGACATTGGTGGCCGACTTTCTGTTTCAGAAAAAAAATGTTTTGTTTTCTACTGATCTGATGCTGTTCTATATTCTTTTACTTGGTTCAAAAAAGTCATTAAAATTTTCGCAAGCTTTGAGGTCAGAGTAGTCGTTTAACAGTTTAAGTCGAGTGTTTTCCTATTTGAAAAAAATGGCTATCAAGTTAATCTCTTTTTTTGAAAACGCATATAACTGTGAACTTTTATTTAGCGTAAATTTATTTTGTATTATTGCATTCATTGAACACGAATTCTTAGATATCACCAAAATATATCACCAAAATTCACCATTTTTCATTTGGCGTTATTGAAACTGTGAAAAACTCTTTTTATTGATCTGGAATAGAGTTTGTATGGCAACCCGACTTTTCTGTATACTCACTTATGACATCTAAATTTCTATTAACTCCACTTTTGCCAATTTTTTTCAGAGACTTTCTTCAAAACTTTTTTAGATACATAGATTTATTTTGTTGCTCAAAAAAAGCATTGTGTCTTGCAGTTGAGAACTTGAGAGAAAAAAAGCAAAAAAAATGCCATGCCCTTCATTCAGTTTTCTTTTTCCAAATTACGCATGTTTTCAAACTTTGTAAATATCATTGTCAAAAAGTTGCGTCCAAGCTTCAAATAAGAAGCGCTTTGCAAATATCCAGCTGTTCAGTTCTCGGTTGAACCAGGTTTCATATTTTTTATCCACCTCTGGCATCAACGGGCTGTATTGAGGCAAGTTTGTTAGCAAGATAAAATTCCAAAAATTTGCGAAAAGTTTTAGTTTCTTGACTGGCATCAATGCATTAGTACATAAGCTACCATTGCTACCAATCGGCTGATTCAAGATCTTGCAGAATATTTGCACATTTTTTTAAAAGCTTTTGCCTCCATCACTCCGAATGGCAATCGAATTTTGTGACAGATGATTAATATTAGGGTTGTCACTACACTGCTATTCATGATTTGATTATTAGGAAAAACATTCAATAAGAAAGCGACTTGTGATAGAAAATCTTGTTACTTCTCCTCTGTCAACAATATTTTTCAGATATGAAGTAGAAGCAAAGTTGTCCAGTTCTCTTTTTCTCTTTTTCAAGAAGAATCAGTCTGAAATCCCTTAGAAAAAATAATTCTATCTGAGCCTTCTTATGCTCCTCGTAAGTCAATAATTAGTTGGTCCAAAACTTATTATCCAAAATTTTATTCGGGAAACATGAAAATTTTACTTAAAATTTTCTTCATAACGTCTCCGATTTCATATTAACGGGATTCACGGAATCCGATATTAATGGATTTTTATTTGAAGTTATTTTGTTCCTTTACTTTTGGGAGAAAACCCGACGACTCTGCTCTTTGAGGCACTAGTCTTTTCATATCCGTTTTTTTCTTTCAGAAATACTATCAGGAGTTCAAAAACCTGTCGTTCAAAAACCTGTTTTGAATTTAGTTATACTTGCGTGAGTGCTACAAATGTGGTAAAATTTATGCTTTTCGAAAAAAAACTCGTCAACTTGAACTATAAATTTTGACAAGTGATTGGTAGAAAACCATGAATATTATTAAAAACATTTTTGAACTAGATATTGGTTTTACTGAACCAATGTTTCAACATTTGCTCCTTAGTTATCTTCAAGATCATCTGACATTGTGAAACGTAGACTGGTGTAGCAAACAGTTGTTGCTAACCGAAATTGTTATAATTAATAACATAGAAGAATCGGGTTTGCGGAGTTGTCCAACCTGAAACGAATTTCAAGTCTTAATCAGTAATTCTCCAGTAAAATACACGTCTTCAATTGACAAATTAGACTTGATCACGTCTTATGCAAGTCAACTTGTGAAGACATGTCACAACTTGATCAAGACTTGTCAGGTCTAGGTCAAGTCTTGGCCACACTCAGGAAAGACTTGGCAAGTCTTGAGTGAAGTCTTGGCCAAGTCTTGCCAAGTCGTGTCCAACACTTGACAAGTCCTGAGTCAAATCTTTACCATGACTTGACAAATCTTGATTATTGCGCAGTTAATAAAGCTAAGTACTGTTTTAAGAAATTATTTATAATTAATGCATTTCAAAATAAACAAAAAGTGGCAAACATTTTAAGAGAAATTAGTTAATCTGAGCAAACTATTTCTGAATTGAGTATATACCAACTTAAAATATCCCATATGTTCAATTCAATGCAAACTTTTTTCAATGGGCAGAAAGAAAAGGGCCATGACATGTATCTTTGGCCTATATCATTTTTTTTTCATTCTCTATCAAGTGAACTTTTGAAGTCTTCAAGTTGACTTGTGTTTCTTGTTTCACTATTAGTAGTTTTTAGGTAAACCACTGTAAATGGGAGGCCTTCCTCTTTCGTTACGAAACAAAAGCAAGCCAGCTATGAAAAACGTGCTCAATTTGTCAAATCTCGGCCAAGACTTGCACAGGACTTGTCAGGTCTTGGCGAAAGCTTGCGCAAGACTGGTCAAGTCTCGGCCAAGACTTGACTCAAATATTGTCAAGACTTACGACTTGATTTAATACGTGTCAGTTCTGGAAAGTGACATGATCATAGCTATGATACAATACTGATCCAAGACATAAAATTCCACTGAATCAGTACTGATTAAGACTTGACGTTCAGTCAGAGATGGCCCAATTTTTGCTGAAACCTGTGGAAAAATTCTCCTTCCAACAAAACTTTGAGGAAAACAAGATGGATGAAAACCAATTTTTTGTTTCCATAATTTCCGACAAACCATCAGCTTGAAATATTATGTCTAAAGTACATTTATCTGTCGTGTGTTTGCGTGAAAAATGAATGGTATTCTTGATGGAGTAATTGTGTAATACATCGCTTGAAAACATCATTTTCATTTTCCGGTTTCTATTTATGAATATCACGTCGATGTCAAGGACGCTGCATAATGTTGTCGATGCATTCCGAAACATTACTCGATTTATCAATACTAACGTTGTTTATGTTTTTACTAAAAATACATCTTTAACAAGTGAAATTTTACAACTTTAAGTAGGGATAAATTTTGTTTATCAAGGACGCTGATTTCATTAAGATATGTGCAATTTCACACTATAATCGAATATAGTTTTAGGCATCGTTTGCCAAAGGAAACTTCAAGTGACTTGTTTTTGCTAGTGTAACAACTTCTTTAAGTAATAGTTACGCGACTCTGCTTGAAGTCATTGAGAGCTTCCGGCGTTTCTCGAGAACCGCGAAGCGGTTCGAGATATTGAGTCAAAATTTCGAAGTGACTTCTGCAGAGTCATGTAACCATGCTTAAAACACAAAACGCGCACGTTTTAAAGTGACGCAAGTCAACGGAAGTAAACTTCTGCAATGACTTCTGGCATTGCAGACTTTCGGCATTTTAAAATGTGCACGTGATTGTTTTAAGTTCTATTTCGTCGTATAATGCATAAGCATATTACATGAAGAATTGTTTTGCTGGATCCCAACATAACTTTTGATTTCTGTAGGAAATGCGCTTACCTTTGGTTGTCATAGCAACCAACACCACCACCACCACCAGTACAATCCATGTAGTTGATATCTTCATTTTTAAATCGTACTCTGCAAAGCTTCAACTTTTTCAGACGTTTATTGTGATATAATTTAAAAAAACTGAATAGACAAATTTTCTCCTGAAGACAACCAAGATTTTCAAAAATTAATGCAAGCTCCACATGTGCCTGTCTGTGAACTGAAAAAAAAACTTCCAGCTTATAGCTACTCAGATATCTAGACAGCGCAGATATTTTAGCTGAGCGTGATTCTGTTGTTGAGCTGGTATGGATAGCGCCATCTTGTTGATGGCTCACATATGTCGACCTCAGTTTTCACAACATGTCACCGCCGGCCGTTCAAAGAAGCACGAAATCCTACGAAAATGCAACTAAAAACTTTTCAGACATTTTCGTCGAAAATAAGGCGTGCATTATATAAGCATGCTAATTAGCAGATAAAAAGAAATGTAACAACAGAAAGAAAAAAAAGACAAGGAAATGAAAAAATAGAAGAAATATAAGAAAAATCAATCGGAGTTTTTGGAATTGCGTCCCCTTCTTTGAACAAGCAACTGTTAGTTCGTGTTAATTCTAAATATTAATAACAGTTTAAGTAAAATTGTAAAGGCCAGTCCTAGCTCTTGATAGCCCGAGTCAAAGTACCAGCGGTTGCAATCGGAACGTAAAGTTTGTAAAGAATCCGTTAAAACTGCTAAAGTTTTGAAAGAAACGAGCTAATTTTGTGACAGCTTAGTTATAGGTGCTGAGTACACTCAATAAAGCCATTTATAGCGCTTGTCAATACACGCCTCTAAAAATTTTAGTACTTTTGTAGCACATTACTTACAAATCATCAGCACTTCAAGCTAGCAAGTTCAGTGCATTCCTTTAATAATTTTCGTATGTGTTCCAAGAAGCTTCATAATTTCAGCACATTTCTTGCAGAGTTGCAGCGTTCAAAAATGAGGAAAATTAAGAGGATTCAGCCCATTCTTCGCATAATTTTTCCACAATTCGGAAAAAAATTTAACTCATACATAAATTGTCTAAGAAAATTGTTTGAAATATGTCCAAGAAAGTGATGAAAAGATGCTCTTCTCGTACAAGAGTGATCTTTTCGTACAAGAATGATCAAGAACTTTCGTTCTAGGCGTGCTTTCTGTTGTACCCTGACTTGGTATCCTCAGTAATGATGGGTCCTTTTGAATAGAATACTTGAGAGTATGAATTGGTTGTGCAGAATTAAAGGAACATTGGTTGTGCATTGTTTTGAAACGTTTTGAATTCTGTAGAAGATAAGGGGAGTTGTCCCAGAAAAACCAGATGGGCTTGGAATGTCTTCCTTCTCTATCGCAAATTTGAAATCTTTCATAGGAAAGAAGACTCTTGGGACATCGTTATGAGGTGCTTTCTGGATTCGGTTTCATGTGATGCCATTTCTACTTTGATTGTTTATAATTGCCTGTTCCCCTGAAAAGGTCGGATATTGTCGATGTACACTGTTGCGGTAAAACCAGCATTGACGCGTAGGTGAAGGTATCACAATATGTGTACCATTAATGACGAGATCAAACATCTTGGGATCATGATTCTGGACATGTTGTCAAACTGTTCGTTCCATCCATTGTTCAATTGTTCAACCTCTTGTCTTCAACTTTCCGTTACAGTTTGATTTCTTTTTATTCCTCCTTCAATTTTATTCTGATGATGAGTTGTGACACTGACTACATGGATTGAATAAGAAGCTCTATTAAAAGCACTCTAGGTTGTCTGAGATCCTGTCTCTGAAACAGATCTTTGACTATGTTTGACTATGTTTCAAGCAACAAGATTTTTGGGGATGTCTGCCTGAGTTAGACTCGTATGACCTTCCACAAACTCTGTGTTTTCATTTACGATTGATCTTTGTCAGAAATGAGAATCAAATTTGTTGCCCAACTTTTAAAAATGAAAATTCAAGCTAGCAAGTTCAGTGCATTCCTTTAATAATTTTCGTATGTGTTCCAAGAAGCTTCATAATTTCAGCACATTTCTTGCAGAGTTGCAGCGTTCAAAAATGAGGAAAACTAAGGGGATTCAGCCCATTCCTCGCATAATTTTTCCACAATTCGAAAAAAAATTAACTCATACATAAATTGTCTAAGAAAATTGTTTGAAATATGTCCAAGAAAGGAATGAAAAGATGCTCTTCTCGTACAAGAATGATCAAGAATTTTCGTTGTGGGCCTGCTTTCTGTTGTACCCTGACTTGGTATCCTCAGAAATGATGGGTCTTTTTGAATAGAATACTTGAGAGTATGAATTGGTTGTGCAGAATTAAAAGAACATTGGTTGTGCATTGTTTTGAAACGTTTTGAATTCTTTAGAAGATAAGGGGAGTTGTCACAGAAAAACCAGATGGGCTTGGAATGTCTTCCTTCTCTATCGCAATTTTGAAATCTTTCATAGGAAAGAAGACTCTTGGGACATCGTTATGAGGTGCTTTCTGGATTCGGTTTCATGTGATGCCATTTCTACTTTGATTGTTTATAATTGCCTGTTCCCCTGAAAAGGTCGGATATTGTCGATGTACACTGTTGCGGTAAAACCAGCATTGACGCGTAGGTGAAGGTATCACAATATGTGTACCATTAATGACGAGATCAAAAATCTTGGGATCATGATTCTGGACATGTAGTCAAACTGTTCGTTCCATCTATTGTTCAATTGTTCAACCTCTTGTCTTCAACTTTCCGTTACAGTTTGATTTCTTTTTATTCCTCCTTCAATTTTATTCTGATGATGAGTTGTGACACTGACTACTTGGATTGAATAAGAAGCTCTATTAAAAGCAGTCTAGGTTGTCTGAGATCCTGTCTCTGAAACAGATCTTTTACTATGTTTCAAGCAACAAGATTTTTGGGGATGTCTGCCTGAGTTAGACTCGTATGACCTTCCACAAACTCTGTGTTTTCATTTACGATTTATCTTTGTCAGAAATGAGAAGCAAATTTGTTGCCCAACTTTTAAAAATGAAAATTCCCGAGTTCAGAACCTTGATTGGTTTCGCCTGTTCACAAAACAGACTTTTTTCCAATCCTCAAGCCTCTTAATTTCTTTGCCTGTTTATTTGATTCCTTTTCTGTAGTGTGTCTGTGTGAAATCATTCAAGTTAAACTGTTGCATGACTGATGTTTAGCTATTTATATGTTCTTGTTTATGTTTCTCTGGAAATATCCATACAAAGTTTTTTGCAAATGTGGGTCAAAAATTAGCTTCAATTATGAGGCGAGAGTGCATTACATTAATCTCTGAGCTTCCTTAGGGCCAAAACAGAACGCAATCGGTACTGGTCTTCTGCTTGAATTCCCGTTTACATTCCTGCAGTAAATGCTACAGAACCTTGCTGATGCTGAGAGCAAGAGCACGCGGATGAAGAGGCAAAGATAGAGCATTTAGCAAGGCGTCGTTGATTGAGAAGCAATTGTTTTTTGATGTTGCAATTTTGACCCTCTGTTTATTGTCTTTTTTGTTGTTCTTTAACGAATGCTACGGATGTTTTGAGGTAAAATTTACGTTAGCAAAATAGTTCTTTCCCAGCTCAGTTCTCATTATTTCTCCGTAGCCGTCTTTTGATCTGCTGTCTTAGGTGATCAAATTTGAAGAGCAAGCCTTTGCAAACTTGCCTCTATGTAGATATTTGAGTAATTGATGTATCTCTTCATCGGTACGCAAGTCAAATTTCTGATGCAATTGGGCCCTATTGATCTAATTGGGATCAAAACTGTAACTATATTTTTACAATGCTGTGACATTTTCAAAAACCCTAGCTGAAATTAGCTCATACATGTCTTCCAAAATAATTGCACTATGTTCTCAACAGGATCGAGTGTTTTTATATGAACCCGTCAACTGTCTAGGAACTGCTGCAATTAGAGCCAATCAGGAGTTCAATCGGGTTCTCAGGCAATGTCCTGCGCACAGGTCGCTATCTTTCCAAAGTTCTTTTAGAATACCAATAAGAACTATAAGCGTCTGGAACTATTCCACAGAAGTTGCCTAGACGGAATTGAGACAGCGGGGCAGTTGCTAGACACAAATACAATGCAATTGAAGGCCTTTTTTATTGTTTTTTTGTTCAACTTGAATTGAAGCGAGTGCTTTTGTTACACACGTGTTTTTTTTGCATTTTATTGGAGACTCTCTGTGTCGCAAACACTTTCTAACAGCGCTTATATCTAATTCCTTAAATCAATGCTGTACAGTTTCATTGGTATTTCTTCTAATTGTTTTTGAGTTATAATCCAACAGTGAGTGTTTGACTGTGGCCTGTTGGTTTTACGTTTCGAGGATGAGTTCTGATGGCAAGCAGCTTAATTCCAGTTTTATCTCGTTGGCTTTTTTTATTCTTTTGATCTTCTTGCCCTCTCTCAAAGTTACTGTTTTGTAGCTAGCAAGTTCAGCGCAATCCTTTAATAATTTTCGCATGTGCTCCAAGAGGCTTCAAAATTTCAGCACATTTCTTGCAGAGTTGCAGCATTCAAAAATGAGGAAAATTAAACAGTTCCAGTTCATTCTTTGCATAATTTTTCCACAATTCAGAATAAGTTTAGCTCATATATATATATATATATATATATATATATATATATATATATACACATATATATATATATATATATATATATATATATATATATATATATATATATATATATATTGTCTAAGAAAATTGTTTAAAATATGTCCAAAAAGATGAAAGTGATGAAAAGATGCTCTTCAACGCTTTTCGTACAAGAATTATTAAGAAAGTTTGATGCAGGCGCGCTTTCTGATGTACCCTGACTTGGTATCCTTTGTAATGGTGGGTCTTTTTGAATAGAATACTTGAGAGTACGAATTGGTTGTGCAGAATTAAAGGAAGATTGGTTGTGCATTGTTTTGAAACGTTTTGAATTCTGTAGAAGATAAGGGGAGTTGTCCCAGATAAACCAGATGGGCTTGGAATGTCTTCCTTCTCTATCGCAAATTTGAAATCGTTTATTGGAAAGAAGACTCTTGGGACATCGTTATGAGGTGCTTTCTGGATTCGGTTTCATGTGATGCCATTTCTACTTTGATTGTTTATAATTGCCTGTTCCCCTGAAAAGGTCGGATATTGTCGATGTACACTGTTGCGGTAAAACCAGCATTGACGCGTAGGTGAAGGTATCACAATATGTGTCCCATTAATGACGAGATCAAACATCTTGGGATCATGATTCTGGACATGTAGTCAAACTGTTCGTTCCATCTATTGTTCAATTGTTCAACCTCTTGTCTTCAACTTTCCGTTACAGTTTGATTTCTTTTTATTCCTCCTTCAATTTTATACTGATGATGAGTTGTGACACTGACTACTTGGATTGAATAAGAAGCTCTATTAAAAGCAGTCTAGGTTGTCTGAGATCCTGTCTCTGAAACAGATCTTTTACTATGTTTCAAGACTCGTATGACCTTCCACAAACTCTGTGTCTTCATTTACGATTTATCTTTGTCAGAAATGAGAAGCAAATTTGTTGCCCAACTTTTAAAAATGAAAATTCCCGAGTTCAGAACCTTGATTGGTTTCGCCTGTTCACAAAACAGACTTTTTTCCAATCCTCAAGCCTCTTAATTTCTTTGCCTGTTTATTTGATTCCTTTTCTGTAGTGTGTCTGTGTGAAATCATTTAAGTTAAACTGTTGCATGACTGATGTTTAGCTATTTATATGTTCTTGTTTATGTTTCTCTGGAAATATCCATACAAAGTTTTTTGCAAATGTGGGTCAAAAATTAGCTTCAATTATGAGGCGAGAGTGCATTACAGTATTCTCTGAGCTTCCTTAGGGCCAAAACAGAACGCAATCGGTACTGGTCTTCTGCTTGAATTCCCGTTTACATTCCTGCAGTAAATGCTACAGAACCTTGCTGATGCTGAGAGCAAGAGCACGCGGATGAAGAGGCAAAGATAGAGCATTTAGCAAGGCGTCGTTGACTGAGAAGCAATTGCTTTTTGATGTTGCATTTTTGACCCTCCGTTTTTACTTGTCTTTTTTGTTGTTCGTCAATGAACGCAACGGAAAGTACCGATGTTTTGAGGTAAGAATTACGTTAGCAAAATAGTTCTTTCCCAGCTCAGTTCTCGTTATTTCTCCGTAGCGGTCTTTTGATCTGCTGTCTTAGGTGATCAAATTTGAAGAGCAAGCCTTTGCAAACTTGCCTCTATGTAGATATTTGACGATGAAGAGTTGGGTTTTGAAAAATCATATATAAAGACCATGCGTCTTGTCTGTCACAAAGTGTAATCTGTGTCGTGATAACAAAAAGGGCAGATGCACAACCTCATCACATGTCTTTGTCTGTCAGGAACAAAATTTTATAATTAGGTGGGAGCTCCAAAAAGTCAAAATTGTGGCTCTAGAAGCCACAGTTGACAGTGGAGAACTCATTTCTTCTTGTGTTGCTTCCACTAATAGACCTCTGAAAGCATAGAGGCAGAATACCCGCGCAAATGTATGCTCAAGAATCAGCCCAATCTGCAAAATGGTTATTTCTGGCTCTGTTAGTCCCTCACTTTTGTGTGTTCTTTCCATACTTTTATCAAAAAATTGAACTTCAGTTTATACAGAGCCATCATCAGGACCGTCAATGACCTTAGATATGCTTTAATTTTGTTCTATCGAAATGCTTGAAACAATCTCCTCTGATAAGATGCAAAGTTAATAAAGGTAGTTGGTTCCTCGTTTTGAGACGATGTGTTTAGATTTCTCAGATTCCATTTGCAGCTCCTCAAGTGCTTCGTGGTAGTAGACACCGTTGTAGGAGTATCCGTTCAAGCAATTTAGACGTAATGTTGAATTGAAGAAACTGAACCAAAGAACTTGAGCAAGCTCTAGTAGGGGAGACAGCTCCAAGTTCTTAATATCACAAACCCCTAAAATGCAACCATCCCTGAACTACTGTCCAGTGCATTCGTTAGTTTTTTAATCTGAGCCTTGGAGTACCTACTCCATTTTTGCAGAGTCGAGTTAAATGTTTTCTGAGAGCTTCCAATGATAACTAAACGTTCACTAAAAAAACTACCATTTTGAAATGACTTTCACACCTTTAGGCGCTCTAGTCCATCTGTCGTGAACAGGTCTCAAACGCCAAAACAAAGCCGGCAAATTGCTGGAAAATAGCCGCTTTAGACACCTGTGGTGTGTCACGCAATCGACCTAAAAGCAGAACAAATGACGTCACGCACACAAGTTTTAACTGCAAAGCAGTAGAAGCCAATGAAATTGGAAAAAGTCAATTTCAAGAAGTCAGGTTGCAAGAAAAATCGTTGGAGATGACGAATTAAAAAACATAGCAGGGCAAGTCCAGACGTACAGTTCAAAAATTTTCAATGAATGCAAAAAAAATTAGACCTAGAACGGACAATGAGTGAATTGAGAAAACTATTTCTAAAAAAAATCAGATCGAAAAAAAATAAAAATAAATCAGGAAATCAATGTCAAAATGCCGCACTCCTTGGGACAGATTAAACATCAATCCGGTTTCTGTGTGGTTTTGTGTATATTGAGAATGCCTTAATTGCCAATAACAGAACAAAACTTTTGTTTTCAAGTTATATGACTGGGATGAATAAGAATGAAGACTTATGTCCCTGAGTGCCAGAAATCTTTATATTCTGGAAAGTCCGGCAAACCGCAAGACAAGTTCTATCAGACACTTTAAATTTCTGGTGTCCCCAACTTAGAGTATCAATTGCATCAGTATGGGGCTGGCGTCATGTTTTATAATATGGCGTAGTTAGTTATCTATATGATCACATATTTGCGCCATTATTTTAAAATTTGTATTTCAAATCGGAACAAATTAGTTATAAATAAATAGAGGGAACAAATTCAATTACATGACTTCAAGTGACGTAAATTGATTGATTGCTTCCGATAATTGATAGCAAATTGATAGTTGGGTCAAAGAAAATGTAAACGAACAATAAATGTCGATTTATTTTTGCTTAATTGCTCTTTTTGGCGTTAATTCACTTATCTGCTTTGTCATATACCCAAGGACTATCCTACAAAGACTTCGATACGTTTAAGCAGTTTTCATGCATTCTCGCTTGATCTCTGATATATAGTGTTGCCAGGATAAGTTTTCAGTTCTCAAATTCACTGAAATATTGTGTGATTTGAGGGTGTGACGTAGGTTTTTATTTCAGATGTCTCAAAAAAGTCACTGGAGTATATTCCGGAAGATCTTCTGGCTGTGTTGAGGAAACCAGAGCCATTCACAAAGGAACAACTGAAGACTAAGGTGAGATTCAGACTTCCAGTTTACTGGCTACTGATTTCTATGCCCATAGCAAATATGTAAATTCACTTGCTGAAACTCGTTTCTGGTCAAACCAGTTATTGAGAAGTAAAATGAGTAATACTCAGAATTAAGTCAAAAGTTGAAAATTTGTAAACTATATAGCAAGTAGCTTAAAAAACCAATGTAAAATCTGTTTTTGACCACTGCTGTTCAAATATAAACGACAATATTAAACTTGGTTCAGAAGCAGCACAGGAAATTTTTTTACTCCTTGGAAATCTAGGCTCCCTTTAAAAATACATATTGCATACTGACAGGATTTAATCAGGATTTAGTTGATATATTATGCCCAAAAAAGGAATTTTATATTCATCTATAAATGAAATCATCAATAGGTTCTCATCATCTACATTAAGCTATTTATTACCAAAAAAGTGAGACGTAAAGATTTAACGATTTAAGTTTTGAGTGCATGCGAGCGACCAATTATTGCTAGAAATAAGCAAAGATGTTCGGTTTTTTGAAAAAACATATCGTCAAAATTAATTCATGCGCGTTCTGATCTCTATTTGAACCCATTTTGATTCTAGAATGCTCATTTTTTAAGGAACAATTTAGTAGAGGAAAAGATGCAAAGTGTCTTCATGGTGATCAAATTTTGCTGAGCCCATTCTCTACTGCTTTGGAGACCTGGATATAAAACCTTTTGTAATTATTTGAAAAAAATAATGGCTTTTCGATTGAAGTAATTATGACTAACTGTTCAGTTATAATAAACAAATTTCATTCCGTGCTGTTATTCGACTGATGTTTTCGGTGTTTGTTCCTGCAAAGAGTTTAATTCTGAAAACAACTGTTCCAGGAGTGTATATTATTGCTTAATTCATGCAAAGGTGATCTGCTAAACTTTTATGACGTTCAGTCATTAGTTTATGTGTTTACAACTTTTAACATTGCTTCCGTTAAATTTTGTAGAAGCTTTGAGTTTAGCTTCTGCTTGTTGTTTTGTTTTTGTTTTCATATCTATATTTCTTATAAATGGCAGATATCACTGGTGGTCTTTTCAAAGATCCAAACGTGAAAATATTAATTTTTTTCATTCAAAAACATTTCCAGCAGGAAACTATTGCGACAACGCGTATTTTTTCATTAAGCTGATTCTAGGTTCGACTGTTTTTTAGTCTATCGTGTTTGCGTAACAACCACTTAGTCTCAATAATAGCTGGACGGACCATTGTGCTCAACATGGAGCGATAAAAAAATTACTGCTCGAGTTCAATAGTTTATGCTTTTTAATTTGAAATCCTTGGTAATCAAAAATATTAACTTTGATTTTTTTTCCTTCGGTTTTCTTTGTCTTCTTGAATTGATTCACATTCTCAGCCTAGGAAATTTTGTTTTCTGGCGAAACAAAATTAAATTTTGACATTAATGCTTGTAAATAAAGTTTCCGACTTTTGAGTTTTCTTCATGTCTAATTTTGTTGTCTTGTCGCTTAATTTCAGTAAAAAAATTCTTAAAAAAAATTTTATTGCAACCTGATTTGCTCAGTGATATTTTTGCAGCTGTTATTGCCGACAAAAACGCTATTAGTTTTCGAAAAAATTTGATGTTTTTTTGTTTAGCTTTTATTTGTTGATATTTCTTGCCTTGAAGCTTTTATCGCCTTGCAGCTCATTGCAATTAAAAATTAACTATCAGAATCTACAGTTTTCCGTTTAAAAATAATGCATAGAGGTTACTATTTTCAAACTGTTCTTGCGTGCTCTTTGATATGAGGTAACGCGCTTCTTAACATTTACATAAAAATCGGAAGATTTTTTTTTCGCGAACTATACGTTTTGGCATGCTCGTCGTTTTTCAAGCTGCATTTTCCCAGACTTTTTGTTTCTGGAAAAAAATATAAAATTTTTCAACTTCGGGTGATTTAATTTGATCAACTTGACATCATTATAACTTGAAGAAAATGGGATTTTCTTTTGTTCAGGATTTTTATATTTTTTTCTGGACTTGCTTTTTGGCTCATTTGCGTTGCTCACCATCAATAACAAAAGCCGACACTACCATGAGATGTGGAAAAACAAGTCTTTCAATTTCTCCTTGTTGTATTTCCATTTGAGACTTTTTTTTCTACTATGTTATTAGTTACTAACATAGAATAACGATCAAGAAGTTGTTTTTGTTGAACTCATCACATACCAAATTTTCTGTTGTTGTCGTCAATTCCAGCTGCAAGCTGTACGCGTTTTTTGTAAAGTTTTTGCACTAACTTATTAAATCTTATTTGAGAATGCAAAATCTAAATAAAGGAAATTGGAATTACGTGAGCAAGATAAACATAAATGGACAAACTTTGTTAGAATTGCTAGTGAACGTCAGGCGAGGCAATTTAATTCGGGGTTTGTAGCCTAAATTAATTTTCTTTATGGGTGCAAAAAAAACTTGCCCCCAGCAGTTTTCGAATCATTTACCTCCCGATGCAGTGTCGAGCGCACTAACCACTTCGCTATGAGTGACTTAATTTTGCTGCCTGCAAGCAATTATATATTAGCAACAAGCTTTAGTTCGCAGTGAGAGCAATAGAGATCACTAAAAAATGATGAACGAAAGCGTAAAAAAAATCACTTGAGAAGTCGAAGAATGTTCTAGAAGAAAGGCGCAAAATTGTCAAGCAAGCAAAAACTTTGCATAAGAAAAAAGACACACGTTTACAATAATTGCTATGAACTTCGTTCAAGAGAAAATAATCAGAAAGCTTAATATTTTGAAGACCCTAGGGCCGGAAGTTAGGTTCCAAAAACTGTATGCAAGTTGAACTCAGAAATTGTTCTATTTAGAAAAATTAGCAATTTACTTAACCATATGGAGCTGAAATGAAAAGACAACACTCTCATTCAATAATACTTGCAACTAACATGCTAAAAGTTATGCAATTAGGGTGCTCATCAGACTTCGATTTGACGGAAAAGTTTTCTTAGCCTTCGCATTGAAGAAACCAAAATATGGAGGCAATGGTCCTGGTAACCAGATAGTGAAAAAAAAACTTACAGATACCAGTTTTCAAAGCTGAAATTACTATTTAGATTTCAAATTCTCTGTTTCAATACTGATAGGCTTTGAAGCCCTGAAGTAAGTTACTGTATTAAATCTCTGAAAGTTTCAGCCCTTTCCAGCGCAATTTAGAGCATTATAACAAGGTAGGTTTTGAGCTGGAGAATTAAATTACAATATGAAAGAAACAGTCTAAATTAGTACAATTTTTAAGTAATTTTCAGCGATATCCAGGGCCCAAGTTTATTTTTTAATGAATATGTTGTTAAAAATTGCATGTCCATTTCAGATAACTGGAGGGAGAGTGGACAGTGTGTGGTTCCATGATGAGGTGGCGAAAAAGTACGACCATCTGATCAGACATCCACCATGCACCTGTGGAGTCGGACCAAAGTTAGTAACATTCACCAAAGAGTAGTTTCCCTCTCCAAAAAGGGGGAAACTAAAACTCTTGAAAGGGTACCAGAGAAAGTTAATTTAAGCATAAACCAATCAACTTGGGACAATTTCCTCTCGAAAGACACACGGGGCAAATAAGTTCAGAGGGGACTGTCGGCTAGATAACTTTTTATGTGCATTACGAGGCCAATGTGAGAAAAGACGAATTTCAATAAATTCTGCGTTTTGTATCGAGTGACTAAAACATGTCACCATTTTTCACAATTCTTATATATTTTCAACCTTGTTTTTAGTTACGCAAATAATTAAAAAACTTTAGTTACGCAAATATAATAATTTTAGTTACGGAATAAACTTAATTATATCGTGGAAAGTCTTACATTTTGTCAGGGGTATCAGGGGATAAAAGTAACTCAAATACAGGATTTTCAGCAGGCTTTTAATCTAAAATTTGAATGCCCGATTTTAATGCCTGACAAATAAGGCTTTCAAAGACCACTCCGCTCATTGTGGCTTTTTTTCTTGCGTCATAAGGCCGCAAAGGTATACCTGACCGATATGGAAAAATCTGCCCGATGTGTGTATCTCTTGGTTGATTTTCCAATACTAACACATTAAAAGTGCAACAATGTTGCAACAAAAAGATACTTTAGCAGAATCGGGCCAAAATGAAGGAATTGCGCAACCTTTTTTCGCAAAAGCAGCCAAATTTTAACCGCGGAACTGAGATACAAACTGTATACCTTATTTTTTGGGCTCTCGGTTTAAGTATCTCTTTATCGCAATAACGTATAACTGGATTCCGCGCTGAATCTATCTCTGTCTCATTTTGGCACTGAATGTATCTATTAACCGCAACTGTGCCAAATTTAAAGTTTATATTGCTCTTTTCAGCATGTGAAAGTGAGCCTGTAGCTTTGCTAGCTGATAACAATTAAACGTGATCAAAAATAGCTAAATGTTTAGTAATAAACCCTATAGGGCTCAAATTTACCCCAATGTTTTTATTAGTTCTGAATGACACAATTTTTAAGAGTGTTCAGATGATCTGGAATTTGTCGAGAGTGAATTTGAATCTTTTAATTTCGCTCTTCATTTACCGTACATCACTTTGTAAAATTAATCAAAATAAATTTTGGATTACCAAAAATTTTTGTTTAGCTATGTTAAACAATTTCAACTTAAACTTAGCTATGTTAAACAATTTCCTTCCCATATGAATTTTTTATCAATTCTATCCATTACCAGGCAATTGCAAAAAATGTGTAGGGTACATCAATGACAACTGTTTGATTAGTGAACGAAGTTATATGGATCATTAAAGCAGCATTTTTATAAAAACAAAGAAACTTAATCTGACGCTCTTAGGAGACGGATTTTTTCAGCATTGGCTATGCTCCAAAAAACTCTGTCACCGAGTGCCTATTGTCAGTGTAGAATATATAATTTTGCAAATCAATCAAATGACCAAGCTAAACAAAAATACTTATAAAGACATGAAAGCGCTTGATACAAACAACTTTTTTGTTAATTAAATTTTGTTTTAAAGCAGCACAAGCTAGAAGTAATTATAGTTTATCAATGCAACTAATCGAATGCTAATTAACAATGAACAAAAGCAACTTCGACTAATCTACAAGATCTATTCAAAGCTAATAGACAAAAAGACGACCCCTTTGTTAAGAAACGGCAAAAAGTCTAAGTAGGGCTAATTACACTTACGGTCACGAAATCCGGGTAGCCTCAATAGCGACGACTCTTGGATTTTGGTTCCTTAGGTTTATTCAAGGCACCCACGACAAGCATAGAGTGAGCCTCGTTATCCTTGCGCGTTTCGAACCAAGTATAAATTGCGCCATTTTCGCACCCCCGGTTATTGCCCGCATAGTAACCCCAAATCCCATTGTCTGCATCGTACTCAATAATATGCACTCCCATGATCTTAGCCAGAGCAAACAAGTCGATAGTTTGGATACCCCGTTCTTTCAGGCTCTGATTAAGATCTATACGCGGAAAGTAGTAACTGTCGTACCACTTCTTAAGGCAACTCTCCCGAGCTACCTCCAACGCGACAACGAGTGCTTCAGAATTATTGATTGACCCTGTAAGTCGTGTACTAATGCAGGCAAGGAAACAATTATAACGGTTAGTCGCGCAATCTTTCACGTCGATCAGTTCCTTCGGCAGATCTATTGAAGGAGCATCTCTGACATTAAAAGGAAGCTTCTCCTTAGGCTCCAAACCTAATGCCCGACAAATTGTTATCCGCTTCTTCTCACTTATTTGCACCATTCGCTTACCCTCGATAGTAACAAGACGTCGATAGGCGCATACAGTACAAAACGAAGTAAGAGAGCGGCATATATCCCGCAACTTGTAAATATCGTAACGTTCAGCGGCAAAACTTTCTAATGCTTTTCCCGCACCTTTATGGTCAAGAATTACATCGTGAATATGTTTTAAAGTTTCCCATGCCGCAGAGGCAGAAACAACAGTTCTTCCGTTCTTTTGAAGAACGCCATCAGAAAAATGATAGCGTTTTGACTTACGAACGAAAGCGTTCCGGGATAAATTGTCGATACACGTATTAGGAATGGTCTTATTAAGATGGTATTCAAAAATTTGATTGTATTCAATTGGGTCCATGGATAAACGAAAAGGAACCAAATGAATAATGAAAAGAAAACAATGTTCAGATAAAAAGAAAAGAATAAAGTTTGGTATATAAAAAAGTGAATCAAAAACGAGCTGCTTTAAAAGTGTGGTATAAAGAATGATAGCAAAGCAGAATGAATGAGAACTAGTATCGAGTTTGATAAATTTGACTAAGAACATAGAGAATTTTTCAAAAAATACAGAATTAACCAAATTCGCTCAGCACCCCCCGTTTCCGAGGAGAAAGTCCAATCGACATGAAAATTTGGGAGCGGATAGAAATGATGATTTCAATAGGACCCTATCAGGGGGTATTTTTCGATATGAGAGTTTGAACCCGAGATATTAGCGCCCAAAGTGAGTTAGATCGAAGTAGGAGGAAGTCATACTTAGCGTCACTGTTATCTCTTAGAAATCACAGGACTTGTAACCCTTAGTACCCTAATTACAAATGAAACATAAAACAGGCTTAAATCGTCTTTCCCGGGTCACTATCCCAGGAAAACTAGGAAAACTCTTAACTCATGAAACTTCTAAACTATTCATTGAAAATTAACCAAAATCGGGATGAGAACCCAAGGCAGTATGTCCTTCTGATTGGAGTAGATCTTAAATCCCAGAATGGTGTTAATAAACGTTTTTTCCATGGAAAACCTGAGAACACGGAAGTTAAAAAGTTTTAATAGTTATGTCAGCAAATTGTACTTTCTAAATAGCACATACAGTTTATATTGGATAGCAAAGTTAAAGGAGGATGGTTTGCGGACTCTGTCTACACCATGTATTGCGCTATAGCGAAATTTGGGAAACAATATGAGGAAACACTATGGCTCCTGAAACAACGAAAAAATGTCCAATATTGTATGAACGAACGAATTTAGAATATTATGGACTAAAAGATGGAATTTATAGCCTAAGTCAACCCCCACTCCCTATGTCGACATATATTTCGGATTACTCAGATTTCACAATTGAACTCTTCCATGGGTATTTTCAAGCATGCAGAAGATAACAAACAATGAAAAAAGAGACTCTAAGTTACCCACTCTATTTTGAAATGGACAGGCGAGGTTTCAGGAGGGCATTCATGTCAAAATTAGGGTCCCGGCGGAAATTCAGACTACTGTTAGAAATATTTTACGGGTTGACATTTTAAGCAGTTTTGAAGATAGACAAAGGGCAACTATAGATGTTTTTGTTTTGATAAAAGTATATAATTAACGGTTGGTCCAATGAGAAATATGTCGCCATTTAACCCAACTAGAAAATCTCTGTTAGCAAAAAGATGGTTATCATTTTTGAAACGGAATGGTTGGTACATTGGAACGGAATACTTCGGAATATTCCGGAGAAGTTGGTAAAAGTTCTTAAACGTACGGGTTAAATTGCGACATGCGCAAATATTTCGTTGGTCTAAAAATCATTCAATCTTGCAAATGGTGATCGTAGCATGATGACCTTGATTATTCGTGTGCTCTATCAGATTACTTTTGCTGAATTTGGTATATGGTAGGGGAGTATTTTCGAACATTGGTTTTTAATTGGTTCAAAAGTCAGGTGATTCGTTTCTTCAGTACAATAGGGAGGAGCATGTATTATGCAAAGCATTTGACGTTTGGTATTTAGTAGGCGGATTGGTATTTGCGTGAACAAATTTGCATAACTCGTGATATAGGTAGAGGTGGTGCAGCGTGACTTGTTTCGTTGACCAATGAGAGTTGAGTTCATATTCGGAAGAGCGTTCCAAAAGAGCGAAAGTAAAGAAATCAATGCAGCTAGCAATCAACCATCCCCAAAAAGAGCGAATAGTAGAACAAAGAGGTGTAATGACAGTAGTTCACACAGGTAAAGAATTCTAATGCCACGTGGCAGAAGGCGTTGCATCCAAGTTATTGAGAGAAGAAATTGAAAATCGCGAAGAGAGAGAACGAAGAGAGAGGATACAGAACAGTTGGTTCTAGATAGAGAAGAAAAATTTAGAAGTAAGTTTGAGCTTGATTAATTTTTGTCAAGACCAGTTGGACTGTGAGACAATTTGCAATCAACAAATTTGACTTTTAGATTTTGTTAAGACGGAAACGCAGATTTTGAGATAACTTTAAAAATAGGACTGAAATAGTTAGGAACACTTTCAGAAACGGAAAATACTTTTCAGAAGCTGGGAATTGTTTTGATCAAAGTTCATTTTAGAAGTGTGCACCCATTATTTAGTGTAAATATTTTTTAAGTTTATGTATCTATATTTTTCGATTGATTAATTAATTGCAGTTGAGAACATTTCTTGCCGGTTATTGTTACTTTGGCTTGATTACTTATTTTCGACTGTTAATTTATTTAATCAACGGAACTTTTGAACGGCGGCCGAGAGCAACTGAGGACAAAAGACATCAGTTTCAGCAAATATACGACCCACCGAATAAACCTTTTGAAATCGATAGAGTTTTGGGCGCTAGCCAGTCCTCAGCTAGAAGCCTTCTAACGACAAAATACAAAATTCTACAGTGGCGCTCCTGGGTGGGCATTCTGTTTGTACAAAACTGAAAACGACGGTGACAATCAAACTGGAGGAGCATACCCGTGAGAGTACAATTTCAGAAGACGTGTCATCCAGAAGCTGGCATAGACCAACCGTAGTAGTCGCCCCTTTCCAGATAACTACTTTTCATCGTCAAGAAACGAGGACAGAACAGCCAATCATAAGTAGGAGCCATAGGTTGAGAGAACTGCTACGACAGAGAAAAGAAGACGAAAGAAAACGACTCGCTCAAGAAATTGAAGCTGAAAAAGAACACACAGAGTAGTGCGTTAGTGAACCACAGATGGCAGAGGATCAAGCAGCAGAGAGAGCAAGAATTGCGGCAGCAGCTGCAGCTGCAGCAAACGCTATCCGTGGAGAAGACAGAATTTTTGGATGAGGCGCACTTCGCCCAGACCGCTTTCCATCGTCCAACTACCAAAATTGGATGGAATGGAGAAAGCATTTCTCATGGGTTTCTGATGCCAACAATTGGACTAATGAGCAGGCGATGGTTGTTATTCCAACTTGCTTAACAGGGTGGGCCCTCGACGAGTTCACTGCAATGCCCCGGCACCTAATTGAGCAAGTGGATGACCAGCCTGAACCGACATTAGAGGCAATGCTTGAGTATTTGAACCTCCGGTTGTCTCCCTTCCGAAACGCAAGAACCGCAAGAACAGAATTCAAAAATCTTGTTCAAGGCGAACGAGAAGGCTTTCGTGAATTCGCGCGGAGGGTGAGAACGATGGGGGAAATTGCCAATACCAACGTTGAGCATAATGTCAGAGACGATATGAATCGTGAGCAGTTCATCGATGGCCTGTACGACCCCGAGATACAAGAGCTACTACTGCGGGAAGATCCAGAAACTTTCAATGATGCCATCACTCGGGCTCAGAACTTGGATGCCATCAACCGCACTTCCAGGACAAGGCACAGAAGACGGATTGCCAACGTCAGAAGTATGCAAGAGAAACCGGACACTCGGTGGGATGATCCGACAGCCTCTCTGATGGCTCCTGGTTTGCATGTGGGGATGGTAACTGATACAGGCCAAACCGGTAATCAGAGCTCACTTGAGAGTAAGATGGACCAATTGGTAAGTGCTCAATCTGATTTCATGACTAACATGTCTGCAATGATGAACAAGTTCGTGAGCTCAATAATACCGAAACGCCAGGAGGAGGAACCGACCCCGCAGAAAAAGTTGTATGACCCTTACCCGGAAAACAGCCGATATGGGCAGCAATTCATAAACGCAGGCTCCGGAAACCGACTACAAAGAAACAATGGACAGGGTAATCAGACTAGGACAACAAGTTGCTTCAACTGTGGAAAAGAGGGGCATTTTGCACGAGACTGCCCTGATCGCAACAGCGCTCATTTAAACTAAAAAAGGCCGGGGTCCACGACGGATTCCGAAGGGAAGGGTTTATCCCGGCCGATATAAAAAATAAACTCAACAATCCCACAGAAGGAGCAAATGCAGAGATAACGAGCGACACAGTGCGAATTCTGCAGCCATCCAATCAAGGCGTGCTGGCTAGCCAGAGTACGATGGACAACAACGCAAGCGGGGTTCCCGTCGACGTAGATGAACTTGTCTTCAGTGTGCTTGTAGATGGCAAGGCGAACGGCACTGAAGTAGAACTGGAGCTACTACCAATCTAATGAAAGCAGATGTGTTCTACGAATTGGAAACAACCGCAAGACTGTTAAAATACAAGGGTCGTTTAGAAACCGCCGATGGACGACAAGTTACAGTAATAGGACGAGCAAGAATGAGGCTTGAGTTGGGGTCCCTCGATGATGAAGTAGATGTTCTTGTTGTACATGATTTACAGCCGCAAATGATACTAGGTCTCAGAACGCTGAAAAAACATCACTGCTCCATTGATCTCTACAGTAATCAACTATGGACTGGAACGCGTGAGTCGACTACAGTTCCCATTCGGTTGTCGAACCCAAAGGGAATTGCTCACTACAGGGAGGTCGCAATTGACAACCCGGTGTGCCAACAACCACCTGAGGGATCATTAAAAGCCAAGGCTAATGCTATCGTTGCCAGTATTGGATCCCAAGTACTCAAAGAGCATAAAGTACCGGTGAACCCCACAGAGGAAGAGGAAAGTGCAGTGGTGGATCGGATTGCTGCGATGTCGGAGAACGAACTGGAAAAAGTAATAGAAAAACCTGCAAACCACACACAATTGGACGATGAGGTGGAACAGATACTGCGTATGGATGCCACAGGAATGCCCGATCAAGAACGAGGGAAACTCAGAGAACTTATTCGGGAATATCGCGATGTCTTTGCTTTGACAAATTCTGAGCTAGGGATAACAGATATTGTCTATCATCGGATTGAGACAGGTGACAGCAAACCCATCAAGCTTCCGCCTCATCGTATTTCCCCCGCAAAGATCCCGGTGATCCAAAAAGAGTTACAAGAAATGCTTAATCAGGGGGTAGTTCAACCCTCGAACAGCCCCTACAGCGCTCCTATAGTGCTGGTAAAAAAGAAGGATGGTAGCACCCGTTTTTGCGTCGATTATCGGAAACTGAACGACGTGACAATAAAAGATGCGTTCCCCATCCCAAAGATAGATCAGACATTTGACGCCCTAAGAGGCGCAAAATTCTTTTCTTCCCTGGACTTAGCAAGTGGATATTGGCAGGTCCCGGTAGCGCCGGAACACCGAAACAAAACAGCTTTTGTGACACCCGATGGAGGATTATACGAGTATGTACGCATGCCCTTCGGCCTTTCCAATGCCCCAGGGACTTTCCAACGATTGATGAATGAGTTTTTTCGAGAACATCTTTATAAGTTTGTGCTGATCTTTTTGGACGATGTGCTCACATACAGTTTAACAGAAGAAGACCATTTGGAACAACTGAAGATAGTCTTCAAGATACTTCGTGTCGCGAATCTGAAGCTAAAACCTAAGAAATGTCGGCTTTTCCAAAAACAGGTTGTTTATCTGAGCCATATAATTGGAAACGACGGAGTTAGACCGGACCCAAATAAAGTAGCTGCAGTTCGGGAGTGGCCCCAGCCAAAAACAGTTCGACAAGTAAGGTCTTTTGTGGGCTTCTGTAGTTATTACCGTAGGTTTGTCAAAGACTTTGCTCAAATTGCAAGACCTCTGCATAATTTGACGAAAAAGAACGCGAGATTTGAATGGTCAGCGGAATGCCAGATTGCGTTCGATAGGCTACGACTGGATTTAGCAACTGCCCCTGTTCTACAATTCGCCAAGTACGACAGCCCTTTCATAGTGGACACCGATGCAAGCAATGTGAGCCTTGGGGCAGTGCTGTCAAATGTTGTTGATGGTGTTGAACATGCTCTGGTATACTCTAGCCGAATCCTTAGTAAAACGGAAGCAATGTATTCAACAACCAAGCGTGAGGCCCTCGCTGTGGTGCAAGCTTTGAAGTGGTTTAAACCCTATATATGGGGATTAAAGTTTGTTGTCAGAACGGATCATGCGAGTTTGCGCTGGTTGTTTCGCCAAAATGCAGACGGCATGACATTCAGGATGCTTCAAACTTTGCAGGAATTTGATTTTGAAGTGGTGCATCGAGCTGGAAATAAGCATGCAAATGCAGACGGTCTTTCCCGCATGATTGAAGAGGAACCTGAATGGCGGCCCGGCGAGAAGGAGGAATTAATGGGAGATTGTCCCGAGCCGTGCTCTTTGGAAAATGCACTCAGCCGCTTGAAGGATCAGTGTTGTGTTGTCAATGCTGTTAGTGCTTCTGATGACGATCTCACTGACGCTGTGGTCTGGGAACGAGCTGAACCAGACGTAAGAAAAATGCAACGAGAAGACAACTCGATGAGTTGGATCTTCTATTGGACCGGTATTGCGGAAGACGCAACAATGTCTTCGTTGGGAACAAATCTCATTCAGAAGGACGAAGCCATACAGCACGGTTCTGAAACTGTGGCTTATTGGTCCAGGTGGAATGAACTGACTGTGAAAAACGGAATTCTTTATAGGAAGTGGTTTCAAACGGATAAGAATGAGCCACTTTTACAGTTAATTGTTCCAGCTGCGGGCAGAAAGGAAATAATTGACCAACTACACTCTTCTCCAGTGAGTGGAGGACACTTCGCAGTTGAAAAGACCTTAGCAAGAATTAAACAGCGCTATTGGTGACCACAGATTCGCTCTGACGTAGAAAAAAGACTCAGCTGGTGTTTGCCTTGCGCAGCACGCAGTGTGGCTGGTCGGAAACGAGTAGCAGGTCTGGTACCCTTCAAGGTTGGAATTCGCTTCCACACGGTGGCTGCAGACATCCTGGGCCCGGTTACCCAAGCAAAAGAATCTCGTGCAAAGAACATATTGGTGATGACGGATTTGTTCACCAAATATTCACTCAGTGTACCCTTGGTTGGCACTCAGTCCTCAGATGTGGCAAAACAGATTGTGGAGAAATGGGTCCTGCTTTTTGGAGTCCCCAATGTACTGCATACAGACCAAGGAAAAAACTTCGGCAGCAAATTGATGCTTGAAGTGTGTAGACTGCTTAAGATCGACAAAACTAGGACTTCACCATACCACCCACAGGGAAATGGGCAGGTGGAACGGCACAATAGAGTATTGGCAGACATGATCTCAAAGTATTGTGCCGACAACCCACGGACATGGGATACAATGCTGCCTTTCGTTAACTTCGTCTACAACACGACTATCCATCGAACAACAGGAGCAACACCGTTTAGTCTAGTTTATGGTCAGGAGTGTCAATACCCGATTGATTTGTTCTATCCCAAACCCCACGATGAACCTAGGAACCAGGAGGATTTTGTGGAGTGGCTGGACGAAACATTTCGGGAAGCACACGCAAATGCTCGTGAACTACTTGGCGTGAATCAGCGAAGACAGAAGGATCTGTACCATAAGAAAGTCTTTGGGAACCCATTTTATGAAGGCGAGAAAGTGTGGCTCTTTGCAAAGCACAAATCAAAGTCAAGAAAATTCTTCCTACCGTGGGAGGGGCCATATGTGGTACTAGAACGGACATCAGAGGTTAACTACAAAATCAGCAAACCAAACTCTCCGGCAAAGTGGAAAATTGTTCATTTCAACCTGCTAAAGCCATTCAAGGAAGAAGACGAGGAAGAAGAAACAGATATAGCTCCTCCGCCCAGAGTAACGCCTTACCGGTCCCGGGATTTTTTCAATGATCCAGGCGTTTTATTAGACGAAGATGAAGAAGAACCGCCCATGGTCGGCAGACGTCAACTTCGGTCCGACACAAAGGCTAGGAGATCACGCTATGCAGATGATCAACCTCGACTGGATTGGCAATTGAATGAAAGTAACGAGGACTGCGAGGTGCAGCCATTATTTATCGAAGAAATTAAAATTGAGCCTGAAATTGATCAACCGCAAACGGATCAACGTCATCAGATGCAGGATGCAGGGGTTGGTAACGATAATCATGATAGACCCACCATGCAGAATGTCGATCAAAGTGACGACACAGGGGACCATCGAGAAGTGGAAAATAACGACCGCGGGGATGAAGATTCAGCAATCGAGATTACTGACAACCACCAAGATAATGAGATAGGAGACAACCAATCTATTGCACAAAGAAGACCCATACGTAATCCCCGGCCCATTGCTCGGCTGGGCATAAACGAGTGAAAAGTGTAACCAGCCAGTAAATTAAAACTTAAAAAAAAAACTTAAAAAACAACAACAAAACCAACGAACTTTAAATTCATAAAATTTAATTTCTAGAATACCCTTAGAGCAAGCCACCAACTGATTAGGTCGACAACACTTTAATTGTATTTTTCAGTTTTTTTTATTTTTACCAATGCCTCATTAACCTGGGATATATACTGGCTGTGTGGATTGCCCTAAGCGGTTTACCATTTTTTTTTATCTTAACACTTAATGGCGATGTGAAAATAATATTTATTAATAATGCCTTAGATGATGTATACAGTGGAAGTCTTCAAAACCTTTGCAATCGGAGTCCAATTATGGTTCCTTGAAATGGCCCAAGCAACATTGACGGATAGGGTACAAACGAACCACACAGCTGGAGCAGCGTTCACGACTGAAACTCCGGTGATAATCGCGAGTGCAATGGAGGCAACTTGGGTCTCCATACCGTTCCCCTCGCTACCAGCAATGAACAAAACTGCCCTCGACCTGGCCTTTAGAGAGTTTCAGTACAAACTGGCGAAACGGTGGGAAGCGTATGGTGGACACATCTGCGGCGAGGAAAGACTCACCAGTGTGCTGGTCAATGTAAGCTACATGGGCTTGAAAGGTGTTGAGTATGAATTGGATGAAATTGCAAAAACGCTCACTGAGATGCGTGAGAGGGCAGGGACATTCATAAACGGCAGCGAAGGAACTCTTGCTCGGGAACGACGATGGGTGAAGGTGGCCCTAGCTGGGGCCACGGCAGCAATCGTTTTAACGCCATTGCTAAAAGAGGGTTTTTGTCACTACTTTTCGTTTTTCGGTTTTTGTGGACAAAGCAGCGCTCTACAGCAATTGGGGAACGAAGCTGAATTCTTGGACGAAGCGGTGCGAACCATCACATTGGAATCTGGTGAGCGCATTCATTTGTTGGGACACTCGTTGAACAAAACTCAGCATCAGCTGAGGCTTATTTCACGAGACGCCAACCAAAATTTTCGTATGATCCGGGACGTTCTTGAGCATTTAGTGAACGAGACTGGACGACAATCCAGAAGTTGGTCTCGCCAATGTAAGACCCACAAGGCGCTTGCGGAAACGTACCGAGAAGGACTGGCGTTCACCAGCCACTTGGTGAACCACACAGAGGCCATGACAGCCCTACGCAGTGAATTGATAGCCTACAAGGTCGGTCTTCACAATTACGGCTATGTGCTAGACGATGCCCTCAGTGCTCTGGCCATTGGATACATCCCAGCAACACTGATACCACCGGAAGTACTCCGAAACATTTTAGACGGTCTTCACCGGGACAAGATGCAAGAAGCAATTCCCAGATCAGAGCTAATGACATACTATGGTTTTGAGCTGGTGGAGTCAACGGTGATCACAAAAACTGGTCTGAATGTGCTGATAAACATACCAGTGCATTACACAAATGGCCTGCATCGCGTGTACCGCGCTGTGGCAGTCCCTCAACCTATCGACAACGGAGCAACAGCAACCCAATACAACTTCGCGAGAAATCATTTACTTGTTTCTGAACGACGTGATAATTTTGCGGAGGTAACGGAGGAAATGTTGATTTCGCATTGTAGCGGGAGTAACCGGCTGAAATTATGCCTCAAGCCGTTCTCGATGTCAAGGAGCGGTCAAGCAACCTGCTTGTCAAGTCTGTTTTTTGATCTACCAAGTTCAGCCCTTAAATTATGCCCGCATAAGGTAGTGGTTTTACCTGAAGAGCCAAAGGCGGATTATTTAGACGACTCGACGTATCTGGTCACAGCTAAGACGGCGGATTACAAACTTTTTAATTATACTCGGGGATCAAAACAACCAGGTCTTGCAGTGGAAGGATGTCGCAGCTGCCTCGTAAGGCCGCACTGCAATGGAAGAATTGAACACCCAAGCGGCTCAATGATCTTATATCCTGACCCACGGACTTGCCAGTACCCAACCGGCATGGTGATTAATATCCAACAACATCCTCTGATGAAAAGCCTCTTTGGAACTTTAGAAAGAGTTGAAAGGGAGGCAACTGGAATTGCTATCCCGAAACCATTCCGAGAGAAGGCACATGAAGAGTTGCTGGAAACGTTGCGTTTGAACCTGATTGATCTGCCGGAAGGGACAATTGATGAAAAAGCAATGGAGGAAATTGCTCGCCCATTCGCTGAAGAGATTGTGAAAAGACATGCACCGTTCCATTGGCGTGCATACCACAGTCGACCAATGAATGTAATATTCTGGATAATTGTGGCTGTCTGTTTCTGTTTGGCTGGACTCTGGTCATTCCGCAAATGCACGCAAGGACAAAACCCCTTCTATAAGAGGATGAGACCACCACCCGCCTATGTCGAGCGATTCCATAATACTCGACGTCAGTGGTTCCCATCCACAGCCCCACCAGAGGACGTAGCAGGACCCTCTGGACATGAACAGACTCGTTCGTGTACGACCTTTGAGATGGTCGAGAGGAAAAATGAGCACAAACATCCCTTGTTCTCACAGATAGCCGAACACGAGCTGCAACCAGAAGCGGACAAGGGTGCATCTCCGTCGAAGGCGAAAGCAGGAGGAGTCATGAGAGGACTGGTTGCATAGGACGAAGACTGAAAATGATGCAAAAGAGTTGAGCAAGGATGCAAAACTTCAGTGGTAATGTTAGTTTGAAACTACTACCAATGTTCTAACGGATTTTTTTTTCTAATTTAGCTGTATATAGATCAAAGAAGCCATGCATTCAATAATTTTTCATTTTTGACACTCTATTGTTCTCTCTTGCGCTTTATTTTGCTGTATATACATCTATGATTAGTGTAGTTTTACGCTTTAAGTGCTGTTAGATTATACTCTTTATATACTGCAACAATTCCTGGCCCCTGTAATGCAAAGCAAAACAAAAAGGAAGGACTTAGAAAGGCTAGAAACGAAGGAGCTGGTTAGCAGAAGGAGTTCAAGAAGATGTTTAAAATTTCAAAAAATCGCAATTGAGGATACCTGGACCAAAAACCAGCGACCTATTACAATTAGTAATTTTGGCAAAGGGGTTGTTTAGGAGCCGCTAATAATTACAAAAAGGGAACTGTACTCCTTTTATCAGACTATAAGTATTGAAACACTGCAATTTTTACTTATTCAAAAGACAGTTTTTCGGGAGAAAAACGATGATAGAAAGGGGGGGTGTAGAATATATAATTTTGCAAATCAATCAAATGACCAAGCTAAACAAAAATACTTATAAAGACATGAAAGCGCTTGATACAAACAACTTTTTTGTTAATTAAATTTTGTTTTAAAGCAGCACAAGCTAGAAGTAATTATAGTTTATCAATGCAACTAATCGAATGCTAATTAACAATGAACAAAAGCAACTTCGACTAATCTACAAGATCTATTCAAAGCTAATAGACAAAAAGACGACACCTTTGTTAAGAAACGGCAAACAGTCTAAGTAGGGCTAATTACACTTACGGTCACGAAATCCGGGTAGCCTCAATAGCGACGACTCTTGGATTTTGGTTCCTTAGGTTTATTCAAGGCACCCACGACAAGCATAGAGTGAGCCTCGTTATCCTTGCGCGTTTCGAACCAAGTATAAATTGCGCCATTTTCGCACCCCCGGTTATTGCCCGCATAGTAACCCCAAATCCCATTGTCTGCATCGTACTCAATAATATGCACTCCCATGATCTTAGCCAGAGCAAACAAGTCGGTTTGGATACCGCGTTCTTTCAGGCTCTGATTAAGATCTATACGCGGAAAGTAGTAACTGTCGTACCACTTCTTAAGGCAACTCTCCCGAGCTACCTCCAACGCGACAACGAGTGCTTCCGAATTATTGATTGACCCTGTAAGTCGTGTACTAATGCAGGCAAGGAAACAGTTATAACGGTTAGTCGCGCAATCTTTCACGTCGATCAGCTCCTTCGGCAGATCTATTGAAGGAGCATCTCTGACATTAAAAGCAAGCTTCTCCTTAGGCTCCAAACCTAATGCCCCACAAATTGTTATCTGCTTCTTCTCACTTATTTGCACCATTCGCTTACCCTCGATAGTAACAAGACGTCGATAGGCGCTTACAGTACAAAACGAAGTAAGAGAGCGGCATATATCCCGCAACTTGTAAATGTCGTAACGTTCAGCGGCAAAACTTTCTAATGCTTTTCCCGCACCTTTATGGTCAAGAATTACATCGTGAATTTATTTTAAAGTTTCCCATGCCGCTGAGGCAGAAACAACAGTTCTTCCGTTCTTTCGAACAACGCCATCAGAAAAATGATAGCGTTTCGACTTACGAACGAAAGCGTTCCGGGATAAATTGTCGATACACGTATTAGGAATGGTCTTATTAAGATGGTATTCGAAAATTTGATTGTATTCAATTGGGTCCATGGATAAACGAAAAGGAACCAAATGAATAATGAAAAGAAAACAATGTTCAGATAAAAAGAAAAGAATAAAGTTTGGTATACAAAAAGTGAATCAAAAACGAGCTGCTTTAAAAGTGTGGTATAAAGAATGATAGCAAAGCAGAATGAATGAGAACTAGTATCGAGTTTGATAAATTTGACTAAGAACTTAGAGAATTTTTCAAAAAATATAGAATTAAACAAATTCGCTCAGCACCCCCCCGTTTCCGAGGAGAAAGTCCTATCGACATGAAAATTTGGGAGCGGATAGAAATGATGATTTCAATAGGACCTTATCAGGGGGTATTTTTCGATATGAGAGTTTGAACCCGAGATATTAGCGCCCAAAGTGGGTTAGATCGAAGTAGGAGGAAGTCATACTTAGCGTCACTGTTATCTCTTAGAAATCACAGGACTTGCAACCCTAAGTACTCTAATTACAAATGAAACATGAAACAGGCTTAAATCGTCTTTCCCGGGTCCCTATCCCAGGAAAACTAGGAAAACTCTTAACTCATGAAACTTCTAAACTATTCATTGAAAATTAACCAAAATCGGGATGAGAGCCCGAGGCAGTATGTCCTTCTGATAGGAGTAGGTTTTAAATCCCAGAATGGTGTTAATAAACGTTTTTTCCATGGAAAACCCGAGAACACGGAAGTTAATAAGTTTTAATAGTTATGTCAGCAAATTGTACTTTCTAAATAGCACATACAGTTTATATTGGATAGCAAAGTTAAACGAGGATAGTTTGCAGACTCTGTCTACACCATGTATTGCGCTATAGCGAAATTTGGGAAACAATATGAGGAAACACTATGGCTCCTGAAACAACGAAAAAATGTCCAATATTGTATGAACGAACGAATTTAGAATATTATGGACTAAAAGATGGAATTTATAGCCTAAGTCAACCCCCACTCCCTATGTCGACATAAATTTCGGATTACTCAGATTTCACAAATGAACACTTCCATGGGTATTTTCAAGCATGCAGAAGATAACGAACAATGGAAAAAGAGACTCTAAATTACCCACCCCATTCTGAAATGGACAGGCGAGATTTCAGGAGGGCATTCATGTCGAAATTAGGGTCCAGGCGGAAATTCAGACTACTGTTCGAAATAATTTTCGGGTTGACATTTTAACCAGTTTTAAAGATAGAAAAAGGGCAACTATAGATGTTTTTGTTTTGATAAAAGTATATAATTGACGTTTGGCCCAATGAGAAATATGTCGCCATTTAACCCAACTAGAAAATCTCTGTTAGCAGAAAGATGATTAACGGAATGGTTGGTTTTGAAACGGAATACTTCGGAACATTCCGGAGAAGTTGGGAAAAGTTCTTAAACGTACGGGTTAAATTGCGACATGAGCAAATATTTCGTTGTTCTAAAAATCATTTAATCTTGCAAATGGTGATCGTAGCATGACGACCTTGATTATTCGTGTGCTCTATCAGATTACTTTTGCTGAATTTGGTATATGGTAGGGGAGTATTTTCAAACATTGGTTTTTAATTGGTTCAAAAGTCAGGTGATTCGTTTCTTCAGTACAATAGGGAGGAGCTAATATTATGCAAAGCATTTGACGTTTGGTAATTAGTATGCGGATTGGTATTTGCGTGAACGAATTTGCATAACTCGTGATATAGGTAGAGGTAGTGCAGCGTGACTTGTTTCGTTGACCAATGAGAGTTGAGTTCATATTCGGAAGAGCGTTCCAAAAGAGCGAAAGTAAAGAAATCAATGCAGCTAGCAATCAACCATCCCCCAAAAAGAGCGAGTAGTAGAACAAAGAGGTGTAATGACAGTAGTTCACACAGGTAACGATTTCTAATGCCACGTGGCAGAAGGCGTTGCATCCAAGTTATTGAGAGTAGAAATTGAAAATCACGAAGAGAGAGAACGAAGAGAGAGGATACAGAACAGTTGGTTCTAGATAGAGAAGAAAAAGTTAAAAGTAAGTTTGAGTTTGATTAAATTTTGTCAAGACCAGTTGGACTGTGAGACAATTTGCAATCAACAAATTTGACTTTTAGATTTTGTTAAGACGGAAACGCAGATTTTGAGATAACTTTAAAAATAGGACTGAAATAGTTAGGAACACTTTTCAGAAACGGAAAATACTTTTCAGAAGCTGGGAATTGATTTGATGAAAGTTCATTTTAGAAGTGTGCACCTTTTATTTAGTGTAAATATTTTTTGAGTTTATGTATCTACATTTTCGATTGATTAATTAATTGCAGTTGAGAACATTTCTTGCCGGTTATTGTTACTTTGGCTTGATTACTTATTTTCGACTGTTAATTTATTTAATCAACGGAACTTTTGAACGGCGGCCGAGAGCAACTGAGGACAAAAGACATCAGTTTCAGCAAATAGACGACCCACCGAATTAACCTTTTGAAATCGATAGAGTTTTGGGCGCTAGCCAGTCCTCAGCTAGAAGCCTTCTAACGACAAAATACAAAATTCTACAATAACGATTTGTTTAATTTTGAGAGAAATTAATTCCATGCACTTGTCATTAGTCACATTCTTTTTTTCTGCCGAATAAAATCAGCAACAATCTGATAACCTCACTCGAAAAAAAAAATGATGATAGGCTCTGAAATCTTGTTTTTCTAGTGAAAAATATGGTAGTTCTCCATAGCTTAAATTAAAACTTCAAAATTTCAACACCAGACATTTTTTTACCAGAATTTAGTTTTCGTTTTTTGGAAAGTAATCTGGAAAATCTCCCAGCAAATCAAATGTTTTTGTATCCTTTACGGAAATTGATAATATGTGAACGACCAAAGATGGTTTTCTTTACTGTAAAAATTCAATCCAAATATTTAGAAAACTGAGTGCTCAGACACTCTACAACAATTTATTAAAAAAAATTGTAGTGATCCGACTGAAGTTCGATCCCACTGAAAAATTTTGCTTCCACGTAGTGCAATTTTTTATAAAAAAATGAGAAATTGCCCGAAACCCTTGTTCGAAATTGGCTAACTATGAAAGAGAAATATTTGAAATACGCTTAGATGCCCACTTTGTGATACAGATGAACATGCGATTTTATGTGTTACAGTTTTACCATGATGTCATCTCGTGGGAAGACAACTTTACCTGTAGCAATGCAGCAGCACTTTATAACACTTTAAATTCTGATTGGAATCAATTTCAGCTGTTCCCTATTTTCTGGGAAGAATAGTATACGTACTTGATCTCCCGCTGCAACCACATTGGGTATGGTCAGAATATGGTTCAGGATCTTGGAAGCTTCAATCTCGTCAATCAAGTCGAACAACTGGCTGCTGTAGCTGTCATAACTGTGCTGCTCCCTGCCCAGATTCAAGGCCTGGAAACTGGCAAAGAAGTTTGGAACCTCTTCATCACTACGTGGGCAATGTCAAGACTTGATCACTGGCCAAAATATTTGTTATAGATTTTTCCATCTTTGATGTATGGTTTAAAAAATTTTCTACACTGCCACAAAATAAAGGCGAGGTATCAAGTTGAAAGGCGATGAAAAGGCTAGTTCTGGTCTCACAGAGAAACTTTCTATCACAAAATTTCGATTTCGATTTGAAAGCAGTTTTTTTTAGAAAACATTTTGTTTTTTTTTTGTTTTTTTAACTCTCTTAGAGAATATTCACATTTAATATCGCGATTTCGTTAATGACAAAACTCCTTTACAGTAAAATGATGCCCAATAAATACAAAATTTTGTCTTCAAGGAACCGCTCATGTTCTTTTGGCTTCAATTCTGATTTTTCGTAATTTTTAAATAAATTTTGTTTTATTTTCGAGATTATAATAAAAGTTTGGAGTCCTATGGCAAAATCTCAATGACTGAAAATGCAACCAGCTTCCTAATGAGCATCAAACGAAACTATCAAGTGATTTTAGAGGACAGCAAATGGCTTTTAAGGCTTCAGAAATAATTTTTCTAAATTTTTTAACATTAACCGATCTCAAACTTCTTTCATGAACTATAAGTCAATTTCAGTAATGAAATGGCCCCCTTACTTTCTTCTGCAACCAGAATTTAACTAGTTTTTGTTTTTATATTTTAACCATTGGTTTTTTGTCTTCGATGCCACGATATTTCATAGTTTTTGTGAAAATATTTGGATAATTTTTTTCGCAATTTCGGTTCCTTTTGAATTCTTATCACAATATGCCAACATTGATAGTTCACATTGGCTACGAAAAGATCTTGAATGGATTGAACAGATTGTTTTAAGCGAAAAACTTATGGTTTAACTGGCTTCGACACTTTCTACTTGCACTTTTCTAATTAATTTTTTTGTTTTTACCTGTATCAGTTGTTGTTTCCATAGAAATAAGGCTTATAGTGATGTCGTATCGATAACCTATGTATAAAAAAACTTTGTTTTTTAGTAGAAGCGTAAGTAATTGTAATTTTTGACCTCCATTGAAAGCTTTTGAATTTAATGGCTGTTAAGTCTTTAAAAATAAATTTTTGAAAAATTTTTGAACATTAACCGATCTTAAACCTAATTTCGCAAAAAGTAAGTCAATCTCGGTCATGACAGGAACCTTTTGCTCTCTACTGCAACCAAATTTAATCTGATTGGGGTTTTTATCTTCTAACTATTGGTTTTATGATTACGATGCCACCATTTTTCATAATTTAAATAAATTTTTTGGGATATATTTTTCGTAAATTTGGTAATTTGAATCTTGTCACATTATCCTAATATTTATAGTTCTCTTTGAATTTGATTCAATAGATCATAGATAAAGTTTTAAGAGAAAAAATTATAGATGAAATGGCTTCGACACCTCGCACTTTTCTACTGATATTTTGCCTTTTGCCTGTACTTGTTGTTATTTTTGTAGTCATAAGGCTTATTTTGATGTCGTACCGATAGCTAACGAATAAAAACACCCTTTTGTCCTCCTTGAGGTTTAACTTAGGGTGTTTTTGATTTCCGTTGAGAGTTATCGGAATTAATGGCTGTTAAGACTTTAAAAAAATTTTTTTCGAATTTTTTGAAGATTATTTGAAGATAAACATATTTTCGTGATCTGTGAGTTAGTCTCAGTAATGCTGTGAGTTAGTCTCAGCTTTTACACTGCAACCACAATGAATTTGGTGAGCGTTTTCCCATTGAGTCATGACTTTGCGGGTTTAGTGACATCCTTTAAAAGCTATTTCATTTATTGGCGTAGATACAGCGGGCTTTCACAAAAATTTCATGTTTTTGATATATTTGTTCATCTTTGTTGATTTTATGAACTAATATTGTTGGAAAATTTAAATCTTAGTGCTAGTAAAAATCTATTGAAATTAAGAATTTTTTTACTGAAAAGTTTATTTTTCAATGGCTTCGGCAGTTTCCTTGCTCATTTTTTTTTAATTTGCTGGTTTTGCCTGTTTTTTTGTGTATGAAGCTGTATAATGCTGACAACTCTCCTAAGCGTCTAAATTAAAACCGATTGAATCAAGTTACTCAATGCAATCTTTTTATAGCGATTAGTATTAAAGTTCATTATGTTACTGGTTTTCAAAAATTTCCAAACATTTCAGATTTTGTTGTTCTTTCCGTCAACTTGTAACATATTCTCATCATTTAAAGTTCCCATCCAATCCCTTTTTATTCAAAAACTAACGTGTCTTGTCATGTTATGTCGTAATTGAAGTTCTGTTTGTTGAATGTTATGCGTTTTCATGAAAGTTTTGCGTATGATCAAAATTTGTGTTTTTTCTCTGCTTTTTGCAAATTCGGGTAATAACGGATCCAAATGGTTTTCAAATGTGATTGTAGTGAACTTGTTTATTCCTTTAGCATCAATGTATCTGATTTAGTATAAATAACAATTGAAATGAAAAGACACAATTGTCAGATAATAGCTAATTCTTTTAATGTCTTCAATAATTTTCGTTTTCGCAATTTGTTTTAAGTTTTTTGAGTTTTTCAGCATCTTTAGTCCGTTTCTATTCCTTAATCTAACCAAACACAGGTTCGATTGTTCTACTAACCATTTTTATTAAATTTATCAAGAATTAATACGTTAAAAGCTAATGATTATTAAGACTTTTGAAAATATTTGTTATGAAAAATGTTGATTGATTTTTGAATTTCGCCTAATTATTTCTCTGTTATGTCGACTTGTTACCTAGTCTCATCAACAAAAAGTCTCATCTGTTGTGTTTTTTAGGAAATACAAAGTATTTTGAGTTTTTGCAGTGAAATTTTTGCTTTTGCTTATTTTCTTGTTGTTTTTTTGTAGCCTTTTTAATGGCAGATCTCGTGAGCGCTGTAATGAGGCATGGCATTATGTAAATCAATTAGTAGTTTGGTTATGAAGCATTTTTTTAAACTCAAACATCTGTTTTTTGATTATCTCTTCATTTGATTGAGAATGAAGTCAAGAAGTTAGATGAGCTCAGGTCGGAACATCATGAGCGAACGCATATTAATGAGCCTCCTTGTTTTTATTTGTTTTCATATATATCAACTCAAACTAGTAATCCCTAGTCTCTACTTTGACTGTTGATGTCATTGAATAAACTGCGTTTTCTGAATTTGCGAACAATATACAAGACTTTCAAAGGTTGAAGTAAAACCAGTCTTTTTTTTTTATTTGCCTTATTTTACGCTTACTAGACAAAAATTAAAAAGCACTTTACTTTCAATTCAATAGTTTAAACTCACTGAGGTAAAGAATTTTTCCAAAATTTTTATAAAACTTACCAATATTATTTCATATTGAATGTTGATGTAAAATGTAGTTAAATTTATATTAAAAATACTTTCTCATAGAAAGTGCCACTGATCAATCACAGCTGCATCCGTTTATCGACGATCGAAAAAGAGTATCAAAGATTTATTCAGATATTTTTGCAGCTAATATTCATTTTCAAAATATCTGTAAAATAATGATTTAATCATATTACTAAAAAGTTGTTTTCAGATATGCTATTAATTTTCTGAACAAACTGCCACTCAGAAGAAAACCCACCTACTTTACAGGTCATCAATAGGTCCCAGTGGACCTGGTCAATGGATATCCAGTAGCAGTACTAGGAATATCAGGGGGAGGGGGGGCAAACAAACGAGGAGAAGCGGGTTATTTGAATTGAGATTTGAGATGATCAAGACTTGCCATCCTTCGTCGCCCATTTTCCTGGTCAATATTTCCCCTCCACAATTCTCTGATCACAACTAGAAATTGAAACTCAACTCACAATACGACTGATTTGTATTGCGAATAATTAATAATATCTGGTCTAATAAACTTCGAATATTTGGTCTTATAGTTTTCGAATGTCGACAGATATTTGAACTTAACTTAACTCTGCAAATTTGCAAATCAGGGTCAAAATTTGTTGCGACAGATGTCACAGAAAATACGTCAGAAATACAACAACTCAGACGCTCACATGCAAACTTTATCATTAGTTTGTTTGGGTTTCTGATTGCGTCATAATATATTTAAGATAAATTTCGAAGATCTTCCGTTATTGCAAATATGCACGAAACAAACAGAGTTGTTGCAATATAAAGATTTACGTCGAGTTAAACTTTGATCACAACCATTTGTGAGGACTTGACGCTTTGTTTGGTCATATTGCGAAACGAAATTCGCGCAATTTAGCATTAGAAAAAATCAGCATATGAAAAATGATGAACCGAAACGTAGTGATATGAAAAATTGTTACATATTAAATCATGTAAGCCATATATAGTCGGTAAAACATTAAAAATAATGAATACTGAATCATTCGAAATGAAAACATCAAATATAGAGGATAGTTATTGAGCTTGTACGGTCGAAATGCCAGCACCATTTCAGCGTGTTTTTTTTTTAGTAAAAATTCATTAAATGAGATAAAAAGAAATTTAAACAGCCCAAAAATCCTAAACAATAATACGCCGAAACGCAGTAATTTTTCAAATATTATGCTTTTATCAGCTGATTCAACTCAATTCTTCCCTGCATTCCAGATTTTATCACAATTTAGAGCTCTTCGGGGTTTTAGCCGCCTATTTGTCTTCTGCGTAAGTGATGCCTGACATAATAAAAGCTAATTTGAGATATTATGGCTCTTTTCTGTTATTGCCCCCACGTCCATTTGCACCCCCCCCCCCATCTATAGCACGTGTTATAGCATATTAGTTGCATTTCATATACTTACAAATACATTTATATACAAACGTCATTTACAATTTAATTATGCATCAAAGAATGATGCGTCTTTTAAACATTTTTGCACTTTTCTTTCAAAGGAATACCTTTATGGCACTATTTTTTTTGACAACCGAAGCAAAAAATTCATGCATTTGTCTACCACTATCGGCAATTCTTAAGACTGAAATATGGGATCTCTAAGGACCAAAAAGTACATATATGGGGTGCGCAAATAGACTGGCTATATAAGGCTGGGTGGCAATAACAGAAAAAAGTCGTTGAAAAAGAAACACGTTGAAAAAGCTGAAATCGTCTGAAAATAGTAGTAGTAGTAGTAGTAGTAGTAGTAGTAGTAGTAGTAGTAGTATAAGACTTCAATTACCTTCTGAGGGTATAGACAAGGATGATGATACAAATGATATAACAAAGATTAAAAAAAAAGATATAATTTATGTAACAGCTAGAAAAAACATTAATTGAACAAAAAATCATGCTATACAGAAACTACATTTACACCTAAGGTACCACGTGCAAGATTAGTCAAAATCAAATTTATCTTTTCTCATTGCCGTTAGTAGATTTTGAGTTGCGGTTTTGGATTTGCAAGTATCCCTGAAAAAACTGATGCTGACAATAAGAAAATCCGCCGCGTCATTTATAATACGTTCAACTCTGAAGAAAAACGATTTTTCTGTACATCTTTTTTAGCTCGTGTGAGTGCCAGACGTTCTCGACCAAGAGTTTGTAGGTTTAAGACCTTTGAGTCCAACTTGAAACATTTATCAAAAGATATGCAATTCTCGTTGTTTAAGATTGCCGTAAAAACACGTATGTCACGCTCGATTAGTTGATAGCGTATTGGCAGAGAGTTGGATAATTTTAGCAGGGAGGAGTAGTCATTGTAACCAAAGCACCAACGAAGGCCATGGATATTGAGCTGTTCTAATTTCGGTAGATCAGAAATTTCAGGAAACCAAGCAGGGTATCCATATAGTAGAACCGACAAAACACATGCCTTGAATAAATTGAATTTAACTCAAGATGGGAGATTGAACGGAACACCGTGCTTCAAGTAATTGAACGATCGACGAGTTTTTACTATTTTTGTTTGAATATGAAGACTCCATTTCAACGTTTTGGATACCTCAATTCCCGGATCCGTAATATTATCAAGCGAAGGAATCTCGACATCACCAAGAAGTATATTATCCAATGCACTTCTACTTATATGTAAATAACCACTTTTAGCTGAATTAAAAGACAAATACTTACAATAAGCCCATAACCGCATTGCGCATAGATTATTTTGAGCACTATTTAAGCAGAGGTCGCCATGGCAGAGCAATTTCGTGTCCTCAGCGTAGCAGAAAACTTTTGATAGTTCGGGTACTTCGTGTACTTCAATGAAAATTAAAAAGAAAAGCGGTCCGAACAGGCTTCTCTGAGGAACACCACTAGTAACTGGAAGGCTCTCTGATAAAACACCATCTAATTTAACACATCACGAAATCTTCGTCAAAAACAAAATGAATAAACCAAAAATGAAATTGTTCAACGTTTCAGTCATAATTCAGATTTAGCTCATGCAGAAATGTGAGCAATTGCGTAACTGTAGAATGTGTTGCACGAATTCCTTGTTGTCTAGGATTCAGACGATCTTTAATCTTTGGATATGTGAACAGAAATAGAATTTTCTCTAGAACTAAAGATAACCTCGGGAGTATTGAAATAGGCCGATAATTTTCAACGTCCGCCCGAGGTCCTTTTTTGCGACTAGGGGTTACATGGGCACATTTCCAATTCTCCGGCCAAATTTTTGAACGAATAATATATGTGTAAACAAGATGGACGAATGGTGCTAATGTATGTGCCGCTTTACTTAAAATAGTCGGTGGTATACCATCAAAAGCAGGAATCGAGCCACTAGGAACCCTTGAAAGATAATTTTGAATTTCGTCAAGGCTGAACTGAACATCAAATAACTTGATCTCATTGCCGCACACAAAGTCAGTTAATCTTAATTCAGTTTTCGGTTGAAAAACTAATTGATTAAATTTGTTGAACAGATTTGCTTTCACTGAGACTTCAAAAGACATCTCATTTCAATTTTGTAGAACGTTTGTTAGGGAAGAAACTTCTACCATTTAAAATTTTCAACATAGCAAAGGTTTCATTTGTATTAAACTTCTGTACACTGTTCAACAAGACCTAGTTGTCCATGTCAGTAAGAATCATTAGCTCCTTTTCGAGGCATTCTTCTGTATTTTTCTGATGTTTTCGAGCTCTATTTAGTTTATGTAAACAATGAATTGTCTGCGACGAATAAGAGAATGGAGCTTCGAAGCGCTTTGTCCGTTTTCTGTTAAGACTTTGATTGACAGCACAAAATAAATTACGATAGAACGTTGATAGAAAATCAGGATTCAAGTTTTGACATTCCTGAGCGAAAGATCGTGAGAGTGTTAGATGCGAAGAAAAGTCAGCCTCTTTAAAAGAGCTGATCGTATAAGCGTGCCCACTTGCATATTGGTAATCTAGGTAAACATTTTAAAAGAATGGGACAATGATCTGAGCACAATCGCTCTACAATATTGTAGTCCCAATTGTCGGGATGGGAGCAAAAGATTAGATCCAAAATGTTTCCAAGCTCATGAGTAGGCAAATCAATAATTGGTGCGAGCAATAAATCGTTGCATAAAAATTCTAACAGGTTTTGCTCGTCAGATTGAGGCGACTCCCAACGTACTTTGGGAAAGTTAAAATCACCAAGTAGAATCCACTGGACATCTTTGCGTTGATCACAGCTTAGACTTGCCTCCACATCGCCAAAAATACTTCGCAATTGTCTTCTGTAACACCAGATTTGACATAAAACAGCAATCCTCGTGGAGGTAAATATGCAAGTATAATGCAGAGAGTAAGAATCAGGTTACTTAAGACAAGAACACAAAATCGCTCACACTTTGAATAATAAGTTATGCTAAAAGTACCCAAGAAAGCGTTACTCATTGCTACTAGGAGTCCACCATCATGATCGGCCGTTCGATCTGATTGCAGAACAACTGTATAAGGGTGACCTGCGAAAACTCCATTATCACCGACCGAATCATCAAGCCATGTTTCTGTCAGACAGACAACAGTGGTTGAAACAAAACTTAAGAGCTGGCAGAAAATTAGTCTTCTCTCAATCGATAAAATGCTCTATACGTTAAGAAGAACTATCGAAATTTGAGAGGAGAATTTTGTCTGTAGTCAATTCTGTTGTTGTACACGACCACGACGAATTTTGTATATGTTCGCAGGATTTTGACTTTCAAGTTGACGTTTCTGCAATCGCAAATTGTACTGCTGCACTCTCGCAGCTTTAGTTAAGTCAGTTAACACATATACACAATCGAAATTCTCACAGTCCCTCAATGCTACTGACTTACGCGGAAACTGATTTCGTTTCATCATTTCTTTAAACTTGAGAAGCAATAAATGATTTACAGCATCACGTTGTGGTTTTCCAATCCATTTACATTGAAAACCAAATGACACAAGAGATACATCAATTTGAATTGCAACTTTTTCTACAATATCGTAGCCAGCACAATTCTCAGATGACTTTGTCCCTTTTACGAATAAATTTAATAAATTTAATCTTTTTGCATCTTTACGTGATTGCTCTAGCTGAATTTCAGCAAACAATGTTGCTCGAGTCTGCTGCTCATTTTTCAAGGAATTCGTAACCGCTTCAGAGTACGATTTTGAATGTTTCAATTGATTAGAAGCACAACAAAAGCCGCAAGTGAAAGGTTGAGAGCAGTCAAAATTAGCGGGCACCAAAATTTTTGTATGTACAGGACAGTTCGTATTCGTGCATGCTGTGAATTTTCAACTAGATCAGCGCTGGTTGAACTGATATTGTTACGTGTTCGCGGAGGCATTAAGATGTTATTTAATAAATAGCCTATGGAACCAATACTTGCTCCGGCGGCTGAAGTAGATAAAAAGACTGGTAGTGTCTATGGAACCAATACTGGCACCAACGACGCAGAAAAGATACAGCAACATAAAAGTGCCCGTCAAGCTAGGAACGACGGGTCTTTGGAATATAATCCTGTGGAACCAATGCTGGCATCGGCTGATATGTTTTGTTCAAGTCCCTAGCTCAATTCGATCTGAAAATACACAGTTTGTAAATTTGTCCAGAGTCTATCTAATAAATTTATCACAACATTTAGTACAGACCAATTCAGTACATTTTTTTAAATAACAGACCAATTCAGTACATTTTTTGGCAAAAAATTTGCAAATGCTGCCCTAAATCGCACCGACTTTCAACAAAAGTCAGGTCAAAAATATTACATAACAATATGCTGAAAAGCAGTGACATCCGATGGTTTTTCAAATAAAAGAAGTCTTTTTTTTCAATTCATGCGTTTTTTCTTGAGTTCTCACAAACTTTTCATAAATCATGCCCTTCAACGATTCTATATGATCTTTGATAACTTTAGTTTTTTATTAAATTTATTAAATTAAAACATATCTTACTATCTTACTGCAAGCACAAGAGATCAAAAAAAAAATTGAAAAAATACATTACAAAAAAAACATTTCAACCTGTAAAAATTGAGGTGAATAGTAATATACAACAATTTGAAATTGCAATTAGAGCTTATCAATTTTAAAAAATCTGAAAAGTTATGGTAATGTGATATGACATGTTGTCGATCCTTATTTTGTATCAAAATTATTATCATAATAGACCAACGCATAAAAACTTGGGCTAGTTGAAAATTTTTCTTTGACATTTGTTGGAATAAACAAGCAAATTTGAACATAAATGTTCAAAACAGCCGTCTATTAGCTAAAACCAAGAAAAAAAACACAATACAAAATAGATGAAATTAAGCAATAAGAGGTCTATATTGAGCAAAAAACGTTAAATTCAGCTCGAAGAATGGAAAAAATATAGACCACTTATATGTATCTCTATGTTAGATTGGATTTTTTATGCATCTCACAATTTTTGCGTAAAAAATTTTGGCAATTTAAAATATAAAAGTGAAAATATTTATATTTTTTTGAGCTCATGATAAAACTAATATGGAATAAAATTGGCAAAACAGATATTTCACAATATTGATGGGGTATTGAAACCCTCGAATATTAAAAAAAACACGCTTATTTCACCAACAAATGTTTGTTTTCTTCACAAGTAGAGCACGGTTAGATTAATTGCTGCTGTAAAAAAATCTGATAACTTACAGAATTATTCAATGAAATAGAATCACAAATAACGAACAATTAGTTTTGCAAACAAAACGGCTATTTTTTGAGTATGCGTAGCACAGTTGAACGATTTATAATGAAATTAGGATTTCCATTTCTTTTATATATATATATATATATATATATATATATATATATATATTTATTTATTTATTTTTTTACATGTATATATGTATACACACACACACACACACACACACATATATATATATATATATAAATATATATATATATATATATATATATATATATATATATATATATATATATTATATATATATATATATATATATATATATATATATATATAGGCAGAAGCAGATTTTATGTCATGTATATAGTGTAATTCTAGCAATTGAATGATTTCTATTTGATAATCAGTTGGAAGATTGCAACTTTCTTGCTTCTTTTTCCTGATTTCAGGTTTCTTTCGGGTAAAATCCTCTTCACCCCCTTTCAATTTAGTACATCTTGAGCAAATAATGGAACCAAATAATGGCAAAGTTGAATTAATTCATTTGTATTTGCAGGATCTGAACTTGTAAACGTTTAAAGATTGACAAAAGATAGCGTCTCAAAAGATGGAAAAAATCTTCATAAATTTTGGGGCAAATTTTTCAGTGCTCATTTTAGTATCCTACAAAAATTCCTAAACGTCCGACTGTTTCTTGATTCACGATTTTTAGAAAAAAAAACATTTTATATTCATATGAATTGTTGCAGGAAACCTGAACACAGTGATCACAAAACTAGCTAATAGTATTTATAAACAGACTAAAAAAGAAGGAACACTATAATTACTCTATTGAATGTTAGGTTGATTCAGTTGTATAAAAACTTGAAGAATTCTTCAGTGTATTTAAGGTAGTGCAGCTACAAGGTTTCTCTTGATTGCAAATGTGGTCACCGGTAGCTCAAAAGGAACTTGAACGCATAAGAACAATGTTTCTAGTAACTCTTAGTGACTCTTGAGTCCTAATATATCCATTCACGTAAAATACATGGATGATAATAATTTAATTGATGAACATTTATGAGATACCTCCCTCAACGGTAGCTTTGACAATCAGTATCGTGAATTATAGAATTTACGTTCTGCAGAAGAGAATAATCCGATGTTTGGCATATCTATTTTTGTCCATTAAAAAGAATGATGGAGAATGAGAGAGGTTCTCTACTCGAAAGGTTTTAGTGCTTTTATTCAGTGCATTTAACAGTTTAAAGTCGTTCATTCTGCTCCACAATACTAATGATTTGATTTTTTTTAACTGTTATCACTATAATTAAACATGAATGAGTTGACTATGTTTTCAAACAAGTTTTATCGTGCTGATTGGCAAAGTTATTATAAGAAGAGAATCAAACATACAAAGATATAGACGGGAAAATTATTTTCTGTCTGTTTTTCTGCGACCCAATCAGTCAATTATAACCAACCCAACTAGGCTGAACAACAAAACACAAACTGTTTCTGGCTTTTTTAATGCTCAAATTAAAAAACAGCAGGATCGGAATCTGTGCATTGACAAAAAACAGAATTGACAATTCTTGAGTCAGTTAGTCTGGTGTGAAATTTTTACTGATTCGGGTGGCTCCAAAGGAAATTGAAACAATTTCAAACACAAAATTTGCAAATAAATTGAGTCTGGGTAGTCAAAACATTACCTGTTGCTGATGTTGATTAATGCATGCACGCCTTGTCGAGAAATTGGCTCACATTTTGCATTCAACGCTGTATTCAACGCAGCAGAGAGAAGCAGCAAAAATTAAAGCAAGTTTTTGTTCTGAAAAGTTAACCAGTTAATCAGAACAGTTGACAAAATTAGCTTCGTATTAACCAAAGTGCCTGTGCGACAGTAAAAACTGTATAATAAGCAAATAGTTGCTATTTTATTAAAAGGCATAATCTAATTTTGAAAAAAAAGAAGCTGCTAATAGTTGCCGATTCTGGTAAAAAATAAATTCACAAAGAATTCAAGAAAAACGGCTCAAGAGAGAAACCCTTATGCTAAAGCAGTCTGTTGTTTAACGGGAAAAACAAATTTATCATTGTTTTAGAAGTCCCATTTGGAGACCACCGTTAACGCAAAAATAATCACAGCAAATTAATTTCTAAAAACTAAGAAATTTCAAATTCTTGCACAATGCAAAACGCAAAACAATAACACATTTCTAATCATCACTTTGCGATGAGAGCTGTCCCCCGTACCGTCTCCTGTACACTGGAAAAATCGGATCATAATTGAGAATGCTTAACAACAATGTCGCTATAAATAACCGAACTGGAGTTCTGTATTTCGTTAAACAACCGAGCTTGCATATATTGGCCTTGAAGCAATTTCACTGCTTAAAACTTACCCCAATTCTTTGACCCCAAGTTCAGCTGAAACCTTTTAATCGAAAATAGAAACAAAGCGTATAAAAGACTTCAACTTCATGGAATTCAGACTGGTGCAGGTGTAATCATTTTTTGCCAACAAAGCATGCAACATTTTGCGACTGCACCGTTTTTTGACTGGATAAATTTTCCAAATCGCTTTGGAAGTGAGATCGATATTGGGGAAACTGTTTTTTCTTGTCCACTCATTTTTTGGCGCAGGAACAAATTGCTATTTTTTAACCCACTGTTATGCGTTCTAAACAGGCACAAGTAGTATAAGATAATGACGTGCATGACTACTAGGGGGTAGTCGACCCTCTCATTTTTGGCCGAAAATTCAAAATTTCGAAAATTCTTAGAATCGATCCCCATTCAAAGGGAGGGTATAAATATTCATATTTGAGATAAATTTATAATTTTTTCGGCTTTTTGACCTTTGGTTATATGTGGACGACAAAGTTCAAATTCCTTCTGTCGTATTCAGACAACTACATGTATGGTATTCAGTTCACTATCAATACAGCGTAGTATTATATTCCGTAAGCTATTGTTTAATTGTACACATACTATGAGCTGTTTTGTTTGCTTGCAGCTGCTACGCGGGTCAGATTCCTTTAAGAGCTTTGATTACCGCCACTATTATACAAAAGATTGAGTAGAACACTGAAATTATAACTAATTAATTCGTCAGAACTAGACATTTTGGGGGGGGTCTATGAAGGTCTTTGAAGGTCTTTGCGGTAGTTGATTACATTCTTTGTACTGTTTTTGCAGAACCCCTGGTGGGGACTCGATAATGTCTAGACTCGTAAAACTGAGGAATGCGATAACTAAATGTTTTTATTTTTATTATACATTTTTGCTGTTTAATTTTGGTTCAATTTTATCAGCTTTCATTCGAACCCAATTTTATCAAAAAATCACTTGACTTTCCGTCTTAAAAATAAAATTAATCCTTCTGTAACTGATTTACAGTATTATTTGCATTACAATGGACAACAATAATACGGATCTTATCCCTGCCAACAAGGAAAACGTACGTATTCTGAAACCAATAGTGGTGGTTAACGGAAGGGAGGCGCCCTTGAATGGAAAATCTACAGCTGATCAGAACCAACCGGGTGAGAATTTTTAAAAAGATATATTGTTACATCTCAGTGATATGCTAGTATTGTTCAATTTATCATTAGCAGTTGACTCAAATAGTAAAGTTATTGAATATTTAAAGGTAAAAACTAGTTGGTAACTAGATATATAGCGTTTATTCATTTTGATTTGTGTATTTTAGATTCGAAGGGATCCTCTGACGTTTACGCCAGCACACAAATCACTGTCTCGAGTCAATATTGGTCTATGGAAAACAGCTCTCAATTGAAAGTTGTCACGTCTGGTTCGCTACTGAAGCCTCGTTTCAAGTACCTATGGAAAGTAAGATATTATCGTTATTACAATTTATCTGTTTTTTGTTTTGTGATACCGCTCCAGCAGCTCTATTGGTTCTATAGACAACAAAAAACATTGCTATAGTTTGGATTTGATAACAATAACTAAACTTAAGCTTCTTCTAAATGGTCACTTCATATCAGTGACTATTTATAGGGCAACGGTGCTAGTCACGACAGTGTACAGGAGAATGTGCGGGTTATGAGAGCCCCACTATCGCTGCCAAACCCAAACGCTACACAATTTCAAGATCAATGCACTGAGTGTATTCGAAAGGAGTATGTAACAAAAATGAGTCAACAATTTAGGATTTATTATAACGCAGGTGCCTTGAAATTGAAAACGGCCAAAGATGTAGCTCACAAAAACTCCATAGAGTGTCAGCGGTTGCGAAACGATGCTAAGAAATACTACGAGGCTGCGGCAAGGAAGTTTGAGAAAACACTCGAGTTAAAGCGGAAAAACAAAGAGATCGAAGGAGCGGTTGTGCCTGCCTATCGGAAGGCGGCTGTTTGGGCTCGCGTTGCTCTGAAAAATCGAAAACACAACAAACAGATCTAATACTTATTCAACTGTTGCTTTCAATTTGTTTTTCAAGTGTAAGCGATATTGAGATTCTGATCTTAAACCTTTGGTTATCTACCTTGTTTTGGTTGTAAATCCTGACTCTCTAACAAAGCAGAAAACCAAAAAGTCGCTTCTACTGGAGTTTTAATTAAGGACGAATTGACTAAGGAATAGAATTTTGAATATAAGAGGAAGGAAAAAAAGACTTGTTCGTTTTAGTTGATACCGTAGATATCTTGGCGAAATTTTATCGAGTTGTAACATCCTCCAATAAATTGTGTTGATGAAAAAACTTTTATTCATAGCTAATCTACCTCATTGGTACCTAATCAATTTTTGACTTTGAATAACAAGAGGTAATAACTAAAAAGAACTTGTGTATTGATACCTAAGCTACCCAAGCGGTACCTAATCGAGTTTCGACTTTAAATAACAAGAGGTAATAACTAAAAAGAACTTGTGTATTGATACCTAAGCTACCCAAGCGGTACCTAATCGAGTGCTGACTTTGAATAACAAGAGGTAATAACCAAAAAGAACTTGTGTATTGATACCTAAGCTACACAGGCGGCACCTAATCGAGTTTTGACTTTGAATAATAAGAGGTAATAACTTAAAATAACTTGTGTATTGGATCCTAAGCTAGCTGCTGGTTACATAACCGAGTTTTAACTTGTAAATATCAAGAGTATAGGTAAAAAAAATAACTTATGTATTAGATCCTAAGCTACCTGCTGGTTACATAACCGAGTTTTAACTGGTAAATATCAAGAGTATTGGTGAAAAATAACTTATGTATTGGACCCTAAGCTACCTGCTGGTTACATAACCGAGTTTCAACTTTTACATATCAAGAGTATTGGTGACAATTTTGTGGCCGAACAAAGCAGGGTGCAAAATGGAGAGCAAAAAGGATTGCAAAGCGGAGAGCAAGGTGGAGAGCAACGAGGAGAGAAAGTTGGGAGCTGAGTGCAGAAAAGGAAAAATTCAGTTAGTGCTTTTGAATTGTACACACTTTTGACCGGTTTTTTGGGTTTTTTATTTCAAAACTCTCCTTTTTGTCTTATGGTATTTTATTTCATTTTTAACTTCTGATGTTGCTCACCTTTATATTTTTGTTTGTTGATTAATTCTATATATATATTGGGAATTAATTTTAATATCTTGTCTGGAGTACCAAGTCTTGAGATAAACAGTCTGCAGAATAGCAGGAACTGTACTCGCTTGACGCCAGTAAACTCCTTGCCTTCTTAACTTTGGCAACGCCAATGATTGAGAAGCGGACCTTAATGGTTTAGAGAAACCCTATTGCGAAAATTGGACGGAACCAGTTCACAAACTTCAAACACACACCGCTATTCACAAACACTCACTGAGCTCACTTAGACACTTAGATCAGCTGTAGGGTAGATTTGACAGATTGCAACAATCAACTCAGATGATCTACAGAGGTAACTATGAACATGTTCCTAATTTTTCTAGACAGATCGGAGTTTTGTTCGGCGATAAACATCGGTTATTTTTTTCATTTCCATCTGATGGCGCGGAAGCTTTTTAAACACTTATACTATGGAATGAAGGTATTGAGGACAAAAATGACTTAGATACAAACTGATCAACTGCTTGCGCGGGAGGCTTTAAAAGACTTATACTATGGATTGAAGGTACTGAGGACAAAAAATGACTTAGATATAAATTGATCAACTGCTTATGTGGGAGGCTTTAAAAGACTTATACTATGGATTGAAGGTACTGCGGACAAAAAAGACTTAGTTATTAATTGATCAGCTGTTTTTGTAAGAGCTTTTAGAAGACCTATACTATGGACTGAAGGTACTGAGGATAAAAATGACTTAGTTAACAATTGATCAGCTGCTTTTGTAGAAACTTTTAAAAGACTTATACAATGGATTGAAGGTACTGAGGGCAAAAATGACTTAGTTAATAACTGATCAACTAGTATTGTAGGAGCGTTTAAAAGATTTATACTATGGACTGAAGGTACTGAGAATAAAAATGACTTAGTTAACAATTGATCAGCTGCTTTTGTAGAAACTTTTAAAAGACTTATACAATGGATTGAAGGTACTGAGGGCAAAAATGACTTAGTTAATAACTGATCAACTAGTATTGTAGGAGCGTTTAAAAGATTTATACTATGGACTGAAGGTACTGAGAATAAGAATGACTTAGTTAATAATTGATCAGCTGCTTATGTAGAAGCTTTTAAAAGACTTATATAATTGATTGAAGGTACTGCGGGCAAAAATGACATAATTAATAACTAACCAACTAGTATTGTAGGAGCTTTTAAAAGACTTATACTATGGATTGAAGGTACTGAGGACAAAACTGACTTAGATATAAATTGATCAACTGCTTATGTAGGAGGCTTTAAAAGACATATACTATGGATTGAAGGTACTGAGGACAAAAAAGACCTAGTTATTATTTGATCAGCTGTTTTTGTAGGAGCTTTTAAAAGGCTTATACTATGGATTGAAGGTATTGAGGATAAAATGACTTAGTTAATAATTGATCAGCTGCTTATATGGGAGTTTTTAAAAGACATATACTATGGATTGAAGGTACTGAGGATAAAAAAGACTTAGATATAAATTGATCAACTGCTTATATGGGAGCTTCTAAAAGACTTATACTATGGATTGAAGGTAGTGAGGACAAAAATGACTTGGATAGAAATTGATCAACTGCTTATATGGGAGCTTTTAAAAGACTTATACTATAGATTGAAGGTAGTGATGATAAAATTGTCTTAGATATAAATTGATCAGCTACTAGTATGGAAGCTTTTAAAAGACTTATACTATGAATTGAAGGTACTGAGGACAAAAATGACATAGATATAAATTGATCAACTGCTTATATGGGAGCTTTTAAAAGACATATACTATGGATTGAAGGTACTGAGGATAAAAATGACTCAGATATAAATTGATGATCTACTAGTATGGAAGCTTTTAAAAGACTTTTACTATGGATTGAAGGTAGTGAGGATGAAAATGACTTACATATAATTTGATCAACTGCTTACATGGGAGCTTTTAAAAGACATATACTATGGATTGAAGGTACTGAGGATAAAAATGACTTAGATATAAATTGATCAATTGCTTATATGGGAGCTTCTAAAAGACCTATACTATGGATTGAAGGTAGTGAAGACAAAAATGACTTAGATATAAATTGATCAATTGCTTATATGGGAGCTTTGAAAAGACTTATACTATGGATTGAAGGTAGTGAGGATAAAAATGTCTTAGATATAAATTAATCAGCTACTAGTATGGAAGCTTTTAAAAGACTTATACTATGAATTGAAGGTACTGAGGACAAAAATGACTTAGATATAAATTGATCAACTGCTTATAGGGGAGCTGGTGAAAGCATATACTATGGATTGAAGGTACTGAGGATAAAAATGTCTTAGATATAAATTGATCAGCTACTAGTATGGGAGCTTCTAATAGACTTATACTATGGATTGAAGGTACTGAGGACAAAAATGACCTAGATATAAATTGATCAGCAACTAGTATGGGAGCTTTTAAAAGACTTATACATTGGATTGAAGGTACTGAGGGCAAAAATGACTGAGATATTAAATGATCAACTGCCTATGCGGGACCTTTAAAAGACTTATACAGTACAATATTTCTTTAACTGGAGTTGAAAAGATTTCTTATTTCCATCAAACGGGAAAAAACAAAACACAAGTCACAAAAACTAAAGCAAAGTTCTTTCACAGAAGTTAATTGTCGTCACTATCAGAGTCAATTTGTACTGCTCTCCATTTCTTTATTCTATCTTCTTTGATAGATTCTTTGTCTGATATCAGCTCCAGCGTTCGTTTTGCGCACTTTTTCATACTTTTTGAGGGTCCGGGATCGTTGATGGGTTGCTCTTCTGTTGAAGAGTTAGTAGAAACCTGAATGGTGGATACGGGTCTTAGGTCTAGCAGACTAGGCGACGAACCTGATTCAGCAGCCTGATCGTCTATAAAGGAACATCTTTCAATTTCGTCCTCAATCACTTGTTGAGTCTGATTTGCAAAATCTGCAATGTCCGCTTCAGAGCGTGGTGGCCAAATGGTAGAGTTGTGATCTTGTCGTTTAAAATATACCGCTTGTCATCGTATCCCGAGAGTGACTTCTTATTGCACACAACTGTCATTAGTTGGTGTTTGCTCGAAGCAATTCTGGTGTTGATAAGTCGAACAGTTGCTCCTCCTGTGAGAACCTGTTTGTATAATTCATGTGTCATCATGCGCCTGGCGTCTTGCGTCACACATTTCGCCGACTGCTTTGCAAGACCTAAAATAGACGTTCGTGCATTCTAGTTTTTGTTTTTCACTTTTTTTCTTTCGTTTTTTCTTGGAAATCTAATCCTAGGTCTCTTTTTCTTACTTTTTATCCGGTTTTTCTTTACTCATTCTGCTTTTTGTTGTTTTTTTTGGCTTTTTTAGGTTTGAAAAAAACGTTGACTAACCATCTGCCAGTTTGATGGAATACAACTTCGGCTTCAACCCCACAAACTCAGAAATCATCTTGCCTCCCGTCTCATCTTTAAATTTTAGTGTCACCCTTTCGTAGCTTTGATCGTACATCTCGTGATTAGTTGGAAAGTTTGAGAAATCGAAAAGGTCCTTCAGTGTGGTCTTCCGCTTCAAGTCTGCGAAGAAGTCGTTTGAGAAAATTTCATAAACAAACGAGTCCGTGTCCGAGTACAGTAGTTTACAATTGAAGTGTTTCTTCATTGTATTGTAGTGGAAGTCGTACAGGAATTTCTTCGAAAGATCTAAGATGCAAGCACCAACGATAGTTGGCCTGTCCCATTCTATTTCAGTCTGGTTCAAGCTTATTGTTGCAAAGTTCTCATCAATAATTTTGAACGACTTCATCTGTGGAGCGCTGGTCCATTTCATTGTCTGCTCTTCACTGCGAGCCAGTTTTACTTTTATGCGATTGCGTTTCCCCTCGCACGTTTTCCCGAATGCGCTGTTCACCATTAGCTTGTAGAAGTTTTCCTCGAACTCGTTTTTGGCCTGTTTTTGCTTCTGAATGTTCAACTTTACATATGGCGCTAACCATTTTGACTGATTAAAAGCAAGTGATCGATATAGTTTTTCCACTTTTAACCCCAACTGAACGTAGAGCTTCAATGTTTGATAGTGTAAAATGTAGTTCTTTTTGGGGAACAGGGTCTGGATCAATTTGTTACTCGAAGGCGGCGCATTCATCTGCATATCATTCAAAAGCTCCTCCTGATAGTCACCCAACCAGCATGCGTCAACTTTCTGTTTTGTTGGGGCCAAGGGAAAATCTGAATGAAGATCATGAAGTTCATCTGTGTACGACAAATCCACTTCTAATACGTAGCCAATATCGCTATCGTCAGGTGTTTCCATCACGCTTTGGATGAACGCTTTTTGAATTTCTGGATCCCAGTTGCCGTCAGTGTACTCAAAATTGTTCAATGGCAATGGAAACTTTTCCATAACGCCCCCATACAAACTGTTTGCATCAATGATCACTATGAAGGTTGAGGGTGCTTTGGGGTTGAAATTTGGTAGATATTTGTTGTTCGCAACCGCCAGCCGCTTATCGTAAATCGAGCTTACGCCACCACGGATCAATCCTTCTACCATATCCAATTGTTCTCTCTCTTTTAGGAGTCTCAAAGGCGCCTTAGATAACTGTAACATAACATCACCAGAGACATTGGAAGCGGTATAGTACTGACAGCAATCCAGTCTGTATGTTTCGTAGCACACCTTGCGGAAGCAGAGCATAACTGCAGCTAGAAGGAACACATCAGTTTTGAGATATAAACTATAGTAATCTTCAATTGTTTCACATTGAAACTTCTCGAAAACTTCCAGCGCATGTTTGTACTCGTCTTTAGTAACGCTCACTTGATACTGTTGGAGACTATTCATCCACTTTTCTCGTGGTGGGAGTGTGGTCTCTTTCAGTTTAGTGAAATTATCAATGTAACAAAAGGGGAAAAATCCCTTCTGTTTCAGCATTTGCACTGAACTTTCTGGCCAATCCTTAAAATGATGTTCTGGCAAAGTGAACTCATCAGAGGGTAAGTTTTGTGCTAGAGAATCCAATGGCGAGGCCATGAAACGAAATGAGTCTAGTAGCCTGATATACTCATACACCGGTTTCATTACTCCATTCTTGTCCTGACGGTTGTAGACTAGAACCCCAATTTCCAGAGCTATATATTTCTCATCTGTATTTGGAACAATTGATACAGTAATTCGCATGCTGCTACCCTGGAGAACGAGAATTACATGGTGAAGATCGTAGTTTGAGAGATTGTGTGCGAATAGTGGAGTATAGTTGAGAAACCTCCTGTTGATGTTACAAGTGTTATGCGCCCATCCGAGGAATTCTCCAGTGAAGTGACAATGATCTAGAACTGTCGGGTTATTGAAACTGTGTTCCAATGGTTCTTCACATATCCAACAATTGGCGGCATCTTCTTTCGCGATGAGAAGCTGGCCAGAGAAATATTTGTGTTGTTGTTTAACGCTGTAAACTCGTTTTGTTATGGTTTCTAAAGACTGAACAAATTGTTCCATGACCTTTGAACCTGTCAAAAATTCAAAATGAAACGGTTCAGTTTGGTTCTGAGCAACAAACAACATTGCATAGCTGCACGGTTTATGTATTTCTATTGTTTTTGTTTCTGAGTTCGTTGGGTTGTTCCGACATCCTGAGACAGGTTCAATTATAGACTCCAAGTCAAAAAAGCCAACAATTGGAGCAGCAAACGGGACCGGAACTTTTGTAGACAAACGTTGTGTTTTTTGGCATTCGCACGATTGCTGGTTTGTTTTTCCAGCAAAGTTCTAAATGTTTTTCATATCGTTCTTTTGAGGTGCAAACATGAAAACAGTTTCTACAAATTTGATTATCTGTTCTAACTACTCGTTCCTTACTTTATGAATAAGAGATCGCAGGTTTCGGATTAAAACGTAGTGATGCACTTGACCGTCGCTAAGGAGAAGAAGGTCCATGTTGAATTCACAGTTCTGTTTTTTGGAAACTCGGAATGGCATCAGTCCGTTTTCAGCGTAGCTAAAATGTTCAATCTTATTTTTTGGTTTTTTATCTTTTTTTCCTCATTTGCTTTTGTTACATAATCTTCTTTTTAGTTTTAAAGTTTTTCGAAAAGAAAGATTTTTAACTTACCGGGATACGTTGACGCAGACCTTGTTTAATTCTTCAAAGCTAGTCATCTGGTGGAAGCCCATAGGCATGTCAAACACACCATCTGTTTGTTTTGCAAGCGGGTTGTCTGGTCCCTATGTTACAGGGCTGGTAATTCTGCGTGAAGGTGTACCAGGAGGAAGAAGTCGAGGGCCAAACTTCAAATGGTAGGCGGCAGTATAGCAATACAGAAAACAATTCTCGTCTTCTCGGTTTCTGATATTCAGTAGAGAGCATGTGCGCGCTAGTTTGCCTGGAATCGCTAAATATGACGATGCCCTTATCGGTTTAGCTTTTGCTAATCGGATTTCAATGTTGACAATTTGTTCGAGAGTCCAACCGCTACCATGGGAAGCGAAAGTGTTGAGCGCTAGGAGCATCTGTTCTACCATTGCGTGAAAGGTTTTATCTGCAAGACCACCAAAATCCACTCGTTCCATTTTTGATGCAACATGAATCGAAATTCTATCGGGCTGGCTTGATGACAGATCGTCATTGGTTTGGATGGGTTTCACGAGATTGATAACTGAGTTGAACTGAACTTTTTGTGAGTATTGCTGAACACTAATGTTAACAATGTTTTCAATCTCTTGGCGTTTTAGCTGCATAACGTGTAATAGGTCAACGTCTCTTGACCCGACGGTAATCTCATAGACTTTCAGTGTATCGCCGAAGGCGCGTTCGCTTGGTATGATGCCTGAGTCCTGTAGGTTGTTTACATCTACACTCCAAGCTGGTAGACCGTGGAAAGTGTTCATGTGCTCAAGATAATCAGCGTCACCTGGAAAACATTTTTTGACAGTATATGCAGTATCGTGGACTGGTCGCCTCATGCTGCACAGTCATGTGTCCTGTTAGGTCATACAGGCTTCTCGTGGTGAAACCACATTCAGTGCACTCGAATGAGTTTGCTTGAGGATAGATCTTATGCACTTCTTTCCGATGTCGACAAACGCTTCTTCTATTTGCCAGTAGTTTATGACAAATTTCGCATTTGGCTTGCCCCATCCCACAAAATTGATTCTTGCTGTAAGAGAGTAACGGTGAAAGGAACGATTAATTAAAAAGTTTAGAAGTGACCAAAATGTGTCAAGTTTGAATCAACTGAACGCAAAGTGAAAGGCAAATAGCAATGAGTAGTTTTTCAGTCCGAGGGACCCCGCTTTCAATAATTTGATTGACCAATCGGATTCAAGCAAGCTGTGTCTTTTGTGTTTTTGTCGAGGCGCCATCGCGTTACTGTGACGCAATACAACCTGGTAGCATTACTTGTTGTTTAAATAGCGCATTGGGGTCCAGGCAAAAATCTGAAAAATTTGTTTACAAGCCAGCAACACAAGTCTGAAGAACTTGAATTTGTTTACAAGCCATCAACGTTTTTGTCATAGTCGAACGATTTAGTTTGTTTTTCCAGGGGAGGGGGAATTTAGTTCTTTATGAAGGTGAAGTATTGGTTAGTGAGTCATCGACCTAACTAAAAAGAAATCGTGTATAACTGTTTACTTCAAATGTTTTATAAACGACAACAGTTGAATTTCATTGATATCGGGAATGAATGAAAAATTATCATTGAGAACATAATGAGCAATATAAATGCAATAATGTCCACACATTTGAGAGTCTGCACTTTGTAGGGGTTTATTTGAGTCACGTCTGTCTTCCATGAGGTCCACTATTATGCTATCAGTTGTGCTTTGTCGAAATCGGTCTGTTATGTGTTTATATGAATAAATGGTTAATGCCAGCGGGTCGGCAAAGTATGTTATTGGGTAGGCATATCTCTTTGCAAGCACAATCCAATGAGATCCAGGTGAAGAGGCTGGTGAAGCGTTAACGATAGCAAATGAGTTCGTTGGCATGTGCAAGGGCAAATTGTCAGCTGCATACACACCGTTGAAATTAAATATCAAATGACCGGATTGTAGAGTCAATTTGCACCGAACTTGAGTTCCACAGATAATGAAGAGTTTGTTAACTCGGGATGAATAAAATCATGTGTGGCTTCTTGAGTGCTGGTGAGATCAAACAACATAATGTAATGGTTAGGAAAATCAAATAGAGATAACCCGTGGCCATTTTCTACATAAGCTAGTGCAGCCATTGAGTTGTAGTATAGTCGTTTATTATCAGTTGTTGACATTGGCGTACCAGCTGTGGCGAACCCATTACGGTAAATTATTATCTCATTCAAATCAAACTTCTGGTATGAAAATGGATTGAGCGTATTAGTACCGATGAACGCATCGCTGCGGCACATGGCAACTATTAGTCTACGAATAGGTTCTTTTGTGAAAATATCCTCCTGCTTCCAGCTCTGTTGCCCAGCTGTTGCTAGAAAAACTTTCGAAATAAGTTCATTATAGCGGTACATTGCAGGTGTCTTGAGAAGTGTTTTCTCGATTGCACCAAGCACGATATCGGAGACTGTCATTTTTCGCACGAACAAACTTGCTTCATCGATTTTGATTTTATACTGTTTAGCCCCGTCTTCACTCACAATCGCAAAGTCATCCTGTGATCGTTGGAAAGAAATTCGCAGCGTTACTCCACTCGTTAGATGCTTCTCGCATGAAAAGAAATCGGTAGCTATTTTTCCATACAGTGTGAGCTGAGTAGATCTTCTAACAGTTTCTTGTCGAGCTGTGATTGTAGCGGCTGAGACGCCTGTTGGGTCTGCTTCATAATGATATCCTTGACATTTTAACCAGGTTTTTTTCGCATCCGGTCCTTGGGAAAATTCTGTTTCAATGAAACTTTTGTGTGCGTAGTGACCTTTGGCGGAAGAAATTTTGATGCCGTTTGCTGACACTGTGCAATCGGCGAAAAGGGAATGTAAGACATTATTGAATAGATGTGGCGTGTCACTGTTGTTGGCATCTCCCGTGTGAAGCGTAAATCGTTTCCATTATTTCGAACAACTCGAAATTTGATTTCCAGATAAATTTTCTCTAGGTCGATGAAGTTATTTCTGTCACCGACTATTTCAAACTCTAACGAAGATCCAGTGGGCGAGTACAAAGGTCCTGTTTTTTGCTCGAACGATTGATCAAATGTTACAAGAAGGGGAGGTTTCTCATACAAGTCCAATGAGCTATGTGTTGCCTTTGTGGGAATAACAATGTTAGTACGCATTTTTCACTTTTGAGAAGAAATCTGATCGACTCCTTTGTGGCTTCGTTTTTCGCGAAATGATCTTTTTCTTTGGTGGAGACTGCTTTTTGTATGCTTTCTTCTTCGACCTCCTCCGATAGATTGCTTTTCGTCCTCGTTGAAGTGCTCCTCCGATTTGGTTTCTCGCTGTTTTTGCAACTGTACTTTTCAGAGCTTGCTTCGCTGCTTTCTTTTTTGTTGCAAATTCTATTAACTCTGGTGCACCTTGGACTAGCAATTCTTTTCCAATTGTTTTTGCTGCTGGCCAAATAAGTCGTCAGGCTAGGGGTAATGCAACACGACCAATGCCAGCAGCTAATGCGCCGAATCCACTTCCTCTTTGTCTATAATGTCCTGCGAAATGGGGCATTGAATTGGATGCTTGATTATTATAATAGGCTTCCATCAGTTAGCTTGTTCTCTGGAATTTGAGACTTATAACAACTTTACCAATTCCAGTGAAAGGGATCAATTTCCCAGTTTCACTTCTCAGCTCAACTTTGATGCTCTGGATATTGTTTGAAAGTAAACGATTGTAGTCCAAGTTTGTATAGGTTTTATGGTGAATGGGTGCTACTGTGTTGAGGCTACCGTTTCTCAGACGTCTCCCCGATTCAATGATTTTGAGAATGGGTGCACGTGAGTCACCCACATGTTGATACTCAATAATATCAAGGTACACAAAAATAAGCTGTAACCCACATGTTATATCAACAGGGAAAATATCAAAATGTCTGTTAGGAGTGTTCGGGGTCCCATTTTCGAAGTTTGTCTTGTAACCAATGTGAACAAAACCATTGTGTGCAAGCTCCGGTGTCCCCTTGAAACCAAGAATGCTGGGAATTTGGGAATTTCATCGTCTTGAAACGACAATCCTTCATTTTCCCCAAATGTTAACACAAGCTTTTGCGTTATCATGTCAAACTTTCGATCGAACTGTTTTAGTTTTGCAATGCGAACAATCTCCGAGACTAGATCTTCCCAGCTGTTGTAAATACCAGTCCGCATTTTTCTGAGTTGTCCTGATCGATTACTCGACTCATTTGGATTGGTCATTGAATTCTTGTAAACAACTATTTCTCCAGAGTTTACGTTGTTGATGTTTGATGGAAAAGATAGAGATGTCAATGCTACTTGCCATTCTCCCTGTAAGTGTATCGGTTGTGATAATTGGTTCCGAAATGATGCCATAGTATTTTCATTAAAAACGTCCATTGATGCATTTGATAACAAGTCAATTGTAAACTCATTGCTGTTAGAAATCATTGCTCCTCTCCAGTGTTTAACGCATCAACTTGTACTAATTCCGGTTCGTAAAACTTCCCTAGGATTTTAACGTTGTTTGCGTCAATCAGGTTGTAGGTAGGTGGACTTGTTGTAGCCAATCTTAGTACTGTGAAAACTTCGTCTGTATTATTCTGAGTGTAACCTTTTCTGAAGGTATCGTCTGGTTTCACTATTCGTACCAGGTTCCCCTCTTCGAATCGTGGTTCATATTTATTGTTGTCCAAAGCAATCAAAATCAAAAATGGTTCATGTTTTTTGAATACATTATTTGAAGCTAACTTTGTAACGCGGTTAACACGACTGTTTATGATATTTACGAAATTGGGAAGCTCCTTTATAAAGTTCCAAGTCCATTTTTCTTCCAAGTATCTGTATAAAAAGTTTTTAAGTGATCGAATATTTCTTTCCGCAAACGCAGATTTGGTTTCGTTTTCGGTTGTATACAAATGAATCTTTTTGTTTACACAGAATGTTTTGAACTCGCCCTTGAATTCGGTGCCTTTGTCTGTCCACACTTTCTCTGGTTGTTTTGTCTTTATCATTTGTTTGAAGGCTTCAACGCAATCCTTTGAATACATCGTTCTGAGAGGTTGAACACGTAAATAGCGTGATAAAACGTCAACTGCAATCAATAGGTATTTGACCCCATTGTTGTGCTTGGCTATTTTGTCCATATAGGCTACATCCATGGACCAGATTTCGTTTATTCTGCAAGCAACTACCTTCAATTGTGGAAAACTTTTCCGGAATTGACGATATTTAGTGTGTGAGTTCTTCGATTAAAGGAATATTACAATTTTTTTGTTGGGAAAGCCGCTTTCCTCTTTTATGTTAGCAACACTTCCAAATGCTGCTTTTCCTTTCGTGTAAACTTTATTTAGTTTTTTGATTTTCGCTGAATGGAGTTTTCCAGCCTGTTGGCGTTTTAATTTCTTCTTCTGCGTCTACGAAGCCTTTCTCATCAAAGCTAGCAGTCTCTGTTTTTTCTGCTCTCTCGATAGCAGGTTTCTGTTCACAAGCTGCTCCATCTGGAAACTGACGTAGTTTTCGCTCTTTCGGAAATTTTATGAACTTCTTTGCATAAGTATTACAAGTGAGATGTGGTGCAAGGTTCAAATAATTCAATACTTGATAATCGTCAGGCAAAAGTTTTGATGATGTTTGTTGTAATGCGTAGAGGAAAATTGATGCTGGAATGTCCGTGTTCCTTCCATTAATCAGGATTTTACCTTCAAAGTCCAGTGAAATGTTGCGTGATCAGTTGATTTTCTTCAAAATTATTTTTGCTTTTCCAAATTTGCCTTAATCGAGAAAATCTATATCATCGATCACACTCTGACTGATTTCATCAAACTCTTTTCGTTTAGTGTCGTCTGGGATACTTTGTTGCTTTTCTTTTTCATCGGAAACCATGACGTCATCTGTTTGTTGCTCTGTGTTCTGCTGTATGACCGCTTCTGGCGGCTCTTGTTTTGAAGTTCTCTGTAGAAGCGAGAGTTGTTTCGACTTGTTTCTTGTTAGTGGATTGTTTAATATTTGCGACTTGGGGTTGTTCAGTTGTAAACATGTTGCGAGGAATAAGCACAAATTCCTAAGTTGGAATTTTTCTGTAGATACTCTAGACAAGGTCTGGCAATTAGTTGAATCAGAGAATGCCCTCTCGTTGTCTGGAATAACTTACTTCTTTCCAGCGCACTGAAATATTTTTCAGAAAGTTGTCGTAGTTGAGATTCAAATTGCTGTAGTTCTTTCTTGTTGATTGGGACAACACCAGAGATCACGTTTATTACACAATCGCTTAGGAACCAAATGAATTCAATATCTTGGGCTAGAAAAATTCTCTTGCTTTTCGATTTGGGGTTGCTGTTCACGCACCAGCGCTTCAGCATAAGCAAATGTCTCTTTTTCATTCGTAATTGGTGTAATAACAGCTTCCTCCGAAGGAATATAGAATACTGATGGTTCGGGACCAATGAGTTGTGAAGAAAATCGTCAGCCTTGACTTGTTTTAGGATCCAGGTCATTGATTAAATGTCCATAGAGTTGAGCTGTTGCTTATTTGTATGCGTCCTTGAGTAATTGGAAACAGTTTAACTGTTTTCCGATGTATTCTATTTGCTGAATGTCACGCAATGATTTGAATAAAACTATATGAGTTGTGTTTAGATCAATTGTCCGCGACGATTTACTCTGTTGGAATAAGTTGTGTTTGATGTAGATCACATGAAGTTTTCTGTGTCTTCCTGACGTTGCTATTTTCACAAACTCCTTGTCGTTAAAAATTTCCTCGCATGAGTCATCATAAACGAGCAGACAGTCCGAAAGCTTTTTCGTTATATCCAATCCGGAATACTTGATGAACTCAATGTGCGGTATTTTTTGTTGTATAGCTTTAAATGTGTCCTGGAACTCCTCGTAGAAGTAATAATTTTTGAGAATTGCTGGGTAGAAGGACCTACCTTGCAGCATGTTGAATATGAGGTCAGTTTTCCCAGAACCACTTGGGCCTACGACCGCCATGAAGAACCTATCGTTTATGAGAATGACTATATTCATATTTTAGGATTTGGTAAAATATAACCATCCAGACTCGAAAGCAGTGCAATCCAGTTTGATTTCTCTTCGCAACTCTCCGATATCAAGAATAGCATGGCAAAACAGAGACTAATCATGAGCACTATAATACTCACTTGAACGAAAAATATAATCTCTGATCGAGGGACTACGGTATTGGAACAGCAACGCCATGGAGGTCTCTCTCGGTTTCCATCATCAAAAACCAAGTTTGTAATACCCCCATTATTTTCGTCTCTCGTAACTCGGGTACTCATTGAAACAATTTTATCGATTTTACCTAACGTCTGTTTACTGGAACTGTAATTTAAAAAATGATCTTGCTAGACAGTTTTTCCAAACTCATGTTCTGATTTTGTCTTCATATATTGTACCATCGCGCCCAAGGGCTTTTCTAAAAAATTTTACTGGCCAAATGCAACGATTTAGAGGGGGTCGTTTTTCTACAGTGCGTGACCCCCCTAGTGTTACTACTAGTCATTTACTTATACTACGGTGCAACATTTTGCGACTGCACCGTTTTTTGACTGGATAAATTTTCCAAATCTCTTTGGAAGTGAGATCGATATTGGGGAAACTGTTTTTTCTTGTCCACTCATTTTTAGCGCAGGCACAAATTGCTATTTTTAACCCACTGTTATGCGTTCTAAAACGGCACAACTTATTTGAAAATGGAACAGTAATGGATTCGAACCAGTATCTCGTAATTGCAAGACCAGCAAGCTACCCATTTACATCAATTGGTCTAAACCTCTCGAACTTGGCCTCTCTTATAACTTGTCTTCACGTTCTTACTTGTTCCTCGAAGCTTTTTTTTCTCTAGCCATTTTTTAGGACAAATATTGTTGACCTTTTTTTTACTGGCTACTTCTGGACAAAACTTTCAACTGCATAATGTCTCTTATATAACAGGTTAGTGTCTTGTTTCACAATTGAGACTTCTTGTCTTGTACCTTGGCCCCAATATATCCAATTTTATCCTTTAGCTGCAATCAACCGCCACCAACATTGTTAAAGTTGGGCATTCTCAGTTGTCTATGGTCACCTTAGGAATGGAAAGACAACTCGATTAATTACTGGCGGAGAAAATTATTCAAAATTGGTAGCTAAGGAGCTCAGGCAATAACGCTCTCAAAAATTGAAAGGATTGTCCTGGTTATATCATTAAGTGTCTCCGGTCGCCCCAGAAAAAGTCCGCGCCCATTGAAATTGCGTTGAAGACCCGACGACCTTTAACAGGATTTGATGGGTTTTGAAACCAAATATTGTTGCGCATATCATTTTGTTTAAATTTCTAATACAATAGAATTTGAAAAACTGGGGTGGGGAGATTCCCTAATCAAATCCCAACAATTTGTAGTTACTTGAATATTAAAAAAAAACAGAGAAATAGAGAAGAGGTAACTTTGCAGGCCTATTATCCTATATAAAAGAAGGGTTATACCAGGCCCTTCTATTACTCCTAAGATTCAGATTGAAGGCAGCAGTATTTTTAAAATAGTAATGATAGAGTTGGATTCAGAGCTCTCTAGCCTCAACTATGAGCTAAGTGTATTGAAAAAGTAAAACAATTATAAAACAGGTGGTACTGTGATTGAGAAGTAAACCAAGTTCTCATTGCAAATAAGTTATACTAAGAGATCAATCTGTGACCCTACCGACTACTAAAATTGAAGATGAAGTGAATTTCGTCGCAATTCACTTCAATACCCAACCAGACGAGTATCAACCACTTGAAAAAAGAACGTAAGATACATTGCCCACCAGGTACTTCAGGGTTACTGCAGACCGTGTTATGTGTCTACTTGGTTCGTCCATCCATACTACATGGGTTAGTCTTACTCGCCAAGTCTTCCGCGAGCAGGCAACCCTACCCTCAGAGTGGCTTCACTTATTCAGTCTCTAAAGGAGCGCGGCAATTGATACTCTTGGAAAAACTCGTCTTGAATTTTTCTACTAGCCTATCTTTTTATATCTTGAGACAATTGAGTCCGGCGGGCTTAATTTAGCCTAAACATTTGAAAAATACTTTTAAGGGCCCTAAATGTGGCCTAATTTCTAGGGGTTTTATATATCCGTAAGTATTATGTAAGGTCCGAAAAACGCGTTCCAGTTCATTTGTTCATGGCTAAATCTTCGAATAATAATTTTAGTATACTTTCAAGGTGTTTCGTTTACTAAGATTATCAGGTCCGAATAATATCTTTGTTTTAAATTTGGTACCAACTTAGTTTGAGAGAATCAAATCATAACTCTAATCTTGATCTGTACAAATAGCTATATTTCTCCTTGGTCTAATTTCGGTTTCGTTTTATACGGTTCATCGAGAAAATTTAAAAGGTTGGTTCAAATTTCATTAACTTTCGTTTTCCTGCAATTCATAAGTTTCAATTTCTACAATTATTTTCCTGATTTGACCAGATTTTTGTGAACATTTATTTGACGCCTGTATCGATTGATTTCTAATATCAAAATCTGATATCGAGGTCACGTTGAATTCACCTCATTGCGTTTTGATTTCGTATTGATTCTTAGGAAGATTTGTTGGAGGGCTGTTTCGGAGATTTTTCATGCATTAGGACAGTAGAATTCTGTTCAAAATATCAAGTTAATTTTTTGATTGTGAATTGAGCACCGCTTTGTTCGATTTTGAGAACAGAAAAACTTTAGTGAACAAACTTATTCCAAATTTTGTAGCTGAATTCGAGCTTTTCCCGTTTGACGGATTCCTGTTGTGCTGATTTCAGATTTTCGCTGCTCTCTTTTCGCAGCTTACTTGATTTCAAATTAAATCAAACTGACTTAATGCGATCCCAATAGTAAGATTAAACTAGTGTTTTCCCTCTTGATCAACGGAAATTTTCAATTTTGCTTATGAAGTAGTCAAATTTTGGTTTAGAAACTTGTGTTTTCAGGCAAAGTCAGGCCAAATGAAACCATATTTTTCATTTAAAACAACCCGTTTTCCTCCTAGTAACAATAATCATCAAAAGGCTTCGAAGTTCTTTTTTTAAAAAAAAATTCATTTTGTTCTTTTTCAATTTTATTTTTGTTTCATTTTTCCTACTCAATCGTCCGTATTTTGACATTTTACTGAAACAAAATCTGTTTTAGCCACCAAATTGAAAGGATTCCTTTTGCTACCTTATCAAACTATTGTGAACTGGGTATGACAGCTCGCCTTACACATGTACGGAACAGACAACTAAAAAAAGCGGATGAATTAAGATCTTATTATTGATCAATCACCATAGAAAAGAATATATTCATACAAAAAGATTTCAGATTACAGCTGAACTTATATATATATATATATATATATATATATATATATATATATATATATATACAATATATATATATATATATATATATATATATATATATATATATATATATATATATATATATTAGGTTTTACTGTTTCGATCGTTCAATTCTGAAACTAATTGGTATTTTTTTGGCAATCGATGGCTCATGAGTTTATCTTTTATCAATTAAAACGAAAACAAAGAGTACAAATGATAATTCATCTTGTTGCAATAAATGACGTCTGGGAGTGTGTACGTTTGTTTCTAAAAGCAGATGTCAGAGTTCAGGAGGAATCAACGCGTTTTTAACTAAGCTAAAAAATAAATTTTTCAAGAATGAGAGAAAAAATTGATTTTTATAGAAGAGAACAGATTATAGTAGAGTTGCAGGATAGATCAAGATAGTGATTTGAAATTGTGACAAAAGAAAGCTCGAAAACGACCTCAATATATATACCCATTATCTTTGAGAAAAATCAAGACTAGTGTCCTGACCATATTAGCACTTAAAATGGTGATGGAGGAAATACAAAATCACATAACACAGAGCGAATTATATTAATACAAACAAGGAGGCTCGATACAGTTCAATCGCACATAAATTTCCAACTCGCTCAATTTTTAGACTTAATTGTCAACTCAATGAGGAAAACAAAAAAAGTTTTCAAAAATACACAAACTCTTCTTAAATAATTGGTTACTGAGTAAATTGCCTTAAATGCAACCCGATGAATGAATTACGTTTTGCCTAATTGGAGAGCCAAGCATGCTTGCAAATATTAAAACTACGCGACAAGACAAGAAACAATAACAACGAACCGTCATATCCCGTCTAATTCAATATCTGTTTATTTTTTTTAAAAAATTCAAAAATAAATTCAAAATACATTCGTTAAAATCTAAACTTAAAAAAATCACCTTGTACGTCATCTCAATGCAGATTCAATTTTCCATAACAAAACGATGTGACAAATCAGGAGGAACAGGAGGAGTCAAAGTCAACCATCAGCTGTCAACTAAACATATTAGGTAGAGCGTTAAATAACTCCATCGGAGCCTTTGGGAGACAGTGACAGATACGTTTAAGGTTTCAGTTAAAATTTGAGAGAAACCGGTGTCACAGTCACTAATAAAATGTGCTATTCATTGAAGTTATTTTATTTGACTAATTGCTTGTACAATCAAAGCCAGGGCAGTCGTCTTTTGTATTATTGTATTATGACATGAAAGCCAAAAACAGGAAACAGAAAAATTATTCAAATCACAAAAGATTAAGGAAAACTCAACAAAACGGAGCCACAACACACCAAAAACCAACAACGAGTATTAACATAAGGTTTTGTTTCTTGAAATAAGATATAAGTTTTGTTGACATTGGAGACTATGTCGCAAAATGTCAGAAATGAAATTAAGGAAATCGCCAAAATAGAAATTTTTACAAAATTTTTTCCAACAAAACTTCTTCAAAAATTTTAAAAACCTAAATTTGCAACTAAAGTGAATTAGAAAAAACTTTCAAGTTTTTTTGAGGATAATTGTACCTCAATTTAGTGGAGGCTAAGTCTTGAAACAACAAATTAACAACAAGTACAGACAGAACTCAAAATTCCACAAATGATGTTGCAAAAACACACTGTTGAAACCTTCAAATCATATATATTTGAGAACATCAATAAACCCTGGTTTTAAGGGGACTATAAGAAAAAGACCGAATATTGAGCGAAACAATGACCAGTTTCGAAAATTCTTTGAATAAATTTCTAAAAGCACATAGCGTCATAGCCATAAAACAATTAATTGAAACGAAAAATCCACAAAAAGTTGTTGCTTTCTCCGCCAAAAGTGAATCAGAGATATAATTAAAAAACTAGGATACAAGTTGTTAAAAAGAAAAAACAGAAACGCATAGAGTTCAAAAGGTCGATCAATTTTTTCAAAACGAAGTTTCAAAGTCATTAACACCAATAGCCACTGAAATCATTAAAAACGAGTGTTTCAGTCTTCAAAATGATCCACGAATTTCTGCAATTATCCAGAATGTGTCAAAGCAGTGCAACAAACTAGAGACAAAAAACTAAAGACAAACATAGGCAAAAAAATTCAATTATATACATGAGTTTTTTCAAAGATTTTGTGACCTGCCATCAAAAGGATAATAAGGCAACAAAAACCGCTTCAAAAATGGGCAAATTTCCTGAAAACAATTAAAACCGTTAAAATCATTAAGTTATCTGTTAAAACATAATATAAGATTGTGTGAGGCCTCATTT
>NC_134476.1:46101616-46202863 GCF_964194025.1 Convolutriloba macropyga
CAATGGCCTAAAGTCGAAGTTTGGTTGTTTTTTTTTTTCTTTCTGATGGTTTAAAATTTGTCGTTCTTGATACGTTTGAATTTTATTTAAATATCATTGCAACAGTAAACTGGACGAATAATTTTTGTTTTTAAAACCAGCAATCGAACCAATAATTGCTATTGCTTTAAAAAGCGTATTTTGAGAAAAGTGAGTGGTTGTACATATTTTCCAATTTCTGGGGCGCTTGTTGACTAATTTTTTAAGCGTTGATGTGAACTTCAGATTCACAAATTTTATTGATGAAAGACAAGATTAAGTCATTTTTTTTCTTTTAAAGAAAATCTGATATCAGGATATGTAATCTAGAAGAAATTAGAAAATGATTTTTCAAATCTAAGTGGCGTAAAAGTGTAATAAAAGCTTTTTGGCACAGTTCTGTTTTAATCACAACCGGAAAAGTAATTTTTTAAGCTATTTTTCGTTTTCCTAACGCATTCTTTGGTCCAAAATAAAAACATGAACAATTCTTTTTTCGAGCTGAATTTTTTTGCGCTAGATTTGAAATTTTCTGTGATTTATATTGTATGTATATTTCATAGAGAATCTTTTCCGTTTGTGCCCCCCCCCCCCCGGTACGTTATGCCCCCCCCCCCCCCCCCCCAGTTACGGAGCCCGTGCCATTACATAGTGAATCATTATGTAAAAATATGGCTCGTGCATCTCGCGGGTGAAAATAATATACGTCCATTAAGGTGGGGGCACAAACGGAAAAGATCACACATGGAATCTGAATTGAATAGGCATAAGTTTTTTATTTTTTAAATGCTTATAAAATTGTGTTGCTAAACCTTGTAAAATTAGGTTTCGTGGAACTTGTTGAAACTCATAAAAAATATTCTGCAACTGAATCCCACTTATCATAGTGGATCATGTCAAAAATTAATAAGAGAGCGCACTTTCCTAAAAACTAATTAGCTATGGAAATTTTCATAGAGCGAAAATTCATATAATTTCAGTGAATACATAACGAATTTCAAGTGAATATATCTAAAGCAGCAAAACATACTCTAATCATTTATTCGCCAGTTTAACCATGCATCTAGTTGAGACCATGTCCAAATTTGAAACTCATGTCCAAATTTTCAAATACGCTTTTCCGTTACATGGCGATACTGATCTAAAACTAAAAGAGTGTATTCAAATGAGCCATATCATTGACGAACTCTGACTTCGGAAACAAAATTTAACACGAGGAAGCCCGATAATGTGCTTTTGCGCATAATGTTCCAACCTCTCTGAACCACGTTTTTGCCTTAATTGTGCAACAAATGGGGAAGAGATAGAGAATATTCCAAAAAATCACACGTTCGCAAGTAGTTGGCGAATCTATTTAAAAAATCAGGAAAGCACTAAGCATTATACAAATGAAACTAAACATATTAGAGGGCCAATGAAACTTCCCATTATGGAGAGCAAGAGACAACAAAACAACATAAAAAAATCAACAAGCATTACTTACGATCAAAGTTCAATGCCTAATCAATTTTTCTTAAAAATTAATGAAAAAATCAAAAGAGCAACCGATAAAAAAGTAAACTTAACCAAAATTGCGTTTCATCAGAAATTAAGTGGGGTTCTGTCTTTTTTGATGATGATAAAAATTGAGTAGACAGAAAACAATTAGCTAGTAACTGAAATCGTTCACTTAATTCTTTTATATCTTCATACAAAACCAATGAGAACTGTCATTGTCCAGAATGTCAGACAACTAAAAAAGCAAACAGTCAAAAATCGATAAGTCAGCTGCAATTTTGGGAGGAAATGGCGTGCAAACCTATAACACTAAAATTTGAATGTAATCAATTGCGCCTTATTTCAGCGCGCTTAGTTAGTATGACGTTGTTATTAATGTGCCGCTAATGTGAATATCGGAGAAGGCAGCAAAGCAGAATCTCAAAACGTAGTATCAACGCTTAAAAACAATATTTTAATTATCAAAAAACAACAAAAACTACACTACATTTCACTTCAAAAAAACGAAATCGTCATTTGCTGAAACTACGCTGAGAAGATGCAGAAGTAATTGAAAAGGCAGATCTCAAAGTACTTCCGTTTTTTTTTGAAAATCTATAAGAAATAACAACCATAAGCTTTAAACTATAGATGTAAGCTGATTAACATGGTATTGCGCAGGAAACTGAATGTACTGGTCGTTTTTGAAATCAAGTCAAAAGACTACATATTAATACTGAATAAAGGCAAAAATCAAAATTTCACGAACAAATTTTTTGCAAATGGTGCTGAAAAAAAACAATAAACTTTTTGCTGAAATTAGTATGAATCTTCATTCATTAGATTCCCCTTGCGTGTATTTTTAACCTGTAAACTTCTAAAGTGTAATTTAAAATCATTGTGGTCTGCAAAAACATAAGAAAACACAAAAAGCAGAAAAATATTTCAAGAAAAAGACTTGACTTTTTATAATCCAAGAATCAATAATTGTACATTAAATACCAAGAACAAGACAACAGGCGGTGTTGTTTTTGCTGTTTGTTTGTAAGAAATGTTTCAAATGTTACCGAATTAGCTAAATTTACCATAAAGACATTATATCAAAAATTTTCGATTTTTGGATACTTGTCGAAAGAATCCGATTGTTACCAAAACACCAAAATGTATACACTAACAGCAATAGATAAATTATTTAACCACTCTCAAGATACCGATTTAATTATTTAGACCAAGTCGGAAAACTACAAATGAAATTCAAATTCTGGTAATGCTCTAGAACCAATCAATATTTTACGATTAGATTTGGTCAGAGCCAAAAAAAACCATGAGCTTTACCCATAAAACCAAATATTGGTTCATTCAGTTTTTGAAACACGCTACGACTTCCTAATAAATGAACCTTCAAATGAAAAAAAAACTTTATTTGCAATTGATATAAAATGGAAAAAATAATTCAAGTAGGTAGAATTAAAATATAATCCGAAAAACTTTTAATTGCATAAATCCACGATGAGACCAAAACTGGCCTTGCTATCGCTGCATGGTTGCTAGAAACGTCATTTTTCAATAAGATTGCGAAATAGTTCCTTTGGCTAACGAAAATTTTATTTTATCAAAGATTAATTATGCATTTTTATACTTATAGTTTAAAATTTACGAAAGACCACAAAAATGTTAGTTCCAGGATCTAATCGTCGAAACTTAATGCACAATTAGCCCATATTTAAGTATAAAAAGATTACCCAGCAGTTTTTATATCTGCATCAACGGTCATACGGAAAAAGCGGCCAAAAAGGCATATTTAATGCCAACTTTTAAGAAAAAAAATATTTGCTGCATTTTCAAAAATTTAGCTGAAAATTTTGCCACAACAGTTGGTTCAGACGGTTTCACATCTCTGTTCTATCATAAAAGTAGCCAATGATTGGTCAAACCCCCTCTCAACCACCTTTTTGATTTGATTGTGCATTAAAGGAGAAAGAGATGAAAAAAACAAACGTTTAAAAAACTCGCTCGTTCGAAAGTTGTTGGTGAATCCATTTAAAAAATCAAGTAACCTCTTAGCACTATACAAATGAAACAAAACTCAATAGACGGCCAATATGGAGAGTAGGAGACAATCCTGGCTTTATGGAGAGTAAGAGACAATGAAAACAACATACAAAATCAACCAGCATTAATTAAGACCAACTTTCAATGTCTATTCAATTTTAATTTTTCTAAAAAAAGGTTTTTGAAAAAAAAATCAAAATAGCATCCGATAAAAAAGTAAATTTAACTAAATGATCTGCATTTCATCAGAAAATAGGTGGTGTTCTGTCTTTTTTGAGAATAATTAACAAGTAGACAGAAAACAAAGAAGCAAAAAAAAAGAAAGTATGTTTACATTTTAAAAAATAAGCCAATTCATTGTCATGAAAGCCAATAGCCCAAATCAATGCATACAATGATTAACATAGGAGTTTTTAGATCTGCACCACCGGTCAAAAGGGAACGAGCGGGCCAAATAGGCATCTTTCATACCAACTTTTATGAAAAAAAAAGAAAATTTGATGCCTTTTCAAAAATATAGCTTAAAATTTTGCCACAACAGTTGGTTCAAATGGTTTCTCAGCCCTCTTCTATCATAGACGTAAAACTAATTGGACTATTTTGAACCATTTTATCATATTTTAACAATAATCGATAAAAATTTAAGCAAAAATTACGAAAAATGTGAACAAAACATTGGAAGTTTAAAAAGTATTTCTAATTTGAAACTCTATGCATGACAAGTTTTCTAATGATACCACTCACAATCCTGGACAATGAATATATCAATCGGAGATAAATGACTGAAGAAAAAAATCGTTTCGAGTATATATTTCTTCCCCGCACTAAAGGGGGTCGGAACAAAGTTGTATAAATGATATGAACAGAAATTTTGATCAGGAAGCTTCAACCTGATTTAGAATTTTGGTGCCATACCAATCGGAGACCACTGCAAAGAGGATGCCTCAAAAAGTATAAGGAGAATGGAAAATCTCTGAATCTAATAATTAAATGAAATTACTAAACAACGTAGGTTTTGCACCGATGTATAAGTTAGTTCTTTTAGATCTCGTTTTTTACAACAGAATATTAGATGGACAAACAGTGCCAAATGCAACTGATTTTAAGAAGATTTTTATCCTTTCTTGTAGGCAAAATTTCTCCTTTCTGGTAGCCAAGTGCAACAATGTACTTTAAATTTTTGTAAAGTTTTCCTTGGTAGTAACTACAACTTAATCTAAATAGCTTTAGAAGAGAGTTTGAAGTGGTTTTGAAGGCTTAAGCATTTAAAAAGAGGAAGCATATTGCTTTGTTTCACGTTGGGATTCTGTAGCGGAAATAAAATTAAACTGAATTTCCTTACATAGAAAAAAAGCCAACATATGGAAAGCCATTTTTTCAATACGTTTTCATTCTAACCAGAAAAATTTAGTCCAGTTTGTCGAATTTTTGCAAGTAAATAATTTCTGGCTCCATGTTTTTTTTAGCTCTTATGCAATTTTTGTTGCGAGAATCAATTGAGATGGTATGGTTTTCACTTCTTTCACAAATTTATGTATCATTTTTGTACAATATTTGGCCAACTATAGGTAAATCATTATCTTTTTTGTCTTAATGATGGCATGTAGCATATGTAATGGCTAGTAGGATTTAAAAAAATATCATTTGGCCTCGAAATACCCATCTGCTTTTGAATCTCGATTAAAATTAATATCAAAATCTGTTCCTGTGAATTTTTGTACATTTACAATGGAGCTGCAGTCCGTGGTAGAACAACTTTACTTGAACATTTTTCTAAATTGTTTTAAATTGTGTGAAATAAAATCAGATCTATTCTGGTTCCAATCTTAAAATGCAGCCAACGACTCTGTTTTGATATTTTTTAAATTGAATTGCTTTCTCTTCAGGGCATAGATTAACCGAATCATAGCAAACTAGTGATTCATATCGTTCTCCTTTTATTTACAAGCCGGCATTAGTTTTAACTCAATTTAAGACTGATTGTAATTTTGCTTATAATATATTTTAAGCATTGGGTGGTGGTGTGGGTGGTGCAGGTTCTGATCACCATCTGTCAGAAGTAGTGCGACTGAACAACCCTCCCCCTCCCCCAACTGAGAAGACAGCGGCAGCGGTGACACTCTATAGGCCAAAAGGTAAGCCATCACATGAAAGAAAAGCTCATCATTGCAATTTGGTTCTACCAGTTTCCAATTGATTATTCGACACTTTGTATCCAATATGTTATCAAATCTTCTTTCCGTGGGGGTTTATTTCCTATCTCAAATGAAGTGGGTTTTTTTTCCGCAACCGTTGCCAATTAGTTGAAAATTAGGGAACCGCAGAGTTTCCAATGAGACTTTTAGGAGTTTCTAAGAATGGTGACATTTTCCCTGAAGTACGGAATCTCACCAAAGTTCTCACTAGAACTCATTAATCCTGATTATTCAATCGAATTATGCTTTTGATGCATGGGCATGTGATTTACATTTGATGTTATCAACATTCGTGGGAAGTTACGAGGATATCCGGCAATTGATGCAGACTCGGTAAAATTTAACAGCAACCCACATGAACGACAAAATTATTTCGAAAACCACTAGAAGAGTTCCAGACCAATATTCGCACTTAAATCAACTGGAGATGTGCCATATTTCGCGTTTTTCAAGGTATACCACGCCTACTTAACGCTGATAAATGTATTTTTATACGTAATTATAATTCTCCGCCACCAAAAATCATTCATTCTGCTCTGGTTTGTGTTGTTTTCTTGTTGTCTCTTCATACAAATGTCCACTACAATATCCTCGTGTCAATGTTATTCAATTTTGAATTTCACGGCCCAGGATTTGTTCCGACAGACGGGCTCTGTGCTCGGCCACGATTCCCCCCATCAGAATGGCCGTGTCGTTTCACCCTTTGCTTCTCTTTAAAATATTGGCCTTGTCCTCCGGGAATAGCATCGGAAACTAAAACATTGAACTGATTTTTATTCACTTCCCATGTCAAGGTCACAGAACAAATCGGTTCCTGTTCCATCAGTTCACGATGGTCAGGTAAAGTCTGAGCAGAGTCCAATTTAGTGAGAAATGTTATATTCCTATAACTTACGAAATTTTATAAAACATACAGAGGTAGCTCCTAACGCACAAGAATTTTATCAGAAGGTGCGACCTTGTGACTATTAAGAGTTCTTTCAAGTCACATCAGAATAATTTTTGAAGTGGTAGAAGAAGAAACCAGATCAATATAGCTTCGAATATTTATAAAGTGTCTATAAAGATATTTTTTCGAAATTTACTCCTTCCGGTTATTGCAAAGCGTGATTACTTTTTTCTGAGGACAATCTAATAGGTGAAGGAGACAGTGCAATAATTTTTTCATAGCCACGTGTTGTCCAATTTACTATACACTACCAATCATGTCCATTGTAATTAGATTTTGTCCGTTTCTACCCCCTAAGGTGTTCAAGTGCTTAAATATTTAGCCTTACGGCCCCATTCTTAATCTGAATTAGACATTTTGGTAAAAAATTTTGAGATCAAGAATGTCCGGTCAATGTGCTTCTGCAGGGTCCCACAAAACTTTTTGATCGGTAACAACTTCATTTTAGAACTGTTAGTGGTTGGCTCGATCGTATGGGAAGCACAAGAAAATTTTGAATTTAAATAGAACTCACTTTAGCCTGATCGGAGGTTTCTGTTCCCTAGTCGGAAAAAAAGTTTCTCTTGCAAGATCTTGCAAGATTCTGGCAGAATCTTGCAAGACGATGCATCGTCTTGCAAGAATTTCTTCCAAAATCTTGCAAGATCTTACGAGATAAACTTTTTTCTTACAAGAATCTTACAAGATAAACTTTTTTTTACAAGAATCTTACAAGATACACTTTTTCTTTCAAGAATCTTACGAAATACACTTTTTCTTTCAAGAATCTTACAAGATACACTTTTTCTTTCAAGAATCTTACAAGATACACTTTTTCTTTCAAAAATCCTACGAGATAGCCTTTTTTTATTTCAAAATTGGTTTTCCGCCTCCAGCACCTATTCTTATGACCTATAATTGCAAAAAAAAATTAAACAATGCAAGATATGAATGTACACATATTTTGGCATCGACAAAAGTAAGTCGAAAAGTAAAAACATCAGAAAAATATTAATCTAAGGCATCAGAAAAGGGTCTTTCGATCTACGTTTTTTAAAAACTTTTCCTGGTTTTTTCATTTCTGTTTTCTTGCTTTTCTGTTTTCTTGGCTTTCTGTTTTCTTGGCTTTCTGTTTTCTTGGTTTACTGTTTTCATCATTGCTTCTTTGGCGAAGAAGTTGGTTGAGGATGGTCTCCGCCAAGATGATTTCCGTCTTCAAGATAATTTTTCTAAAACATATACAATATTTAGAAACAGGAACACAGAAAAACGCAAAAACATGGGCACGATGTGCCCAAAGCAGGAACACAGAAAAACGCAAAAAAATGAGCACGATGTGCCCAAAACAAGAACACCAAAAAATGCAAAAACCGAGCATGATAAAAGAGTGTGATAAACTCGTAGTCTAATGCTGAAGTGTTTTTCCAGTGTCTATCGGGCATTCAAATTTATTTCACTGGATTTTTATTTAACTGCTATTATCGCAACAGGTGTTGATTAAATTGGGATAATTCACTTGCCTTAGATGCCAACTCTGTCACTGTATTTTTATTTGGCTTTTGTTTTGGCTCAAACATTTGTAATTTAGTTTTTTTAAACGTGGTTTGTCTATTTGCAAGAATCTTGCAAGATAAACTTTTTTTTGCAAGATCTTGCAAGACAAACTTTTGTTTGCAAGAATCTTGCAAGATCTTGCAAGATAAACTTTTCGCCTCGACTAGGGTTGTGGACATTGAACATTATTTGAAAAAGCGGTGATTTCATCAGAAGTCTGTAGGAGCATATATTTTTCAATTCACTATGAAAAAATTGTTACATAGAGGAATCAACTGTAAGAGCTCAGAAAACGAAGCATATTTTTATAAGAACCTGCTAATCAAATGATCTTGCAGCAGTTCGGCGAGGTGTCTTGTAATCTTTTTGTTCTTTTTTCATAGACATTGGGGTTCACTATCGCAATTCTATTTGAAAACAAAAGACTTCTGTTCCTTTGAACAACAAAACTCAGACACAAATTCAGACAAATCAAAAAACTGCTGAAAGATGAAATCATTTTTCTCAGCTAAGGGAATTTTCTTACTGATTCGCAATTTAGATGTTTTATTTTTTTCATATCAAATTGAAATACACTACTAAAACATGATTTTCTTTTACAGTTTTGATATGTGATTTATTTTAATGACCTACCCAAGCTAAAAAACTTAAATTTTGTATAGTGGATGCTGGGAAATTTTTTACTATTGTCACTGAATTTCCACATGATATATTTTTCATTATTTATTTTTCTTTTATTTACTTCACATGAAAGTTAAAAACAGCCTAATTGTATAACTTGTTCACAATTTTAATAGCGGTTTAGTTTCTATGCATCACACATGTTTACAGTTCTCAAAACTCAAAGTAATTGACAAATATTTAATCAATGAGTTGGGAACCTCTTTGAAAAAATATTTTACATATAATTGAAAAAAAAATCAACGCAAGCTATAGTCTTGTAAGAACGTGCAGGATGCATGAACGTAAGAAATTGCCGTGCGTTACATGCTAACGATCCATTCTCCACCTCAGTTTCTGGTAAATAAAGAAAAAATATACAAACTCGGAAGCTCAAATTAATTTTTTTAATCTTGCAGCAAAGATAAACATGATTTTATTCACTTTAATTTGTCGTGTAGGGACTGCCATTTTCTTAAAAAGCGAGTGTAATAACTGTCATCAGAATCATAATTCGACGAAAATTTATTTTTGCCCAATTTTTAGGCAAATATTTTGAATTATTTGAAGAAAATTTTTTCTAGTTTAAAATTGCCTTATTTGTTTGTCAGAACGCTATGAATTTGCTCACTTGATAGTTTAATTGAGCGTTTGAAAGCTATACTCACCCTGCATTACACTTGTGGAGCAAACGACATTGAAAACAATAACTTGAGCTTACTTCATTGCAGTCCAAAGTTGTCGTATTTTTATTCTTGTTATTTGATTTTAGGTTAGATAATGGTTCACAACACTAAGCAGAAAAATTTTCTAACAGTTTAGGCAGTCAAATTATCTGCCATCTGTTGTATTCAAAAGAAAAAGACAGCTATGTCACTTCTTGTTGTTAGTCTAAGTTCCAAACAAAGCGTAATAGCCGCTAAAAATCGAGGGTCGCGCTTGAATACAACACGAAGTGTATTTATTTTCAGATGCGTAATTGGACGCCCATAACGAATTTATTTTCGACCATTTTTACTATCCAACTGCTACATGAGTTGACCAATAAAACTTTTCATAACCCAGTCCTCAGACTTCCAGCGGTGCGAGTTTTTGAGTGCTCTAAATTATTTGAACAAATGAGTCAAAATTAACATTTATATTATAATTTAATCCGAATGAAATGATGGTGCTTTTGGCTGAGTTCTCTCTCTCTCTCTCGCTCTCCCTCTCTCTCTCTATTTCGATTATTGACGTATAAACTTTTTCCGTGCTGCTCTTGACTTCCTCTAAATGTCGCCCAGAAAAAGAATAATTCATTAATTAGAAAATCCGACCGCTACTGCTCTTCTTCAAATCTCAAAAACTACTATGAAAAAAGAAGAGGCAAAAATGCAACGAGTTTGTTTATTTGATAGCTGAATTGAGCATTTGAAAGCTAAACTTACCCTGGGCCACAATTGTGAAGCAAAAGACAATGAATACAAGTACTCGAATTACATTCATTTCATTCCCAAATCTTTCTTTATTTTATAGCTTGTTATTTGATTTTGCATTAGATAATGGATCATAAAACTCAGCAGAAAAGGTTTAAAACACTTTATGCAGTCAATTTATTTGCTATCTGTCGAATTCAAGGGAGGGAATACAGCTATGCAACTTCGTGCTGTGAATCTAAGTTGCCAATCAATACAAGATAGTCACCAAAATTCACGGGTGGCTCTGGAACGCAAGACAACGTATTTTTTGTTAGATCCACTCAGACGCGTAGTTGGACGCCCAAAACCCTCCATGATCTTTTTCTTCTTCTGTCCCTCTCTCTATATTATATATATATATATATATATATATATATATATATATATGCAAATTTATATATATATATATATATATATATATATATATTTCTCTCTCTCTTTCTCTCTCGGGTTCTCTTTCTCTCTCTCTCTCTTAACTTTTAACGAACAGGGAACCTACCTAAATTCTCTGTCGGTTTAGGAGATTTGATCATTGACCTAAACACTTTTTTTCTTGCCCTTCTTGACTTCCTCTAAAACATGTCCAATAAAAATAGAATTAACCGATTTGAAAATCAGACCCTCATTGCTCTTCTTCAAATCTCAAAAACTACTATAAAAAAGAGTCAGAAAAGCAGCGACGTTGCTTTTTTCACAGCTGAATTGAGCATTTGAAAGCTAAACTTACCCTGGGCCACAATTGTGAAGCGAAAGACATTGAATACAAAAACTCGAATTACATTCATTTCATTCCCAAATCTTTCTTTATTTTATAGCTTGTTATTTGATTTTGCATTAGATAATGGATCACAAAACTCAGCAGAAAAGGTTTAAAACACTTTATGCAGTCAATTTATTTGCTATCTGTCGAATTCAAGGGAGGGAATACAGCTATGCAACTTCGTGCTGTGAATCTAAGTTGCCAATCAATACATGATAGTCGCCACAAAATTCACGGGTGGCTCTGGAACGCAAGACAACGTATTTTTTATTAGATCCAGTCAGAGGCGTAGTTGGACGCCCACAACCGTCCATATTCTTTTTTCTGTCTCTCTCTCTTTCGCTCTCTCTTTCCATATTTTCCCCACAGAGCTGTTCCAATAATTGCTTTCTTCCATATTTCTGTGAGATATGACAAAGTGAACAATTGTAATTAAATAAAAAATTTTGTATGTAGCAACAACCTAAATCATATGCTATTTTAAGCACATCATAAGCAGCAAAACATCGTTTAAACATTGTCCAGACATTGACGTCATCATATGTCACTGAAATTTTTATATTCAAGAAAAGTTGCTGCGATGGGATATATTTCTTAGCATATCAAATTTTAAAAAAATGCTGCTTTTTCCCTATTCCTAAGCACATGGAATGTAGCTATGATGGGATATGAGGGCAAGATGTCGCAAATCGAGGGATGGGAACCGGGGTGAAAATAATCAGATATTCTCTGCTTTTTTCGAAAATTATCTGCAGCAGGTTAATTAACTTGTTTGTGGTGGATTAAACTAGGATGTGTTAGAAATAGTGGGGAGTGGTCAGGACATTTTCACATATAACGAAGTGTAGAATTCGGAAAATCTGATTTTCGACTTCTAGAGCGGTAATCGTACCATTGAGATGAGTCAAAGTACATAGTTCCCTTTTCATTTTCCCAACTATAGTTCCGCAAGGTTTTAGAGAGGAATGTATAGATATAATATGCCAAGTTTCATTGTGATACTATAATTTTTGGAGAAGGGAGCTGAGAAACTATTTCATAGGTATAGTCTGAAATGAGCTGGAACATGAAGATGACCGACTAATTTATTGGTAGCGTCGTAAGTCTGATACTGCTTTTGTTTTAGTTCGAATAGCTTGAATAGAAGTCAGCAATGTATAAAGAAGGCGTTGAGGTCATTCAATTGTTCTTTTGGAGTCATTAGAAACTTTACGTAAGAACTGCTTAACTAATGTGGTCCATAATTGCGAAGTGAACAGATTCTTTTGTTTTGATCATTCTTGTACGTTGTTGCTTGATAAGTTACTTAGGAGTAGAACCATGGCATTACCAAAACACAACCATAACACAGCTGTAGCTCAGGAGTTGACCTGTAGAGAAGTTGTGATAACAAAAACATTGTTGAGGGAGTTGAATTGACTTGATAAAATCAGAACACCAGTTTGAGCGATTGGAATCCAAAACACCGGTTTGAGCGATTCGAAACCAGAACACCAGTTTGAGCGATTGGAATCCAGAACACCGGTTTGAGCGATTTGAAACCAGAACACCGGTTTGCGCGCTTGAAAATCAGAACGCTTGAGAACACCGGAGAACCGCATCTAGATCAATTGGCTTAAAGAAGAGCTTGTAGAGTTAGAGAATAGCAGCTCTTTAGTTGTGAATTTGGCCTGAGTTGTGAACCATCTTTTGTAATAAAACTCTGGTTGATTATTGAATTGATTTTGAGATCTTTTACATTTCTTGTATATCCATTTGATGTTATTTGATTACTCGAATCAATCCATTATTCCAACTAGAGTTTCTTACAGCCGACAAGAGCAGCGTGGGGACAAAATAACCGTCCGATAGAGGTCCGAGAGCCAACAAAACACCCCTTTCAATTTGTTAGAGTTTTGGGCGCTAGTCGGTCCCCAGCTAGTCAGCCTAAGCAAAGTACAAAATTCTACAGTGGCGCTCCTGGGTGGGCTTTCTCGAGACTTCTTGACGGTTGGAGTGGATTGGCGGCTGTGGTGGTTGTAGTTGGACGTTGGACTTTGCAAGTGCGAACAACAAGAGAGTGAAGAAGAATTGACTTGTGCGACAGCGAGTGAAGAAGAAAGAGAAATCCGTGGACAGAATCAAGTCGAGTCTTGACGGAGAGAGAGAAAGAGTGCAAGTGTGCAGAGCAGTTTTCAATTGAGTTGGAGTTCGACTGTTGGTATTGTTAACATTGTTAACATTTAGCTTTTCTTGAGACTAGAAGATTGAGAGTGTGAGTTTTGACTTGGTCAAGAGCGTAAGTTGCGTGAGACTGAGTTTGTACAGAGAATTGAGTAGAGTATCGGCTTTCTTAGAAGAAGGTTGTTATAGGGCCTTGGCCGAGATCAAGAGATTTGTGAGGCAAGGTAAAGAGAGAGAAGTGAGAAATAGAGGTAGTCTAAAGAGAGAAAAGCGAAGTGAGAGCAAGTTATTCAAGACTGTCATTGTTAGTAATTGGCTTCCTTGAGAAGAAGAGGGCCAGTTCAGAGTATCGAGAGCTTAAAACAGGAAGTTGGCAAGCTGGTATTTGACAAGTGACAGTTGCGTGTGAAAGGTTTGGTGAGTATAGAGTAGAGTATAGAGAGGCTACATTTGAGGGAGAGGGATTTTCCACGCGGTTTTTGCTTTTTTTTAATACTGGAGGAACACGAGTTTGAAAAATTAAAACTGAGGCAGAGAGCAAAAAGAAGTTTGCAAAGTAGGCCAGTGTTGGTTTAACAGCAGCAACATTTCAGTTAAGATTGGCAAAGCAGATTAAGTCAGGTTAGAGGAACAGTAGTTACTGATAGGAGAGGAGGAACTGGGCTTAGAGTGAGAGGCTAAAGGATCTTCTCAGAGAGAAAGAGAGAGAGAGAGAGAGGACTGTTAGACAGAGTAGAAAGACTTAGAGCTGCGGAACACTACGAATAAGTAGAGGAAAAAAGAAATTTGTAATTGTTTAGTAAACATGGATTGGAGTGTGTTCCCGTTTGTAGAGAATTTTCCGTCGGAAAGGTTTCCGAAGTGGGAAGACTGGAAGTTGTACTACCTTGACGTTGTTGACGTTTTACAAATGAGTGAGGATCTAGCTTTGTCGTCAATGCTTGGTCTATTGAGAGGATGGGCGTTGCAAGCGGTTTTGGATTTGCCATTCAGATTCTGGTTGTCGGAAACTGGTGAAGTGTTAATGTCGTTAGAACAATACTTTGACATCATTGACGAGAGACTATCTTTAATAAAGGGGAAAAACTGTGATCATACGGATATTAGTAGAAGTAGCGGAAGAAGTGTAACGGAAGAGAAAGCGGAGAGTGGGAATGGTCAAGCAAAAGGCAGGATAAAAGACTCTTTAAGCGAGACCTCAGAGGAAGATTCTGAGCTTAGTGAAGTTGGTTCGGATTTAGTGGGAGCAGGATGCAATAGCCAAGATGAAGCAATGAGGGAGAACCTCCAGAACGTGATAGATTTGCTACAATTGAGTGAGGAGCAAGCAGAACAATTAGGTCTGAGTATGTTGGGAGAAGTAAACGGGGAAGAGCAAAAAGGTATTAAGTATCGGTACGATGAAAGAACCGGACAGGAAATAATTGTTATCCCTAGTGAATGGCTCGAGACAAATATTGCTTCTACGGAGTTCGAAGAGGAGACATTTGCAAGTTTTGATGCAGAAGTGTGTCGAGGAAAAGAAAATGCTTGTAATAGAGCTGAAATATGCAAAAACTTTGATGCAGGAAAAGAATCGGAGGATAAAGAGTTAGAAACACGAGTTGAAAAGCAAGAAGAGGGGAAAAAGCAGCGACGTAAGAGGCAGATGCATGTTGATATAGAGAGCAAAGAAAAGAGAAGAGTACAGGAAGAGAATAGGGGAAAATTCTTGTCTAAGTTGGAGAAAGTAGTTACGCCTGAAGGTTTTGTCTATTACGTTGACAACTCTTCAGTGAACAATGGAGGTGATGACTGCTTTCCCAATAGCGACTCTGACAATGGGGGCAGTGAGGATGAGGAAGTTGAGTTTCGCTCTGAACAAAATGAGTTGGTTGTATGTACTCAAGAGAAGAACAGCGACTGCTTAGATCTCTTGTCACCTGAGTTTTTGTCTCTAGGAGGCGGTGAAGTCGATATGAGAGAGATAGAATCCAATCAAAGAATTTTTGCAGAATGTCTAGCTGAGGACAATCTTAGAGCTAATTTGATTGAAAAAGTTGGGGGTGTTATTGAAGAAGTCCCATGTATAGCTGAAAGACGGGGTTGTGTATCTAGTAGTGTTGAAGAGGAGTCTTTTCGAAACGAAAATAAAGTTAGAGGGAAAAGTAATGGTTTCGTTTGTTCCGCGAGCGTTTGTTCTGGACCCTGGCGATGTACAGACTTACAAACAACTAAGATTGGAGAAATTTGTAGAAACGTTGAGTGGAGTGGCAACCCGGTTGACTTAAAAGGGAACTGGCTAAAGCTTTGGGCAGTTAATAATCCACAAGGGGATGCAGCGGTTAAGGAGTTTGAGGCTGAGTTTGAGTTAGAAACTAGTACACGGGCAGTTGTGGTTTTTGAAAAGGATAGGAGCGTCGTCCAGAGTTCCAAAAATTTGAACAGACGAGATAGGATTCATGTATTGTCGAGGGGTTATGAAGCATGTCTGTACTGGGATACAGGAGGAGTTTTTGAATCGAGCGGAACAAGCACGTCAGCTGCTGGCTTGGAAGAGGTGTTTGACAATTGCACTGCAAATAAAGAAGAAGAGCAACTCGAGGTGATTTCGAGAGCTTCCGAAGGAGTTGTGTCTTGGGGGACAGCTGAGGTGTTTACGGTACCAAAGCCAACAAAAGAGAAAGCTCATTGGATTTGCAATCTTGACTACTGCAAATCGGCAGGGGAACTTACAAAGAGGACCGATAATGAAATACAGAAACGACCTCAACTGCTATCGATGTCGAGAATGAGAACTTTTCAAAGAGTGTTTAAACATACGGCACCAGTGATCAGGAAGGAGTGGGAGTTTGGGCAAGCTCCGTTGGTTGTTTCAAGCGAGGAGAGCATTACAGCTTTAAACGAGTTTGAAACAGTTGATTTGGAGAAAAAGGTTCAGTTACTAGGCAGAGCTCGTGATACCATTGTGAAGTGGGATGCTACATCAGATTTCCCTCAGTTGGATGCAGTTTTTGAGTCGCTCGTTATGTTGACAGACAATTTTCATAGCTCTAACGAAGTAGTAGAGACTTTTAGTCAATTTCATCTTGGAGGAGGAGGAAGCAGTGATGTCACGGATAGGCAAAGGCGTGTCGAATCTTGCGATAAATTGTCAGTTTTCAGGAGATTGGTTGGAAACGTTTTGAGTTGGTTAGAGTTCTTGCTTGTTCTAATGTTTGGTATCATAAAAAGTTTTTGGAAGTTTGAGAGATCCAATGACTCACAGATCTTAGCAGAAAAAAGAGTAACCGGTATCATCAGGACCAGATCTTAGGATGTTCATTGGTGGAAACAAACAAGTTGAGACAAAAAACAGGTTTTAAAAAGCTCAATCAAGTGTTTAAGAATTACGTTTCAAGTTCTGAAGAAGGTCCATTAGTTAAAGAGAGTTCGATGGACACATCAAACTTTCCTTCCAGTAGTGAAAGTATGCAGGGATGTGAATATGTGCTAAAACAGTCAAGCAGTTTGGAATGTAGCAATCAGAGGCTTCGGTTAAGATTGAGGATTGAAGCGGGTCACGGAGTGGTTTTAGCAATCAAGGAAACCCCTCTGCTAAAGATGTCCTCAGGAAAAGAAACATGTTTGAGGTTCAGTAAATGGCGAAGTGTGAGTTTTGGTGGAAGGTATACAAAAAGGTGCTTGAGGACGTTTGTGAAGTTGAATGAAAGAAGTAGAAATCAGGTTGAACTAGGCAAAGGCAAGGAAATCTCCAGTGCTGACGAATCGATCGACGCTACATATGTAGAGGAGGCTCAACCATACTTGACAACCAATGCGTTGTGTGTGATCACAAACGAAGAGTTGGACTTTCGGTCTACTCTTGACAGTGAAGCTGGAAACTCCTTGGGACAACTAGAAACTATTAATGGCGTGACCTCAGATAGAGTAGAGGACAGATATGTGGACCCCCAATTGAATACAGGAGTCGAGGGATCAGAGGAAATTCAGAGAATTAATGAGGGAGAGATAAGGCAGAACAATGTGTGGATGTTTGAAAGAGACTCCGATGAACGGTGGTTTCAAATGGGAGCGGCAATTAGCTATGTTAGTCAGGGCCAAGGCCGTCGAAAAGAGTGTTATGCTTTTTCTTTGGGGTATTCAAACGACTTTGGAAGCAGAAGCGAGGAAGTCCAGGCAATGCCTATTGCGGGGTACCCACAAGTTGATAGCACAAGTGATGTAGTGTACAGCAGAAGACGGGAGCCTCAGTCAGTAGTCGATTTGCATTATGAGATGATGGGATCGATGGGCGATGTCTACAGCAGAAGGGAGGAGTTCTGTCAGAGAGGATTCTGTTTCAACGGTTGTCGAGACTCGTTGCCACGAGGGACAATGTGGCTTCAGACAAGTCGGAAGGCGAGATGGAGCAGGTTGAAGCTGAAGAGGCGATGGTTCTGGAAGAGGAGACCTCCAGATAGGAGATGGCGGTCCAGTGAGGAGATGGGCGGACATCCTTTCAAGCACCGAAGGAAGAAAGATTTTGATAAAGTACAGTCTGTTTCTTAGTCTTCAGCACGATAGTTTCTTTTATTTTGGTATCCTATTATTGTAACTAAAATTAGTTTCTGTGTCTAATCATTGGTCGGTAGAGTGCTAAAGTTAGTGCGAAGTATTGGTTAATGGTGCAAAGTTGGTTTATGTGGTGAAACAATTGGTAAATACTTTTATTACAAAACTATAATTGGTAGAGGATGCATGAATAATCAGTGGTTAAACACAGAAACTTGGTTTGTGAATATTAAGTAGAGCTAAATAGTTGCATAGTTTATAAAATGAACCTTGAAATAGTAATAGATAGGTGAGTTGAACCAATTTAATTGGATTGATATTTACTAAAATGTTTGGAGGAGAATTTTGGTGAGATGGCCGGGGGAAATGATGAAAAGTTTCGATGGTTCAACTAATCGGTTGTTTTGTAGATAAGACGTAACAGAGATTGCTATTTAGTTGCCTCTTTATTAGTTGTTATATGTGTTATATCTTTATACAGAGACAATTTTCTAATTTGTATAATCCTTCTAGTAGTTTCAGCCTTAATTGTTGATTTAAATTCATATGCTGTAATTTTGATAAAAATTCTAGATTAAAACGTTGATGTACTGATGCTTATATGTAGCTAGCGATGGTTCACAATTTGGTCTACTAGGCCTAGCTTAAGTGAAAATAACTGTTGTGATGTGTTGTGGAACTAATAACCAAACGTAAGGTATGCATGAAGCAAAAACTACTGATAAGTGAGACTATATGTAAGAACAAGACAACCAGATAATTTTTTTAAGGTTAAGCTTAGTTAAGATTTAAGTCAAATGCCAGTTTTAGCAATTATTCGGGAGAATAATAGTGTAGAAGGGAGGAGTGTAGAATTCGGAAAATCTGATTTTCGACTTCTAGAGCGGTAATCGTACCATTGAGATGAGTCAAAGTACATAGTTCCCTTTTCATTTTCCCAACTATAGTTCCGCAAGGTTTTAGAGAGGAATGTATAGATATAATATGCCAAGTTTCATTGTGATACTATAATTTTTGGAGAAGGGAGCTGAGAAACTATTTCATAGGTATAGTCTGAAATGAGCTGGAACATGAAGATGACCGACTAATTAATTGGTAGCGTCGTAAGTCTGAAACTGCTTTTGTTTTAGTTCGAATAGCTTGAATAGAAGCCAGCAATGTATAAACTACGTAAGAACTGCTTAACTAATGTGGTCCATAATTGCGAAGTGAACAGATTCTTTTATTTTGATCATTCTTGTACGTTGTTGCTTGATAAGTTACTTAGGAGTAGAACCATGGCATTACCAAAACACAACCATAACACAGCTGTAGCTCAGGAGTTGACCTGTAGAGAAGTTGTGATAACAAAAACATTGTTGAGGGAGTTGAATTGACTTGATAAAATCAGAACACCAGTTTGAGCGATTGGAATCCAGAACATCGGTTTGAGCGATTCAAAACCAGAACACCAGTTTGAGCGATTGGAATCCAGAACACCGGTTTGAGCGATTCGAAACCAGAACACCAGTTTGAGCGATTGGAATCCAGAACACCGGTTTGAGCGATTTGAAACCAGAACACCGGTTTGCGCGCTTGAAAATCAGAACGCTTGAGAACACCGGAGAACCGCATCTAGATCAAGCGGCTTAAAGAAGAGCTTGTAGAGTTAGAGAATAGCAGCTCTTTAGTTGTGAATTTGGCCTGAGTTGTGAACCATCTTTTATAATAAAACTCTGGTTGATTATTGAATTGATTTTGAGATCTTTTACATTTCTTGTATATCCATTTGATGTTATTTGATTACTCGAATCAATCCATTATTCCAACTAGAGTTTCTTACAGCCGACAAGAGCAGCGTGGGGACAAAATAACCGTCCGATAGAGGTCCGAGAGCCAACAAAACACCCCTTTCAATTTGTTAGAGTTTTGGGCGCTAGTCGGTCCCCAGCTAGTCAGCCTAAGCAAAGTACAAAATTCTACACGAAGTTGAGGTGAGCGGCCAAAGCCAAGTCTATGATCAGACCACCTTTATTTTGGGTCGATCGATGGTTAAGAGACCATCTGTACTAAAGTCGTCTCTGATCAAACCCACTTGACACAGAGGGTATCAGACTCATTTGGTCAGGCACATAGGGTATTTGGTGTACTGAGGTTTCTAAGAATTAATCAGGTTTCAAAACGTTATTTTAAAATCATCTTTGAATCAACCCGTTTTCCCAATCCTTGCGGAAAAGGAAAACCTAGTCACTGCACTGTTTCCGAGCAACTAAAGAACCTCATAGTTTGCTGAATTCATTTATTTGCGCGTTTTTCTGCTGTTGAAATTTGAGATTTAAAAAAAATCTGAAACATGTAAAATAAACTAGCCACTTGGTTAATGTTGCATGTTAGAAATTAAAAAATCACATCATTGTTATCTTCCTAATTCATAACAAACTAAGGCTCGGTTTTCTTTAATAAATTCAATTAAAATATTTGAATCCTGCTACGGTTCATTCTATTGGAACGATTTCGTATCGTTTAAGCATTTAAGCTATTACAGTTTGGTTAAATTTGTTGTTTAACGTTTCTTGTTTTAGTTGTACCTGGAAGGCAGTTTCGTTCTCGGATAAAGTTACGTACAGTTGGGCCATTACTCCATCTTGCCGTGCATTTTGACTCTAAGAAAAAGTTTTTTTGCAGGTTTTTCTACTATATGTTGCTCTTTTTCTAAGATTCTGAAATGTTTATCAGAGCAGTTTCTTGTTTGTTGGAAAAAAAATGATAAACCTATTTAACGATGCTCTTTTTTTGGAGTTGTGTCGGAAAAAATTTTACTTCTAGAAGTAGATCTCTGGCAGTTTTGTAATTGGTTTTCAGAAAGGAACGTTTAATGCCCGAGGTAATCTGTATGTTGATTCTGTGTGATAGATTAATAGGTAAATTTAGTAGAAAAACTATACAAAAATTTGATTGAGTCAAGACAAGTCATTTGAAAAGGTTCACTCGTGTTTTTAATTGTATCTGACAACGAACCACACATAATGATCTCATTTTAGAAACCATTCTATAGATAACTTTGTTGAGTTGATTTTTGCATGTCAGTCCCTTATCAATTATTACATTTCTCAGATGCTTCCAATAGAGGTCTATTGAATTTGGCATGGTGCAGGATTGGCATTTTTTTTCTTGAAAACCATCAACGCCGGATTCCTCTCACTCAAACTTAATCTGTCTGGTTCATATGTCGTTCTCCTTTGTTCAATGCATCTTCAGTTTGTTGTTGTTAATGAGCTTCATTTTTGATACAATGATTTTAAATTTGCTTTTTTAAAATTTGCTGTATCATCGACCAACTGTAAAATATCACATTTTGTTAAAATACTTCCACTAAAAATGGTGACATAAAAAATAAAAAAGACAAGCCCATAGACAGTTACCTGGGAAAAACGTGAATTGTGATAACCAGAAATTTTTTCCAATCCCAATTTCAACATAATATTTTCTGTCACAAAAAAAAGTTTAGAAAAATAGCTTTTCTGCAAATCCTTATATATCTTAAGGTTTTTCATTTTTCATAGTATGATTTCATCGAGACAGGACGTTTGCTTTTGAAATCCGCAACAATTTTTGTCTGTTATATCTTTAAAATGTAAGCAGTGGGTTGAAAATTAATGTCGTAATCGCTTGAAAATATTTTCTAGATTTGAACTGACTGATATGTGTCGACAGTTTTCTGTTTCCAATTGATCTACTCTCCTAACAGTGGTTACATGGGCTGTTTTAAGAACATGGGAAAAAGATTTTTGTGTTTACTCTTTTATTGGTGGCAAATTGAAATTTAATTCCAATATACAGTTTTTTTATCTTCCAGTGCCCATGCTCTTATATAAACCGATGTGGCCAAATTATGCATAAGTTGATGATCAGAAAAATCAAACTATTGTCATCTGATGACTGGTCGGAGAAAATTCTGGTCCCTGTGATGTCAGGGAAGACGAATTTGGAGAAATTTCTTTCGTTTTTTATAAACCGAGACTCACAACAAAAATTACTTATTATATTGGAAATCTTTCTGTCATCTTCAATAAGATGACTGCCTTTCTCTAATTTGTCAACTTTTCCAATCGTATGTTAGAGGTGGTCTTCTTTTGGAAAAATTCTCATTGTCCTCTTGAAGTAGGGCAGTCCTAAGAAAAGCTTCGAAAGCTCAGCTGAAGTTTTTTCGACTTCCTTTCACAGAACTAATTGAAACTTTGTAACTATTAAAAATTCCTGGATTTTTTTTTCTTTCACGCAATAAAGATACGTTTTTTTTTGCATTTATGAGCCATGTACTTTTTGTCAACCATATTTTGTTGTTTTTTTGGTGATACTTTCTAACAACTTCAAGAGTGCATGAAAACTCATATTGTGTTTAAGAATCTTGTTGAAATTAGGAAATTTTTGTTTGGGCTCATTTGCCTCTTCTTTTTATGACCAGTCCTGTAGCACAATGTCACGATTGAAATTTGGTCTAAAAACTTAATTGATATTGACTATCAAAAAATTTTTTTCTTACATCTGTGAACCTTTGTTCATCATGAGTGTTTCAAAATTGTGATCAGACCAACTCCAAGAATCGGCTCTAGAATAATGGCTTCAAAAATTTGGTTTGTTTGATAAAAAAATGTTTCCAGTAGTCATTAATATGAAAACGTTTTACTTTTTCCCGATGTTTCGATTTGCAATTTTCACAATCAGAAAATGTTTCCAGTGACAAAACAGGCGGCACCGCATCCATTATTAGATTTGAATAACACAAGTACTTATAATTTTCTTTTGTTTCACATATCATAACCAAAATGAGCTATCATTACGACACAGAGGTTTACCCAAATCGTCACGGGCAGATATGCCCAATGCGTGCATCTCGTATTCGTTTTTATTATGTTAATAAAATGAAAATGGAACAGTGTTGCGGAAAGTAGTTACTTTAGCAGAAACCAGCAAAATTGAATAGAAATTAGCAACCCGTGCTCGCAGAAGTGTCCTAATCCTAGCCGCGAAAACAAGTACAAACTTTATATCCTATTTTTTGCACGGCTTGTATCATGCATCTGCTCCTTTTATGTATTGATTTTTTGCACGCAATGTAGCTCGATTTTGGATATAATCCGCAATTAAGCCTAACTTAATTACTAAGTATTTTATTTAACCTAATTTATTAATACTAGTAGCACTTTATTACTATTTAATTACTACTTATGGTACTTTTTTACTACTTATTGCTTTTTTTAAGTACTATTTATTACTACTTATTAAAATTTGCCAGTCCCACATTGATATACACATCATTAGATGTGCGAGGGACTTTTCAAAAAAAAAAATCATTTTCTGTGGTTGCATGTATTTAAGCATGTATTTAAGCATTTCTGTGGTTGCACTTTAGAGCTTTGCAAGCTTGAATTAAATCTTTATTAAAAAGCTTATTGCATGCTCAAAAAGCGCGCAAAGAATAGATACCTAAATTGAGCGGAATCGTGCTATAAAACTTGTAATCTACTTTTGGTTCCGAATGTTCTTTTATTTCACAAATTTGGCGGAACCACTTTTGTGAAAAGTAAGATACAAAGGATGTCTCCTAATTTCGTTCATGATTTGTATCTAGTTTTCTATCCAGTTTTACTAAGGCGGAAATTTTGGGGTATACCTCTGCGTCGTAATGATACAAGTGAACTCCATTCTTCTTTAATTGATGTTGTTCTTCATCTTGTCTATTCATCCAAATGCCTGATCATGACATCGTATTTAGGAATCGTATTAAATATCCTAGTTATTGTTGTCCATGATCTCGAACAACACTAATGCAGTTTGTAAAACCACCCGGGTCGAGGTGTCATCGCTAAAAATTGCTAAAAGATGTAAAATTTGCGTTGAATTTGAGTAAGATTTGCGCTCAATGCGATGAATGCGGTGAAAAAAAATTGAGTGTTGCAAATATTTTTCACCGCATAAGCGCTGAAAGAAAATTTTTCACCGCTACCTGCAGAATGCGGTGAAAAAAAATTTCAGCGCTAACAGCAGAATGCGCTGAAAAAAAATTTATCGCCACCATTAAAATGCGGTGAAAAAAATTTTCACCGCTAAAATTGCAAAACTTATAGATATTTACCGCCAATTTCAACGCTTATGTTGACATTTAGGATCGATGTTGACATTCAGGTGGTGAGTGGTTCAAAACCGTGTACGGAAGTTTCTTTTTTGTAAGAAATCCGATGAAAAAAAAATTCACCGCTAAAAACCGCAAATCTTACAAAATTCACTGCTTTCACCTCATTCAACGCTAAAAGATGTGGGGGCTTTGCGGTGAAAAAATTTTTTTAACCACTATTCAACGCTAATCTTCAATTGTTTTTGACAAAACTTCGACCGGGCATTCGCGAGACCGAGAATTGTCCGAAGTATTTTCTTAAAATTTTGAGCATAAAATTAGGCTAACAGAAAGTTCAGTAGAGTCTGCCTAGAACGCAAGACAGTCCCACCAGAGGTAGCTGGGAACACAAAATATTTGTGTAGCCGGGTCGAGGTGTGACCGCAAAAATTGCTAAAAGATGTAACTTTTACGTTAAAGTTTTATTGTTTATTTTAAAAATTTAAGATTTCCACTCAATGCAGTGAAAGCGGCAAAAAATTTCACCAATAGAAACTGCCAATCTTACTATAAATCACCGCTTACAATTTAGCAAATGATAAATTGAATATGATTTTAACGCAAAATAAGACATAGGAAATTAAGACAGATGGAGAACAGTCATAGACAACGAGACTGCAAAGCAAGAGATTTGAGGTTCAAACATTGTTGAGGCGGCCTTTTTTTGTTTGAGCTGATAAAATCACAGCTAATCTTTCATGAATTCTCCTTTTTCACCTCTAAAAAATGCTGGCGCCTTGTCACTTTCCCAAATCCAGATGTCAGCGCATTATTTTTTAACAAATGCGCTGAATGCGCTGAAATGCGCATATTTTAAAAAAAATTTAGCGCATTGTTTTTGCATAATAATAGGTTGAGATGGGCTGAAACTTTGTATTAAATGCCTTCAGTTTTCAGCGAATTTCTGAAATTAATTCAGTGGATTTAAACGCTTTTTGGTATCAAATCCTGACTTTGTACCATTTAATATGATCTGACATTAACAATTGTTTTGTAAAAGATGCGCCAAAAATCGCTAAAATTCGTTGAAATTGTGATAAATGCGCTGAATTTTCAGCGCTTAATTTACATAATGTCAGTCCATTTTCTTTAGAAAATCTTCATTAAAAACCAGCTCGAGTTGGAAGAATTTCAGGAACCGATGAAGCAGTGGATTAAGTCATGCGCATGGAACTGGACAGCTGGAGGCGAGTTTCCGTCAACGCAAAAGTTTTCAAAAAGCAGTGGTTTCCAGCACATTGCTCGTAAAATGTCAATGCTTTTCAGCGCACATCAGCGATTTATTATATCGGGTTCTTGTGCTGATATTTTGCCGAAAAATTATTGCATTTTAGCGCTTTTCTTACATATTTTTTAAAAAAAGTTTTCGACCCATGTTGTTACGGGACTGCTGTGCAACAATCAATTCAGAAGTGAAACTTGAAAAAACATTGACTTTGTCCTTATCGCAACCAAAACGAGTTGGTTGTTCCCGCAACTTAAAACTGATTTAAAAAACTTAACAAACTGTCCAGAACAATGTAATTGAATCCTTATCTACCTTCTCTTACATTTTATGGTTTACCCCTCGTTCAAAGAACAAAACCTTCCTTGCCCAAAACAATTTTGGGGACAAAAGTCTCCCCTGTTACTGGCAAATAGTTTCCTTGTTCCAAAACTTGTGCGACGCACTGAAGAAAGCATCAGCGGTCAGTGCAACCATCAAGTGCGGAGCAGAGTAAACGGAACCCAAAAGCTGGCAGCCGGTCAAGACAAAGAAGAGTACACAGAAAAGACACAGAAAAGACACAAAAAAAAGAAAAGACAAGCAGCGACGAAGCCAAGTTTGGGTTACAAACGTCACCCCGACGAGAGGATCTAGTTTTTTTTACTGGTTTCAGACGTCACCAGCAGAAGTACGCCCGAGGTGTCAGACGTTACCTCTGGTGTTCTGTTCCCCGGTTAGAGCCATCCAAAATCTCTACTTTTTTCTCGACAAAAAGCCTCCAAAAAATTTGTCCCCCAAAAAAACTTTTTTGTTACTATAACACCTCGATTCATAAACCTTGACTATTTCCTTCATTTTCAAAGCGAGTAAAGACTAGTTCCTTCATTTTTCAAATTCTCTCATTTTCAGAGACAAATCTGCAAAAAATCAGAGAAATGTTCCTTAAATCAGAAAATTCAAAAAACACAATTTCGTTTTCTGACTACATATCCGTTTCAATTGCGGAAAAAACTATTAAACCACTCTTTTGAATTAGTTTGTAATCAAGACAGCTATTTGCATCAATATATCCAATCAGTATCATATGAATAAGAAATGTCGGAGAAAATTTTTTGATTTCAGAAAACTCAAAAATCACAATTTAGTTTTCAGACTACATATCCGTTTGAATTGCGGAAAAAACTATTAAACCACTCTTCTGAATTAGATTTCGATCAAACCAAAAGCAATTTTGATCGATATATCACATCGGCATCATATCAATAAAAAATGTCAGAAAAAATTTTTTGAATTCCGAAAATTCAAAAAACACAGTTTAGTTTTCTGATTACATATCCGTTTGAATTTTGGAAAAATCTATTCAGCCACTCTTTTGAGTTAATTTTCGATCAAACAAAAAGCTAGTTTGACCGATATATCACAACAGCATCATATCAATAAGAAATGTCAGAAAAAATTTTTTGAATTCAGAAAATTCAAAAAACACAATTTAGTTTTCTGACTAAATATCCGTTTAAATTGCTAAAAAAAAACTATTAAACCACTCTTCTGATTTGGTTTCCGATCAAACAAAAAGCCACTTTGATCGATATATCACATCAGCATCATATCAATAAGAAATGTCAGAAAAAGCTTTTTGAATTCAGAGAATTCAAAAAACACAAATTTTTATTCTGACTACATATCAATTTGACTTGCGAAAAAAACTATTAAACCACTCTTCTGAATTAAACTTCGATCAAACAAAAAGCCACTTTGATCGATATATCACATCGGTACCATATCAATAAGAAATGTCAAAAAAGAATTTTTGAATTCAGAAAAATCAAAAAATACAATTTAATTTTTTGACTACATATCCGTTTGATTTGCGGAAAAACACTATTAAACCTTTCTTCTGAAATTGATTTCGATCAAACAAAAATCCACTTTGATCGATATATCACATCGGTATCATGTCAATGAGAAATGTCAGAAAAAAATTTTTGAATTCAGAAAATTCAAAAAATACATTTTAGTTTTCTCAATCCATATCCGTTTCAATTGCCAAATAAACCATTAAAACACTCTATTGAAAAAATTTGCAGTAAAAAAAGCCATTTCCATCGATTTATCCAATCAGTATCATATAAATGAGAAATGTCAGAAAAAATTTTTTGAATACTGAAAATTCAAAAACACAAGTTAGTTTTCTGACGACATACTCATTTGAATTGCCAAATAAACCACTAAACAAATCCCTAAAGCAAGTTATTGTCAGTCGGTTTGATAGTTTTACCTGTATAGGGAAGTAAAAAGAAAGTCTTTAGGCGCCACACCAAATATCAAAACTTTCATTTGACGAAAATAAATACCATTTTAAAAAAAAAAAATCCAAAACTTGATTTTTGGCAGAAGTCCTCGGTCTCAGACTTTGCCGTCTGCGAAGTTCCTTTATCCCTATTGGTTTTAGACGTTACCATCACCAGAAGAGGAGTTTCCGAAGAAAATTGGTTCCAGTAGTCACCAGAAAATTTGATAATTTTTTTCCTACTCTCAATTATTTGGAAAGGCAGATCTCAGACGTTATCTTTCGGAGAGAGCTTTGAAAGTTAGATACAGTCAATGCATATTAAAATTAACGGAGAAAGATTGAAAAACAACAGATAAAGTCACACGGTTTTAAAGAAAACGGAAAAGTTTTTGCAAAACCCGAAAAAAGACAATACACCAAAGAGTTCTAAAGATTTCCACAATATGACTCGTCTCTGCAATTTTCTAGCATTCAGTAGCCCCTCTGTAACTGTTGTTGTCTAAACGCATCGCATTTTTACAAATTTCTTATCTTTAGCCGTCACAACAACAATAAAAACCTAGGAAAAGAACAGGTTTCAAAGTTATAAATTCGCAAAAACTGTGAGAGGTATTTATTAATCATAGTGCTCGGTTAGGGTTAGGGAGCTAAGGAAAATTTTTTTGGGTAGTTTTATAATTTTTCTGATTGGTTATTTATTCTTATTTGAGATAAACAGACGAGTTTACTGAAGTTTTCAAGAAAAAGGATTTTAATGTAACAATTATTTGAGTTCTGTGCTAATATTGGTTCAACTGCATAATTGTAGCAAGGCACAGTTTTCCTGTAAACCCTAGTAGCCACACACACTAGTTCAAACAATTAAAGCCAGCTTTTTAAGGGAAGTTTGTGTTAATTCAACAAAAAACAAGCAAATATTTAGGTCTGTTGAACGAAAAACGGTTAAAACTCGCGAACGTTCGGAAAAGCTTTTAGATTTTTTCAGTGCAAAAAGCTAGATTTAGCACACAAAACACATCCTAGGACATCATTTTTGGCGAAAATTGCGTCGCTGGTCTTTTGAACAAGAAAAAACTAGGATCCTTAGCATTCAAACCTTAGACAACTTTTTTAAATCAAAAATTTGCGTCGCTCCGGATCTCAAAGCCTTTTTTCACCTTCAGTAACGAGCTTCTTCACCAACAGCATCAAAAATGAGCTTCAACAAAACAAAAGCCACCAAGATGTCGAAGCAGAACAGCGCTGAATGTCAGTTTGTCATCAATATATTCAAAGTGACAGAAATGTCAATGAAGAAACTGCTCGATCTCCTTGAGAAAACTGTAGAGCAGAAAAGGAGTTTCCGATCAAAAAAAGAAATCCCTAATAGGAAATTCGTGAAAGTCTTCTAAAATCGAAAAAAAACCTTGAAAACCAAACAAATGCTCCCAATCCTGTTCCCTACTTTGACAAAGGTACCAGCCAGGAATTCATATCTTCAAAAAGATTAGGGAAATTCGAAATTGCCTCCAATCTGGTAAATAGAGATGTCCTCGAAATTGAAACAGCTCAAATGAACTTGAGTGACAACTTTAACACGTCGCAGAACCTTTTGAATCTAATGCCAAATTTGAACCTTTCAAGCAATCACTTATTTTCAAACCCCTTCAATTTGGCAGATCCAACTATTCAATTACATGCAGATGGTCTATTTGCCCAAATCTCGGCATTGGAGGAAACCTTTGATTTAAACTCGCCAAAGCAATGAAACAATCAGGATTCATTCGCCAACAGAAATCCTCAATATCATAATTTTCCCAATCTGCAACAGAATTTTGGACCTTTTCAAGTTCAAATAGGAACAAATGGATACCCCGATAGTCAACTGTTGAAGTTTGATTGGCCTAAACTCCCCTGCTTACCCACAGTGGCAAACAGAACCTCAAATCTTCCAAGTAAAACTGATAAAATAGTCTTAGAAAACAATTGCCTACAGTCCTATCAATGTATTAATCCTATAACTGGGGTACACTCCACAAGTGTCCCTCCAATTACCATGCAACTCATGGAACAACCGCATCAAAATACCGTCTTAAATCTTGCAGCTCCTAATTTTCAGCCAAACCAGGTAGCTTCACAATCAAACGTAATTTCAGCTCCTCTGCAATTTCCACAACCTGTGAACAGTCAACACGGCCTCGTCAGCTCAGGCCTTTCAATTAAATCAAAAAAAGTTACGACCCAGTCAGTTGTGTAACAACCAGTTTGTTCCTGGCTCTCAAATTCAATCAAACCTTCAAACCCCAGTGACCTCCTCAATCCATGGCCCAATGTGCATTAATCTACAGCTAAATCCTGATTGACAAAATCAGTTCAGCCAGCTTTTAATCAAACAGAGTTTACTATCCACTGTCAATCAACATATTAGCTCAGTACACTCGAACACTAATGTAACAGAGGAAAGAGGAAATAATGATTTCAAACAATCAATCAAATTGCCACCTCTGAAACTTCAGAATTTCAATGGTAACCCTATCCACTTTCACGAGTGGATCAATAACTGCAACACAATGATTCACAACAACACTTCCATTACAGACACGCATCGTATAACCTACTTGCAGAATTCTGTAAGTGGGAAAGCAAAGGACTTGATTCATGCTTACTCCTGCGATCTACCTTATTATCAGACAGCACTGAATGAACTAATCTGACATTTCGGTGATCGTACTATAGTTGCTAATGCGTTCAATAACCAGCTCAAAAACTGGCAAATGAATTTCCAAAATAAGCAAAGCTTCAGTGCTTTTTCCTCATTTTTGAAAAGACTTATGCAAGCTTTCCAATACCTTGGCTTTACAGCAGACCTCCAGTCTACAACACTCATTAAGAAAACCAAAGAGAAAACACCACATCATTTGGTTCTGAAATGGACTGAACATTGTCTTACCGAGCTCAGCTCAGACCCGACTCTCGTGGATTTTCAACAAAGGTTAGAGCTCCAAGCTCAAATCTACGACAAAGTGAATCGAGAAAGCAATCAACGAACCATCAGTTCTCAAGCCTCAAAGTTTGTCAACTTGAACAACCTGCACACCCAGCCATACAAAAGCAACCTCCCATTGACAGTCAACAACGAGTCAGCGGAAAACAGTAGAAAACATTGGACCTTTGCGCCTCAGCAAAAACAACCGTCAATTTCACAAAACGTTCCATATAAAACTTTTAACACAAAATGATCTTGTGAAAAGTACAAACAAGAACACAGCATTGCCACTTGCCCTGAGTATCAGTTGTGCTCACCAGGTGATCGATCCAACTTTGTCAGCCAAAACAATTTGTGTACAAACTGCTTGAGCAACAAACACCACAAACAATCGTGCCCATCGCAAAAACGATGTCAGGTTTGCAGTGGATTCCACCACACATCTCTCCATGATCCTGCTAAGCAAACCAAACGCCCTAAAGCAGCCTTTTCTTCTGTAGTTGTTTCTGGTAGCAATCCAACAGCTTCTTCTAGTAGTAAAGATTCAAGTCAAAATCCAAAAACATCTTCTCAACAGAAAAGTCAAACGAACAGAACCCCCAACAGCCGTTATGGCCAAACTTTCAACAACCCAAGCCATCAAAACGTGCAACAACGTAATTTAAACGGCAATGCAATTAACCAATCGTTAAGCATTAACAAGTGCTCAGAAACACCAAAAAATTGGTATGAGCAATTGCAGCTTATTGGGGTTTCATTCCTCAAGGGGGATAAAGCATTCGATACCTACGCCCTCATAGATCCCGGTAGCCAATTCAGCTTTGTATTGGAGGCCATAGCTGAATTTCTTGAGCTTCCCCGTGAAACTCAACAGTCAGTACCACTTCAATTTCTCAATACAGAGAACAGCATGTCCCTCTCAAAAATTGTTGAGCCAGTCAGATTAACTCCATATAAGTCAACTGAAATATCGTTTGAATTATCTCGAACGTTCAGCATCCTGTCCCTGAACGTCGCAGCTGCCAAAATTTTTGAATTTAATCAAATTTGTGATGCCTTCAACAGTTTGCGCCACATTTATTTCCCAAATATTGCCGATGGCAAAATCGGCGCCCTCCTCGGTGTTAATGCATTTGCATTCACCTACCCTACACATGTTAAACCTGGCAATCAAAATCAACCGTTTGGTGTGAAAACTAAACTTGGTTGGACCCTCGCCGGTGAATATGAGAACCGTATCTCAGCCACCACTCAGCAGCCCGCAAGTCAGCAGATGAAGAAATCTATTTTCCATGTGTCAAGAAACAGAACAGATGAACCCGGACTTGACGAACTTGTTCAACAGTTCTGGAGTATTGAAGCAGATGGCATTCAGAAGGACCGTGAACAAATTTACACAAAACAAGAAGAACAGTTCCTTGATATTTTGAAGAACTATCAATCACGATGGTGAGAGATATGAAATCAAACTGCCCTGGAAAAGTTGGAAAACAACTTCTATTCTGCACTGAATAAAGTCAAAAGCCTCAACACACGCCTTCAGCATAAAAATTGGTTGAAAGAAAAATACAATAAGACTCTCTTGACAGACCTTGAGAAAAACTATGTCAGACCGGTGGAAATGCAAGAGCCTCAACCAGAAAGAATTTGGTACCTGCCACTCCATCCTGTGGAAAATAGCAATAAGCCTGGAAGAGTCCGCCGAGTTGCAAATGCCGCTTCAAAATTCCGCGGCAAATCGCTTAATTCAAACCTTCTTACTGGACCCGATCTCCCTAATAACCTTTTAGGTTTCCTGGTGAGATTTGGAGAACATCCCGTTGCAGTTCTTGCGGACGTCGAGAGCATGTTTATGCAAATCGCCATCCATAAGATTGATCAATCTGCTCTTCGATTTCTCAGGCTAGCAGTTATTCAGATACAACAATAGCAATTTACCAGACTCATCTTTGGAGCAAGTTGCTCGCCTTCGTGCGCAATATAGTTCTTAACCATTGTGCCAAAGATAACATTCAACATTTCCCAGAGGCCCTCAAAGCCGTCAGAAAACACTTGTGTTAAATGGAATCTTGAGAAAGCCTGCTTTCTTTTGAAAACCCTCACGGATTTCCCAAAATATGCCTTAACGTACACTCAACGTAAGATCTTCAGTCTTGTCTCCTCGATCTCCGACCCAATAGGGATAATGTCGCCATCAACGATCCGTTTCAAAATAGTTCTTCAAGAACTGTGGAAACTTGGGAAAAATGGGAAGAACAAATTGCCCCTCAAGTAGTTAAACCACTTCAAAAGAATTTGGACTTTTACTTTTCTTCACCAGCAGTGACATTGAACAGAACTCTCAATAAGAGTTGCCATTCAACAGAAAGTGAAAATGAAATCCATATATTTGTCGACGCCTCAGCTGTAGCAGTTGCAGCCTTTGCATACTAGAAAACAGTTCCTAACTTAGCCACTGATGTTGAAACTTGTTACTTAATAGGCAAATGCAAAGTTGCACCAATTAAACAAATCAGCATACCCAAATTAGAGTTGGAAGCCGCAGTCATCGGAGTGCGCATTCTTTCAACCATCATGAAAGAGTCATCGTTTCACATTACTCGTTCTACACTCTGGGCAGATAGTCAAGTAGTACTTGATGGGTTATACACAACCAAGAAGCAGCCTGTTTTTGTTGCGAATTGCCTCAAAGAAATCCTTGCATCAACTGATGCTTACCAATGGAAAAACATTACCACCAAAGAAAATCCAGCTGACCACGGGACCCGTGGTCTCAATCCAGACGAAATACCAGCCATTTGGCTAACAGCGCCAGCATTTTTTTCCACAAGACAGCACAGTGCTGCTGAAAACTCTCCAAAGCATGTGTTAGCAACGCATGAAATTTCACGCAATTTGTCGGAGCAAATATTCGACCCGACACGATTCTCAACTTGAAACAATTTGCTCCTGACATTGACAACAGTCTTCAACTTGGTTTTTCGGATCAGAAAACAAAGACCTAAAGATCAGCAGTACATAACAGAAGACGTCATTCTTGCAAGAAATTGGCGGATCAAAATGTCGCAGCAAATATTCTTCTTCTCAACAATCCAAGCTCTGAAACTTGGTTCAAGGATAGATTCAAAGTGCAAAAATCCGTTCTCTCAACCCAATGTTGGAAAACAATGGAGCCTTCGGTCATGCGGAAGGTTGCAATTTGCGCCAGATAACTTCGAAGTCGAGAAATTTCCGATTATACTGCACGCAAAAGACAAGATGGCGAGATTCTATATGGAGCATGCACACAACGTTTGCGTTCACCAAGGAACAGAGCCAGTAAAAGCTTTTGTGCAGCAAAGATGCCCTATTATTGGACTCAGAAACACTTTTGAGTATAAAGTACCGATGTTTTCTCTGCAGACGATTTGCCGCTCAAAACATTCAACCCGTCATGGCTCCCCTTCCTGCCTGCCGTTTTCCGACAGACTCTACCCAGTATCCTTTCGCGAGCAGCGGAGTCGACTTTTTTGGATCCTTCTATATAGAAGATGCCAAAGGACAGATTGAAAAACAGTACGGCCACATCTTCACTTGCCTAGTTACTAGGTGTGTCCATCTAGAAGCTTGTCCCGATCTCAACACTGACACTTTTGTAAACGCTTATCGACGTTTTGTAAGCCGCAGATGTCAGCCAACAACAATGCTTAGTGACAATGGCAAGACATTTATTGGTGCATCTGAGGAACTAAAAAGATCTGTGAAACGTCTCGACAACGACAAAATCTACAAAGCAATGGCAGCAACAAACACAACCTGGAAGTTCAATCCTCCCTATGGACCTCATTTTGGCGGTATTTGGGAGCGCTTGATCCAGACCGCGAAACGCACTCTATTGATCATTCTAGACTCCAGAAGATTGTCGCTTGATGTGTTCAGGACAATTTTGGTCGAGACTGAAGCTATATTGATCTCCAGACCACTAACGATTGTCACTGAGCTTCCGGAAAATGAAATGCGTCTCACGCCAAACCATTTTCTGACCAATAGACCGTTCAGTTCTCTCCCACCAGGAAAGTTCGACAGCCAAGAACCCACCAGTTTCAAGTCTTGGAAGAATGTGCAGCAAATGGTCAACCATTTCTGGAAACGACTCGTCAGGAAGTATCTTCCGACACTGTTAAAGAGGTCCAAATGGAGCGATAGTGGCCAAACACCACTGAGAGTCAACGACATCGTTTGGATTCTGAAAGATATGACTACACGTGGAATTTGACCCCTTGGACGTGTTCTCGAAGTCTACGCTGGACGAGATGGACAACACCGTGTGGTGAAGGTGAAAAAGGCTTACTGCACGTACGTTCGCCCGTTCTCCGCGCTCGCACGCGTTTTGGCTGATTAGTCTATTTTTTCTTGACCTTTTTCCGAAACGGTTCTCTAGGCAACTTGTGTTACACCCTCTTTGACGATCTGGTCAACCGTCTGTGATGAGTTAGTTGGCCTCCTCTTTCCCCTGGAGCATGTTGTGCAACAATCAAGTCAGAAGTGAAACTTGAAAAAACATTGACTTTGTCCTTATTGCAACCAAAACGAGTTGGTTGTTCCCGCAACTTAAAACTAATATAAAAAACTTAATAAACTTTCTAGAACAATGTAATTGAATCCTTATCTACATTTTCTTACAGGGACCATTGAAAATGGTTTCACTTCTATTCATTGCAAATCTAAAACTAAGTTTTAAACAAAAACAAAACCTCAACCTGTATGAGTTAAAGCATATGAACGCTCTAAAATCTGATTAACTGTATAACTGCGGCGTAAACTGTACAACTGTTAAAATTTCTGATGCAAAATTTTTATCTTTGAATTTATTGAAATTTGATTTAACAGGTATAAATATTTCTGCATTTCTTTTATTTAGTTTTTCTAAATAGAAAATATAATGGGTACTCTGAAGACAAGATTATATATGGCAGAGACAGTGAATTTAATTCATAACTGCAACAATTTGGATTTCGCTGACAATAGTGCCCAGTACAAAGACCCAGGTTAATATTTCCGTGTTTTAAACCATTTGAATAGAATAAATAGAAAGCTAAATTGAATTAAAAATTCCTGAAATTGAACGTATTTGGTTGAAGCAGTCAAAAGATGATAAAGGAGTTTCTGCTGACTTGACGGGATCTTCTTTGTTTTCAAGTTGGCCAGGATGATAATCATAATGACTTGATAAAACATGCCAGTTCGTGCTAAGATCAGAGAATTCCGGTTTTGGTTCAACTGATATACAAGCACTATTTCATATAATATTGTCTGAAACCTGAATATAGCTCGCTTCTTTTGAAAAAAAAACTCACATGAAAGGGAAAACCACGCAATATTTCTCCAAGATATTGAAAGCAGTATTTTGGTTCTTGCGAAAACCAAGACCCTGTGTGGACTTGGAAAAAGTTTTGTGGATATTCAAGATTTGGTGTGGAATTGACGAGTATAATGTGGGTATTCACAGTGAGTTTTCATGATAAAGAAATTTTCTGGCGATAATGGTATAAACGTTGCATACATTCTTTTTCGTGGCCACTTTTTCATTTTATTCATCGTTGTTCTTCGAACATCATTTCTTTTTTTTTTGGGGGGGGGGGGTCTTAGAGAAAAGGTTAGTTTGAGCCCGCGTTTTTGGAAAGTTGTTGCAAAATGTTTACCGGGGTCTGTCTTTTATTAGACTGGATGATATTTGAAACTAAATCTGGTTATATGTTGTATTTCTCGTCTCGGATGATCTGATCAGTGGTCCATTACCTTCACAAACGAACAGTGGCCCATTGCTTTTGGCTCAAAAAAGTTTTATCAGAGGTTTTATCATTAAAGGTTTTGCACTTCAGACATTTTTAGAAACTGTAAACTGTAAGCAAGAAATTTATAAATTTGCAAGAATCCTATAGGACGTTGAGAGTTTCGCATTACTAAATATGAAAAACTTCTAATGCCCATTTTTTGCAAAAGATGAAAAGATAGTAAAAGCTCCAAAGTCGGCGAAACCTGTAAAATATTTAAGTCAAATGGTCATATAGTACAACTGCAAAAACTCTTCCGCGTACTACCATTGTTTCGACTGGCTTGTTTCGACAGGAAGCTTGTTTGAAACAACTAAAAAATGAAAATGGAGTTTTGAAGAAAGCAAAAATTTGTCGTTAAATCCGTGAACGATTCCGTTGTTTCATTTCATTGGCTTAATTTTTTATAATCAACTTATTTTTATAAGCATAATGATATTTCGAGAATCTACTTAAAAAGTGGTTTTTTTGTTATTTTGATTATGAATTTCTCGTGGTTTTACATTTGTTCATTTGTCGTGCAAAATTGTGACACAATAAACGCATCGAAGTTGCAGGGGTAAAACTAAATTGTCTTTGAGGCAAGATGAAAACAATTAGGTACTTTTAATTTGAATGACTTACTTCAAAAGACTTTCTGCACAAAAATAAAAACTCTGATTTACAACCAGACTTGAGTCTCAGCGCTGAACCAGCACATTTCAAAAGTAAAATTGTAATTCAATTCTGAAACAATTTATCTTCAGATTATTTTAAGTTTATTAATAGGCAGTATTTCTGCACAGTATTTCTTCATGATTATATTGAGGTCATAGAGTTCGCCCAGGCTAAACTCATCCCGTATAGTTCAAAAAATACTAATGCCCCAAAACTAAGTAATACTTTCGTAGCTTATAATTGGTAATTACTATAGTAGTATACACACTATTTATGCATAAGCTAGTTTGTAAGCAATTATCACAAAGCCCATTTAGCTTAGTGGTTACGACTTGCTGCGCATATTAATTGTCACAAGTAACCACGCGGAAGTTTGAATTGCATTTAAAGCAAAATTTGTTGGCGGGAGTTAAGCTGAGCATATTAATTTTTCTGAAGTAAATTTCACTCAAAAATCAGACTGGCCAGTGTAAATTGTGACATGAGCAGAGTTCTGGCCATCCTAATAAACAGAATGTCTTTACACTGATTCAGCCTTGATTTGCTCTGCCAGCAACTTCCGGGCAATAAAAGTTGAATTAGTAGTTTGAATTTTAAATAGGGTTTTGTATAGATTTGGTTGCTTTATGCAAAAATGTTAAAGCCAAAATTTCAATAATTTAGTGATATTTCTCGATATTTTTCAGATATTTCTTGATTTTGCTCAGAACGAATAACTTCACCATGGTATTATGTATTAGACATTTGCTGAGCATGTTCTTCCCTTTGTGCTAAATATATTCAATTTGACCTTTTCTTAATTCCTGTATCAATTTAAAATTTTTGGAGATTAATTGTCCCAGTCATTTTCCATCCCTTGCTTCATTGGCGATGCAATTATTCAGTGAAGGAGTCTTTTGTCAGCTAAATATGGGCATTCTTTACAACTCAGGATAATAGAATTTGTTATAAAAATCAACGCCCACATGCAAGCAAGCGTTCTGGTTAACTACTAAGAGTCAAATTTAATTAAAGATATCAGTAGAAGTTATAAAACTTTTTGTTTCACACATGGATATCTAATTTTTCGGAAAATATTTTTTGGCTGACAATGTTTCAAGTGATGTTGTTCTGTTAATGCATTGAGATATGGAAGCCTATATTAATTTTCTTCAAATGGAAACTCAAGTTGGTTTGACAATAATTTTGCGATGAAAATGGTTAAAATTTTTCGTCATTAATCATTGAAATAAACCAATTCTAAATTCCGCTTGTTGTTTTTTCTATTCTAATACTTACTTGGAGGAAAAATCAGATCATCGTAAAAGACAGAAAAAAATATACCCAAAAGTATTAATGATATTAATTAAGGATATTAATGAAAGAGGAAAGGAAGCGTAATGCCAAACGAAGAGTGTTGTGGATAACTAAAAAAGAAAACGCTATCAAAATGTTGAAAGAAAAAAAACTTCAACTACGTCTCTTGCGTTGCAATATTTTGCCCGTCTCGCAAAATCGACAGTTATCTTGCAAATTCCTTCATTTTTTGAAATCTATCATGCACAATTTTTCGAGATGGTGCGTAATCTTAAGCGACTGTTGCAAGAATTTGTCAGGATCTTGTAAGTTATCCGTTGATAACAGGCTTGGGAAGTTAATCTGTTTTAACCTGCCGGAGTCGGAAATAAAAGTTTTGCAAGATTCTAGTGAGACTAACTCTGTCTTGAGTAACTTTATCTCGCAAGATTAGCTTTGTTCTCGACTAGGCTCTACTTTAAAACTTGCCTTTAATGAGAATTATAATCGAACTATGTTAGGTAAAGCAATCGGACATTCAAAGCAAAATGACCACTGGGAGATGGTGCCGTGTATTCATTAATACATCAATGAAAACACTACTCGTCCGCATATAACCTGATCACACTGATCATCTTTTGAATGAGCTAAAGCGTGATCAAAGACATTGATTTTTGATATAATTCATTGAATTTTGATCTTGGTTGCTCGTATTCACGCCGCCGTTTTAGATAACAAATGTCTAAACAAAACTGAACAAGTAGTAGTGAAAATGCCTGGTTTGTAACGGGGGGGGGGGGACCTGTCCCCCCCCGTTACAATACAGGCATGGTCTTTTTTAGGTATCCTCTTAGAATTTCTCTGACTTAGAGTGGAATAAAACTTAGCTGTTTCATTTAGTTCTTCGAACAGTTTCATGCTTTGACTTGAAATTTGTTTTCCCCTTTGTAACCGGGAAAGTTGGTTGGTGTTTGTATAAACAATTTCTGCTTTCTTGTCTCAGCTTATCAAAGATAAAAGTACAAGTGAATTTAATTAGCTTCAAGGCGTTAGTCCAAACTTTAGCTTCTAATCAATAACCGTTAGGAATAAAGGAAATACGGGCTAATTTTGCCCGGCATATTATCAGCACACATACAAAACTTTTATTCCATAAATTTTACCAGTTCTGTTCACTAAATTACCAACATGCAAAAAGTTTAAAGCAAGTTTTTAATTGCTTTTAATTGGAGTCAGTACTAGATTCATATAAAATTGCACGCCGTGCACGCTTGTGAGGAACAACTGGGGTTTCCTCGTCGCTCTCTTCAGCTTCAAATAAAATGAATTCGTTATGACTGGGTGTGCGTGGTTCCTCGCTCACTTCACAGCTATTTACTTCCAACTCACTTTCATTGTACGTGCGTTGAAGGAAACCCCAATCTGTCTCCTTGAAACTGTTGTCTGACCTATCACCCAGCGTGCTTGAATTCAAACTTTGTATTTCCGGACGTTCGTCGCCGTTACCAAGAGTAGTTTCTGCCCCTTCAGAATTGTTGGTGTTGTCCATATTTACGTCCCAGTTATCCAGAATTTCACGCATAAAAATGTCGTCTACAATTTTGTAGTGGCCAAAAGGTAAGCTTGTTATACCGTCGTCAAAAGTAAAGCGTTTATCATCGTAGGCGGACAAACAAATTTTGATCGTGCGTACTGTAAAAATGTCATGTTTTTCTGACGCTATGCGGTAGTTCGGTGCACGTTCAGTTGATTGTTGCTCAAGGACTTTTTTGAAAGACTGGTGATTGAATAAGCGTTGTGTGGAGAGGGATATGCCCTTCATGCTCTTTTTCTGGGTATCTAAATGAGAAAAACAAACATTTTCGCCGTTTTTTACTGGAATTTTTTATGCCCTTTGGTTTTATATTAAAGAATTTTGAGTTGTTTGCTTGGATTAATCATATCTAGAAGTCTCAGAATTTTAAAGAACATAATTGCAAAGTTTTTTTGGATAAGTAAAACAACTGGAAAAACATACCTGCTGTGATTATGGAGTACATCTTGGATTTGATTCCAACAAATTCTGTCATTACTGATCCTGCCAGTTCATCTTTGAATTTGAGGACTTTCTTTTTATTGGTCGGGTTGTAGAGGCTTGATTCCTTTGGGTAGTTCGAAAAATCGAATTCTTTAGAGAGAGTGGGATTGTTTTTTAGGTCAGCGTAGAGGTCTTCTGTCATAATTGCATACGTCAGGGAGTCTGTATCACTGTACAAAAATTTGCAAGCAAAGTTTTCTTTCATTATTTTATAATGAAACCTGAACATAAACATTTTGGAGAGATCCAGTATTGTGGCTCCAATGATCAACGGCTTTGACCAAGTGAACTCAGTGCGACGAAGAGTTACTGCAGCCAGGTTCGGGTTAAAGATTTTGAACGACTTAAAGTTAAACTTTGAACTTTGTTCTAGCAGCTCTTTCTCAGATCTTACTAGCATGACGTTGATACGTTTTCTCGGATTTTCACACATTTTCCCGTACACACTATTTATCATTAATTTGAAGAAATTCTCGTCAAATTTGTTTGTAGCCTGCTTTCTCTTTCTGCTATTTAACTCTATATAGGGAGCTAACCAAAATCCTTGCAAGAATCTGAGCACTCGGTGAACTTTAGTCACTTTCAGACCGAGCTCCGAATACAGCTGTAAAGTCAATTAGTGTAAGGTATAGTGGGGCTTGGCAAACATAGTTTGAAGCAGTTTTTTGCTCTTCGTACTAACCCTTACATTCATTTTCTCTCTCAGATTCTCCTGATATTGACTCAACCAGATAACTTCGACAGACTCTCTGGTTGGAGCAAGTGGATAGTCACTCTGAATGTCGTGCAATTCCGGGGGATATTCCAGGTCCACCTCCACGATGAAGCCGTATGGTGAGTCTTCTGGGGTTTGCAACAGCTCACTCAGTGGCATCTCAACGAGTTCAAAATCACCAATTGGTAGACAACAGGTTTGCATTATGCCCCCATAGAGATTATTTGCGTCGATTGTGAAACCGAAGGAACTCTCAACTGTTTTATCAAAATCCTGCAAATATTTGTTGTTAGCTTTGAAAAGTCTACTCGAGTAAACTGAGGACATGCCACCGCGCATAAGATTTTCTGCCATATCAAGATGTTCTCTCTCTTCAAGCAGCCTAACGTTAATGTTACATGTTTTGAGGTATGCATCACCCGCTAAGTTTGCCGCAGAGAAATACTGAGCGCAATCAAGGCCATAAGTTTCATAGCACACTTTGCGAAATTTTTCAAACACACAAGCCAGCAGTAGGGTGTCAGTTGTCAGATACAAATCGTGGTAATCGCCTAATGTTTTGCACTTAAATGTTCGAAAAACTTGGTTAGCATGCGCCAGGTTTTCGAGTGTTATAGAAACTTCACCACCAGCTAACGTGTTTTTCCACTTGTTTAGGGGAGGCAAACGTTTTTCACTGAATCTTTCAAAATTGTTAAAGTAACTGTATGGGTAGAAACTTTTTTGATGCAACAATTTTATTTGCTTTTTCGCAAATTTCTCTTCGAAATGGTTATCAATAATTTTAAATCCATCTGTGGGCAAAAAAGACACCAATTTTTCAAGTGACATTCCCATGAAACGGAAAGAGTCGAGAAAGCGCATATTTTCGAAAAGTTCAATCACTTCTCCTTTTTTGTTTTTGTACTCGCCAACCTTTACTCTGATTATCAGACATACATATTTTTCGTCTGTTTGAGGGATAACTTGTAGTTTACTATTAGAGCTGCAATATTGAATGGCTTGACATATATGATGCAAGTCATAGTTTGATAGGTTGTGGGCAACCACAGGGGTGAAATTTAGACTTCTACGCTTCAAGTTGCATGTGTTGTGCGCCCAACCGAGGAACTCACCCGAGTAGTGGCAATGATCTAACACTTTGATATCTTGTGCATTGAAGTCCAAACCACAGATCCAGCAGGCTTTAACTTCACTTTTGGTTTGATCGAGCTGACCAGTGAAGATTTTATGTTGTTGTTTTCTGTTGTGAATATCATATGCTAGACTTTCTATTGTTTTGATAAAGTCGGACATACAGTTTGGTGAGCGTACCAATTTGAACATTAGCTGTTTTTGTGTGGACTGTTCAATTGCAGTTATACAAAAGCCCGACGGAACATGTTTTTCAATGTTGTTACTTGAACTTATTTTTGGGTTATTGAATGCTGTGTGCACAGGTAGTAGAAGAGACTCTAGATCGAAATATAACACAATCGGTGCAAAGAACCTGGCTTGAAACTTTTTGAATTTTAGAATGCACGCATTCTCTTTCGGCATTTTGATGTGAACCGCTTCATAGCTGCTACAAAGTTTTTTGTGTCTTTCCATTACTTCAATGTTCGAATTTACATGAAAACAATTTCGGCAAATTTGAGAACGTGAATGATGTTTTCTACCACGAATTTTCTGTACTAAATTTACAAACTCGGTGATGAGGACGTAGTGGAAAATTTTACCGTCGCTTAGTAGCAGAAGATCCACCACAAATTCCTGATCCCACCTCTTAGAAACTCGATACGGTATGAGTTCATCCTTCTCGTTAAGTCTGAAACAAAGAAAAAAAATGATTTTTGGATCGTAGAAGAATGAGTTGACATTGGTACAGAGGTTGCTAAATCATAAAATAAATTTAATAAAGATTGACTTACCGAAAAACGTTTATTTGGACATCGTTTTCGTTCTCGAATATACCGATTTCGTCCACAGGCATTGGCATCTGGTGATTACCATACGGTTGATGAGCCCTTGGGTTTTTTGGTCCGTACAGAGAAGGACTTCGCTTTGTTCTCCGAGTGGTGTCTTCGTTCACCAGTGGGGGTCCATAAAATAAGTGGAAAGCAGCCGTGTAGCAATACAGAAAGCAGTTTGGATCTTCGTAGTTCCTGATGTTCAGTAGCGATTGCTCTGATTGGTACTTCACTGGCAAAGCAATGTAGGAGCCAGCACGAATTAGGGAGAACCTTGACAATTTTATCTCGAATGACCGAAGCTTTTCGAAGCGCCATCCGCTTCCATTTGTTGTTATTGTTGAGATACTGTTTATTATTTGTTCAACTTTATTCCAGAACATTTCATCTGTCAGATTCTCCCCTGGGTAGACGATGGTCATTTCTGAGTTTATGAAAAAATCGAAGTGTTCTGGTTCTTCTTGTTCAGATACGTCTTTCAACATTTTTATTTTTGCTGCAAATTGAATTTTTTTCGGTCCCGCTTCAGTCTCACTTCTGACGATCTGTTGAATCTCATGTTTTTGATTCATGAGATATTCAAGCATGTCGTTTTCGGTGCCTGACGTGTGCAATTGAATCGACCGTAAGTTTCCACTTATTGATGACATCACGGGTAGGTCACCACTGTATCCATTGTTTCTCCACTGGGGCATTCCGTGATTTATTTTCATATGATCTTCGAACACTGATTTCAGTAAGAAAGTTTTGCTGCAATAAACACAATGATGAATGGTTTCGGATCCATGCAGCTGCTTTGTGTGGTGGATCATTCCGACTAGCGATGGTGATTCGAAGTTGCACTCATTGCACTGAAGTGGCTTGTTCTGGGTTTTGATGTTGTGTATTGCCTTTCGATGTCTCCTTAAGCTGCGCAAACTTGAAAAAGTTTTCTGGCAGATATCACACGGGCAGCTCATTTCCGCAAATAGCTTTAAGCAAACAGTAGGCAAAGTTTGAGTTTGATCAACTTTCTGATAGCAACCAAATTTTGAAAATAAGTGTTTCGTATCCAAAAGAATGATTGAATAAAACCACTACGCCCAATCCTAACGGTGTTCTAGCTTGAGAAGAACTTACGTAGACTTCAGTCACACCCTCTTTTCTATAAACATTTTGTTCTTATCAGTTCTTTAAATTTAACCTTAACATTTGGCTATAATCTGTGTTCCTTTAGTTTTCGGAAACCTCTAGGACCTCACTCGAAGTTTTTACGATTGATTCGGTACCCAAAGGGAATGGAGCTCAGACACAACCTACTTAAAATCAATTTGAGTTGAATGGTCACCACTCCTTATTCCTAATTCAATTGTTAAACAATCTTTTGATCAGAAGTACCGCCAGTTTATGTTTCACGAGATCAAGCTCTGGGGTGCCAAGGTGCGGCCTACCGCTCGATTGATGTTCCACAGGATCAAAGCCAGCGGTAACAACTGGTTTTCTGTATCGAGTCTGGTTGGAACCCTTTTCGCTAGGAAATTTTATTTTTGTTTGGGGTTTGGTTATATGTGTTAAATATTGGTAGTAAATGTTTATTAGTAACTGACAACCGGAAGACCACCTACCCTCATTTTCCAAATTTCGCATTTAAGTCACACTTTTCAGTCTCTTTAGTCTATTAACTCTCTTTAAAATTCTAATCGCAATTCCAAATTCTAAGTTAAAAATGGATTCTGAACAAAAATCTTTCTCGTGCCCCTATATCTTCCCCTACAGAAAACATATCATTAAAGAAATAACGGTCATATTCAATGAATCCACCCTCCACAAAAAAAATTATACAGGAATTCTTCTTAAAAATATTGAAGGGCTGGTAATGTTGCTCGACATTGGTGGAAATGAGCACTTCCGCCTGGTTGATCTTATAAAGTACCAAATATTCGTTACCCCTGAAGAAAAGAGGGACACAAGACTGGAAAAACTATTCCATCTTGTGTCAGCACCAATCCACCGCGAGTACTTCTTCGGTACTCGCTAAGTTCAATCCCCTCCCCTTATTTTAGTTTAGTTTTTTTTATTCTTCATTAAAAATGCTTCGCTTTTTTTAACTTTGAAAAAAATGTGAGCTTTCTCTTACACTCTGATTAGAATATATACTAGAGATATATGGTGCTCAAGATTTAGGACCTCATTGAAAGAGGGGAAAACCCCCTTTTTAAGCTTTCTTTTTTGTTTTTCTTTTTCTTTCAGAGGAGTACAATGCGGTAGCCTATAGAGGAGAATTTGGGGGTCCAAAAATCTTTAAAAACATTAACAAAATACGTTAAAAACGGGTCGAAAACGGCGGCTACGCCTTGTTTTCGAGGTCGCTGATTCCAAAAATCATGTTTTCAGCTCTGTAGGACCTCGGCTTCACCTATTTCTTAAGGTTTCGGGTTTGTATCAACACTTATGCGTTTTTTTGAAATTGTCAAAAATTTAGTTTTGAGTGTTCATTTTCTGGCTCGTAACCCCGTAGGGTGGGTAGGTTGCAGATATAGGGTTGTTTTTTGATGGAATTTTTTCATTTTTGAAAAATTTTGAAAAATTTTCTGATTTTTTAAAAGTTGTTTTCTGTTGAACTGATGTTTTTTCAAAATAAAATGAAAAACATTGATTCCACTGGGTCATTATTCAGACGTTAATTGTTGCACTGCGTCTGTGGAACAACCTGGGGAACAAATTTTTCCTCAAAAAGGAAAATAACTTCGGAAATTTTGATTTGTTTACTGTGCAAAATTATCGAAATTTTTTTCATTTTATAAATTTTGTTCACATTTTGTTTAAAGAAATGTTGAATGTATTTCAACAATAGAGCAACAGTATATGCAGTATGTTTTACAGACACCCGCTCACACAAGAGAAGATTTTCTGAATTTTGCAAAGATTTTGTCATTTTCTCAACTGAGCACCTACTATGGTTTTGTGATAAATGTTAAATTTGTTCGATTTCTTTGATCTTTCTCTTTTTTTAATGTTTCCCATAAAAATTTACCAAGTGCTAGTCCCAGTAGTATCACCCTGTTGCTTTCCAAAGCATTTATTGTAGTGTTTATTCTCAAGAGTTAGCTGCAAAAAAAATTCAAAAGAATGTACAATTTCATTCGTTTTTATATTAGGTTAGAGAGTTAGTAAGATTGAATAAATTGAACATTATAGCAGTTTTTTCCCTTCAGTATAGTTTCATTCTGTTTATCAAGTTTTTTCTCTGGATCCGATTTCTTCAATCTTTGTTAGAATTACTGACAAGTTTTCGTTTTTTGGGTGCAAGACATCGGCATGCGGGAGGAGTCACTTGACTGTCCGAGCAGTTGAGATCATCTACTGATCGAAACACTGGTGTAGTAGGTGTCTCTGGTGGGAAATTCAGATAGTTTTCACTGTCATTAAATTCACAGTCAGGGCTATCAATATTGGGAATTTTCCAGAGAGCCTCGATTCTTTCGAGATCTCTCCAATATCCTCCTTGATTTTCGTATAAAGGTATTTCTTTCAAGTCGTAGTCGTAGAAGATCTTCCGAACATTTGCTTCAAGAACAGAGGTGTCAAATATAAACTCTCTGGTGTAATTTGTTACAAAATCCAATGTGTACTGGGAGCCTTTTAGTAATGCTTTTTCGAAACGAAATGACTGGATGAAATCTAACATAACTACCGGAAGAGACATGTGATTTGATGTAACCCAGGTATCGTTTGTCCATCCTTGTTCAATAATAACGATTGTTTCTTTCCTGTATGTTTCGTAAGCTATTGTTCTTTTCTCTAAGCTTTTCTCGCTTTTCAGAATAATAACTACTGGAGACATTTTGTTTCTTATTTCAAGAACTGCAACGAAAATTTAACTGTTGAAAACGACAAAGTGCTCAAGGAATATAAATAAGGAATATGTTCACTTTTCAACACTTGCGTATTGTGGTTGAGAACTATATGTCGTAAAGTTATATTTGTTTATACAAAGTTTTGCACTAAGTGAAATTCAGAACAGGCGTAAACCCAGACTGATAAGCGTTTGCTTTTGGCAAACAACTTAACATAGTGTATTTTATTATCTTAAAGTTTTGACATGGACCCCAGAGATAAGGTGTATTCTGTTCAATATGTTGGATAAAATGCATAAGGTTTTTATGGTATTTGGTCTTGGTATTATCACTCCTGGATCAAAGTTCAATTTCTAACATTTGCTTTTATTTTATTGTAGTGGGTGTCTTGAAAGCTATGTACTGTAGGCTATAGTTAAAAGACGCTAGAGTTTCTTTGCAATAATGCTTTTATGTAAATATGATTTAGGTTTTGAGGAATTATTATCGACCAATCACATTTTTTTAGTGCTCAAAGTCTAGCAGCTCTGTGAGTATGTGTTTTGTAGTACTTCAATTTTATTTCCTTTTCCAACCATTCATTTGATTTTATTCTCTTATAATAAACAGTATATCACCTGAGTGCATTAAAATGGAAAAATCTGAAACCCTCAAGAAAGACATAGAATTCTGCGATCAGTTTATTGATATCTCACAAACTGCAAAAAGAATTGTAAGGGTCTCAACTAAAACCTATGAAACTTCTGGTACCTATGTTGCAATAAAGCTGTTCAGAAGGAACAACCAAAGTGATGATGATTACAAATTCTCCCAAAGAGTAAACCTTTCTCTTTCAGAATTTGATAGACTAGTGGAACATATCCACAGAATCAGAGATCTGATCGATTCAAAGGACACCGAGGTTCCTTTAACAGTACAAACTGAGCCTCCAAAAGTTACATCGAAGGCAATTAAAAGAAAAGAAGGCGAGAACGATAAATTTTCACAACATATTCGTTCAACCAACGATACGAATTCGGAAGACGAGAGTCAACCCCTATCGAAAGTCAAGAAAAATCTGGCACACAAAAAGAATTTAGCCTACAAGATAGAAAAATACAATGGCTGAAGCAATGTACGAACGTTCTCCAGATTATTTTCGACAATTTCAAAAATCATTTCGCTTTCTTCTTTTCTTTTGTAAACCAAGCTTGGACAAAGATAAAATTGCTAATTTTGCGTTTGCATACCACCAAAATGTTCATTTTGTCACAACTCTTCTGTTCATTACCATGTTCTAATTTCATCTGAAAATCTATCAAGCTTAGAAGGAACCGACAGCTCAAAAGCTTATGCAATACCTTGTTTATTTACCTGCTTTAAATGTCTCATTTATGATTTGGACGGGTTCGTTGTTCACGGGCCAATTTTGGAAAAACTTATTGACGCAGTTGACTACTGTCTACAACAACAGAATCTGCACAAAAACTTCTTTTCTATGAAGAAACTACCCAGCATTTGCCCTGCTGTAAAGCAAAATGTTCAAACTCAAACTGACTTTGTACCACTTTTGACTAATCAACGCTTTGTGGAGATATTTTACAATGAACACTACGCTGATTTTTCAAAAATTATTGATATTATACTTAGTGGCTATGGTTCGCTTAATGTTGACAGTGAAACGTTGTTTGTAAAATTTGTATTTGAACAAAAATACAAAAATTAAATTTTCTTTGAGATCGTTTTTTTAACTGAAAACAGAGGAGTAAAAAAATGAATTATAGCATATGCTTTGCAAATCGTAGTAGGTCATCATCATTCATGTACATTGTGTAAGGGTATTTATTGCTAAAAATAACATGAGCAATATAAATACAAAACAGACCACATAGTTTTGAGTTAGTTTTTTGAATTGGCATCAATGTACACAGTTGAATTACTTCTCCATAGAAACTGTTTAGACGTCTGTAAACTGCAAAGTAGAATTCCAGCGAATTTCCCAATGGATCAGCAAAATAAATTTTGTCGTTTTTTTACAGATGAGTAGCCAATGAGTTCCTATAGTTCCAGCTTTCGATGCATTGACTACAATAAAAAAGTCTGCAAATAGCTTAGGAAAACTATCAGCTGGGAATACTCCGCAAAACAGAAATTTTAAATGAACACATTTGTTGATCAAATTGGCAATTTTAACATTATCAATACTATCCATTAGTCACTGGGTATGTAATAAGAGTGTTTTTTGTGACTTTTCTCTCCGATGACACGTAAAATGTTGAACTTCGTTCTCCCAAAAACAAAATTTCAATGTTATCTGTCAGTGCTCTCGAAAACGTTAGCTCAACTGAAATTGAACAGTTTGTCAATTCAGGGTGAATAAAATCATGTGATGCTTCCTGTGTTGAAGTTAAGTCAAAGGCCATAATAAAATGGTTGGGATAGTCTGATAGAGATATACCAGGACCACCCTTATCAAGAAAATCCAAAGCCTCAAGCGTATTAAAATAAAGCCTTTGATTAGATTCGGTTGAAATGGGCGTGCCAACTATTGGAAGTCCGTTACGATAAATAACAATTTGACTCAAATCAAACTTCTGATAATGAAAAGGTGTTGTTCGATTTGTTCCAAGGTACGCGCGGTTTGTTGTCATTGCGATAATCATTCTTCGAATTGGTTCCTTTGAGAAGACATCTTCTTGTCTCCAACTTTGAACACCAGTTGTAGCTAAAAATGTTCTTGGTAAAACCTCTGTATAGCGATACACTGCTGGTGTTTTGAGTAGAGTCTTCTCAATTGCCGTCAAAACATGATCCGATACTGTCATTTTTCTAATATACAGATTTGCTTCAATTATTTTTACTTTGTAATGTTTGTTTGACTCGGAAATAACAGCAAAATCATTTGTTGATCTTCTGAATGAAATTTTTAGAGTAATACCACTAAGCAGGTGTTTATCACACGTTAGAATGTCACTTGATGGTTTTCCAATAAAATAGTTTTCATTGGAGTTGGCTACGAGGGCTTTTCTTGCTGTAACATCCTCGGCGCGACCGTCGGTGCCATCAATTTTAGCTGGCTCATCCTCGTAATAATATCCTTGACAAACTAGCCATGTGTTTTTTGCAGTTTTTCCTGACGAAAATTCTGTTTCAATGAATGCTTTGTGTGCATAATTTCCGTTTGTGTTGGAAATTTTAACACCGTTAGCAGATACAGTGCATTCCGAAAATAAAGAATGCAGTGCGTTGTTGCTTAAGTATGGCGAGTCTGTATTTGTTGCGTCAGTTCCTGTCCTTAAATCACCGTCATTGTTTCGGGAGATTTTGCATTTAATTTCAAGGAGAAGTTTTTGCAAATCTATGAAATTGTTCCTGTCTCCCATAACTTCAAACTCAATCATTGGACCATCCGGGGAATAGGAAGGTCCAACTTTTTGAGTAAAAGCATTATCAAAAGTAACTAGCAGAGGTTGTTTTTCAAATAAATCAAGTGTGGTGTGTGTTGCCTCTGCGGGCAGTAAATTAGTAAACATTTTGAACTTTAGAGAAGAATTGAGACCGACTTCTCGACAGGGGTTGTTTTCTGTGAATGGTCTTTGAACGGCTTTTTGTCTGTTTTTTCTTGATGTTCTTCTTTTTGACCAATGATCCTCCAACTTGTTTTCTTACAGTCTTTTGCACAGTCGATTTTATTGCTTGTTTTGAATACTTTTTCTTTGTAACAACCTCTACCAACTCAGGAGCTGCATGAACAATTAATTCACGTCCAATCTTTTTGGCTACAGGCCAAAGAAACTTTCTTGCAATCGGTAATGCAGCTCTGCCAATACCTGCTGCTAAAGCCCCAAAACCACTTCCTCGTTGGCGATAGTGTCCTGAAAAGTATGGTGATACCGATTGTTGATGATAGTAGGCTTCCATTTAATCGAATTTTTTAAAATTTAATGTCAAAATAACTTTTCCCGTTCCAGCGAATGGAACTAATTGTCAGGTTTCTGTCCGCAATTGAAATTCAATTGACTGAAAATTTTTTGATAATAACTTTTTGTATTCACAGGGGCTACCGTTTTTCAGGCGTTGTTTTGAATCAATGACTCGAATAAGAGGAGCTTTAGTATCACCTACATATTGATACTCAATTATGTTAACATAAATAAAAATCAGTTGCTTCCCTGCAGACAAATCAAAAGGATAATCACCAACAAACGTTTTTTCTTCGTCTTCTGTCATGGTCAGATTTTCAAAAGTGTCCAACATCTTGTATCCAATATGAAAACCAGACCCATCATGAATACCGTTGAAACCTAGGATGCTTGGAATTTCGTTATCCGGAAAAGTAATTCCTTCGTTTTTACCAAAAAAGAGAAACAAAACTCCATTGATTTTGTTAAATTGAAAGTCAAAATGAGGCAATCCGGTAGCTGTTTTTAAGGATCTCAAAAGATGATCACGGTTTTCATAGGAACCAGTTCCAATGATAGCTCGTTCTCCTCCGTATGGTCTGGAGACAGCATCAAATGGAATACTTTTCTCATAAAACTTGAGGCCTTCAGAGGAAAAAATCTTTAAATAACTCTTGTTCACTTGATTTATTTTTGCTGGGAAGATAATTTCACTTAGAGCAACTCGCCAATCCCCTTCCAAATTAATTTCTTCATTGAAATAGTTTTTGAAAGAAGACAAGGTGTTTTGAGGAAAAATATTCATAGAGGCTGATGAAACTAAGTGAACGGTGAATTCATTCATGTTTTGTTATTTCACTACTGTTGTCTCTAACTTTGACCAACTCTAATTCATAAAATTTTCCTTTTACTGGCTCCTGGGATGCGTCAATGAGACTATAAGTAGGGGGATTTGTTGTAGGTATATCGTAAATCTCAAAAACTTCGTTGGTAAATGTTTGCTTGTATCCTTTTCTAAAAGGAAGATCCGCTTTTGATATTCGCACAAAGTCCCCAACGTAAAACTTTGGTCGGCGAACTAGTTTTGATGAATCATTAAAAATTAATGATATCAAGTAAGGAACGTCTTTTTTTTTGTTACTTTATTCGGCGCCAATTTCGTTACTCTGTTGACTCTAGAGTTAATGGTTTGTACAAAGCTCTGCAATTGATTAATATACGAGTATGTCCATTTGTCTTCTAAATACTTGTATATCAAATTCTTGAGCGAACGTATATTTCTTTCCGCAAATGCTGATTTTTTCTCGCTGAAAGTTTTATAAACTTCAATATCATTTTTCTGACAAAGAGTGCTGAATGAGCCCTTAAATTCTGTACCAGCATCTACCCACACTTTTTTAGGTTGCTTGTTCTTTATCATTTTCTTAAACGCATCTGCTGTAGTTGTGGCGTACTTCGATTTTAAGGGTTCAACTCGTAGATAACGTGAGAGACAGTCCACCGCAACCAACAAATATTTTACATCTTTGTTCTCTTTTGCTAATTTATCCACATAAGCCAAGTCTAGCGACCAAATCTCGTTTATGTCATAAGCAATAACTTTCAGTGTTGGAAATCTTTTTCTATAATTCTTATGCTTTGTGTGGGCATTTTTACCCTCTAGAAACAATTTCACTTTACTTGGTTTCAACTTTGTGCTTTTTTGTAGATTTTTTATGCTTCCGTATGCTGTGGGGCCTTTCGTATATTTTAGCTCAAGCAATTTTTTCTCATTCGTCGAAAGACTCCCAGTCCTTCTCCTCTTGCTGAGTTCTGTCTTCCTTTGAGGTTTCGAAACCACTTCCGGCTTCTGAGGATTCCTCTGTAAGTAATTGGCTGGTTTCTTTATGCTTGATTCTTTTTGGCGCAAAAGATTTCTTTTTCTCTTTTTGTTTGGTAACTTTATGAGTCCTTTTCCGGATCGCAATTTTAGCATTACTGTTGATCACCAAGTCTTCTTTTATGTTTAAAGCCTCTAAAATCTTGAAATAATCTGGATTAATTATTTTTTTAGTTGGTTGCTGCAAATCATAGAGAAAAATAGGGACATTTATTCCTGTCTCGGCTCCGTCAACAATGAAATTTTTCTTTTTCGTCTATAACAACTTTTTATGATTCTTTAATGAGGTTAACTATTTTTTCCGTCCTGGTAAGTTTTGCTGGCGCTAGCATGTTGAGATTTTGAAGAATTTTGTCTGCATGTACTTTTGACAACTCAGTAGGATCAGTTGTTTCCCTTGTATCCAAAATTTCTTGGTTCTCTTTGTCAGTGTTTTCATTTGGTCGCATGCGGTTCAAAAACGAAAATTGAGAACCTCTATGCTAAACTCTGGGATCATTTAGAATTTGTGAGGAATATGGTTGCTCCTTCATAAACTGATTTTTGGGAATCAAAATAAACTCTTCAGCAGTTGACATTGCTTAACTCAAATGGATGAAACAAAATTTAATAATGAGTTGAATGAGTTCGAAACCGGCTTTTGTTAGTAATAGTGCTCGCCGTTTATCCATTGATGACTTTTTCTTGAGAACACCTTCAAATATGTGTCTGTAATTTTCTAAGTCTCTTACTTTCACTCTAACATGGCCCAGTAAAACATTGTGAAGACATTCACACAAAACCAGTATAGCATCACTATCACAACTACGCAAATATTTCCTTAACTGTTTTGGCTGCAAAAGCACCATTTGCTTCAGTATAGATAATTTTTTCTCTTTCATTGTTTAGTGGAGTTGTTTCTGTTTTATCAGATGGAAGATAGAAAATTGATGGACCTGGCTCAGTAATATTTGAACAGTATCGTAAACAATCAGAAGTTTTTGGATCAAGATCGATAAGCAAATGCCCAAATGGTTCTTTCGTTGCCAATTGATAGCAGTATTTTAAAAATTTAACGAGGTTCAATTGTTTACCTAAAAATTCGACTTGTTGAATATCACGGGCTGATTTGAACAAAATGATGTGTGTCGTGTTCAAGTCTATTGTACGAGACCACTTGCTCGGTTGGTAAAGGTTGTGCTTGATATAAATAACATTGATGTTTTTGTGACGCCCTGCAGTGGCCAATTTAACAAATTCTTTGTCATTGTAAATTTCTTCGCACGAGTCGTCTATTATCAGAAGACAGTTTCCAAGACTATTCAAAAATTCTAAATTGGCGTACTTTTTAAACGTAACACCAAGTGTTTTCTCCATTTTGATGTATATTTGTTGCATTTCTTGGTATAAAAAAATAATGTTGTTAAATTTTGGGTAAAATGTGTTTCCAATCAACATTTTGAAAATTAACTCTGTTTTGCCACAACCTGAAGGCCCTACAACAGCCATGAAGACCCTATCTTGCGTAGATATAATTTTATTCATAGTCTTGGATTTGGTAAAATGTATCCAACTAAACTTGACAATATTGATATCCAAACTGAAGTTTCTTCACAATTTGGTTTTAAAATGGTTAATTTAACAATACAAAGTGATATCAGCAGTAAAATAACAAACATTTGAACAAAAAATACCACTTCTGACCGTGGCAACGTTGTTTGATTACAAAATTTCCATGAAGATTTGCTGCTACTTTCTTTTTCAAAGAAACTTTCTTCAACAACAGCGTCAACTTGATCAACTGTTACCCCCTCCATCTCGAGACAAAAATAAGTTTTTTTTAAAAAATGTATTAAGAAAAAGTCACTCTACATAAAACAATTCATAGCAATTGAACTCAGTTAGAAAGTCTTTCATATGAACCATGAAGCACTCCGGGAGTCTCTCAGTTTTGTCATAATGAACAATTTTGTGTACTCTTTCTTCCCTCACCAAGTGTTGAATCTCCTTCGGCAGTGAAGGATCGTTCTTGTCTACTTCTTCACCAACCGGGTGTTTCGACATCAGTAAGAGTCTCGGAGGACAGACTCTGGGTTGAGTTTTTGACATTTTGCTTTCTCCACTGAAGAAAAGGTTCAATATAATATACTAAATGAGTAAATGAGCGAATTTCGTCCTCAGTCAGCAACAATTTAACTTTTCTCTGTAAAAACTGGTTTCCGGTTTTTATGGTTTCGTCTTTGGAAATTGAAAGACTCAGATTCCCGTCCCCCGTAATCAAGGCGCAAATTGTTGAACTCGGTGACAAGGGTGCTTCACTTTCGTCAATTCCTCTCTCATTTGTTAACCAGTTGAAATAGAAAATGGCTTTTTCTTTTGCACAATGTTTGTTGAAAATGTTTTTGCCCTTTGAATGATTTTGACAGTTTTGGGTAATATAGTTCACAGATATTGAAGGACACGCGAGTGAATTCAGATCAATAATAGAGCACTCAAGCAAATCTGACAAAAATTTTACTTTTTCCTCTCCCTTAGCGTAGAATATTGAACCCGGATTCCTCAAACGAACGCTTTGAATTATTTGTGTGAGGTAAATATAGGGATAGTTTCCTGTTTCCCACTCAATGCCGTGCAAATTTCTAGTCAACCAACTGAAAGATTGCTTTTGTTGAGTTGTTAACTCACTATAACTTGTTGGAGGTAAAAATGACACGCAGTCGAGATAGTCCTCGGTGCAAACACCAAGTTCTTTAACAATAAATTTTTCTTTTCTGTGACGGAACCCTTCAACGTCTAACACAACTGTTTTGCTGCTCAGCATTCCAATAAATGAAAAATTGACGGATGAAAAATCTTTATATATAGGCAAAACAATATTCCCGACAAATGACCACTAAAACAGTTGCTGCTTTTCCACGGAAGCATATAAGAGTAACCAGGTCCTTGTTTGTATCTTTCGTATGTAAAACCCCCAGCGTCGTGCAAAACTGCATGTAACCGAAGGACTTTAAAACTTTTAAGTTGATGATCTAAAGACGAGTTGTCAATTCCAATAAGACCACCGTACGGTCTAAGTTTAAGCGCAATATCGTGATCAAAATTTTCTTGATCGTTAAAGAACTCACATGCTGATAAAAAGTAATTTAGGCGAATTGAGTTTTGTGGGAATTTTTGCGCTACTGTTAATTAGTTTTTGTGAATAATGGGTAAATCTTTGCTAGCAACAGTTGGGTGGTTAAAATGCATTTAACAAAAAAATTGGTGTCAACTGATTAGAAAATGAGAAACTCAAAAACTGTTTAGAGTTTGAAACTGTTTGATGTAGGTTTGTTTTTGTTTCTTTTTTGGTACCTTGTATTGGTTATTAACTTCAATGTTTCTAGTTTTGCCAGTTTTCGTTTTTTTTATTGAACGAGTAATGTTAATTCATAAGAGAAAGCTCAGTTGTTTCATAGTTATTACCTTATTTCTACATTTTATTATCGATTACTTTCTCGACCCCGTCTTCAATGTTCCAGATGTACCAGGTTAGTTACATTATAAATTTATATCAAAAAAATTTTATCTTAAATTTGATTTCTCTAAATTTTGCTGAGACAAGAAAGTAGAAATTGTTTATACAAACACCAACCAACTTTCCCGGTTAGAAAGGGGAAAACAAATTTCAAGTCAAAGCATGAAACTGTTCGAAGAACTAAATGAAACAGCTAAGTTTTATTCCACTCTAAGTCAGAGAAATTCTAAGAGGATACCTAAAAAAGACCATGCCTGTATTGTAACGGGGGGGACAGGTCCCCCCCCGTTACAAACCAGGCATTTTCACTACTACTTGAACACAATGATGATATTTCATTATTATAAATAGCTCAATACCCGGTCACCAAAAAGATATAGAGTGAACACTATTCTTCTGTAACTGTTGTTCTCTTCTTCGTCTATTTATTCAAAACATTCTGATTATTCTGCAAGTTCTTTCCGTCCATTCTCGAACAAGACTGGTACAAGACTAATAGAGTTTGTGGATACGTTTACCAGGATTCCATGCCCCAGGGTTCCATCCACCAGTAGGATTCCATGAGCCAGGATTCCACCCGCCAGGGTTTCCGTCCCGTTTTACCCTTTCGTTCAGGTGTAGATCTGACCCTTGCGCAAGGGGAACAGCTTCGCAAACTAAAATACAAAAAATACTGCGGAAGCGCATTGGTCTTTTAAGGAAACAGAGCGTAATTATTATATGTTTCAATTGAATCAGTAATGATCACTTGTGTAACTTTCTCTTTGTTTTTATCTTTCTTATTGTGTTTTGGCCGGAGTTCAATTCTCAAGGTCATAACGGTTACAAAAAATGATGAGTATTAATTTCGAAAGTTGAGGCCCCGGATCAAAGTCATCGCTGAAACATCCGAAAGTCCTGATCAGAGCTGCGCTTCGTTCAGCACTTGTAGGTGATTAGAAGTAGCTTCAAACTCACGGAAAACTTCTCAGTGGAAAGTTTTGATGGAAGGAGTTCTGATCAGTGGCATGTACTTTGCCAGGAGGGAGGGGGTTGGATTTTGGGCTAAAACTCGTCTAGTCGAGTGAAATTCTTGTCGTCATTATGTGAAAATCCTGAACTGAAGTTTTGTGGAAATTAGGCGAATAGCAATTAAAACTCTTAAAAGAGGTACTTCATAATCCACTCGATGCAGTAAACTTGTCAAGGGTACGAAAAATAGCTCAAAAAATCAATCAAACATTAACCAGAGTTTTCGAATTTTTAACATATTTTTGATGTGATTTCACACCCAAATTCCTCCAATTTTTAACGCGTTATTTTTTCAACCAGTATTAATTACGTTAAAGCTACTGGTGAAAAATTTTGATCATTTATTTGATCTTTCCTTGTTACTTTCTTAACGAAAAAGTGGCTGTGATGACACCGAGTAAAACAAAAACCTTGAAAACAATGACACATTTGGCATTTGCTTTGGCGTTTGCGTGTAAAGAGGAATTTCAGGTAGAAGTTGATTGTTATAGTCACTTAATTACATTATATTAACAATCTTATAAGGAAATATTTTTTTACGTGTGTTAAATGGTATTCACCTAATTCCCACCAAACCCTAGGTTAGAATTTTTGCCTAATTGCTAAAAAATTTCCTTTCGCCTCATCGAGTTTTTGCCTAATATCTTAGGGCCTTTTGGAAAGATGGAAACTAACCAGTGTCTTGAGTTAGCATATCTATTCACGTCTTACTACCGTTGCTAACAATTGTGCTTCTCAAGCCTTGCTCGACTTTTTTCAAGTCTGAGTCAAGTCTTGAGCACAGATTTTGTTAATGGTATTTTTTCGCTTCACAACAAAAAAGAAAAGCAGCCATTTTTATCATGGCTTGAAAACTTCCAAAGTAAAATGAGAAGCACAAGAGATTGCGAGCTCAAGAAAAAATTTGATATCGGCTAAATATAACAATCTTGGTCACTACTTTCTGCCCATTGAAAAAAAAAACGGTTTTCAAGTGAATGTAGGGGACATTTTAAGTTGATAGATGCGCAAGTCAGAAGTAACTTGCTCAGATCATCTGTTAACTTGAAGTAAAATCTTATAAAATTTAGTTATTTTTGAAATGCATTAATTGTTAATAATAAGTGTTGTCAAAACTCTACTTCGCTTATTAATTGCGCACTAATCAAGACTTGTCAAGTCCTTGTGAAAACGTGGCTCGAGACTTGCCAATTTTTAGACCTTATTCAGGACTTGCCAAGTCTAAAAAGCGCCATGGTCTGAGCTAAGATACACTATCATTTCAATATGTGCAAATTCAGTAAATCAGTGCTGATTAATACTTGACTTGGCGTTCAGTCCAGAGTGTGATAAAGCATCATAACATTAGCGTAATAAAATGAAATCTTGATTCAATTAATTTAACCCTGATTTTATAATTTCCTAAATGAGAGTAATGGGCCTACCATGGATAAATTTGGGGATTGTAGAAAAAATGGAATCAATTTTTTTATTAGCAACTCTACAGAAGTTTTGTTTTTACTTATAATTAGTTTTATGTTTACAACAAAATTATTTTGTTCGGTTGTCTCCGCTATAGTTTTGATATAAGTATGTTGGTGCAGACCTAGTATTTAAAATTTATTTTTTCAAAACAAACGGTTTTTGAAAAGGGCTGCTTTTTACGGACTTTCATTACATATCATTTTCAGCTACTAAAGTAACAGCTAAACAATTCTAGCCTAGAAAAAACAACCGATACTTTTTTTTATTATGTTATTGATTTTGTTTCACTAATTTAGCTGTATTAGACAATTGGCATCTATTGTATTTTCAAATCCAAATTGAAACTCACGAGTTTTTGATCTGGAAAAAGGCTTTAACAGCAAAACCGTTTTGCTATTGCAGTATGGACTTCCTTTCGGGCCAACATCGCCCAAAAAGTCCAAACACGTGTCAGCATTGAGTTTCATCAATTGTATTTCTCATGTACTCTAAATGGGTGATATGATCAGAGGTCATTTTTTCACACCTCAATAAAAAAGGCCAAAAATAATAAACTGCGTCTATATAAGTTTTTTTGACAAGCAGGGCAAATTCTTTTCCGAATTTGCTATAACACAAATGTTTAATACTTCCCTCTTTTCGTAGCTGTAATGTTTTTGATTAGTTTTTTTGCATAGTTTATGCTCATTTAGCTCAAACGTTTAACTTGTGCTCAAATGTGCTCATTTTTTCAAAATCGCTGAAAAAATAGGTTTTAATCCAATTTTTGTTGACAGACTATTTTGTTTTCACGCCAAAGACTTATTATACTTTATGTTATTCTGTCAACTTTTTAGTTCGATCTGCTAATGCTATGCATACCTTCAGTCAAAAGTGTGAAGCAAAATAGAGTAACAATAATCAGCGAAGCTGCATTCATTTTGGCTTCAATTCTGCCCAACACTAGATGAATTTTTGCTAAGTATTTTTGATGATAGTATGATAGCTACTGATTTACTCAAAAAAATTGCAAATATGACACAATTTATCAAACTAAACTTTTTGCTATATCTTAGCTCAATCGACGTGAAGTATAAGAGAAACTGCTGTGATTCAAAGCTGCTCATCGAAAACTGAAGCTATCAATAATCGTACGTGGTGAACATATAGAAACCAAAAAATTTATTGGGACCCAGCAGGATTCAGTGTTAGACTCCCAAAATCTCCCTTCACCTCTCTCTCTCTCTCTCTCTCTCTCTCTCGCTCTCTCTCTCTCTCTCTCTCTCTCTCTCTCTCGTTCTCTCTCTTCCTCCAATTGATTGGCAGATGTGACCAACTGAATTTATTGGCATCATTTTGTGTTTTTCTTGAATTTAGACAACCTACAGATTTAATCACAAAATTGCACAAATATACCATTTGAATGATAAAAACAAAGTGAAATCCATGTTTGAGACAAAATTGTTTTTCAAAAATAATGATGACAGTACAATTCTCACAGGGTGATTTTTTTTTACAATGAATTTTAATTTTCTGAAAAATGCGTTTGTTGGTTGACTAATGTTTGATTTAATTTTATGAAATTGCTCTTTGGTTGGATTTAGTTGCACAATGTTTCTGATAAATTTCCCAACAATTTTCGTTTAATTTTTTTGATTTCCAAAAAAGAAAGTTCTGCATTTGATTTTGATGTCATTAGGAGTTATATGGTTTAAACAATTCCTTTATCTTTTTGATGGATAGTGCAGTAGTTTTTAAACTAATTTGTATTCACCAATTGTTATATAATAGAAGTACTTTAATTTTTTTTCTTTCATACGGGAGATGTCTACATTTAAACTGCTGAATATTTCTTTGGGAGTTTATTGGAAACTTAGCATCATAATCTAACTAACCTCAGTTTGTTTTGTCTTCTGTAAGCCAACCCTTGACTGAGCAAATCAAGTGACATAAAAGTTGAACGAAAACGTTGCTATAATGAGCTACAATTGTAAACAAAGTATCGGAATGTTAGGTTTAGTCGTTATGAACAGTTCTATAAGATATTAAGGATGTTTGTTGCGCTCATTTGTTTGCATGTAAGAAAACTTTGGTATTTTCAGTTAAAAGCATGTGAATTTATCAGTTTGTTATGTATAAAGTTGTATAGAATTTCTATCGCGTTTACAAAACTAGCATACTAACTTCAAAGTTTTTCTTTTTCTTGTTTTCCGGAAATTTTTTAAGGTATTTGGGGCATCGTAGCTCGTAGCTTGCTAAAACTGCACACCAATCTTAGTATCAGCTCAAAACTTGAAATTTAACAACTTAGTGGCTGATAAGATCAATTTTCTGACAAAAATTTGATAACACATGCAATGGAGATCCCTTGTGAGATGTTTTGTGAGATCTAAACGGATTAAAAGATTGCTCATTGGGTTCAGATTGACTGCTTTTATTACTGTGCATCGTTGTTCTTTAAAGCACCTCTATAATTTTTTTGAAGTATCTATTCTCATCAAAGTCAAAAATTAGTTATTTTCAGTTCCTGTTCTTGCAACTGAAATATTTTTCCTCATTAGATTCTTTTCCCTTTTTGCTTTTAATTAAAACACAGCTTAAATGAAAAAATGCTGGAATCTCTAAGATGTAAATTAAACTTGTAATCCACTTTAAAAATTAATTTTGCTCATTTCACTTCCTATTGATATCACTCAAGTCAAGACTTGCTAGCCCCAGAATCTTTTTATAATCTGTTTTGGAAAAAAATCCTTATCGGATCCCGGGCAGTTTTATCAAACATTTTAAAATGATATTGTTATCTAGATTGCGCATTTTTTTTCGGGCAGTTATTGAAAAAATATTTGACATGGTGACAATTGAAGTCAATTCTGTATCTTACGCGTCTGTTATCGGAAATCTGGGACATATTGCAGAAAAATTTATTCAGAATTTTGTGGCATAATTTCACAGAAAATTCATTTTCTCATCTTATTTTGTGATGTTGGTGCCAAAAAAAATGTTCAAATAGTTGTTTATTAAAGTTTCTATAAAATTGTTCAAAGTAATAAAATAAGTCAACCATAGCAACCTTTCAACGAGCAGATCGACCAAATGAGCAGACCAAGTGCAGAAAAAGAAGATACCGATGGCCAATAAACACCCAATTTTCAGAATTAAAAAAACCTGGGGTAATTGAAGGCAAAAAAATAACGAAAATATAATTTCAGGAAAAAAAGCAGAAAAACAAAAATACAAAAGAACCAAATCAGAAAGATATCTTTCTAAGTTCTTAGTCAACAAACTGTTTTGGTCAAAGCAGACAATTAACACACAAAGAAATTGACTTCTTTCACCAAATTTTTGAATAATGGACCACAAAGAACAAAAAAAAACAAATAAACAGAAAATTGCAAATTTCGCTGCTAATTCTCCTAAAGGTTTGGAAAAAGACCTGATAACCTGATATACAATATGTAGACCAAGAAACCTTTGACTCAACATATTTGAGACAAAATCTTGGGAAATGATGATAAATCCAATTCAATTGAATGTTGATCTCATTTTTTGTTCTTGATGTCTTCGAAACTACTATTCTGCCTCCAAAATCTACCGTATAAACTATCTAGAGGATTCAAAGAAGTTTCATTGGCTTAACGGGCACGCGAAATAAACAAAGATTGACAAAATTTCATAAAAATCTTCAAAAAATGCAGAATCCACTATCATACTCTGTTAAAATTGAAATTAACAGTGCATACACCTCCGAAAATCTATACGTTGAAATGTTTTCAAACTCACAAACAATTTTACTGCATAAACCATGACAGACTTTGAATGAAGTCTAATTAATTTTTCTTAAAAAATAGAAAAAAAGAATAGATAGGTGGTGTAGGGAACACACGAAACCCTCCAGTTTCACTTCATAAGAGAAAGAGGCACAATAAGAAATAGGGCCTGCAAAATGGTTCCCATTACAATATTGTTGGAACAAATAATCGACAATTTTCTGTGTTGAAGTTGTGTTCTGATTAAAAATATCCTCTGATCTTGAGTAGGATAGGGTGTTATGCCATTCATGAGCAGTTTTATGCATCTCTTAGACAGTCTAAGTCTTGATCTGATTCAAAAAACGCAAATCTTTGCTGAGCACAAAAACAGAGCTACAGAGTTCGGATATTATCTTGTTGAGAGAAAATTTAAGTGTTTCTGAGTCTTGGGTAGAGACCCGAGTACGTTTTGACGGGTTCTGAGCTCAAGTCATTTCCGGTTACGGACCGGTCATAACTTCGATCATTATTTTGTTTCAAAAATAGAAATTACCTTTTTCGCTTGAATACTTTTCCGTTCTTTTAATTCAATTTCTAAACGTTTGATGTTATGTTCAACGACTTGGCGAGCCAGACATTTTATCGGAAACAAAATTATTAGTGGCTTTGGTCATGAAATTACGAAGAATGCAAATTTATAACAATCAAAATATCCCAGTTCGAGGCGCCAGACGAACGTGAACTTTGACCAGATTCAAGTTCAACGCACACGGTTTGTTTGCAAACCAAAAACACTGGGTCTGGGAATTGATTTGAACGCACACACGGCTGGACAAAGGTCTCATTTTTGTCTGATCAGAGGTCATTTTTTTCTGGATTTGTATGATCAGAGACCGATTCCAGCACACAGTAATCTGATCAGAAAAGAATTCAAGCGCAACTTGGTCAGATGAGAGACCATACCTAGCACAATTTTTTTTTCGATTCCTTTGTGATTTTTTAATGAGAGATGTTTGCTCTACCGAGAGTCAACAAAAAAGCAGCACTGCGATCAGATACCAATCTAGAGTCTGATGGCTTTAATAGCAAATACCGGACACCGTAACGGGAAATTTGATTAATGGATAGCCACAAAGTTTCTTATGGAAAAACTCTCTAAATTCATCCATAGTGTCAGAAATGTGCACTAATTGTATATACCCCAACAGTTGGGTTTTATTCTCATCAGCAATACTTTTAGATTTGCTTTTCCGTAGATGACTTTAATACCGCAAACATCAATTTTTATGAAATGAATATATTATAGTAAAAATAAAGAGATTCGTTAAAAGTTAAAAATCATTCACTGATCAAACTATTTCGAGCATATGTGAGTCTGATCAGGGTTGCACACAATTCTGGTTAATGGTCTGATGGAGACGTGATCAGTGGTCACGTATGTCTGGGAATGTCTGATAAGAGTGCTTCAAGTGCAGTTCCAGTGCACACGAGGTTTCGAGCGCACATCAGTCTGATCAGACTTTACTGCGATACGAAATCACCTGATCGGAGATTAGTTTGATCTGGAGTGGTCTGATTGGAGATCACTCACTTCCGTCTAGAACCTCAACCAGGTATATCTTTTTTGACAATCTGATATGTTTCCTAAAAATTAAGGATCATTTAACCGAGCTGAAAAAAAGTTGGTGATCAGTTTTTTTGATAGATGATTCCTTTCCCGTCACCGAAATAAGCACAAATTTTGATGTGCACTGTTCTTGGTTGATGTTTTGAGGTTGTTTATGATCTCTTTTACTTCCAAATAACTGTTTAACGGAAGCAACTGTGGCATTTTCTTTTAATGTACATGACTGGTCCTCCCGGTTTTTCGAGGTGGGTCTCACCGCCAAAAATCCAGTCACGCTTCACTCTTTGGGTCTCCGTCAAAGATAAAGGATGACTTGTTTGCAATGCAATGGAAAACAATGGGAATAAAGTTTTTTGTAATATGTCAACCAAAAAATAGTTTTCACAGTTAATCAGAAGCATTGATGCAGAACAAAAAAAATAGGCATTTTAAGGATAGTTCAATTTGAAAATTTTGTTGACTCTGGTTTTTTAAGCAGCAAAACTCTTTCTCTTATAGGTAATAGTATTTTTTTGAATTGGGGTAATTTTTTCTTAGCCTTCCTTATTCTAAAATAAAAAGAGAACAAAATAACGAAATCTGGTTTTACCATTTTTTTTTCATTTTGTAACAGAACAGGAATGTCCTTTGATTTAAAATTACTTGGTTGAGCAGTTTTCTGCCAAGAACATCTCAGTGAAAGTAAAATTTATTCAAAATGAAAAACAGTCATTTTCTTTGTCAAAAAATTGATTTTACTTTTCCAACGATTTTTTAAATACTATAACGTGCTGTGTAGATCTTCTTAAAATTAATCATATGTGCGCCTAATAGGCACTGGCTTGTAGAAAACGTCATGAGATTATGCTTACGTTTTCAATTTGAAGATGTAGAATTATTCACGTGTATTTCAAATTTTGTCTGGAATTAGTGTTCTAGGTGAATATAGGTGTGTGTTCTAGGGTTAAGATGAAATTATTTTTATGGCCAATATCTCTCTAAATTTTGCAAGTGATCTTGCGTATGAAGTCATTAATGCTATATTTGAAACTTGAGATTATAAAGCTATCACATCATTCGACTACATTATAAACAAACTAGCTAAAATTGCAATTTCTTCTGTTCGAAAACCGAAGCTACCGAATATTTCTTACATCTATATATTGAACATATCGAATCTAAGAAACCTAATATACCGTATCTTTTTTTCTTTCCAGACAAAACAAGCTGATAATTTTGTATGTTTAAAGTCAAATATAAAGAGGAAAGCAAACATATCGGCGATTTCTTACGTCGTTTTGTTCGGTTTTTTGCAATTGGTTCCTTATGTTTAGTTTAATCAGTATTTCAATTTGGCTTTCAAAGTGATTTCGGGAAAACAATAGCTATTAAACTTCACAGATAATTCAAAGCAGTTGAAATCCACGAAAAAATACAAAACAAGAAAATATTACAATGAGTTTCAATTGAAGTATATCTTCACTCGGCAGCCTAAAAGGTCTCAATTGAAATTATCTACAGGAATTGTTACTGAGAGATTATTTATAATGCCCATTTCTCAGGCCAAAAATTCTTTGTTGTAAACCTAAGAGCTTCTCTACGAACTGTACAGAATTAGAATCGTTTTGTTGTATAAAACTGACAATGCAAACTTTGCGATGTAAACTTTTACCTTCAAAATTGAGTTTTCAGTTGTTCTGTCGATCAGAAATCAAAAACAGCATCTCTTTAAGATGGCACACTAAAAAAATGAAGAAAACAGCATGAACAGAGATTAACCATTCAATGCTGATTTGCATCTCATCCGTGCCGGCTTCCCGTCGTCAGGAAAAAATGTTACCGAGATACAATATTCTGGTGCAAAAAAAAAGGGAACTGGTGACATGCATGATTAGCACAGTGTGGATATTTAATGTTTGGCAAAATTGTCCCTCACGGAAGCGTATGAAAAACAGCAAGACATTTTGAAAAAAAACGTGTGACTCGAAGTTGAATTTGCTTTTTTTTTCTTATTTTTGCATAAACTTAATGGTTTCTGAAAAATCTTGAGAGCTTTTGCAAAAAATCTTCTTTATATTGTGTAATTTGGCAAGATAAAACAAGACTCATTCATGATCTTGCAATATGATGATCAAGTCATCTAGAGTGTTTCTGTGTTTGTCAGCCAGTTGCAATCACAAACAAAGATAGCGTTTTCAATTGTTTGAATCTTTTTTAGAAAGATTGATTCTGCGAGATACTTATCGAACCGAGAAAATTATAGCTTAGGGGAACATGATTGCGAGAAAGACAGCTTGGTGTAAATAATCTAACTGAAAAAAAAACGTTCGCATTTGTGTCCCATTATTTTAAATGAATTTTCCAACATTAGATGTTGTTTTCAAGGATTTGGCGATCAGCCTCACATTTTATCTGGAGAAAAATATTTAATCTTCGTTGGGGTTGAAATCACCGAAAAAGCCGTCTTACAACAATCAAAACATACATTTTGGGTATATTTTCATGAAAAGTCTTATATGTTTCCTGAAAAATAGCGAACACCTCGTGGCCTAACCGATATGAACAAGACTTATATGGAAATCAGTTTTTATTGACAGATGATTATTTTCCCTTCACCGAAATAAATAACTCTATGTTAAATTGCACTGCAGTTCTTTGGTTGATGTTGTTCATGATCTCTTTCACATCGAAATGACCGTTTATCCGTGAGTGCCGCCGCAGAAGGGGCATTGCCTTTTACTATACATGACTGCTGGTCCTCCTGGCTGTCCGAGACGGGTCTCTGCACCAAAAGACCAGTCACGCTTCACTCTCCCCGTCTCCTGGGGAGCTGGAGGGTGGATTGCTGGCAATGCTTCGCAAACTGAAAATCAATGGGAAGAGCGTGGTCCTTAACATGGTATAAAAAAATTTAAAGAAAAAAGTGTTCACAGTTTACCAAAAGCACTGAAACAGAACAGAAAATTGAGCATTCTATGAATAAGTCAATTTGAAAATATAATCGACTCAGTTTTTTTTGGTTATATTTTGTTCCCGATTAATTTAAATGTATTTCAATCACTTGTGAAATTTTTGTATATTGCCGCTTTTGAACTTTTTTTCAACTCAAACAATTCACATACTTTAGGAATCAATTGTCTCCTCTATTTCAATACAAAATCTAAACCACGTCAGGGGAAATCTCTTTTGCCAAAATTTGTTCATTTTGTTACAAATTAGGTGGTTCATTAGATTCATAAAAACTGGTCGAACAGTTTTTCTAAAGAATATATCATTAATAGGAAAAATGTTAAAATTGCTTCAAGTTGTTTTTACGTCGTTTTTAATTGTCTTCTGGAATAGAATCCTTGTGTTTTGATCATCAGTATTTTTTACTTTCAAAACGAGTTCTGAAAATAAAAGTTAATTGACTTCTATGAAAACTCAAAAGAGCCGAAATCGATAAGACAGAATTACAAATACAGGGAACAGTTATCTCAATGAAACAAAAGGTTTTTTTGCTAACCATGTTGAGATGACAGTAGTTGCCGGAAGTGACATCTGATCAGTCAAAAGTCCAACGCACGCGGTGTGTTTCCAGAGCAAAATTGCAGGGTCTGGAATTGGGTTCGAGCACGCTTAAGTATGATCACAAGTCACTTCGGTCTGCGGATGGTGTGATCAGAGGTCACTTCCGAGTGGTAATGATCTGATCAGACGTCATTTCCGTCTGTGTTGGTCTGATTAGAGGCAGATTAAACCGCGCATTAGTCTGATCAGAGGAGATTTAGAGCGCAATTGTGTCTGATCAGAGACCATTTCGAGCGCATTTGAGAGATGTGGGCTCTGCCAAGAGGCAACAAAAAAGCAGCATTCTGATCAGAAACACATCTAGAGTCTGCTTCCTCTGATCATAACCAAAAAAGCCCAACCGATAGCAAATGCCGGTCCCCTTTGATTAACTGAAGACTAGGACATTTTTTGGAAAGTTGTTTAAGTTCATCCGTTGAGTCAAAAATAAGCACTGACGGTTTTCTAAATAAGTTTTTCTCAACAACTTGTCCATTTCTGTTAGCAAAAATTTTATGATTGGCTTTTCCTCAGATGAAATTAATACTGCAAACAATTATTTTTATGAAATGATTATGTTATAGCAAATTTAAAGAGATTCGTTCATAGTGAAAACTGTTCACTGATCCGACCGTTTTGAAAAGGAATCGAATCTGATCAGAGGTGATTTTGAGCGCTCAAATGTTTTATCAGGAATGACTTCCGAGCGTACTATAGTCTGATCAGAATATAATTTTGAGCGCAACAATTGGCTTGGGCCATGGTCGCACAATCGTCTCGGCAGCAGTCTGATTTCGGTCTGATCAGAGGTCGTATCCGTCTGGCAAGGTCTGATCAGAGACAACTTCTAGCGCACTCCGAGCGCACACGGTGTTTCAAACGCACTTCAGTCGAATCAGTGGACATTTTGGTATGGGATGAGGTTACTTTCGTCTGGCACAGTCTGATCAGAGGTCACTTCCGGAAGACACCTCAACCTGAGAAAGTTTGAATAAAATATTACAATGAGTTTCAATTGAATTATATCTTCACGCAGCAGACTCAGATGTCTCAATTAAAATTATCAACAGAGAGGTAACTGAGAGAGTACTTATGAAGCTATTTTTTCTGGTTGAGAACCATTTGTTACAAACCTAAGAATTGCAAACGGCACCAGCATAATTTTTTTTTTACAGAAACTATAGCTCAGTTTTTCTGAGTTAACATGCCTTCAAATGCTGATTTTCGTAATTTGAAATTAGTGTGAGTTTTTGGAATGCAAAAAACTCTAAGCCAAATTGATATCTCTCGCTCTGAGGTAACCTCGAACTAAGTTCAATGTGATTCTTTTAGAAGCCTGAATATGACTCCTCTTGATATCTTGTTGAACTTCATCTCGCAAATAATGTCCTCTGCAAACAAAAATTTAACTTCTGTAGACAAAGTTACATCTAGCGGTGAAAAAAAATAATTCACCGCTTTCTCTCAAGCGGTGAATTATTTTTTTTTTCACCGCTAGATGCGGTGAAAAAAAATAATTCATCGCATTAAACGGTGAAAAAGAATAATTCACCGCCACCGAGAACGCGGTGAAAAAAATAATTCACCGCGATTCACCGCATTCACCGCAAAAAGATGTAAGAAATACGTGGTGAAATTTATTTTCACCGCATTTCACCGCATTTCTTACGGAAATTCACCACCAAAACTCGACCCGGCATACCTCTGGATACGGATGTTACACAAACTAGCGTGAAAACAAACGCAATTGCGCTGTTCATTTTATTTTGAAAAACTTTGTTTGTAAAGTCCCGTTTTGATGTTTTATTGTAGTCACGTGGAAAGCGAAACGCACTTCTTCTAAGAGTGAAAAATAGCCAGCCTCCAATGAGAGAAACAAGCCTACAGTCTGAATGTTCTGTCAATCAAAAATAAAAAGAGCAGTTTTTTAAGGTATCACACTGAGAAAGATTTGTAGCAAAACAATATGAACTGAGAATGCCGATTGGATACTGAGGTGCAGGCGCCAAATTTTTACGGTGATACGATTTTGTTTGCAAAAAAAGAATTATAAGTGGTGACATATTGGAGAAAGCGCAGTGCGCACTTTCAGTGCTGAGCAATACTGTCATCTATTGAAGTGTATTTAAAAAATCATAATGAAACTTTGAAACTAAAGTGTGACAAGAATCCGATTTAGTTATGCTTGCATTTTGCAAGAACTTCATAGTTTTGCGAATATCCAGTCAAATTTGGATAGATAAAACAAGACTCATTCATGATCTTGTAATATCAAGATCAACTCTTTCAGAGTTCTCCGCTCACTTACACTCATTTTCAAAGATACTAATTAGGTAATGCTTTTTTCAATGTTGACACCTTTTAAGCAGATTAATTCTGCGGGACAGTGACCAAACAGAAAAAATGTTTCGTTCAGACCTGAAGGCTACTACGTTTTATCCACAAGCTAAGTTAATGGAGAAAATTATTCCTACTCAATTTTTTTTGAATGGTGACATGAAAATCAGCAAAAGGCAAACTTTGATTTGAATGAAAACCTGCAAAATTTTTGTATTTTTCTTTTATTGCTTTAATTTTCAACTCTAAATATAAATATAAGCTGCTTCAAACCACCTGATTTCCTTCTCAGTCAATTTTTCATTATTAAAACTTGTTTTAAGCTGCTGATTTTTTTTCTGTTTTTGAGGTTTTTTGTTTGTACATGCATTTCAGCTGAGTATTTTCCAACCCTCCATTTTTTCTGATAGTTTGGAATTTTAGACAAGCCCTACATTTTATAAAGTAAATTTTAACCTACGAAAATCTTTTGAGGAGAAATGCAAAAGTGGTACAAACCAAATCGATGCTTTAATTAGGTTTTTTAAATTTTATTTCTCGTATAAATAAGATTTAATTTTTCATTTTTTTACTAAGACAGTTATTTAGTCACAATTATTCTCGTATATGATAAAACAATTAAAGAAAAAGGTATTGATAACTTTTTTTGATTCGAATTAGATCAGATTCGTTACCTCCTTAGTTGCAAGAAAAAAACTTCTGAGGTTGTGCAAAAATGTTGTATTCAAATATATCTGCATATTTTTAGCCAATAAATTTACTGGTAAAAACGAGCTACTCATGTGCTGTTAGAATTACTCTACATTGAAAAAACTTTTGAATTGTGGTTTTGAGTTGACATTAAACTTCTACAGAAAGTTTCAGGATATTTTCTGTGTTCATAAAAAAAATCTGACAAGCAAATTCTAACAGTCAGTATGGCATCTACAATTTTTCAGAATTATTTTAATTTTGATTAATAACTTTTAATTCAAGCAATTTATTGGCTAACAAGGATATTGTCATTCTCTATCTATTTTAGCTTTATCGCATTTCTTTCCAGTTTTACTAAAATTTAGGAAAAAAAATTTAAAAAAGTGCTGCTCTAGTTTGCTCATTTTAACTGCAAATGCAAACATTGAAACTATTTTTGAGACTTTTCCTGTTTATTCGGCATGATTTGCCAGAAAGAATCTAATTCGAGCAATAAGTTTTATAATCAAATATTAAAATACTTTACATTTCTCGAAACCAAAACCGTTTTCTTATTGCTGCACCGTTTTCTTATTACTATTGACATCATTTCTCTTATCAGAATACTACTTCAAATGGAACGCAAAGATTTTATTGCCCGTGTTCAGATTTTTGTCGGGTTCAAAAATATGAAATTGTCGGTTTCCCATGGTTTTACTTGGCCAAAACCGACGAAAGGCCGTAAGTTATTTTTGTCATTTAAATCGGTTTTCGTAAGTAATTAAAAAAGAGTAGCGTCTGTCTTAGCAGTTCTAAATATCTTACAAAAAAAATAGTTCCTTTCAAGATTTGAACCTACAAACTCAAGATTTCTAGCCACCTTAAGCTCCACTGACCAAATTCGCAATTAGTTTGCCTGTAAGTCTTTTGTGCGTAAATCAAATTGAAATTGACGATACCAACAATAACGACAATAATCGAGACGTCTTAGCTGTAAAACCGACAATACCAGACAAAAATGACGACAATCAACAGTGCGAACAGAAAAAATCAACGATATCGACAAAAACTGAAAAAAAAACGACGCTTCTTGAGTCGATTATGCCGCACTTTCTCAACCTGGTTGATAATTTTTCATGATTTGTTTCACTCTACATGTCTGTCGGCATGATCATTTAATTCTGGGCCATTGACTTTGGCTACATCTAAAAAACTATTTTCAATGAATAATGTTTGACCGAATTTGTTACATGTTAAGTTTTGTATTATCGACTGATAGAATTAAATGACAGTCTTATTAAAAGAGTCTTGGACAACCCAGCCAAGACTTGTGGAAACGTTTTTACAATAGAAAATAATCAATTTTTGTTTTTGAGGAGAAAATTGACGACAACCTTAAATCTGATGTTGCCATCTGAAAGTGAGACACTTGGAAAGACAAATCAATAACTGAACGTTTTTTTAAGTCTGGCTGTACAAAGAAGTTGATTATGATCTGTATTAGTTTTCTGTTGTATGTTTTGTTACCCTATGAAGAAAGTAGTTGTAATAATATCTTTAATTATTATTTTTATATGTTGTGGCCTATTTTTACGTGATGTAACTTTTATAGCATATAAGTATATGTTAAGTAAAAATGATCGAAATATTTATTTTTTTTTTACAAAAAATGGCCACATGTTCCAGAATTTGATGTAACGCTGTCTTGATCCACATTATCAAAAGTTTCTTTTTAAACCGAAAAAAAATTATTGTTCTTTGTTTTGTTTTGTTTTTTAATTTTTGTCTAAAACCCTTATGAATAAAATCCGAACCAATCTGGTTAGCTTGTAGTAATGAGCAAAAAAATTGGTTAATTGTGAATAAACTTTTTTTGTTTCTATACCGATTCGAGGCAGCAGTAATTTTGGTTTATACTTTAAGATGCTTTAAAAATATTTTTATGTAATTGCGTTAACACTGCAAATTTGATTATCTTAATAAAACTCATTGGTCCGTTAATACGGCAAAGTAAAAATTTCCAAATCTTGCTGGTCTTTTAACTTCAGAACGTTAAAATGCATCCGAAATAATGCTCTTAAAGCAGTGTGAAAAGCGAATGTAATGTTATCTTTGTTTCATTTTTTTTTTCATTCACATCAGTCTCTTCAACACGTAAAATGCTGGTTGAATTAATGCTTTCAGCAAAAAAGTTCAAGATAACAAAAATTTTGAGACTTGCAAAATCAAAAAGCCACAAAAACCATGTTGTTTCATGTAATTGAGCGCAATAACCGTCCATGAGATTTGAACAAAAGAATATAAAAATTTCGTCATTTTGGAATTGGCTCCGTTGTATTCAACATTGTGAATAATTTTAAGCATTTCTAAGACGGGAGCTTCTGATCAACAAACCGTAACCAGATTCCCAGAAGAGTGAATTGTGGCTTAGGACTGTATCGCCAGTCTGACCATATCATGTCATTACAAACCCGGACTGAAGGAATTAATCAGTTTCTGTTCATTGAAAATGTAAGTCCTCGTCCAATACGGTATCAGAGCTGTGATCATGTCATTTTTAAATGCTGGCATGTCTTGAATCAAGGCTTAGCTCTTGACAAGTATCAATAAAGAATTGGCCAAGACTTGATAGTTTTTGATCAAATTATTATAGTTTTGTTTTTCTTTGTTTTGTGACTATAATGAAAGACAGCTATCTTAATTGACTTGCCTTCAGAAATCTCCAAGGGGAAATAGAAGCACATGTAAAAGCGAGTACCCGATTTGCTCATCACACACAAATCTTAGTAATCATTCTAGGTCATATGTGATTCCTAGTATTTATACAAGGTCATATATGATTTCTTAGTAGTCATACAAGGATCATATATGATTTCCTAGAAATCATACAGGGATTATACAAAAAAATTCAAGTCCTAAAAACTGTATATTTTTCATTTTCTTTTGATGTTGAAAAAATTTATTGGAAATCATACAAGGTCATATATGACACACAAAACATTGATTGGTTCCACAAATTCCCGTATGATGTAGTCAGAGGACATAATGAATTATTAAATTGCATTGGTATTCCACGTTTGATTCTTTGTATGGACTAAAAGAATAACTTTCCAACCTAAACATATTCAGGAAATGAATTTGAAGTTATCTGCAATTTTTTTCCGGTATTTTTTATAAATGAGCATTTATAGGTATTAGCTGGCTTCAGAGAATATCAGAACTTTATTTATCCATTTGGACTTACTCTTAAATTGAGTGCCCAACTTTGCAAATGATATCGTATGTTGAGGTCTTTTGGCGGATCACAAAGTGATGCCAGGGAATCTCATGAGTGAGTCCTTGCCGAATGAAACTTTTAAAAGACATAAATTGTTAAAAAATTATAAAAAATAGATGTATGATTCATGTATGATGTTAAGATCATGTATGATTTCTTTGTAGTCATACAAGGTTCATATATGATTTCTTAGTAGTCATACAAGGATCGCACTAGGAAATACGTTATGATTTGTATGATATCATACATGATCCTTTTATGACTACTAAGAAGTGGTGACCCATTTCGGATATGGCGCAAACATAAACGTTGTTGCCAATGCGTTTTAGATCTTTGAAACAAAATGGTTCTCAAATGAAAATAAGAGACATCTTATATTGGTAGATGCTCATTTCGATTTTCAGAATTACCTTACTAAGTTTAACAAATTCTTTTTAAATTTTGACTAATTTGAACTACGTTTAAAATACATTAATTATAAAAGATGTCCTCTCCAAACTCTACTTTACTCTTTAACAGAGCTATAAATTAAAAATTTTAAGTGTCGACCAAGACTTAACTCAAGAAATGTCAGGTCTTGGCCTCGACTTAGACTAAACATCTCTTGAGCAGGGCTTGACAAAAGTCTTCACAATTCTTAAGGGTTGAAGGAAAAAGTGATCCGTAGTGATTTGTCATTTGAACACTTGTATTTTACTGAAGATGTACAGACAAAAACGGGAAGTCGGTTGCGGGTAGAATTGTCAATTTTATTCAAGAGACTTAAGTCTCTGCAAGTCTTGGGTCAAAATGGTAGGAAGGCTTGGGAAATCTTTAGGACAGGTCATTTCCATAAACTGAACTGTTATTTTTTTACAATTATTTTACCTTCGATAAAAAGAAACATGATTCTATCAAAACAAAGATCGAAAAGTCCAAAATTAAAATAATTTATTTGTACCTCTGCTCAATTTATATTCTGGTTACAACTATAATTCAGAATCAATTTCTCATCACTGTCATTATGAGATTAGAAAAGAAATCTTATCTTTCCTTTTTTTGTTGAGTTTTCCCGCCTTTTCTCAAATTTCTCAACGATGTGTTCACGCTTTTGAAGACTTTCTGCAGCTTTTATTCCATTATGGGCCACATTTGTTTCCTGGGATTGGCTTCGTGCAGTGGGCGTCACTGCATCACCTGAAATTTGATTTGGGTTTTTTTTTATAACGTTAAATTCATTTCAGGGAATCCTTTAAATGTTGAGCATCAACCATCGAAAAATTTTTTGATCACCAAAAAAGGAACGACATTAACGGCGTTCCAATGTAAAGTTGTCCGCTCTTTTTACTTCTTCATTCAAAATTTTTTCAAAAAAAATTCTTTAATTCCAAAATCCATAAATGAGGCAATACTTGGCAATAGCCATTTTAATATCAACCTAAAACGGAGCTCGACATACCATTGTTCCGTAAAATTCTACTTATTTATTTGTTATTTTTTTCTTTTCCAATCTTATCTAGGACTACGAATTATTGCAAAATATTTTTTTTTCGATTCTTATCAGCTTTGTGTGGCCAAGCGTTCCGTCTTCTTGGAATACCGATTACGAATTCCTTACTAAGACTCAAATTTATCTTGCCATTTTTTATTGTGTTGCACGCTGCCGGTAATAGTTGCATTTAGTAGTACCTAAGAAGATGATTTTGGTGTTGATTCAGATCAATACCTGAAAAGCTTTTCTGCAGAAAACGTACTTCTATCGGCAAATTAGAGCAATATTTCAGTTCTGACAGATAATATTTTTCACAAGTCTCAGATACAAACATGAAAGCTGTCTTTTAAGGTCTTTAAAACAAAGTTTTATTCAATGATAGAATCTTTAGAGTATGTAAAATGATCCAATCAAAATTTGCTCCAATTAACTGACCATTTTTGTGTACATCATCGTCATAATTTGACTGACTCGATAATTTTAATTCTCAAACAGAATCTACCAGATTAAGTTGGTTGTCCTCGCATAACAATACCAGTACAGTCTTTAATATGTAGTTTACTTAAACTTGACCTGCGTCAAAACATCAACCACTTCTGTAGCTAAATATAAATATATGTCTTTGGAAAATTACCCTTTTTGAATGTTACTTTTGCTTTGATAAATGTTTTTTTTTGTGAGGAAACTGAAGCCATGACGTCCTATAGTTCACAATTATTTTTTAAAGCAGTCGGCAGCAGTCTTCGTCCGGCCATGTGCCAATCAAGCTCAAACTTGTCTGTAATTTGCATATTTGCACGATGTATTGCTGTCCGTGCTCGAACCTGGAAGATATCGGAAGAAAATCTTTCAAAAAGCTAGTCGATGTTTTTGAGTAATTTTTTTGTAAGAAAAGCGATGAATGCTGCGAATTTTGTAAGAAATTCGTTGATTGCGGTGAATGCGGTGAAAATAAAATTTTCAACGCATTTCACCGCATTTCTTACAAAAATTCACTGCAAAATTCATCGCAATTCTTACAAAAATTCACCGCATCGAGTTTTGTGGCAAATTAATGTAAGAAATGCGGTGAAAGCGGTGAATGCCTTGAAAAAAATAATTCACCACATTTCAACGCATTTCTTACAAAAATTCACTGCGAAATTCACCGCATTTCTTACGAAAATTCACCGCATTTGCTTACCAACGTTTACTCAATCTGATTTAAAATCACATGGAATATCAAAGAAGTAAGTGACAGTTGGCACAGTGGAATAAGCAGTTGAAGGCATGGAGGAGGTCAGAGGCTCCTACCCGAGCAGGGACTGTTTTTGTTTGTAAGAACACTGATAACGCGGTGAAAATAAATAATTCACCGCGATTCACCGCATTCATCGTAAAAAGATGTAAGAAATACGCGGTGAATTTTTCTTTTCACCGCATGTCTCCGCATTTCTTACGAAAATTCACAGCCAAACCTCGACCCGGAAATTATGTATTGTCCTGCAAAATTGTATAATATGCAGGATTACACAAGATAACCATTCGCAATGGAATTTGCTTTATAAAATTCTGAAAAATTCCAACTGAAAAGTATAATTTTTCCACATTGATTCCTTTTATATTTTATGTTTCTTTGTTGATCTAGTAAGAATTACATGTTTACCTGAAGATAACAGAGGTACCAGCATCAAAAAGGAGGCAATCATAATGGCAAATATCATTTTCCCCTAGCGGTTTTGAATATTTGTTTGTTGAAAAAACAGTTTGCAACTTTGCTCGTAGGGAGATGAAAATTCAACTGAAGTTTTTGTCTCCAAAAAGTTTGAAGACCTGCTGAGTGTCTGAGCTGTCAATCAAATAAAAGCGCCTTTACTGGGGTGCTTTTTATAATGCAAGTTGGAGCAAAAGATAAGCACTGATTAGCAATGTCATTCTAAGTTTTATATATTTTCCATCAACTAACCAACTCTAGTCTCTCCCTTCTAAATTATCCGAGTTACCAATGCTCACACAATATTAACTTAGATGGAGACGTTTATTTAGATACTGTGTCAAAAATTGCTCCACTTGAAAGTGGACTACAACTGTGATTATGAGGGGGCCATTCAAGCTGTAGCTGAGGTATTTTGTCTTCTCGGGTCGATACTGAATGAATAATTTGTAGAAACTTCCAAGTTTTATTTCAAAAGATGGTCACTTTGTCAGATTTTTTAAATTTCTTGCAGATGATTAATTTCTAAGAACTTGCAAGTAAGTTTCTTGCGATTTCGTTTCTGATTTCTTGATTTCGGCTGAGCTTAACTATTATTGATTGATTTAAATTAATGTGCTGTCGTTTACTGTAAAAAAGAGTGGGAGTTATTTGTTCAGGTTGCATAATATTCTACAGTACGACAAAAATTTACCAAACAGTTTCTTTTCAATTTTTTTAAACTCTAATTATCCTTTTGCAATTCAGTTAATAAATACTAGATCTTAATGCGCTTCATCACGATTGCATTTTTAAGAATTTTCCAGAAAGTTTGTTTTTTTTATTTTAGTTGAAATGTTATCTTAATTTGTCATCTTTTTTCTTCAAAACATTTTTTACGGTTCAATTTTTTTTACCATCGTTTTGTTTTATTGTTTCAATTCAAACATTTGCAAGTTCTATTTTTTTCGTTGCAAATATTTGTTTACTTTCCTATATTGCGACTTTCTGTTGTTTTCTGCTACAGTAGAGGCAGAATGCTTATCTTGCAAAACTTTATTTTCTAAAATATGTGAGAAAAAATGATTTGAGTCAATGCTTAATTGGTAAGAATATTTTCAGTCGAATGGTGAACTTTCAAAAGCCTTCCCTTTAAGTCGAATGGCTATAAAGTAAAATTTTGTAATTGGAATGATTGAAATGAATGAGCTTGGAAATTTTTGGAGGTAAAGTTGGAAGGCGATATATCGCTATATAAGAAATTGCAAAAATCTCATTTTTTTAAGTCACTCATTCGTTTTCGGCCCAAATTGCATTTGTTTATGGCAGCTAGACATTTTAAAGCAAATTATCTGTAATCACATTTAAAACGGAACACAAAAATTGAGGAGTATAATTTGTTGGAGTAGGTTCAACTTTCAAAAAATCTTATCAATTTCAAGGGGACCATTTTTCGCAAGCTGAACATAAATTTAGTGAATAGTTACATCTTCAAATGTAGATGTAATATCAGTACAAACGTGACATGTATCTGATCATCAGAGATATCCCCGGCGTCGGTATTAACATTTAGAAACCTCTAAGAATTTGGTTATAAAATTTCTTGTCTCTTTAAAGCCAAAAATTGAGAAATTTTTTTAACGGTAGAGAAAGATTTTAATCTGGAAGCAAAAATTCAGTTTTTAGTTTTAGAAAGCTATAGATAGTAATCATTGCTGAACAAACTTGACCATTTGGTTGCAGTATAAATAAGGGCTGATGTTGCTCCGAGTGTTGTTTCAAAATGTTGCTAAATTGTTACAAGCCACATAAAATTCCCAAAAAATAATTTGAAAATCGATCAAAAATTTCTAACATTACAAGCTGCCAAATTTTCAACCCGTACCTAACCTCAGAGACCATCAGTTCTGATTGAGAATAATTTCAGAGAAATATTGATTTTCAGTGCTGGTTCAGAACGATATCACAAAACCTTCTGTATCGATTCTGAAACGCCTCTGAATCAGAGCAAAATTCAATGTCAATATTCTGCTTTGTTTTTGAATCAGAGAAAAAAAATCAAGTTCGTATTTTTCGAGGACCTTGTTTTTTGTATTTCTTGAAATAGATTATTTTTGAACAAATCACATTTTAAACGAAACACAACAATTGAGGAGTATAATCTGTTGGAGTAGGCTCATCTTTCAAAAAGTCTAATTAATTAGAACAGGACTATTTTTCGCAAGCCAAAAATAAATACAGTGAATAGTAACATCTTCAAATATAGATGTGAATATCAGTACAAATCTGCCATGTATCTGATGATCATAGCTATCATCGGCGTCAGTATTAACTTTGTAAAAGCTCTAAAAAATTGGTTATAACATTTCTTTTTCTCTTTAAATTAAAAATTGAGGTCCTTTTTTCATAACGGTTCAGAATGATATTAATCTGTTAAAAAATTCCGTCTTTACTTTTAGAACTCTTTAGATAGTATATATTGTTGAAAAATTCGGCCATTTGGTTGCAGTATCAATCAGGGCAGATGTTGCTCCGAGTGCGTCCCAACTATGTTTCTAAACTTGTAACTAGCCACAAGACTAGCCAGCACGAGACAATCAGTACTGATTGAGATAAATTTCAGAGAAATCTTGATTTTCAGTACTGATTCGGAACGACGTCAGAATAGTTTTTGTATCGATTTTGAAACGTCTCTGAATCAGAGCAAAATTTAAAAAAACACAGTATTCTCTGATTTTCTTTGAATTAGAGAAAAATTCAGATTTGTGTTTTTTAGTACCTGAGCGTAAAAGCAATAAATTAAGCCTGCTCGGCTCACAAGCATAGTTATGAATTTTTTTTTCGTTATGAATTTTTAAATTGATAATATTATCGAAAGTTAAAGTTTACATGTCTTCAGAATAATCAGGAAAGTTTATTGAAATAATCAAAATTATACATTAATCTTCTGGTTATTAATTGATGTTACCCATTAAGCTGTTCGTTCCACTATATATAAAAATAAGACACGAATGATCCTAACTGTCTATCTATTGGAAAATTTTACATACTGACGTTGCAAAAACTCTGTTAAAGCTTTTTTGAAAATAGTTTTGTTCTCCGTCGCTCTTACGTTAACGGGTAAATTATTCCATTTTTGTATGCTCTTCGAAATCAATGATCTTTTACTCTGCTTAGTATACTTTTGCGTTCTTATTATCAGCTGTTTTGTCCGTTTCTTCTGTTCTAACTGTAGGCGGTTAGCACATTTTTTAAATGTTTCCGATACTATCCTGTGATTCAAGTCTGTGTGGAGTTTCTATATACTAAACTTTGAAATAATTAATTCAGCTGGTATGACATGCGATTCGAGAAGAATATCACAACAATGATTGAATTTACGACGCATATAACAACACACTTTTATGCCCCAATTAATCTGTCGATTTATACGCTGTATGTTTTTTTGCTGACAATGTTTGTAATCGGGCTATTCCTTAGTTCAGAGTCTGAATCAAAGCATGGATCAGGAAAAAAAATCAGCCAGATTCAGAGTCTGAATAAGAGTCGTTATAGAAAAAATCAGAGTCTGAATCAAGTTCTGATTCAAAGCCCGATTCGGTGTCTGGATCAGAGAAATTCACTGCAACATATGATTGAATCAGACTGTGAATTAGCACTGATAACGTTTTCAAGTTCATTTTGATTTTGATTCAGCAATGATTTTTACTTGGTGTTAGTTTTGGGCTGCAGAGTAGACACTTGAAGATGGCACTGAAAACACAGCGTGATTTCTCAATTAATAATTATGTTTCCACTTTTCTACTCTTTCTTCTGATAGTTCAGAGAACAATTCCAAACCACATTTCATGTTTTCAACAGAGTTGTAACATTGCTACGAGTTTTTTTCTTCGGCTAAAAGGTACTAAAAGGTACGGAAAAGGTCGTAAAAGGCGCATAAACTAAGGAAGCTTTATGCAGTAACAGATTATAGAACATAAGTTTTTCCCAGCTAAAGCGCTAGTTTTTAAATTTGCCGTCAATTTTAAAGCCGCAAAATGTTTCCTTGAGGCAACGTTATCTTTATCTGCTATTGTGACTTGAAAATGCTGACTTAGATCTCAAACCGTTACGCCGCTCTCAATTAATGCCAATTTTGTGGCTTAACCGAAGTCGCGCAACCTAGACTTAATACGGCAGTGCATGCAGTGAATGAAGAGAAAGTAAGAGAGATTCGGCATTGTTGACAGAAATACCATGAACTTTCATCCTCTGGGTTTTGACCGCTGATTAGTCCGGCAGGCCGAACAAAAAACAGTCGGCATATTCGGTTTCAAACATAACCAACCGTGAAAAAAAATTTGCTTGTAAACTACAAAAAATTATGTCAAAACTCGGTGAATGTGAATTAGTCAACAGGATTATCGCAATGTTCAACAAGTATGTTAAATTTTTGAATTGAAAGATAACCAAGAAATTTATATTCGGTCAATTAATTTTGAGAGCGAGGTAAAAACGATTTTTTCTTTAAAAAGTACATATAAAATTCCCGCAAAAGGAACGCTATCACTACGTATGAATACATTAAAAGCAGAAAAATAAAATTTTCCTTTGCAAAAAAAATTACTTCTAAATATGAAAATAACGACGATCTCTTACGTTTAAATACTGAACATACCGACGATCTCTTTGTTTTAAATACCAAACATACCGACAATCTCTTGCGTTTAAATATTGAACACACCGATTCTTCTAAAACCGAACACACCGAATCTCTCCTGCGTCCAAAATCGACAATCACGAATCTTTCTTACGTTCGAAACCGACAATGCCGTACAAACCGAACGTACCAATGCTTTCCTACGCTTGAAACCAAACATGCCAAAGATTTCTTTCAAGTCTTTCGAAAGTCAGAGAATTTGCACAATTTGTTGCATAATTATTTTGAAAATTGAATACTTTCCAGGAAACAGGACTGCCCGAGTTGAGAAAATGGGACGAAATCAACGCAAGAAGCGTCGTTTTTTTGCAAAATTTTGTCGGTTCCAACGTTTTTTTTGTAGAAAATGTTTAAATATTGTTGTTTTTGTCGATATTGTTGGTGTTTTTTGTAAGAGTGGTCGATTAGCGTAGTTTTTGTCGGTATTTGATGTAAGAAGTGTCGATTATCGTCGTTTTTTGTCGGTATTGTCAGTCTCAATTTGTTTTAAATACAAAATAAGCAGAGTAGAACTAAGTGACTGGTGGATAGTAATTCAGGGGTCGAAAGTTCGAATCCTGACAGTGACTGTTATTTTCGTAAGATTTTTAGAACGGCAAAAACTGACGATTCTTACGTTTAAAAACCTACAAAAACCGATCAAAGCGACAAAAGAAAACGTAAGGGCTTTGATTTGTTTTGGCAAAGTAAAACCGACAAAAACCGACTATTCTTATGTTTGAATCCAACGAAATTCTCAACAGGGGTGGCTAAAATTCAATTGATATTTTCAAAGTGTCACCTCCAAAATATACTAGTGAACTTTTAGAATACTGTCTGGCACAAATTTTTGATCACGGGCAATCAACTCATTTCTCTTTAATCTTCATTCTACTGTACTCTCCAATTCAACATGGCACGCCAACTTGATGTCATCATTTGTTTGGCACTGAGAAGCGATCTATCAATTCTAAATAATTCACTGATAGAAGTTAAAATTGCAAAAAATACATTGTTTGTAATTCCCATGTTGCTGAAACGTTTATTTATTACCAAATCCTAATTTGTATATTTTTTCAAATGCTTCCCAAGTGTGATCAAATCATATGCAGGATTTGTTATAATTTATTGCATATGCGGACACAGACTTGAAGAGCAACTATGCTCGTTTTGTGTCCGAATTGGATTAGACTTGAATATGATTGTTTGGAAGGTTGTCCGATACTGTCCAATTGAGTTACCTATTCTATGCAGCTATTATGAGCTAAAATTGTGCATGTACTGAAAATATACATAGACAACAAAAAACACGATGTGTCCTGACTAATTTTGTATTTAACGTTTACTTCTTGTCACTTTTGCAATCGATAAAGCTAGTTATCAATCAGTTGCTTGGAAAAATTTTTTAAAAGACTCTATAAACCGATATAGCGCAAATATACATTCTCTCTCCAACGAACACCAAACGAATTTGCTCTTATACATGGAGAAAATCAACAGTTGAGAAATATAAACAAGCGCAGATCCACAAATGTCGCACACAGGGTCATGCATACTCACGCACCCTCTTTCACTCACAAAAATTCTCTCATGAATAACGAACACGCACACACACACTGAAAAATGTGAAAAGTTAAGCTAATTGTACTTAACGGAGTTAAGGTAAACCGTTGTTAAGGCAAAGTTAGAGTAAAGTTTACCTTAACTTTACCTTAACTTGAGTTAAGGTAAAATTTACCTTAAATTACTTTAACTGTTTTGTCGGTTAGTTGAACATTTTGACAAATTACTCAGAAAAAATGCATTTCCTGCACATTATTTTTCAACAAGATAATGCTCATGTGCATAAATCGTAAATTATCGGCTATTTTTTCCAAAGAAAACGAGTTGAAGGTACTGGAATGGCCAGCATACAGTCCAGATCTGAAACCTTTTGAAATTTATGTGCAATTTTGATGCAGTTTTTTGGGAAAATTTAGAAGAAAATTGTATGAAATTTGGAATGAAATTGACGCAGACGTTGTGAGAAACCTGTATGAAAATTATACAAACCGTCTACTATACTTTTAAAAAGCTAAAAGTGTAATGAAACGTTATTAGAGAACGAATTTGAACTCAAAATGTTAAATTAATTGATGTTTGTATTGCTTTTTAAAAAATCTTCAGGTGTACGTAGCTTTTTGGTACCATAGTGTATCTTATATAAGAAAGTATATTTTTTATATGTATCTTGTATGGAGCACTGTCAAAGATGTAGAGTTCAACAAACTTTTTAATGTAATCAGAGGCGCATTCTTATGAAACAATTCTGCCAGCAGTTTGTTCATTGGTCTAAGGAGCACTCCTAATTGCAGCTTGCATCCTCAAATCTTCATGCAAATCTCGTCTCATTCGTTGACCTTCCGCCATGTTCAGTCTATGTTGTTCCGCTTTGGTCACTAAAAACTGTTCTGTTTTCTATCACTTTTCGCGCTTGTCTTATTTTCAGACTTTATCTTTAAATAGCGTAAAATCAATTACGAATGCTGAAGCAAAACTGAAACTTACTGAATAAAATTCAATCTTAGACCTTTGTACTTTTGATTCATATTGTATGACGCTGAGTGGCATCTGGATAATGTTCCTGATTTTGTTGTCTCTGAAGACCAAAAACTTTGTCATAAATTGTATATTGTCTTTAAATCAATTTCTAGAGCTCTAGAAAGACTTTTAAATTTTAAATTTTCAGGTCTCACCAGAATTTTTTGCAAAAATTATAAAAAATTTGAATCATCTCGCAAGTATCTCGAAAATTTTGAATCCACTCATCACTATAGCTAAATGAAATGTGTTTGGCCTATGCCTCCACCAAATGAGATTTGGCCGTAACAACTGTCATAGTAAACTCTGATTTTCCTGAAGCTTAGGTACTGGCAGTGCAGCGGCTAGTTAAATTGTAGCTGCCTTTGCCGTTTTAATCATTTTTTTAAAATATCATATAAAATAAAAAATAAATTTCTCCAATTTGACTTTAATAAATAGTATTTAAGGGTTTTCAATTCTTTGTGTGACCTTTTGCTAACTTTTGTGCTAATTTTTGATTACTGACATGTTTAATAGCCTAGCAAATTCTGTGGAGGGATCATAAATATCTTATGAAAAGTCCACCAAAAAACTTGATTATTTTCGGCAATTTTTCTTCTTCTCAATCAATGAGTGGCATAGAAAGAAACATGTTTAAGTTTAGAAAGAGGACTTATGTTATAGATATCGTTGTTTTATTCAGCCTTCCTCTTTTTAGGTGATTTTATATAAACTTTTTAAGTTGATTTAATATGTTCAATCAGACGCAAAAATTGAACTTATCATTCTCTTGTATCCAAATGACGTATCAAATCTTTATCAATTCATTTTGGAAAAAATCACTTAGAGCTCTTTTTCTGATTATGGTTCTTTTAGATAAAAAGAAGTTTTGTCAGTGACATAATTGAAAATTTGATGTTAAACAACATCAAATATGAACCGAGCGAAGGATAGCATTATTATACTGAGAGAGTTTAATAATATTAAAACTGCACAATTTGAGTCAGTCTAAGTTACTTCTTAATATAGATAGAAATTATAAGATGTAACATGGTGAGATTGAACTTGCCTCCACTACAAAATTTATGCCAAGTTCCTAATAGATTTTGACTTGTAAATTTCTCGTTTAAGAACCGACCACAAAAAAAAAGAAATTATCTAAAAGAAACAAAAAGTTAAAAGTTGCAACACGGGAATAAAATTTTATCCTGAAGTTATCAGTGAACAAAAAAGTGTTGGTAGGTGAGCTTGAAAGCTCTTTTTATAATCGCGGAGACGTGGTCTCTTTTTTCCTAATCAAAAGAGATAACGGTATCGACAGTAGTATCAATATTAGTTTAGGATCTTTAGGGTAACTTGGTGTTATCGAAGCACGTCGGTAATTGCAGTTTTGGCCGGTATGACCATATTGCACCAATTTTTGAACATTTTAAATATCCATTGTCGGACAGTGACTCCAGGAATTCAATGTTTCTAGTCTCCATTTTGATACCTGTTTTTGGTTACTTCTGTCCAGAAAAATTACCATCAATTTTGACCGTCATTTTTGGAAGGAGACAGTTGCATTAACAATCTAAATAAAAACAATGTTTGATTTTGTAAACCAATAGCCATATTGCGAAAAGTAAACAAGAGGTGAGATCGTTCAACACTCTACCCTTGCAGGGAAGAATTAACAATCTCTTTCTTTTTTAATACAATAAATTAGTTAAGTATAATCTTCTTTTTCTATGAAATTCTTCTGAGCTGGATTTAGTTCTGTACGTAAGCGCGCTATACACAGTAATCTGAGCAATATAGTTTACTGTTTTTAGTTTGAGAATCAAGTAAGAGAGCGCGAAGCACGAATATGACTTGAACATTGCCCATTTGATCAAGTAAACAAAAAACTATGTAGTTTTGTACGGCCCTTATTTCAGGAAAACAAACTTAGGAAACGTTATACATTTTTTCACTTTCCCCCTAAAATTGTCCTTACAATTCATTTTGTGTCAAAAAATTCATAACGCAATTCCTAGTGCGATACTTCTATGAGTTCTGGGGAATCATTTAGGATACTAGTATGTCCACCAGGAATTGGTAATTTTTTTCTCTTAAATTTTTTCTTTTTTGCTTTGAGGAATAGGTTATGTTCCTCGCGTCAACATAATTGGAGGAAAAATACCATACTGTGGGACGCCAAACATACTATATAATGATTGGAAAAATGGGTTGCCAATATGACACATTTCTCTATGATTAGAAAATGTCAAGACAGATTGCACTAAAAACACACGTCAGTGGTAAATTTTTTAAAATATATACAAAAATATCACGAAAAAATCAAAAACATCGTTTTAACTACATTAAACAGGAATAATATTGCGTTTGTGTACTTGAAGATGCACAGAGTTGTCTGTATAGTTGAAGTAATGTAATGTTTTAATGTTGATTGAAATACCTTCAGACTACATCATATGGCCATTTTGATCATGTCTTGCATTCCATATTTGAGATTGAAAGATGAGCAAATTTTGCAACTTTCATCGAATAAATAAATCTGCAAAATTTTAATGCACTGAAATTTGTGGAATGATTTTTGTTCGAGGACTAGGAAATCATATTTGATTTTAGTTAGACAACCAGGGCAGAATTAACATGGCATTGAAATTGTTTTTTAAACAAAATTGGTGTTGATAGCGAATCAACTAATTTTACTTTTGTAATTGTCGCAAAGCTGACAGCGCAATATTGTCATGAAACTGAAGTTTTTTTTGCAAATTATGTATGACAAAGTGGGTCGTGTTCTTAATGTTCCACTGCCATCTGATATAAGGATTAAAAATCTTTAACCTCAAATACTTTTGAATTCTTAAGTGCTCCGAGTTTTGTTTAGTGTTTCTGATATAAAATAGGTTCCCTAAGAAATTTATATGCACGAAGAATTGCTAATTTTTAAAACTGCATGTTCAGCTGCTGGTGTTAAATTTGTTCAATTCTTTCAACAGACAAAGAAGCGGATTTTAAGCATTAGAAAATTGTCATTTGTTTTGTTTGAACGATTTGTTGTTCATTTATTGTTGGCGTTGATTGTGGTGAACGAATTACGAATCGTTCATTACACAACTGATTTCAGAGATAAAAATTAAATCATATGCCAGCAAAACTTTTGCTAGAGCTCAGCTTCATCAACAGTCATTCTTCAACAGTCATTAAACCTTAAATTTAAAGAAGAATAAGAGGAGTATATGTGCATTTATTTTCACCTTCACCCATATATTAAAACATCATCTGTACATATTTTGCTTGAATGCGCTGCCAACATTTTTTTCATTCTTCATATCGACCTTCATTCCCCTTGACGGACGATTCCATCACCGAGCAGTTGTCGTAGACCATTGAACATAGGTCCCAATTTTTTGCTATTCATCCCTCTTTTGGTTCGTAGAGCTTTCAAGTGCACTTGATTTCCAGGCCATCCTGACAATGAAAGAAGTCAAATTTTATATCTGTCATGTGATAAAAAACTGACAAAACTATTAGGTTTGTTATTTTAATTCCATTCTTTGATGATGCAAATTTGAGATCACCTCCATTAAATCCTAATGTTTCTTAAAGGGCTGCTTGCAACATTCAGTAAGCTGAAGATTACCTATAAAAATATCTCTTCAACGATAAAGTCTTTATTAGAGTTCAAAAAGTTCAGCTGACTAAAGCACATAACAGTGGCGAAAATAAGTTTCAAGCTGCAATAACTGTCACTAGATATTTTTCTAGTTCAAAATTTAAGCTCCGAGCAATTTCCAATAAAATCAGCTTCACTAGCGTATGGCAACTAAATATTTTTAAGCTATGTTATAGATTTTAGTTTTCAAAAGTAGTTTTACAAAAATTCTTTGATTTATAAATGATGTAAAATAATGCGTGCAAAAAATTTTTTGGTCGGTATCTTATCAGAACCTACACTTTGTCACTTAACGAATGTGAAAAATGCACACGTCCTTCGGAAAATCATCAACGAGGAACTGTTTTTTTTAAATCTGACTAAAATTACCTGCAGATACCATAGCAACCAATGACAGAGCGAATGCGAGCAAAGCGTTAATTTTCATAATTTCTTTCAGAATTGTTTCCTCTCTATTTTTCACTTATTATATATGGAACAATTTTTTAAAATAAAAAGGCGATCACTTGAACTGGAAGATCGATAATTGTTAACAAAATTATCGTAGCTAAGGCGAGATATGCAACACTACTAACACTTGCTGAGATTGACAGCTGTCACTCAAAGTTTTCACCAATTTTTTGTCTACCACCAGTTCAGGAAGACGAAACTTTTCTTTGCCTAATTTGAACTGACAACAGAATCTCTCACTATAAATCAATCGAGACTGTAAATCTAGCGTAAACATTGAGCTTGATTTCAATTAGTTCTAAAGAAATTTACGACAACTGAATAATTTCAGGAGAATGGTTGATAGCAATAGATGTTGTTCATTTTTTTTTCATTTTGTATTATTTTGAAAGAAGCAATAAATTTTGTACAGAAAATGCTGAGAGGTTAGCAATTCAAGCGGTGCGTTGGCTCCAAGCCAGACCCAAAATATTTTTCAAAAATTATTGTTCACTGGTTATACAAGAAAAAGAAATTGCTTAGATTACTAGACTCCTATGCAATCAGCATTAGATAAAAACGGTACGTTATGATAATGCAGGCTTAGATGCTCAAAGTCTTCATCCAGTATACTTATATTTATTTAGAGCCGAGTGAATATATAAGTAGCCGGTATACTAACATACCAAGCCAAAACTTTTGTCTCATTTAATGGATTCACACATTAAATCAGGCTCTCAAGTGGCTATTCATTGCTAATTTCTAGATACCAAAGGCTTTTTACTCGTATATTAAATATACTGGCATAATTGCTAGTGAGAAATCCGTCTCTGTACCGTGCCCCTGTGATGTACACAAATAAGAAATCCTTTGTCCGCTTGGGTTTTCATTAACATACATTTTAATAAGGTTCAGTAGGTGAATGGATTTAATTGCATATCACGGTGCTTGATTAAATCGACTACAATGAAGTAAAAACTAACTGAAAAAACCTTTTAAAATAACGACAAAATCTGGATCTCTGCTCGTTTAGATTTAACTAAATGAGAAAAATCCGCTATTTTGTGTCATTCACTGTCAAAATTGTATCTCTGAACATAAGACTCTGGAGTATACATAAAAGTGGACATTTCAACCAGCTGTTGACAAACACGTTATGGTCTGGATTCCCCTTGAGCTACCGTCCGCATGGTGGTCTGCTGATAATACATGCAACCATTGGTCAACAGTTGTGGACTCCAATTTTTTGGAAACCCTATTACCAAAAAAATGGGCTGCTTATGAAAGGAACTCAGCCATTGAAGTACAGTCCTACAATCAATCCACATGAAAATTTTATGAAGGGTTATCGTTAAAGGTTTATGGATGTATATCTTCAGTGCGTTCGATGAGACTTACTTGGTGTTCGACTTAGGATACGGTCAAACATTTCATGGGTGCAACTCTTGCCTTTTCTAAAAGAACAGCAATTGTATTGTGCTCAGTGGATCTTGATTTTTTTTACTCTCAGAAGAAAAGACTTCCTGAAAATTATCACCGAAAACATGGTGCTCGGTTGGGTCAAACTCTCAGGAGAAGAAAAACCTAGAAACTGTAAGATTTCCTATTTTGATTATATTTGAACTCCATGAACTAAACAATTCAATCATCTCATCAGGCAGCAAATTATCCCAATTTTGACACCTCATCCTGCATATATCTCTCAGCAACAGCCGGGCCGTTACTATGAAATGGACTGACTATTCGCTCAATTGGGCACATACTTTTGAAACTGATACAAAGCACAATGCGTTCAGTTAGGTATTGTTGTCCGCAAACGTAATTGCGCAACTGACTTCCTGTGTGCTCTATTGTGGTCCCATTTATTTCATAATCAATGAGTATGATGAGGTTTCATCCTCAGAAGCACTAGTTCTCGACTCCTCTTGATCGAGAGTGTTGAAAACTGTTGTCCAGTTGTTCAGTTAGGCTTTTGATGTTGCATACAGAATTTGTTAATTTAAAATCTCCCAGTTTAAGCTTTTCTCCGAAATCTTGACTCTTTTAAGGGCATCGCTTGGTTTGACTAAGGATTCGTGGTAGTCATCCATATGAAGTTGTCCCATAAAGTTTGCGCTGCATCTAGATTGTGGCATATTTCATTCTGTTAAGCTGTTTTTGAAGGGCATATTTGCGCTAGTGGACAAGTCCGTCAGACAAAAAATATTTCCTATGTACTAGTAGGCCATTACATCTAATGATAGATCCTCCAGCCATGAATACCTAAGACACGGTTGATAGAGAGAAACCCCTTCAACCTGGAGACACATGCATTCTTTATCAGTTGAGACGGCGTGCGGACACTGGTGAATGGGGAGAAGAGTATGAAAGACGTGGAAGCTGAAATAAATCAGGTCAAATTAACAATGATTGCTTTTAAAACGTTCACTGAAATTTTGCTGCATATTTTACAACCTTTCTAATCTGTTCGGTTTTTTTGGGTTTACGACGGTGTGATGAGGCAAATTGCACTCGCGTTTTAGTTGTTCAATGGGGTCTTTAGATTTTAGTACTTGAGTCGCGTAGCCTTTGTCTATTTTGTGTTTGATATTCCTTTCGTTCTTCAGTCGGAATTCTTTTTCGTTTGAAAGTCTGTTTTCATGGGATTCCAGTTAAATGGCGGCTTAGCACTAATTATTAGGTAAGAGACAGTCTTTTAGCCATAGCATACAAACTGTATACCAAGTGCCATCTTCAAGCCCTGTTTTTGCGATTATGATGATTGCTTTAAATTCCCCAGAAACTGGGGGGAAACATTTTTTTCACGATTCTCATAAGTCCATCACTTAAATTGTTTGGCTAGGTCTGTTTCTAGTTCAATTCCAACTTCAAAACCGGAGGATTTGAAACTAGAGCTTGCTGGCAAGGCTCCGCTTATGATTAATCCATGTGGAATACGGACAGCGACGGGCGCACATTTTGAATCGTTTTCTGAATATTCAACTGGACAGATTGCGTAGTAAAGATCTTGGCCTAGAATCATTGCAATCTTTGAGTAACAGTAGTGACTGGGGTCCAGCACCTCTTTTTTGTGTCAAAAAAATAGATAAGCACGCTCTCACCTTTTTTTGTTCGCTCAGATTTCATTCAAAAGAATAAAGCAAACTTTCCTCAGCAGAAAATTGGTTGTCTTAAAACTACGCGCAAGTGATGATCACAAAAAAATTGTGGTCAGAAGACTTTGCAAAATTAATGGAGGCCAAGAAAAGTTGACCAAATAGTCCCTCAGTTACTTGTTGTTACCTGATGAATGTTCTTAGAGTCTGTGGAACATTAGATATGGAACTCTAGATATGAAAATGGAACATTAGATATAAAATATTGAGCTGTAGAAAAAACCAAACTGAAAGACTATTACAAAACTGAAAAACAAAATTGAAAAAAATTAGTTGTGATATAACTGACCCACAGAGTAACAAGTTTTGCAAGTTAAAAATTTTCAGAGCTTGACGAGGTAATTGGATATAATAATAATACCATATCAAATTAATTTTAACAAGTTGTAAGTCACTACAAGTATGCTTTTCCTCCAGATATACATTATGCCTTGAATGTAAAACTTAAGTAACAAGCAAACTTATGTACAAGCAAGCCCTTCTTGGGCCTTTTCTTCAGTTCCTATTGTGCCTCGAAGGATGCCGCTGCAGTTTTAGCAGAAGCCATATCTTTTTTGTACGGCACAAAAACCGAAGACAACTCCCATCAGAGCTACGATCCGCGTATATTACACCCTTAATCCGAAAAGGTTTTTACTGAAGATGCAACTAACCACCGGTCAATTTCGAAAATTTTTGCTATGTCAAATTTTTTAGAAAGGCTCTTTGCAGCCCCGGCCGATGGTTATCTGAATTAAACGATCAGAAATCACAGGTGCACTCGTACTTACTAACAGAAATGGTTTGATTTAAACTGAACGAAAAAATAAACTTTTGGGCGTTCTTAGATCTCTCAAATGTATTTGACTCAAATGATCAGAATAGTTTACTCCATTAAGTAATCAAATTTTGTTTTAATGAAAATTTTTTGCAATTTCATGCTAACTATCTCTCTGACAATTACAAAACTGTTCGTTTAGAAAAAAATTTCGACATCATAAAAATATATAGAGGTGCCCAACAGGGCACTATATTATGTTACCTTTCACTCATTGTAAACAAGGATGACACAAATATTTACTTTATTTAGAATTGTAAATTGATTCAATACTACAATGACACTTCCATTCAATCCCAATACACCAAAGTTGACATATAAAAAAAAATCTTCAAATTAACAACTCGATTTGAAATATATTTTTCAATGAAAACAATTTACAAGTTAAATGTAGCAAAGCAGAAGACTTCCATTCGTGTATAGCTATGGGAAAAAGAAGCAAGGGATTCCACCAGTAAATAATCGTATGTTTTCGGATAAGCATGATTTTAACTATCTAGAGTTTTTTCTTGACACTAAGCTGAGCTATACAGAGCACGTGAAAAAGATATTGAGCAAAGAATAAAAACCTTGATTTATTGGCAAGAATAAACTTCAGAAAAGAGAAAAAACGCTTGTAGATTGTTTTAAGTTAAGTTATCTGCAGAACTCAGCCGTACTTCTGCCGATTATTGCTAAAAAAATTACTTACCTCTCTGAGAAATATTTTTATCTGGGCTTTCAAAGCTTGTTTCAACAGAATAAAAAATAACCGCTCTAAAGATTACAAGTAGAAACATCAATCATTTCCAGTAGCTATGATGAGTTTGAATTTTTTTGGACGAATTTTGATTAGTTTCAAAATCAGTTTTTTAACAAACGGGAACATAGCTGGCAGATTGCCAGAAAATAGCCGCAATAGATTCGTAGATCAGCAGTCTAAAAAAAAACAGTAAAAAAGACAGACCAAAAAAATTCGTCTTTTCATTGAGGGCTGATCTGTTATATTTTGATTTTAAAAATCTGTATAAGTCATTGCTGCCTCTATTAGCTGATCTCTAATAAGCTTCATTTAGAGGGACACACACCCATTTGACCTTATCTCTTTGAATTAAATTAAATAAAAGTCAATTTCAAAGTGAGGAAGTCATTTTTGAGAGTGAGAAAAGTCAAGTGTGACCAAAAATTTAATCACGCGCATGAACAAAAAAACTCGCTCCACTAAGAGCGAAAAATGACGTCACACATGCAATTCAGTTGAAATTGCATGAACGAATGAACAAAAAGTGGCTGTGACGTCATATGGTCGTAACAAAAATCATGACGACGAAATAAAAAAACCATAGCAGGACAAGTCCTGACGTACAATTCAAAGAATTTTCATTGGCTAAACAGAAAAACTAGACCTAGAATGGACTATGAGTGAATTGACAAAACCATTTTTAAAAAATCAGATCAAAAAATAAGAAAAAAAAAACAAAAAATTAATGTCAAAATGCCGCATGTGAACAAAAAAACCACTAGCGAGAAATGAAAATTTAATTCAAACAAAAAACTAGGCCTAGAATGGGCTGTGAGTGGATTGGGAAAACCATTTAGAAAAAAATCCGATCCAAAAAATCGGAAAAACAGTAAAAATCAGAGTGAAATTGCCGCATGTGAACAAAAAACAACTACCGAGAAACCGAATTTTTGTTCAAACAGTTTTCTCACTCTACTTTAAAATTAGAGCGAAAAAAATTCACGTCGCAAAACCACTCGCTTTTTCGCTCCATTTCCTGTTTCGGCGTTACCAAAATCACTACTCCAATTTGACTTCAAAAATCATGAAAATGTGTGAACAGATCTTAAAAAAAAGACAGCGCCCCAATACAATTCAAATTCTTTGAATTGTAAAAAAGCCAAGAGAAGGCCAATAATAGCCCCAGCTATCGCTGTGCGGCTATTAAAAAGACTGCCTCTCGCTATATTCTTTTGTCATAAGCGATAAGGTACACTATACACCTTAAAAAGAGCTCACTGTATGTTGACGTAGTAAACGTTTTCTAACATAGTATTAATGTATAGAACAAGACATCAACCGACTTAAGCTTCTGCAGTAAAAAAATGAATAAACTGCTGATAAATACACTTCTGAAAGATTCTTTTATGCACCCAAAAATGCAAGAACAGATTTCTTGATAGGATATTTAAATTTGCAAGAAAAACGAAATTTTGCGTGATTATCTAAGATTAACATTACTTTGTTTTTCTGTTGTAATATAATAACTATTTCCCTATTGTATACTACGTACTAAAATTGCCTACTGTTTTCTTAATACGCCTACCTAAGGCGTTTTTACAAGTACAGTGTTCCGAATTCAATTACATTCAAAAAATAAAAACCCAATTACAAAAATTTAGTAACCAATAAAATAAAAAACTGAAAAAACCTCAAATTTTGAATTTTAGTTACCTTTGGTTACAAAAAAGACGTACAAAGCTTTAACTCTAAAATCTTACACTCTTCAATTGGCCGGTTATGTTGAAATTACTAGAAGTTTTTGGTGGTGGTCCCGCGGTTTCCGGATTACACCTCACAGCGGATGAGAGGCATGGCCATGGACAGATGTCCGCTGAGGCCCATACCCACTAGATGTCTAAAAATTAACGTATTTTTGTTTCTTTGGTGCATTGGAATACATTATGCACTATAATACTACGCGCAGTATTGATTGTAACGGCTAACAATAAATTATTTTTGATAAATTACAAAACTATTACATAACTTTCGGCTTGTTTTTCTGTCGGTTTACTTTTACTTCGGCTTCCTTTGCGTTCGCCCAAGTTTTCATATAAAAATTGTAACCTCGTCTTATAAAGCAAGTACCTGAAATTTTGTTGCATCTCACGTATTAACATAGCGAAACAGAAATTAGGTTCACATCGGCCAAGTTTTACGTAGGACTTTTGTTTTAAGACAATTTCAATTTGAAATTCTTTCTAAAGATTTTGATGTCGAAGTCATAGAGGTAAGAGTTAAACGTAAGAGGTTACATCAGAAAAAGGTTTCAACTAGCATTTAAGCAAATATAAAGCCACGTGTCAACAGGTTTCTATTTTCTCTTGATATACTTGACAGAAACAAATGGTTGCTTATCGAGCTTGGCGTGAAAAAAAAACAGACAAGGGCAGTTTTTCAGATGATTTCGATGGTCGAAAAAAATGTGATCAGATGAAACAAGAAAAAGTTTTTCCGGATTGATTTGAGGACTAAATATTTTGAAAAAATAGGTTTTTCAAGTCACTCAAGACCTTGTTGACTCGGGTTGACCACCATAAACGAAACTTACTAATCATAAAACGTCATATATGGATTTTATGGAAACTTACTAAACATACAACGGTCATAAATTTTTTGAGTTTGGCTGAGAAACAGTCCAAAGGGCCACCTGCAGTTCCAAAACAACGTTTCTGTGCATAAAATTTCAAAAATCTGTACTTTAGTTTTATGGTACCGTACTTATCATAAAACGCCATAAAAAATTTTTTCTGGACCGTTTTATGGTTACAAATTGTCCATAAACATTTTTTTTTACTAAATGGCCGCTTTTGTGAGGGTTGTTTTTCGAATGAAGTTTAAAGCCCAGTTTTGGATTCATTAAACGTCAAAAAACAAAAAATCCACTTTTATGGTACCTTACTTACCATAAAACGCCATAAAATCTTTTTTATGAACCGTTTTATGGTTACATATTTTCCAATAAAAAGTTCTGTATCATCAAATGCTCATTTTTTGGAAAGCAGATTACAACGCCATAAAATCTTTTTTATGAACCGTTTTATGGTTACATATTTTCCAATAAAAAGTTCTGTATCATCAAATGCTCATTTTTTGGAAAGCAGATTACCGCAAGAGTCCAAAAATCCAGGTTTGGGGTCGACTTTTTGCTCCATCGTATTGAAAAAACGATTTAAAGAATGCTATTATAGATCAAGATAATTTGTCACTTAAAAACTCAAAAATAAAAGCAGCATTTTTGATAATGATAAAGTTAGCAAAAACCATAGCAACTAACCATAAAACGGACCATATATGGAAACTTACTAACCATAAAACGGACCATTCATGGAAACTTACTAACCATAAAACGGATCATATATGGCAGGGCCCTCTCTTTCATTCATATATTACCATAGTAGGAAAACATGATGCTCTCGTAGAAAAACTTATTATCCATAAAACGGACCATATATGGAAACTTACTAACCATAGCAAGATCATAAAACGGAAATTTGTATGGACTTTTATGGACCATATATGGTCCGTTTTATGGTAAGTAAGTTTGGTCAACCCGGGGATTCTGCAAAATCACCCAAAGATTCAGAAAAGATTTTAGCGTACAGTTCTTTGAATTCACGGTTGTTATTTCTGGCCATGAACCTACACGATAACAATTATCCAAATTTGCTGTATGTTAATTTGATCCATCACCACAATATTAGCGAACCAATTCCAATTGTATTGCTCGACATATTTATCAAATATTGATTAAACCTTCATCTTCATTACAAGCCAGCTCCCCTAGCAACTAAAGTGTACCAATTGGTCCATTTTACCCCTGTAATTCTATGAAGCGCATTTTAATACGAGTAAAAAGATCCTCACAGCGTGGGGCATGTCACCAAAGGCACATTATATATTTTGGTGATTATAAAATGCCTTTTGCATTGTCGCAATTTTCAACAATTCAGCGCAATTGAATGAAGATGGGGTATGGGGGAGCGTAATGGTGGCTTCTATTCAAAACAGTGCGCTTCCATCTGCAAACAACGATTGATCACGGCCATTATGCTGCGTTTGTTCATTGTTGTTCACCTCTCGTTTCTTCTGTTGAGTCTGGAGTTCCAACTCATCTCCAGCAAGTCCTAAAAATACCTGCAAAATAACGTAATACAGTTTTCAACTTTTTTGTATACTCGACTTAAAACAATATAAAACATTTTTGTCTACAGCGTCGAATTTGGTTAGTATTTAAGCTGGGCATCAAAAGTTGTCGTGCTAAAAGGAAAATGAGTGTCTGTATAATAAGTATTTAAACGTGAAAATATTTCCTGACTGTGTCGTTTTCAAACGGACAAAAAACAGTAACGTCATTCGTCAAAAAAACAGTCAGTTTTAAAGTTTTCCGTGTCTACCCCAGAATTATTAGATAATCTCAATAGCGCAGGATGTTATCCTTCGCTATCAAGTTCTCTCACCAGCAGTTATCAGACAAAATGTCGGCTGGCTAGGTCATAGCATAAAGGTGTGAAATTTTGGTGGCTTAATGCGATATATTAAACGCGTGAGATCTAAAATGAGACAACATTTTTGCATGTTTAGGGGCCTCCTGATGCGCAAGTTTAAGAGCCGCATTGAGCAGCATGGTTAAGTGAACATATCGAGAGAGGTCAATGACCTAAAATGCTCAAAGTCGATGGGTGAGAGCCAACCAAACACGGGACAAAAGACTGATAATCAGGTGCAGCCACCACGAGGCTATGAGGGTTTGAAAGTATGCTCGCCCAGAGGGAGGATTTACTGGCTTGGGTACTAGGTGTTTTTTTTTAATTTTTATTTGCTTCCGAACGAAGTTTGAAGTATTTATTGTAAATACGTGTTTTTTGCAAAGTTTTAGCTTTACAGATTCTGCGTTAATCTAGAACACTCTTAGTTTTCAACTAAGTCTTTCACGCTTTACTTTTTGATGCTTGCCTAATCTCAGATGCTCTCAATCTGAAATATGTTTATTGATTTTGAGAAACAGTGGTTTGTAGTGTTTATAGCGCAGTTCGTAAGATGGCAGACTGCTAATCTGAAGATTGACTTTTTTCTGCTTCCATTATCCATAAAATTGCTATGAAACTAAGTTTTGAGCAGTTTTAGTCGTATTGTCTAATCTTCCTCTTTTATAGTAAATATCAGTCGCAATTGAGCACAATGGTCAACAGCGCTCCTGTTGTAACATGCTTTAAGGTTCACTAATCATGAAAACTAACGTAATAAATGCATTTTGAGACGCGCTTTACTTTCAAATTTAAGCTTCTAATATGCCCTTTTTTTGTGCTAATTAAGCGTGCGGTATAGCAAAAACAAGCAATTCACAAGCACCTTTGTCCAGAAATTTGCTCTCAAAAGAGCAGAAAGCAAGTGCAATATTCTTAGATAGCCTAAGTGGTGAGACCTATGGCTGTTAAACGAGGGGCATGGGTTCGAGCCCCAGTTGGTGCGCAACAGAAACTTTAACTTCTTTTGAACCTTCTATTCGTCTGAATGATTTTCTTGTTATGGTTTCGCGGGCCTGCTAGTTTTACATTAAACATGTCTGATACTTGTATATCTCGTACATACTTATACGTAATTCATATAGCGGAAGTCAATTTTTTCACATTAAATCTTTTCCTTTCACTCATAATATCTCAATAGAAATTTGATTGAGAGTTGAAAATTTTTGAGCAAAATTTTGTTACCTGCAGTTACCATAGCAACCATTATTAAAAGGAACGCAAACAAAGATAAAAGTTTCACGATCTTTTCTTTGCCTTGTTACTTAGTATTATTTTTAGTTCGGCTTTCTTTTAAATGCTGCTACCAATTTTTTTGAAAGATTGACAAATATTTAGTCAAACTTCACAGCTAGCATATGAAATATATAAGTGCGCGTGTGTTCGTGGGCTATATATGGTAACTATCTGACATCATGTCATGTTATATTATTGAAAACTCAGAAAAAAACTATCAAATTGAACAATTATCAATGTTAGTGATTAATGTGAAAATTTGCTCATTTTGGTAACAGATTGGCTGAAGCAAAGTGTCTAGACTGAGACGGCTGAAACGCCTGCTATTCAAGCAGTGTGTTATCTAAAGCTGATACTGATAAGACTTTCACATTTACGGTATTTTTAAAAATATTGAATTTTTTATCAGCCCTATTTGCAATCAGATGGAAGTGGTGCTATTGTATACTATAAAAAGAATATTCGCACCCAGATATATCCTTTTGCCATATAGCTGGATCTGCTCGCGGCTCTAACTCATTCCATCTGAATGCCTAACAAGTTTGACATATTTCAAAGTTTTGTAAGCTAAATTGATAAATGTTTTGTAGTTTCTAGAAAAATTTTGCCGGCAACTGATTTTTAGCCGATAATTAAACAGTTATCAGCTAGAAATCAGTCGCCTGCGCAATTTCACTCTAGAATCTAATTGAAGTAGGGATATGCGCCACTATTAAATTATGGTTCGCAGAGGAAAACCAAATTAGTTATTTCCTGCTAACCGAATGTATATTTGCAACTTGTTCCTTTTTTCTATACACTGAAAATTTTTCGGCTCAAGAGTATTGCTCAATGCTTAGAAAACTTAAAAGGTTTTGTAGTTGCCTTGCTGCAAAATGTATCCTGCAAAAGTTATCAGAGACATCTTTGTTTGGGAAAAATCATGCTGGAAGTAGCTTTGTCTCTATGAGAATGTCGTTTGCCCTATTGTACTTGTTTTTCAATGAACAAACCATCGCTGCTCAGATATTGTGTCCGATTAAACGCTGCATAATTTCCCGATAAAATCAGGAAGAAAAGCGCTAAAGGCAAATGCGACAGCAAACAGGGGAGCAAAAAAGTAGTGTTCATCTTTTTAAAGGAAATTGATTCCTCATAATTACTGAATCTGAAAACTCAACTGTAATCTGGAATCTGGAAAAATTTATTCCTTCAAAAGAAAAACTCGAAGTGACAATAAGGAAAAATGGAAGTGATGTCATGCTTCTTATACCAAAAGTTTTCGAACCAAAAAAAAAAGAACCGCTAAAATTAAATTATTAAATTAAATTATTAAATTAAATTAGTTAAAATTAAAAATTAAAAATAAAAATTAAAATTAAAGTTAAAAAATTAAATTAGTTAAACCGCTAATATGTTGTGTTGATGACTAAAATCATGATAACCAAGTTAATTGTCAATTGATTTTTTTTTACATCAGAAAAAAAAGAACCGTAATGAAGATTCTTATTGTTTCCACTTACTCAGGATTTTACGTTCTTTTAGAAACTGTAATGAGCATTGAACTTTGCATCTGTTATACTGTCTGACAGAGTCATGGAGCCACAATTTCGTTGAATAAATGGCATTTTTATTTGGAAACCTTTGAAACCTTGAATCATAATTTAACAATAGTGGGTGATTTCAATATGAGTTCTTTAAACGAAAACAAAAACATAATTTGGACACCATCTTCAGACAGAACAACGTTAGTCCCATTAACCAGCATCAGTCAACAAGAACTCAAAGAACTCAACAAGAACTATGATTTTTTTTAATGCAACAAAGATGCAATTACCTTGCCAAAAAAACGGGAGCCAATGATGATTCCTTATGGTTCAGTTACGCAATTACAAAAGGAAAACTGAAATGGTTCCGACAAGTAGGTGCTTTTTTGTTCGTTTTGATGATTGAAAAAAAAAGGCCAGAGGAACCACTGCAACCAAATAGAAAAAAAAAGGTTACAAAAATACGTAAAAAAATTTCAAGCCTTCTAAAGAAACGATGGCATAAAACTGTAAAATTATGGCATATCACTGTTTTATTTTGCATAAATATAGCATCAAAAATTTTCTGCTTCATTGTGAGAAACTCTGTTGTGTCCTCAAAATCATGTGAAGATTCAGAATAGCATTTGGCGTATAGTTCTTTGGAATCAAGATTAAAACCTGTTCATAAATCTAAACAAATTGATTTGCTCAATTTTGTTTTATATACAAGAGTTATTGTTTCACCATCACCAAAACATTAGAAATCCAACTTAAATTATATTTCTTGACCTAGTTATCAACTTTTGTTCAATCTTCAGATTCATTAAAAGCCAGCGCATCTACAACATAAAGTGAGGCTCGTTGTGCTATTTTTTCGATAAATATCATGCCTCCATCTACATATATACGTTGATGACCATTAAACTGGGTTCCCTTGTTGCTGTCCATCGCCCGTTTCTTCTGCTGCATCTTAAATTCCAATTCATCTCCAGGCCACCCTGAAAAAAAACTTTAGAATAACAGTAAATTTTTTCTCCACTTTTTGCATGCATGAAACAAAAAAAAAACCTTTTTTTGTCTGTATCGCTAAATTTTGTTAGCATTTTTTAGTAAGACCGAGCGGTTCTATTAGATT
>NC_134476.1:46203063-46249702 GCF_964194025.1 Convolutriloba macropyga
GTATGTGTGTGTATGTGTGTGTATGTGTGTGTGTATGTGTGTGTGTTTGTGTGTTTGTGCGTGCGTAAGTGCATATATCACATATTTGCAAAATCTATCTCAAGTCTTTTTACATTTTTAATGAAATTCTACGCCAACCCCAGTAATCGCCGAATTGAAAAACTTGCAAGCAACTTGCAAGTGAGTGCATACGGGTACCAAGTTGCTTGCATGATTCTTGCAAGTTTTCGATTCACCTGCAAGAATCTTGCAAGCTTTTCGATTCATCTTACGGGATTACTTGCCAGACGAATCGAAAAGCTTGCAAGATGAATGGAAAACCCTGCAAGAATCTTGCTTGCAAGCTTTTCGATTCAAATGCTGGCGAAAAGGTGCCAACGCAGAAAGGATGCAGATTTTTGCAGCAGTAAACTTGTCTTAGCTTTTGCATGAGCCTTTTTAGCTTCTTTGAAGACTAATACCGGTGCAGTACTTTGCTCCATAAGGAGCGCACTTGGCCTAGCCGCCAAAAAAACAAAGACCCTAGATAGCTAAGAGTAATGCGCAAAAAGGTAATAAACAAGGGTGAGGGGTCTCCGCGCTGGGCGAAAGGGTCACAAACTAGGCGGGGGTCTAGTTATTTGTCAAAAAGTTGTTTCTGAATTCAAAATCTTGCGAGAGACTTGCAAGGTTCGTGCAAGATTTCACATTCAAAAGGCGTTTACAAAAAAATTTAATTAAGTTCAATTCTGCTGATCGAAAATTCTGATATCAGTCATTTTATTTGTTTTTCAGCTATCAAAAATACAAAAAAAAAATTTTCCAGAATTCAAAAAAACTTGCAAGATTCTTGCAAGAATCTTGCAAGTTTTGAATCAGCTTGCTAGATTCTTGCAAGTTTTAAATTCACTCATTACTAGGAAAACCATTATTTTAAAACTTCATTAACTATTACACAGGATAGCATTGTTGAAATTTGCTCATTTTGTTAATAGATTGGTCGATGCAAAGTGTCTAGACGGACACAGCTGAAATGCCTGCGATTCAAACAGCGTTAACTCTGATTGACATCCAAAGCTGTTAATGATTAAAAAATTCACCGGTCATGGTATGTAAAAACGATGAGTTTTTTATCAGCCCAATCAGATGAAATTAGTGCTAAGGTATATTAACGTGACGATAAATGAGTCGGATATAGTTTCCAACAAATTTAAAAACTTTCAACGTTTTGTGTATATTGATCGCGTTTCATCAGTTTGACATTGAATCTCTTTTGTCTGCAAATTTTTTCCCAAGAATAACCGTTCTAGATCTTTCTAATTGATGTTGGGTTTAAACACTGCTAGTAATATATGATTTGCAGAGTAAAACCAAAGTCAATTCCTTTTTTAAATTTGCATTCACGCGTTGCAAATACTTTTAAATCTTCACCCACACGTGGTGCAGTCAGTAGCTCGCGGTGGTAATTAATTCCTTGATCAGAACTTTTTGCTAAAAACTTAGCTATTACCTGAAGTAAAGTCCGATCCTTGTTCGGTCACCCAAATTTTTGTCTTTTTTTCTACTGATGAAAAAGTCAAGCAAATGTTTGACAATAGATGTAGTGTACAGCTTCTTATGATATTTATTTGTAGCAAAATACCGGTTGTCTTGACATGATTAACGGAGATATTCGGTACATAACAAGTATTTAAACCTTTCCTCTCTGTCAAAGACAACTTAATTCTTCCTAACCCATTTATGAACGTCATTATTAAAATATTACATCATACTACTCTTATAGCTCTCATTACATCTTTTTATGAATTTGAAGTTTTTTTGAAGATTTTTCAAATTTTTCAGCAAACTGATTTCTGCAATAAATGATTTTATTTAAAAAGTATTCACGTAGCAAACATGTTTAGTCCGTTTTATCAGTGTCAATTAAAATCAAACGATGAAATACGAGTGGATTTTGCCTGCTCAAAATTGGATGAACAATTTCAAGAAAATCGTTCACAAGTTCCTGCTGATAGGCATACCAAATTTCTCGTGCGCGTTGCCTAGTAGTCAAACAAACCAATTTACCAAAATTTGTCAACATAGGTACTTGAGTATTACTGATCCTCCTCTAACAGATTTGGGCCTGGTTGAAATTAAATGTATTGATTAAATGGAGATAAGTTTGTATCTGAGATCTATTCACGCTGTTTGACTGAAAAGCAGACTTCATAAAGTTCATTTATGATTCAATGGACTGCTATAACTTCGCCATATCAAGCTCATATTGTTTTGCCTTCTATGACAGCAACAAAATTTTGCCAACCATACCAATTCAATGAGTTCTCAATTCAAGTATTGTTAAAAGTTTCTGGATAGTATTTGAGACTCCTCTTCGCGTTTTGCATTGAATTTGCCGTCAGGTTGTTCTCATCTAGTCAAGTGAACAAACAAAAAGCTCATCTTTTAATATTTAGTAGTTTTAGCTGACTTAGAGTTGATTCTCTCCATTAAAATTTAAAACTACAAACAGCTTTCGAGTCTGAATTAGTGAGTTCAAAATTTATTGTGAGTCAACAAAAGTCTTCTGAAGTCAGCTAAAAAAAAAAAAGAAAACATTGAATTCCAAAATGTTACACACCTAAAAGTGTCAACAAAATGGCAATGTACAAGTTCTAAAATACATAAAACAATAAGAAAATATTTTACTTACAACGTTTGGAATACTAAAAACATAAAAATAAATATATTAGATAATAAGGAAATTAAAAACAATGAAAGCTTAAAAAAGGTCCCGCAACAGATCTCTGTATTCCAACGCCTTTGGGTCCTTCAGATATTCCTTGAAATAGAATTCTTTCAAAAAACCTTTGATGTTCTTAACATTATCGAGTTTTTGTCTTTGTTCATATGGAACTTCATTGTACAATTTCATGGCTTGCAGCATCAATGATTTATCGAGGAATTCCGAATTACTTTTCACAGCCGGATAAATTTTTCCCGTTCTCGCATTCTGGTTACAATTAGAAGTTTGCAATAAATTGTTGTTACTAAAAGCTGGCAATTGTTTCCTAATATATTTCAAGAAAAAAACCATACATCGATATTTGAGAAGGAATTCAACAGGCATGATTCTGTTTTTTATTTTTAAATCAGTCGAGCGATCATACTTTTTTCTTTTGAAACACACTTTTATTCCCCAATTAAGTTGTTTTTCTAATGTTATCATGAGATTTTTTCTGATACCAACGAGCATAAGAGATGAGTATTGAATGTGACTTAAAACAAGAGCGTTCAATAGTGTTACTCTAGTTTTTATAGGAAAACAGTTCCTTATATCTTTCAAGATTTTGATGCTGCACGCCATTCTGGAGAGTATTCTTTTGATCTCTTCTTTAAAATTTAATTTGTTGTCTAATATTATTCCTAGATATTTTACCGACGAAGTTTCTTCTATGTTCACATTGTTAACATTTAGATAAGACGGAGTTCGTGCTTTTTTTGATGGAGCAAACACGATATATTCTGTCTTCTTATTGTTCATCATTAATTGATGTGATTGGAAGTAATAACATAGTTTTTCAATATTTTTTTCCAAATAACTTCTGGCTATATTTTCATTAGTATGAGAAGAATAGAGGAAAGTGTCATCGGCGTACTGGATTACTTGACAATTGTTATTATCAATAGCTCTATGAAGATCATTCACATAAATGTTGAACAATATTGGTCCTAATACTGTCCCTTGCGGCACTCCTCTGTTAAGTAAAATCCAGTCGGACTCATTTCCCGAGAAAACTACTTTTTGAGTTCTGTCTTTCAAATATGATCTAATCAATTGTGTAGATGTTCCGTCGAATCCTAAACATTTCAATTTTTCTATTAGTATTTCGTGTGAGATTGAGTCAAATGCTTTTGAGAGATCGAGGAATTCTCCACAGACAGTATTCTTTTTATCCATTTCGGTTCGTACATATTCCGTACATTGTAGTATGGCATCTGTTGTGGACACTTTTTTCCTATATCCAAATTGTTTAGGTGACAGCAAGTTATTTGAGATCAAATAGTCATTAATTTGGTTCCTTATAACTTGTTCAAAAATTTTTGCCAATGCGCCGGTTACCGATATTGGACGATAGTTAGTGGGATCTTCTGTGTTTCCTTTTTTATAAAGAGGTGAGACCAAAGCTTTTTTGAGGTCAGTCGGAAAAGAAGACTCAGAAATAAACTCGTTTATCAGAAAACAGAGAGGCTCCGCAAGGACCGATTGGGCATCTTTCAACGCCCATGCGGGAATTTTTGAAGGACCCAAAGGTTTGTTCACATTCAAACATTTTATTAAATCATGGACTTCTTTACAAGTAACATATTTGAAAAAAAAATTATTTGCATTTCCCGTATCAGCTGAGAACAATGTTTCATCAAATTTTTTTCTTTCGCCAAAGTACTCCCCCAAAACTGAAAACTTGAAGTTCAAAAGGTTTGCGATGTCTTTTCCGTTCGTAATAAGCTCACCGAAACTGTTACGCAGAGTATCTATTACAATTCGTTGTTTTTCTCTGTTCCTAACTTCTTGTATAAATTTCCAGCGACTTTTTTCTGTGTTCAGAGAAACAAAGTGTTTTAATAAGGAAGCTTCTTTTTCTGATTTGAAACTTTTTCCAGATATGAATTTATTTCTATTCAGGAAAATTTTCGGTTTATCATTCCTCACAAAACAAGATTTCAATGGTGCATGCACACTTATTGCTTGCTCGACTATGATACAAAATTGGAACATCATTTCGTTAGCATTTTGTGACATCCAGAAAGAACTCCAATCTGAACTCCGAATATATTCCTGGAATTTTTCTTTAGAATAGTTCTTTTTGTCGAAGAAAGTTTTTTTGATTGGCATTTGTTTCATCATCATTTTTTCTTCTAATATAACAACTGTTCCATAGTGATCACTATTCAAGATGCTCTCTGTAACAAAACATTTTTTGAAGTTTTCTGTGATGATATAATCAATCAATGCAGTCTTATTGATACTCTGTCTTGTCCCTATCTTTGTGTTACATGACACCAACCCGTACGGAATAAATAGCGTTTCTAATTTTCGTTTTTCGTTCTTTTGAAAAAAATCAATATTGTAATCGCCCATCAAAATTATTCGTTTGTTCTCAGCTGCGGCACAGTCAATTCCCAGCGCCAGTTCTGACAGAAACATTTCAGAAAGGTGTTTGGTCGGGCAGTACGAGATATTTATCAAATACTTTTTTTTAATGAACTCACATTCTACCCAGATGCTTTCGAAACGCGATTCCGAGATGGTTTTAAGATCTGAACGTTCTTTAGGTTTGAAAGATCTAGGTATATAGAGCAGCAGACCACCTCCACTTGTTTTGTCATGTAATGAAAGATTCCTATCTTTTCTGAAACATTGGAAATTTTCACTGCGTACTTCCCAAAAACGGATATCGTCATTCATTTTGAGCCATGTTTCTGTAAAGCCAAAAATTGTGTTTTTTTTCCAAATCATCCATTAATTGCTTTAAGGTGGAGTTCTGACCAACAATACTTCTACAATTGAGGGAGAAAATCTTTACATTATTTTTAAAAGACGCGCCAACTGTTTTAACGCACTCAGCATATTTCAGAACTGGCCCTGGGTTTTCTTCTACATCTCCACATTGGATCATGATAGAAGCCTTAACTATTAAGACAAAACAAATATTTAATACACGGGAAAAAGAAATTGGAATGAAATTAAAAGGCGTTCCCGATATTCTATTGTTTAACACGAATAATTAAACGTTAAATATATTTCAATTTGATAATCCCAAAAGCATATTTCGGTTGTTCAGCCATTTCTTTTGTAACTTTCATGGACCAAGTCCAGGTCGAGAAGGGCCCGCGTGACCTCTTTTGATGAGACTCAGTTTTTCCACTTGTCCGAGCAGATCTCTTCTCATTCGCTGGTTTCCCTCCAGTTTCAACTGCACTGGTGCTGTTTCAGAAAATGAAAGAGTTACTTCCTCGCTTATTTTCTATTCTTAGTCAGAATAGAAACCAGGCAACTTAATTTACCGGATATCTGGTAACATATTGTAACATAGTCCGAATAGAAACCATTTTGTAACATATTTAAAAAATCACTTACTTGTTTTGTCATCAAATCATATACATCATTTCATCTCAATTGGGTTTAAATCCTTAAAACATCAATTTCTAATAGTAATGGCAGAGTAATAGTTGAAAATATACATTAGATAATCCAGCACTTTAATTGGAGTTAATTTGTTCATCCATGTCCATTGTGAAGTTCAGGGACCACATCCAGGTCGTGAAAGGCCACTGTGATCTCTTTATATGGCACCTGGTGCCTCCATTGGCCCTAGCAGATCTTTTCTTGTCGGTGGGTTTTCTTACAATTTCAACTGGACATGTGCTGCTTCAAAATTTAAATAACAAAGCTATCCCCGTACTTAGTTTCTACTCTTAGTTACATTTCCAATTCCTCAATCCATTGTCACAAAAGGATTGTATCTGAATTTTCTCAAATTCTCAAAAATTCAGTGTATAGTATGGGAGGTTAGACATAATGTCGACAAAATAAATTAAATCACCCTTATTTTTTGATAATTACAGATGCTGCTCACTATTAGGGTGTAAAAAATGTCTTTGTTATGTACACTTAATAAAAAATGTCAAAAATGTACACTTTCAATTCTGAATTACTGAGTTCAAAAAAATTTTGTGTCAAAAAAAATAATTCGACAATAAAAAGAAAAAAATTCGACAAACTAACGGCTAATTTCACTAAAGTTTTTCATCCACGTCTATTGTGACGACAAGGGACCACGTCCAGGTCGAGAAGGGCCTTCTTTTTATGGCACTTAGTTTCTACACTTATCATAGCAGCTCTCTTCTGTTCCTCGCGTTTCCTCCAGGTTGAAATAACCCGGTTCTCTTTCAAGTATTTACAGAAGAAAGCAAGTTCTGTTCTTTTTCTATTCTTGGTCAGATATCGAATTTCTTTTTTGCATGGTCATGATAATTTTTCATAAACTTTATTTAAATCCAGTAAATTCAGTTTAAAACTGAAATCTTACACATTACTACAACAAAAAAATCATTAAATTATTTTGTAAGCAAATCATATGTATCAAAAAGACCTACAGATGTCTATTCTACATAAAAAAATACAATTTTGCTATTTACATAATTGAGTTCAGACTTTTTTGTGTATCAACAAAAGTTATTGGAAGTCATCTGTAACAAATGTTCAAAATGTCCATTTCATAATGCGAAAAATCATTTTTGGTTTAGTTTTTCTTCCATATCTATTGTTATGGTATGCTATAGCAGACCAGTAACAGGTAACGGAATATGAGCGTGGACCATTTCTTTGACATCTGGAGCCTCAACTTTTCCCAGCCCATCTCTTCTCACTCTTTGATCCGGCTCCAGTTTTAACGGATGCGAAGAAAAAAAATAACCGTAGAATAACGGAAAGATCTCGAAGAGTCGTCCAACAAAAACTCTTATCTAAACTTACCTATTTCAGAATTATAAAAAAAGATTAAAAGTCAATATACAGGAAAGAAACTAATTTATAGTGAGAAAGTTGGGTAGGTAGGTGGGGGTGGGGGCGTTGGCGGGCGGGGGTGTTGTTGTTAGGGATAGATGGTGTGGGTATGGGGGTAGGTGTGGGGGGGGGGGGGGGGTGGGGCAAAGTGTGGGGGAGAGGTAGTTGGTGGCAGTTGGAGTGGGGGTTAGTTTACATAGTTTACTTAAAGGGGCTCATTATTTCTTGAACTGACCTTTCAAGCTTGAAGACTATCTGTACAAGATCAACAAGTAGTTTTAACAGTTGTCTTCCTCGTCTGAGTCTTCGTCTTGTACATTATCTGTACCACTCGCTAGAGATTCTGTTAGTCTCTTTGCCAACTCTTTTTACACTGAGATTAACTCTCTGGATTTTTTTTCAATTTTCCATTGCAGCCGTCCTTCTGATAACTTTGTCTTCCTCGTGAGCCCCTTTGATGTGTTAAGCCAATATATCTCTCCAAAATAGTAATATAAATCCGTACCTTTTTTCTACTATTTTGACCCCTGTGCTCCTCCACTTTACGCTCTCTACTTATTGGCTAGCTCCACTCTCAATTTGTAAAATTTCCACTTGTTGCTTACTGTTGCTCTCCTGTTCTTGTCCTAGCAAAGTCTCTATGAGTGCTGGTATCTCTGTGTTTTCTCTTGAAGTGACTATCAAGTGGAATTAGTCATCTTGACCATTGCGTAGATACACGTAATTGATTATGGATTCCAACTACTGATTCATTCAATTGAATTTCTGATTCCCAGTCCCCTTTTTACGCACCTTTAACGTTCCTGTATTTTTTCTTATTAACATGTCCAACAAACTTATACTTCTGTGATCGTCAATTGGGGTGTTATCAATCTCGATGTTATTATTTGCACTATAGTGTACAAAAGTGTCACTGATTAACGAGCTTCCCTGGTCCACCCTAATCTTTCATGGAATTGAATGTATATTCCTGTAGTTTTTCAAAAACTTGATTACTTTTTTCCGGTGGTTTGTTAAATAATACGTATGGTGACTGCCTTGAAAATTTGTCAACACAAACTAATATGTACCATTCCCGTATCTTTTCATTTAGAATTGGTCCCGCAAAATTTAGCTGTGTTTCTTGATTTGGTTCAATGGCTTTTTCTATGGCTTTTGTAGAACTTTTTGGCTTTATGCGTTATAAGTTCATATCAAACTCAGTAAATGGGACGCTTATCTCTGCACGCTCAATTTTCTGTTTGGCCTTATTTGTCCACCTTGTTTTCTCGGTAATTTTAAACATAACAAGTTGACACGGGTGAACAACATGGAAAACCTCTATGTAACTAGGTGGGATTGCTGTCGCGATGGCTTCTTGTTCATCGATGCACTCATAACGGTTTATAGCATATAAGTCTATCCAGCCACCTTGTTGAATTGCTTCAGTCGATCTTTGTTGTGCTTAATGATGCACTCGCCTATTTCTCGTAACTGGTTGTAATTTTTCATTAATGCCAGTAATTGTTTGTTGAAGAGACTTGATACACCGTATTCCAGTATTAGTCTCTTTTTACTCACTGCTGATTCGGCCCCTTCTATCTCATCCTCCGAATCTGAACTGATTATTTGTTGTTGCTGTTTTATGAATTGCTTGAGCTCAATTCTCTGTCTGTTTTACTTTTGGCGTTCTTTGTTTTTCGATTTGTGACATAATTGCGCCAAATGATTTGTTCAATTGTGAAATTAGTGATTGAATTGATGTATTCTATTTCTGATCACATGACTTTTCGAATTTCAAATTGAATATTGAATTAGCGTTACATTAACGTTAAATTAGCTGAATTCATTTTAAATTCAATGAAATAATTTGGATTATGATTTACCATTAATTTAACTCTAACTTAAACGCAATAATGTTATCCTGATAACTGTTCCATGTTATTTTTTAATAGGTAATCACACAGAACGAACTGAAACAATAAGAGTTTATTCAAATAGCAATTTAATTTATTCGTAATTAAAAATCTAATCTTTGGGCATTCGAATGTTGGTAACAAAAGAAATAACATGAAAGTTTTGAAGTAGCTGTAATATGTACGGTCCAATCTACAGAATGGCAAAACGCGTAAGAGCACGTTTAACTGAGTGGACAGCTACTGTCTGACCTAATATGAACACACGGGCTTTACACATAGTTTTAAGGCATTGTAAAAAAGTAAATCCATATATTTATTGTTTGTAATTAGTGCTTAGATTCTTGACAATTGAATAGATAAGTAGCTATAAAGATAAATATATAGGTCACGTACTGCACCACTGGGGTTTGATAGTTGAGGTGGGGGTCAATTTTGAAGTTATGACTTCAGCTAAGAAAAATCTGTATAATCTCAATAATCATCTTCGAGTCGTAAAATCAATTCGATTCTATTTTCTATTTCTAGGAAAGTTACAATTCCGTTTTTCACGGTCACAGAACGATAGTATCTAGACTTTTTAAGAGCTTTATTTGAAACTCTTAAAAGCAGTATATAACACGAAGTCGAATAATGAGTGATAATCGAATAATGAGTTTTGCTGAACGCTTGAAGAACTAGGAAATGATCTGTGGTTGCCTCGCTGTAATGCTTATCTTGACAAAAAAAATCAAGAATATCTCTGCTATAAAACACTCAACGTTGAAATGATCTACCAGAAGATCTAATGCCCTCTTTTACTTCTATCTCAGAAACGGTACATCTGTTGCTAAATTATTTTGTCGATATGAACGTTTTCCCCAACAAAGTTAGGCGAAACTGCGATTGCACGAAGGACAAAAATACAGTATTTTTGTCTTCAAATACGTTTGGTCCCAAATCACTTAATTTGAGGAAACAGCAGAGCCATGGTTTTAATAGTTTTGTTCAGCCGAATATAAAAAAAAACATATTGCGTTTGAGAGACCCATAAGATGTTTTTAGGTAAAGGAATCAGCATCATGATTGCTTTGTGAAAAACGATTAAATCCTTTTTTCCAGAGTTCAAAAATGACTTGATTTTCTTTCATAAAATTTTTATTTGCATATTTTTTGCAAACCCCCCCCCCCCGACGCACATTCCATATTTTTACATTTAAATAAAGATTTACTTTGTAAAAGCACGTTCTCTGTAATGGGGGGAGGGCAAGGTTTCATCTAAAATAGTTTTTTCCGACTGGCAGAACACAAGAAAAAAAATGACAAATTGAACTAGTTATTCTGCCGAGTTTTTTCTCTCAGAAAAGTCACTTACACATAGGGGGAAAACTTAAGAAACCAGAACGGTTTCATGAGGAACATAATGATCACTTTTTGATGTTTCGGAAAAATGTTTCGGTATCATTCAACATTTTAATCCGTTATAGTTTTGCCAGAAAAAATATTTGAAAAATGTTATGAATTGATAAGAAAAACGAGAAGATTTCTTTCGTCATTATTTCGTCAATAGGGAAATTTCACGAGAATGGGAGTTGAATGCTTTTGCAATTTTTACATAATTTGCATAAGTATCCTCAATTTGCTCCAAATTGCTTGAAATGGTTTCATCTAGCTGTGGATTGACATTGTTGGCGAATTTCTATTTCTGAAAAAAAAATGTTTTTTTGCTACTGATCTGATGCCGTTCTTTATTCTTTTACTTGGTTCAAAAAAGTTATTGAATGTTTCGCAAGCTTTGAGGTCAGAGTAGTAGTTTCACAGTTCATCTCGAGGATCTCCCTATTTGAAAAAATGGCTATCAAGTTAATCTCGAGTGCAGTTATATTGTTTTACAGCATTCATTGAAAAGGAATTTTTGTAGGTCGGCAGATTTTACCAGAATGCATAATTTCTTCAAAAAAGGTAATTATTCACCTTGTCCTTATGATTTGGCGTAATTGATCTGGAAAAGAGTTTGTATGGTAACCCGAATTTTCTGTATACTCACGTAAGACATTTAAATTTCTATGAACTTCACTTTTGCAATTTTTTTAAGACTTTCTTTAAAACCTTTTCAGTTACACAAATTTATTTTGCTGCTCAAGCATTGTGTCTTAACGCTTGCCTTCTTTAACAAAATCACACTTTTACGACTCGTGCAGCCTTCTAATTCTTTGATCAAGTGAGGCGCAGTAATTCAATCCCCAACGTGAGCGCAGCCCTACTTTTTTTCTTATATTTGTTTATTTTTTAATTCACTCTTCCCACTCTCAAAATTTATTACTTCTTGAACAATTAATCTTAATAAATAATTTTTTTACTCTGAATAAAAAATTTCTCGGATTTCATATTAATCAGGAGTTTAATACTATCAGGAGTTTGAAAATATGTTTCCATTGACGTTCTTTGAAATTAATTATCCTTGCGTGAGTGCTACAAATGTGGTAAAATTTATACTTTTTGAAAAAAACCTCGTCAAACTTGCACTGTAAATTTTGACAAATGATTGCTAGAAAACCATGAATTTTATTAAAATATTTCTGAACTAGATATTGGTTTTACTGAACTAATTTTTCAACATTTGTTCCTTAGTTATGTTCAAGATCATCTGACAATGGGAAATGTAGACTGGTGTAACAAACAGTTGTTGGTAACCAAAATTGTTATAATTAAAAACATAGAAGAATTGGGTTTGCGGAGTTGTCCAACCTGAAGCGAATTTCAATTCTTAATCGACACTTCTCCAGAAAAATACACGTCTTCAAATGACAAATTAGACTTGATCGCGTCTTATGTCAAGTCAACTTGTGAAGACATGTCACAACTTGATCAAGACTTGTCAGGTCTAAGTCGAGTATAGGCAACACTTGGGAAAAACTTGCCAAGTCATGAGTGAAGTCTTGGCCAAGTCCTGCCAAGTCGTGTCCAACACTTGTCAAGTCTTAAGTCAAATGTTTACCAAGAATTGACAAGTCTCGATTATTGCGCAGTTAATAAGCTAAGTAGTGTTTTTAAAAAAATTATTTAAATTTAATGCATTTCAAAATAAACAAAAAATGGTAAACATTTTAAAGAAATTTGTTAATCTGACAAAACTATTTCTGAATTGAGTATATACCAACTTAAAAAATCCCATATATTCAATTCAACGCAAACTTTTTTCAATGGGCAGAAAGAAGTGGCCATGACATGTATCTTTGGGCGATATCAAATTTTCTTTTCATTCTCTATCAAGTGAACTTTTGAAGTGTTCGAATTGACTTGTGTTTCTTTTTTCACTTTGAAGAGTTTTTAGGTAAACCACTGTAAATGGGAGGCCTTCCTCTTTCGTTACGAAACAAAAGCAAGCCAGCTATGAAAAGCGTGCTCAATACTTGACCTCAGACTTTTCAAGTCTCGGCCAAGACTTGCACAGGACTTGTCAAGTCTTGGCCAATACTTATGCAAGACTGGTCAAGTCTAGGCCAAGACTTGACTCAAATATTGTCAAGACTTACGACTTGATTTAATACGTGTCAGGACTGGAAAGTGACATGATCAGAACTATGATACAATACTGATCCAAGACATAAAATTTCACTGAATCAGTGCTGATTAAGACTTGACGTTCAGTCAGAGATGGCCCGGTTTTTGCTGAAACCTCTGCAAAAATTCTTCTTACAACAAAACTTTTAGGACAACAAGATGGAGGAAAATCAATTTTTTTGTTTCGATAATTTCCGAAAAAACCATCAACTTGAAATATTATATGTCTAAAGTACATATATCTGTCGCGTGTTTGCGTGAAAAATGAACGTTTTTTATGGAGTTATTGTGTAATACATCGATTGAAAACATCATTTTCATATTCCGCTTTCTATTTATGAATATCACGTCAAAATCATAGACGCTGCATAATTTTGTTGATGCATTCTAAAACATTACTCGATTTATCAATACTATCGTTGATAATATTTCTACTAAATATACATCTTTAACAAGTGAAATTTTAAAGAGTACAACTTTAAGAAAGAGTAAATTTTGGTTATCAAGGACGCTGATTTCATTAAGATATGTGCAATTTCACACAATAATCGAATAAAGTTTTAGGTATCGGTTTGCCAAAGGAAACTTTAAGCGACTTGTTTTTGCTCGTGTAACATTTTCTACAAGTAATAGTTACGCGGCTCTGCTTGAAGTCATTGAGAGCTTCCGGCGTTTATCGAGAACCGCGAAGCAGTTCGAGATATTAAGTCAGAATTTCGAAGTGACTTCTGCAGAGTCATGTAACCATGCTTAAAACGCGAAACGCACACGTTTTAAAGTGACGCAAGTCAACGGAAGTAAACTTCGGTCTAAGTAGGAACTTCTGGCATTTTAACTTCTGGCACTGCAGACTTTCGGCATTTTAAAATGTCCACGTGAGTGTTTTAAGTTCTATTTCATCGTATAATGCATAAGCATATTACATGAAGAATTGTTTTGCTGGATCCCAACATAACTTTTGATTTCTGTCAGAAATGTGCTTACCTTTGGTTGTCATAGCAACCAACACCACCACCACCAGTACAATCCATGTAGTTGATATCTTCATTTTTAAATCGTACTCTGCAAAGCTTCAACTTTTTCAGACGTTTATTGTGATTTAAATTTGAAAAAACTGAATCTATAAAAATTATCCTGAAGACAACCAAGATTTTCAAAAATTAATGCGAACTCCACATGTGCGTGTCTGTGAAGTGAAAAAAACTTCCAACGTATAGCTACTTAGTTATCTAGACGGCGCAGATATTTTTTTAGCTGAACGTGATTCTGTTGTTGAGCTGGTCTGGATAGCGCCATCTTTTTGATGGTTCGCATACGTCGACCCCAGTTTTCACAACATGTCGCCGCCATGCGTTCAAAGAAGCACAAAATCCTACGAAAATGCAACTAAAAATTTTTCAGACCTTTCCGTCGAAAATAAGGCGTGCATTATTTAAGCATGCTAATTAGCAGATAAGGAATTAATACGAAAAGAAAAGAAATATGAAATATAACAACAGAAAGAAATAAAAGACATGGAAATGAAAGAAATAGAAGAAATATAAGAAAAATCAATCGGAGTTTTGTTGTACTTTTGTAACACATTACTTACAAATTATCAGCACTTCAACAGCTAGCAAGTTCAGCGCAATCCTTTAATTTTCGCATGTGTTCCAAGAGGCTTCAAAATTTCAGCACATTTCTTGCAGAGTTGCAGCATTCAGAAATGAGGAAAGTTAAACAGTTTCAGCTCATTCCTTGCCTAATTTTCCTACAATTAGGAAAAAGTTTTAACTCATATGTAAATTGTCTAAGAAAATTGTTTAAAATATGTCCAAAGATGAAAGTGATGAAAAGATGCTCTTCTCGTACAAGAGTGATCTTTTCGTACAAGAGTGATCAAGAACTTTTGTTGCGGGCGTGCTTTCTGTTGTACCCTGACTTGGTATCCTTTGTAATGATGGGTCTTTTTGAATAGAATACTTGAGAGTATGCATTGATAGTGCAGAATTAAAGAACGTTTTGAATTGTGTACCAGATAAGGGGAGTTTAGCTGAGCCGTCCGCCAAGTTTCAAGAGTCGACTGTTTCAAGTTTCAAGTGACGGATCCGTTGTCCCAGAAAAACCAGAAGGGCATGAAATGTCTTCCTTCTCTATCGCAAATTTGAAATCGTTTATTGGAAAAAAGACTCTTGGGACATCGTTATGAGGTGCTTTCTGGATTCGGTTTCACGTGATGACATTTCTACTTTGATTGTTTATAATTGCCTGTTCCCCTGAAAAGATGGGATATTGTCGATGTACACTGTTGCGGTAAAACCAGCATTGAGGCGTAGGTGAAGGTATCACAATATGTGTACCATTAATGACGAGATCAAAAATCTTGGAATCATGATTCTAGACATGTAGTCAAACTGTTCGTTCCATCTATTGTTCCATTGTTCAACTTCTTGTCTTCAACTTTCCGTTACAGTTTGATTTCTTTTTATTCTTCCTTCAATTTTATCCTGATGTTGAGTTGTGACACTGACCTATATGGATTAAACAAGAAGCTCTATTGAAAGCGCTCTAGGTTGTCTGAGATCCTGTCTCTGAACCAGATCTTTGACTATGTTTCAAGCAACAAGCTTTTTGGGGATGTCTGCCTGAGTTAGGCTCGCATGACCTTCCACAAACTCTGTGTTTTCATTTACGATTTATCTTTGTCAGAAATGAGAAGCAAATTTGTTGCCCAACTTTTAAAAAATGAAAGTTCCTGAGTTCAGAACATTGATTGGTTTCGCCTGTTCACAATGCAGACTTTTTCCGATCCTCAATCCTCGTAATTTCTTTTCCTGTTCATTTGATTCCTTTTCTGTAGTGTGTCTGTGTGAAATCATTCAAGTTAAACTGTTGCATGACTGATGTTTAGCTATTTATATTTTCTTGTTTATGTTTCTCTGGAAACATCCATACAAAGTTTTTTGCAAATGTGGGTAAAAAATTAACTTCAATTATAAGGCGAGAGTGCATTACATTAATCTCTGAGCTTCCTTAGGGCCAAAACAGAACGCAATCGGTACTGGTCTTCTGCTTGAATTCCCGTTTACATTCCTGCAGTAAATGCTACAGAACCTTGCTGATGCTGAGAGCAAGAGCACGCGGATGAAGAGGCAAAGATAGAGCATTTAGCAAGGCGTCGTTGATTGAGAAGCAATTGTTTTTTGATGTTGCATTTTTGACCCTCTGTTTATTGTCTTTTTTGTTGTTCTTTAACGAATGCTACGGAAAGTACCGATGTTTTGAGGTAAGATTTACGTTAGCAAAGTAGTTTTTTCCCAGCTCAGTCCTCATTATTTCTCCGTAGCGGTCCTTTGATGTGTTGTGTTAGGTAATAAAATTTGAAGAGCAAGCCTTTGCAAACTTGCCTCTATGTAGATATTTGAATAATTGATGTATCTCTTCATTGGTACGCAAATCAAATTTCTGATGCAATTGGGCCCTATTGATCTAATTGGGATCGAAACTGTAACTATGGTTTCGACGCTGTGACATTTTCAAAAATCCTAGCTGAAATTAGCTCATACATTTCTTCCAAAATAATTGCACTAGGTTCTCAACAGGATCGAGTGTTTCTTTTTTATGAACCTGTCATCTGTCTAGGAACTGCTGCAATTAGAGCCAATCAGGAGTCCAATCGGGTTCTCAAGTAATGTCCCGCGCACAGGTCGCTATTTTTCCAAAGTTCTTTTAGCATACCAATAAGTAATATAAGCGACTGGAACTATTCCATAGAAGTTGCCTAGACGGAATTGAGACAGCCAGGCAGTTGCTAGCCACAAATACAATGCAATTAAAGACACCTTTTTCTTGATTTTTTGTTCAACTTGAATTGAAACGAGTGCTTTTGTTACACACGTGTTTTTTTTTGCATTTTATTGGAGACTCTCTGTGTCGCAAACACTTTCTAACAGCGCTTATATCTAATTCCTTAAATCAATGCTGTACAGTTTCATTGGTATTTCTTCTAATTGTTTTTGAGTTATAATCCTACAGGAGTCCTGTTCGCTAATGCATCTGTAGGTCAACTGTGTATTTCTTGACTAATGAGTTTTTCATCTGTTGAGTGTTTGACTGTGGCCTGTTGGTTTTACGTTTCGAGGATGAGTTCTGATGGCAAGCAGCCTAATTCCAGTTTCATCTGTTTGAATTTTTTTTATTCTCGTGGACTTCTTACCCTCTCTCAAAGTTTTTGTTTTGTAGACGTTGGTTTTAGTTCTCACAAATTCTTTAATAGTTGGAGTAGATTTGACTTAATTTATATGTGAACGCTGCTCTATGGAACTCGAGTGTAGTTCTGATGTTGCTGGCGATGTTCTACATGACGATGAAGAGTTGGGTTTTGAAAAATCATATATAAAGACCATGCGTCTGGTCTGTCATAAGGTGTAACCTGTGTCGTGATAACAAAAAGGGCAGATGCACAACCTCATCACATATCTTTGTCTGTCAGGAACAAAATTTTATAACTAGGTGGGAGCTCCAAAAAAGTCAAAATTGTGGCTCTTGAAGCCCCAGTTGGCAATGGAGAACTCATTTCTTCTTGTGTTGCTTCTTCTAATAGACCTCTGAAAGCATAGAGGCAGAATACCCGCGCAAATGTATGCTCAAGAATCAGCCCAATCTGCAAAATGGTTATTTCTGGTTCTGTTAGTGCCTCACTTTTTTGTGTTCTTTCCATATTTTTATCAAAAAATTGAACTTCAGTTTATACAGAGCCATCATCAGGACCGTCAATGACCTTAGACATGCTTTAATTTTGTTCTACCGAAATGCTTGAAACAATCTCCTCTGATAAGATGCAAAGTTAATAAAGGTAGTTGGTTCCTCGTTTTGAGACGATGTGTTTAGATTTCTCAGATTCCATTTGCAGCTCCTCAAGTGCTTCGTGGTAGTAGACACCGTTGTAGGAGTATCCGTTCAAGCAATTTAGACGTAATGTTGAATTGAAGAAACTGAACCAAAGAACTTGAGCAAGCTCTAGTAGGGGAGACAGCTCCAAGTTCTTAATATCACAAACCCCTAAAATGCAACCATCCCTTAACTACTGTCCAGTGCATTCGTTAGTTTTTTAATCTGAGCCTTGGAGTACCTACTCCATTTTTGCAGAGTCGAGTTAAATGTTTTCTGAGAGCTTCCAATGATAACTAAACGTTCACTAAAAAAACTGCCATTTTGAAATGACTTTCACACCTCCCTTAGGCGCTCTAGTCCATCTGTCGTAAACAGGCCTCAAACGCCAAAACAAAGCCGGCAAATTGCTGGAAAATAGCCGCTTTAGACACCTGTGGTGTGTCACGCAATCGACCTAAAAGCAGAACAAATGACGTCACGCACACAAGTTTTAACTGCAAAGCAGTAGAAGCCAATGAAATTGGAAAAAGTCAATTTCAAGAAGTCAGGTTGCAAGAATAATCGTTGGAGATGACGAATTAAAAAACATAGCAGGGCAAGTCCAGACGTACAGTTCAAAAAATTTTCATTGACTACACAAAAAATTAGACCTAAAACGGACTATGAGTGAATTGAGAAAACTATTTCTAAAAAAATCAGATCGAAAAAAAATAAAAATAAATCAGGAAATCAACGTCAAAATGCCGCACTCCTTGAGACAGATTAGACATCAATCCGGTTTCTGTGTGGTTTTGTGCATAGTGAGAATGCCTTAATTGCCAATAACAGAACAAAACTTTTGTTTTCAAGTTATATGACTGGGATGAATAAGATTGAAGACTTATGTCCCTGAGTGCCAGAAATCTTTATATTCTGGAAAGTCCGGCAAACCGCAAGACAAGTTCTATCAGACACTTTAAATTTCTGGTGTCCCCAACTTAGAGTACCGATTGCATCAGTGTGGGGCTGGCGTCATGTTTTATAATATGGCGTAGTTAGTTGTCTATATGATCACATATTTGCGCCATTATTTTAAAATTTGTATTTCAAATCGGAACAAATTAGTTATAAATAAATAGAGGGAACAAATTGAATTACATGACTTCAGGTGACGTAAATTGATTGATTGCTTCCGATAATTGATAGCAAATTGATAGTTGGGTCAAAGAAAATGTAAACGAACAATAAATGTCGATTTATTTTTGCTTAATTGCTCTTTTTGGCGTTAATTCACTTATCTGCTTTGTCATATACCCAAGGACTATCCTACAAAGACTTCGATACGTTTAAGCAGTTTTCATGCATTCTCGCTTGATCTCTGATATATAGTGTTGCCAGGATAAGTTTTCAGTTCTCAAATTCACTGAAATATTATGTGTGATTTGAGGGTGTGACGTAGGTTTTTATTTCAGATGTCTCAAAAAAGTCACTGGAGTATATTCCGGAAGATCTTCTGGCTGTGTTGAGGAAACCAGAGCCATTCACAAAGGAACAACTGAAGACTAAGGTGAGATTCAGACTTCCAGTTTACTGGCTACTGATTTCTATGCCCATAGCAAATATGTAAATTCACTTGCTAAAACTCGTTTCTGGTCAAACCAGTTATTGAGAAGTAAAATGAGTAATACTCAGAATTAAGTCAAAAGTTGAAAATTTGTAAACTATATAGCAAGTAGCTTAAAAAACCAATAAAAAATCTGTTTTTGACCACTGCTGTTCAAATATAAACGACAATATTAAACTTGGTTCAGAAGCAGCACAGAAAAAATTTTTTACTCCTTGGAAATCTAGGCTCCCTTTGAAAACACATATTGCATACTGACAGGATTTAATCAGGATTTAATTGACACATTATGCCCAAAAAAAAGAAATTTTATATTCATCTATAAATGAAATCATCAATAGGTTCTCATCATCTAGATTAAGCTATTTATTACCAAAAAAGTGAGACGTAAAGATTTAACGATTTAAGTTTTGAGTGCATGCGAGCGACCAATTATTCCTAGAAATAAGCAAAGATGTTCGGTTTTTTTGAAAAAACATATCGTCAAAATTAATTCATGCGCGTTCTGATGTTCTCTATTTGAACCCATTTTGATTCTAGAATGCTCACTTTTTAAGGAACAATTTAGTAGAGGAAAAGATGCAAAGTGTCTTCATGGTGATCAAATTTTGCTGAGCCGATTCTCTACTGCTTTGGAGACCTGGATATAAAACCTTTTGTAATTATTTGAAAAAAATAATGGCTTTTCGATTGAAGTTATTATGACTACCCAGGTTGAGGTCCGGACCAAAATTGAGTTATGATCAGACCCATTCGAGCGCACACCCGTGTGTTCCCAGACCGAAAATACAGGAACTGTTCGGAAGTTCGAGCGCACTACGGTCTGGACCATGGTCTGGAGATGGTCTGATCAGAGGTCATTTTGGTCTGAAAAGTCTGATCATAGGCGGATTCGAGCGCACTTGGGTCTGATCAGAGGCGACTTCAAGCGCAATTGGGTGTGATCATAACCTCTTCGAGCGCACTTCTGTCTGATCAGAGGCGACTTCGAGCGCAATTGGGTCTGATCATAACCTCTTCGAGCACACTTTTGTCTGATCAGAGGCGATTTCGAGCGCAATTGGGTCTGATCATAACCTCATCGAGCGCACTTGGGTCTGATCAGAAATGGTTTTGAACGCAATTGGGTCTGATCAGGGACCATTTCGAGCGCATTTTTTTTCATTTTTTTGTTTTTTTTTAATGAGAGATGTTGGCTCTGCCAGGAGGCAGCCACAAAGCAGCGTTCTGATCAGAGACTCATCTAAAGTCCGATAGCTCTGATCACAAAACAGGAGTCCAGCCGATAACAGAGGCCAGGCCCCTTCAGAAAAAACTTTGATCAACTGGAGACTACGATGTTTCTTATGGAAAGCTGTCTGAATTCATTCATTGAGTCAGAAATATACACTAAAAGGTACACTAAATAAAATTTGTTCTCAACAGTTGGGTTTCGTTTTCTTTAGCAATATTTTTGTAATTGATTTTTCCTTAGATGAATTAAAAACTGCAAACATCAGTTTTTTTGAAATGAATATATTATAGCAAAATTAGAAGATTTTTTCATAAGTAAAATCTTACTCTGATCAGACTATTTCGAGCGCACTTGGGTCTGATCAGAGGCAATTTCGAGCGCAATTGGGTCTGATCATAGGCGGATTCTAGCGCAATTGGGTCTGATCATAACCTCTTCGAGCGCACTCTGGTCTGATCAGAGGCGACTTCGAGCGCAATTGGGTCTGATCATAATCTTTTCGAGCGCACTTGGGTCTGATCAGAGGCGACTTCGAGCGCAATTGGGTCTGATCAGAGGCAACTTCGAGCGCACTTGGGTCTGATCAGACGTCTAATATTTTTATTCAAATTCATCGCAAATCTTTTTTTATAGCTAATTTGGTAGTAAAAACTCAACCAACGTGTGTGTAAGTTTTGTGTGTGCGTTTATGGGGTAACCGGTTTGTCTGTGTCTTTTTGTCTGTGTCTGTCTGTGTCTGTGTGTGCGTGTGAGTGTGAGTGTGAGTGTGTGTGTGTGTTGTGGGTGGGGGTCAAGCGATGGGGTTAGGGTTGAGAAGAAGGCTGATGAGAGGGGAGTTCAACTCGATAGGGGGAGGAGAGTGGACAATTTAAGTGTTGTGGTTAAAGGACGAGAGGGCTGACGATGGCGATTTTGAGTGTTTTTGATCAGAGTGGTCAGCTGGTGAGATGGTCTCGACTGAGTCTGATCAGAGGCTACTTGGGTCTAAAATTGGGTCTGATCATAGTCTGATTAAGGTCTGGGCACTGGTCTGAATTTGAGCCTGGACCATGGTCTGGAGATGGTCTGATCAGATCTCCTTCGGTCTGGAAAGTCCGATCAGAACTCATTCAGTCTAGAAATTCTGATGAGAGATAATTTCGGTCTGGAAAGTCTGATCATAGATAATTTCGGTCTGGAAAGTCTGATCAGAGATAATTTTGGTCTGGAAAGTCTGATCAGAAGCAAATTTGGGTCTGGACCTCAACCTGGGTAACTGTTCAGTTATATTAAACGAATTTCATTCCGTGCTGTTATTCGACTGATGTTTTCGGTGTTTGTTCCTGCAAAGATTTTAATTCTGAAAACAACTGTTCCAGGAGTGTATATTATTGCTTAATTCATGCAAAGGTGATCTGCTAAACTTTTATGACGTTCAGTCATTAGTTTATGTGTTTTATAACTTTTAACATTGCTTCCGTTAAATTTTGTAGAAGCTTTGAGTTTAGCTTCTACTTGTTGTTTTGTTTTTGTTTTCATATCTATATTTCTTTTAAATGGCAGATATCACTGGTGGTCTTTTCAAAGATCCAAACGTGAAATTATTAAACTTTTTCAGTCAAAAACATTTCCAGTAGGAAACTATTGCGACAACGCGTATTTTTTCATTAAGCTGATTCTAGGTTCGACTGTTTTTTAGTCTATCGTTTTTGCGTAACAACCACTTAGTCTCAATAATAGCTGGACCATTGTGCTCAACATGGAGCAATAAAAAAATTACTGCTCGAGGTCAATAATTTATGCTGTTTAATTTGAAATCCTTGGTAATCAAAAAAATTGAGTTTTGATTTTTTTCCTTCGGTTTTCTTTGTCTTCTTGAATTGATTCATATTCTCAGCCTAGGAAATTTTGTTTTCTGGCGAAACAAAATTAAATTTTGACATTAATGCTTGTAAATAAAGTTTCCGACTTTTGAGTTTTCTTGATGTCTAATTTTGGTGTCTTGTCGCTTAATCTCAGAAAAAAAAATTCTTAACAAATTTTTAATGCAACATGATTTGCTCAGTGATATTTTTTGCGGCTGTTATTGCCGACAAAAACGCTATTAGTTTTCGAAAAAATTTGATGTTTTTTTGTTTAGCTTTTATTTGTTGATATTTCTTGCCTTGAAGCTTTTATCGCCTTGCAGCTCATTGCAATTAAAAATTAACTATCAAAATCTACAGTTTTCCGTTTAAAAATAATACATAGAGGTTACTATTTTCAAACTGTTCTTGCGTGCTCTTTGATATGAAGTAACGCGCTTCTTAACATTTACATAAAAATCGGAAGATTTTTTTCGCGAACTATACGTTTTGGCATGCTCGTCGTTTTTCAAGCTACATTTTCCCAGAATTTTTGTTTCTGGAAAAAAATATAAATTTTTTCAACTTCGAGTGATTTAATTTGATCAACTTGACATCATTATAACTTGAAGAAAATGGGATTTTCTTTTGTTCAGTATTTTTATATTTTTTTCTGGACTTGCTTTTTGGCTCATTTGCGTCGCTCACCATCACTTTCAAAAGCCGACACTACCATGAGATGTGGAAAAACAAGTCTTTCAATTTCTCTTTGTTGGATTTCCATTTGAGACTTATTTTTTTTCTACTATGTTATTAGTTACTAACATAGAATAACGATCAAGAAGTTGTTTTTGTTGAACTCAATCACATTCCAAAATTTCTGTTATTGTCGTCAATTCCAGCTGCAAGCTGTACGCGTTTTTTGTAAAGTTTTTGCGCTAACTTATTAAATTTTATTTGAGAATGCAAAATCTAAATAAAGGAAATTGGAATTAAGCGAGCAAGATAAACATAAACCGACAAACATTGTTAGAATTGCTCGTGAACGTCAGGCGAGGCAATTTAATTCGGGGTTTGTAGCCTAAATTAATTTTCTTTATGGGTGCAAAAAAAACTTGCCCCCAGCAGGTTTCGAAACATTGACCTCCCGATGCAGTGTCGAGCGCACTAACCACTTCGCTATGAGTGACTAAATTTTGCTGCCTGCAAGCAATTATATATTAGCAACAAGCTTTAGTTCGCAGTGAGAGCAATAGAGATCACTGAAAATGATGAGCGAAAGCGTCAAAAAAGTCACTTGAGAAGTCGAAGAATTTTCTAGAAGAAAGGCGCAAAATTGTCAAGCAAAAAATTTGCGTAAGAAAAAAGACACACGTTTACAATAATTGCTATGAACTTCGTTCAAGAGAAAATAATCAGAAAGCTTAATATTTTGAAGACCCTAGGGCCGGAAGTTAGGTTCCAAAAACTGTATGCAAGTTGAACTCAGAAATTGTTCTATTTAGCAAAATTAGAAATTTACTTAACCATATGGAGCTGAAATGAAAAGACAACACTCTCATTCAATAATACTTGCAACTAACATGCTAAAAGTTATGCAATTAGGGTGCTCATCAGACTTCGATTTGACGGAAAAGTTTTCTTAGCCTTCGCATTGAAGAAACCAAAATATGGAGGTAATGGTCCTGGTAACCAGATAGTGAAAAAAACTTACAGATACCATTTTTCAAAGCTGAAATGACTATTTAGAATTCAAATTCTCTGGTTCAATATTGATAGGCTTTGAAGCCCTGAAGTAAGTTACTGTATTAATTCTCTGAAAGTTTCAGCCCTTTTCAGCGCAATTTAGCGCATTATAACAAGGTAGGTTTTGAGCTGGAGAATTAAATTACAATATGAAAGAAACAGTCTAAATTAGTACAATTTTTAAGTAATTTTCAGCAATCTCCAGGGCCCAAGTTTATTTTTAAATGAATATGTTGTTAAAAATTGCATGTCCATTTCAGATAACTGGAGGGAGAGTGGACAGTGTGTGGTTCCATGATGAGGTGGCGAAAAAGTACGACCATCTGATCAGACATCCACCATGCACCTGTGGAGTCGGACCAAAGTTAGTAACATTCACCAAAGAGTAGTCCTCTCCAAAAAGGGGGAAACTAAAACTCTTGAAAGGGTACCAGAGAAAGTTAAATTAAGCATAAACCAATCAACTTGGGACAATTTCCTCTCGAAAGACACACGGGGCAAATAAATTCAGAGGGGACTGTCGGCTAGATAACTTTTTATGTGCATTACGAGACCAATGTGAGCAAAGACAAATTTCAATAAATTCTGCGTTTTGTATCGAATGACTAAAACGTCACCATGTTTCACAATTCTTATATATTTTCAACCTTGTTTTTAGTTACGCAAATAACTAAAAAACTTTAGTTACGCAAATATAATAATTTTAGTTACGGAACAAACTTAATTATATCGTGGAAAGTCTTACATTTTGTCATGGGTATCAGGGGATAAAAGTAACTCAAATACAGGATTTTCAGCAGGCTTTTAATCTAAAATTTGAATGCCCGATTTTAATGCCTGACAAATAAGGCTATGTTTTCTGCTGCTCAACGACCACTCCGCGCATTATGGCTTTTTTTCTTGCGTCATAAGGCCGCAACGGTATACCTGACCGATACGGAAAAATCTGCCCGATGTGTGTATCTCTTGGTTGATTTTCCAATACTAACACATTAAAAGTGCAACAATGTTGCAACAAAATATACTTTAGCAGAATCGGGCCAAAATGAAGGAATTACGCAACCTTTTTTCGCAAAAGCAGCCAAATTTTAACCGCGGAACTGAGATACAAACTGTATACCTTATTTTTTGGGCTCTCGGTTTAAGTATCTCTTTATCGCAATAACGTAACTGGATTCCGCGCTGAATCTATCTATGTCTCATTTTGGCACTAAATGTATCTATAATCCGCAATTGTGCCAAATTTAATGTTTAAACTGCTCTTTTGAGCATGTAAAAGTGAGCCTGTAGCTTTGCTAGCTGATAACAATTAAACGTGATCGAAAATGGCTAAATGTTTAGTAATAAACCCTGTAGGGTTCAAATTTACCCCAATGTTTTTATTAGTTCTGAATGACTCAATTTTTAAGAGTGTTCAGATGATCTGGAATTTGTCGAGAGTGAATTTGAATCTTTTAATTTCGCTCTTCATTTACCGTACATCACTTTGTAAAATTAATCGAAATAAATTTTGGATTACCAAAAATTTTTGTTTAGCTATGTTAAACAATTTCAACTTAAACTTAGCTATGTTAAGCAATTTCCTTCCCATGTGAATTTTTTATCAATTCTATCCATTACCAGGCAATTGCAAAAAATGTGTAGGGTACATTAATGACAACTGTTTGATTAGTGAACGAAGTTATATGGATCATCAAAGCAGCATTTTTATAAAAACAAAGGAACTTAATCTGACGCTCTTAGGAGACGGATTTTTTCAGCATTGGCTATATGCTCCAAAAAACTCTGTCACCGAGTGCCTATTGTCAGGTTTCTCTTATTTTTTCTAAAAATTCCCCTTATCTGGCTTTGTATGATGGTCTCTATTGACTGATGTTTATTGACAGGTACCTATATAAGAGTGTCTATTTCCAAGTGTCTATTACCAGGTGTCCAATATTTTTTTCGGAGAAATCCCCTCATTGTTCTTAAGTGATTTTTAACACGTTGAAGCTCTTTTGAATATCTTTAAGAACAAAATTTTACAACGGATAGGCAAGGGGCTATTGACAGGAGTTATTGCGTGTAATTTTTTCCAAAACCTCCCTACTTTCGGCGTTAGCGGTTGTTGACACTTTTGTTGATATTTATGAAATTGATGAGGTTTGCGATCAAGGCAAAGTAGTTTGCAGGTTTTCAACAAAAACGTACACAAAATATTGCTATCAGAAACATCAAAATGTTAGGATTAACGCAACAATCTCTCTACAACGATCTCGCTTTTCTTAAAAAAACACGATACTTTCAGTTTATATGCAATGTTCTGGGTTTTCTGCATATTCATATATATATATATATATATATATATATATATATATATATATATATATATATATATATATATATACATATATATATATATATATATATATATATATCTGATTGCATATTTTTTTTGGGATGTCATTCCCAGCTGAGGTCTTTGGGATATCATTCCCTTTGAGATGTCATTCCCTTTGAGATGTCATTCCCTTTGAGATGTCATTAACCTTTGGATGTCATTCCCAGGTGATCTTAACTGAATGTTTGCTTTGGGATGTCATTTGGGGGTCTGGTGTTGAAATAGATACAAGAACAGTGCGATAAAATAGTCCAGGACTCGTCGACTAATCTTCAACTTGAAAATATCAAATTCGCTAAAATGGCGAAACCACTTTTTCTAAATATAGTTACTAAGCTTATCTCCTAATTTTGCTCATTTTATGTATCTAATTTCCAAGCGATTTTTACTTAGGTGGAAGTTTTGGGGTATACCTCTGCGTCGTCATGGTATTCTCGCGCGAATCTTAATGGAAATTTATTAGCCGTACGCAATTCATGGATTGCTGCAATTCACTGATCTTTAGGGTAATAAAGTAAATTTGTGTTCGCCGTCATGCTTCCCTATGGGGGACGCAGGAAACGCTCAAAGTAAAGTCGTTTGATATTTTCCGCTAAATAAGTTTGGCATCATTGGCTCACTTTTGTTATATCATCAATTAAGTTTGAATTTGACTTCTGTTGCAGGGATATTTCGTTTCTGTACGACACGGCCAAAGTGGAGGACAAACCGACCCTGCCAACCCCTCCCGCGGGTGACAAAAGTGCCCCTCGGAAGGATGCATTGGAAAGACAGATGATTTCACGCAGACAACACAAGGCCGGAGGGGGTGTAATGGGTGGTGGGGAGTTGCCAGAGACACTGATTCCGAAAGAGTTTCATTTGGTACAGTCCAAGGCAGCACTGGGGTTGGAATACAACAAAGAGTAAGTTAAATATTCATTTTATTGAAGTGAAGTACTCAAATCTTTAAAATGTAATATCCCAGCTTGTGATATATATATATATATATATATACATATATATATATATATATATATATATATATATATATATATATATATATCCAGCTGACAAAGTTGATACTTCATCAGAGCTTTGGCGCAACGGTAGCATGCCTGGCCGCGGTGCTGGAGATTGTAGCTCCGAGTCCTCTAAGCGGTAATTCTTTAGCAGTATATGGAGTTAGCTAATACCAGTTGGGTTGTTACAAACACATGTTGCCCTAGTTAACTGAAAAAGGATACTTTCATAAGAGTTATACTAGAGCAATTTTTTGCCATGACATGTAGCATGAAAACAAATAATATATAGGCAAGTATTTATGAAATTGCAAGAGCGGATTTTGAGCGGATTTTGAGCGGATTTCGAGTGGATTTTCAGAAACAAGATCTCGACAAAATAATCCAGAAATGTTAGCCATCCAATGGCAAGACACACACACACACAGTTGTAAAAGCCAATTAGCACTGTCAATTGAAATTTAGGCTCGCAATTACTGTAGTAAGTAAAAGTTATCAAGATTTATCCATATTTGTCAATATATTTAGGTGTTTCGAGTTGTTGACTGTTTATCAAGATAATGCATTTCCTATCAAGGTGTACCAATTTTCTGCTCCCTGAGAGATAATACATACATTTAGATTGGACTTTCAAAACAGCTGCCTTCTACAATTCTGTGCCAAGATGGTCTTTGATCTCTTGAAAGATCGTAATATCATGAAAGATCGGCAAATTTGTATAAATCTTTAAATCTCCCGCATGAATATCTTGCAATGTGGATAGTATGAGAATGGCTTTTGTTCTAGAATGTTCTCAGTGAAGACGAAGGACCACGAGGAGCATCTCACAAAGTTTCCCTCACTGTGAGTTAATTTTAGTTTTTGCTGCTTATCCATCCAAGTTTATTTCATGAGCAAATTTAACTGACAGATTTGTTTGCGCGAGAGAGGTAGTTTCGGATTTGAAAATGCACTACTTGGAAACTTTTCTCGTTGAATTTTAAAATGTTGCTCTCTTAAAACTCTTCAATAATGCTCTTACAAAATAAACAACAAACCCATGCGGCCATTTATTACCTCCAGTTACATTTTCCATTGTTTTATATCGCGGTATTACGACAGTTGCAGGCGATGTCTGCATCCTCTAAGGCGAGTTTTGAGAAATGATGCCAAATAAGAACAAAACTTTTTCAAATTACAAAGATTTAATCTTATTTTTAGAAAGCCAGTTAGCCGAAAAGAGATAATCGAATTAAAGAACGTGATGGATAAAATGATAGACGCAGTCGGCGCAACTGAAAGCAACATGAGTCGTGCAAACAGCACAATGACCACTAAGCCTACAACAGCCATGGACGAGAAATCCCCCACACAGATGCACAGCTTGCTGACACTTGTCAAACAAGAGCAAGATATTTATAACATCATTTTCCATGAAATCATCCGGCAAACTACTGTGGAGTGCAAGGAAAGAGGGGAGATTTTGTCGGCTTTGAGGCAAAGGTATGCTGGATTGCTGGATAAAGTGCCAAGACATGTGAGGTCAATGCACGCTGAGGTCATGGCGCAGAGGGCTCTGGATCGAAGACTGACTGAAGAACTGTTGAAGTTCAAAAGTGCCATCAACTCTCTCACAAAGTAACGTTTCCAATATTAATAGAAGACGCCAACTTTGAAATTATGATAAAAAATTAGCCCGACATTTTATTTTGACCTTGCAATATGCTTCGCTCAATAGTTATGAAAGAATGGAGTGAAAGATTTTGGCATGTCTTATTAGTCACGTAGAACTAACATTTGATGCAAATAGTTGATCATAATTTTCATTTGATAGCAAAAATTTTTGAGAGAACGATTCCCTAGTCTTAGAACTGGAGTTATGATACGACCTATTAATTACAGGTGGGGGTAAATATTGAATTAAATTACACGGCCAAAGGCCCCAGTTAAATTTGCGGCTAATTCTTTTCGGATCTATTCTGTTTCACCCCCACCCCATCCAGTGTTTTTATGACCCCCAGTTACAAATTATAAGTTGTTATATAGCACGTTAGTATTTAAGAAAATAGCACGTGCGCTTGGGGGTCATAAAAGATTTATGCTCACTAAGCTGGGGGGGGGGGGGGGGGGGGGGGGACAGAATAGATTTTTCTTTTCTTACTAAATTCTGTGGAGGCCAGTCTTTTCATGCCTTAAATCGATTGAGGATGGTCTTTTTTTAATAATTACAGGTCTATACTGGCGTTTTTTAAAGGACTTTTAACCTTTGACATTTGACCTTGACGTACAAAACCGTGAAGTAAGCTGACGTTTGTTTAGAGAGTTGACAGATGTGCGTGAGCGTGAACAAACAATTGCAGAGCAGTCTCGCAAGGCGAAGGAAGAATTGCGAACTTCACTAATCGATTCCGAGAAAAATTCAAGGTATGAATTTAGAACTCAAGTTTGGTATCTTTTTCGTCAGAATGAACTCCGATACAATATTGGCGATATGAAAATTTTTTGCTTGTTTGTAAAATTGTTATCACATTATAGAAAAGAAAACTTTTTCATTATTGTAAACCTAAAAATAATTATTACTCATGTTCCACCAGTCTCTGTTCACAAAATTGCTCATTCTTTTTTTCTCAAGTGATCTTTCGTGGGCAGAGATTACTGTGCGTGAATATTTGAGAGCGGCCGTTCATTGACAGATTTCAAAACAGTCAAGTATAGATGATAGTCTAAGGTTGAGTTCCCTAGTAAAACGAGGATCGGAATTGCTCAATATTGCAACAATTGTGCAGGGACCTTGCAACATTATGCAGCATTATCAGTTGAATAGAAAATTGCCTCATTGGGCCTTTTGGAAATAAAAACAAAGCGTTTGCGTCAAATATTTGCGACGTTTATCATGCAAGAATCTTTTAAGACTCTTGTAAGATTTAATAGTGCGGATCTGGCAAGATAAGCGTCATTGACAAGATTCTTGCAGCAGCTTGCAAAATTTTTTAATCTGATTCTTTAAGAAATTTCTTGATGTTTATTATATTATTTTGTTTGAATGATTTGAAATATTTTTTGTTTCAGGTATAGTTAACCGTATGGTTATAATTTTAATTTACTTGTTGCAGAATATATATATATATATATATATATATATATATATATATATATATAATGGTTCCCGCTCAACTAGGGCTGAAGTGTTGTGTTGTAGTCTACTGACAGAGTACCACGACTTGTACGAGTTACAGAGACAGAGATTGGAGCACCAGATAAGTGTGTTGAGTGAAGAGAAAGAGATATGGAGCACTGCTTGCTACACCATGGCTGTTAAGGTAACACTTAACCTCATTAGTGTACCGATGAATTTTAATCATAATGCTAATTAGAAAATCAGTGAAATTTTCATTCTGCTCAGAATGTAAAAATTAATGCAAAAAGACGCTCTGAATTTACCATGATCAGTCCGAAAAGTGACATGATCAGAATACTTGGCAGAAAGAAATACAGAATGAAAAGATTCTGAATCATTGCTGAAGTTGTCTGTGAGGAAGGTCCGGTATTTTTTGGTATAGGTTTAGCTGTTGCCATTTAGTACAACATCTTTTTTAAGCTCATATGGAAAGGTTATATAAGAAAGTTATATGCTAGCAGAGAGTGCTGACGTTTGTGCTGACCGCCTATTAAACGATGATGGCCACAATTTATTGTGCTGTAAAGTGCAAACAACTTCGTTTAAAAAATTGAGCAAAACTGAAAGTGGAGTTTAGTTATGATAGTGTGGTCAAATCATAAGTTCTAGTTTGTTCATAATCATTAATCAAACATTTTTTTGCTCTTTCACGTTTTCACTATAAAACTTTGCTCATTGGGTACAAAGAGGTGTGCGTTTTGTTTAGATAACAGAAAACAACAGACTGAACACTGCAAAGAGACTGCACATGGCAGAGAAGACATGGGCTAAACTGGCATCACACTACTCTCTCTTCCTAGCAGACAGGGACTGTGAACTCATGGCCAATCTACAGTCACATGCTGACAAGTTAGAATCCAAACAGACACTTTCTTTATCTCTTTTTAATTATTTTACTACCAGACAAATTTTTTAATTATTTGCAATTGTTCAATTGTTCTCATTGGTTTCTGAATCTTAATCTCTTAGTGTCTATTTTGAGTGGCTATTGTTGAACTTGAGCTTAAAAGTGGTGTCAGGACAGTTTACCCAATTCCATTTTACCCAATGCCATTATACCCAATGCCATTTTACCCAACCTGCCATTTTACCCAATGCCATTTTACCCAATGCCAACTGGCCCAATTTACCCCATTGCTAAATTAACCAGAACAACTATTTAGACGACTATAAAATAAATGGCCCGTGGGACTTGATATCAAACTATCACAACCGAACATGGGACTATTTTGTCCACAAATATTTCAAATCATCCTTCTATTAACGACTGCTAATTTGTAATCGGACAATTGAACAAAAAGATCAAAGAGCATTGGGTAAGTTGGTATTTGGTAAAATGGCATTGGGTAAAATGGCATTGGGTAAAATGGCATTGGGTAAAATGGCAGGTTGGGTAAAATGGCGTAGGGTAAAATGGCATTTGGTAAAATGGAATCGGGTAAATTGTCATGTAACCAAAAGTGGTGTCAGGACAGTTTACCCAATTCCATTTTACCCAATGCCATTATACCCAATGCCATTTTACCCAACCTGCCATTTTACCCAATGCCATTTTACCCAATGCCAACTTACCCAATTTACCCCATTGCTAAATTAACCAGAACGACTATTTAGCCGACTATAAAATAAATGGCCCGTGGGACTTGATATGAAACTATCACAACCGAACATGGGACTATTTTGTCCACAAATATTTCAAATGATCCTTCTAATAGCGACTGCTAATTTGTAACCGGACAATTGAACAAAAAGATCAAAGAGCATTGGGTAAGTTGGTATTTGGTAAAATGGCATTGGGTAAAATGGCATTGGGTAAAATGGCAGGTTGGGTAAAATGGCGTAGGGTAAAATGGCATTGGGTAAAATGGAATTGGGTAAATTGTCATGTAACCAAAAGTGGTGTCAGGACAGTTTACCCAATTCCATTTTACCCAATGCCATTATACCCAATGCCATTTTACCCAACCTGCCATTTTACCCAATGCCAACTTACCCAATTTACCCTATTGCTAAATTAACCAGAACGACTGTTTAGCCGACTATAAAATAAATGGCCCGTGGGACTTGGAACTATCACAACCGAACATGGGACTATTTTGTCCACAGATATTTCAAATCATCCTTCTAATAGCGACTGCTAATTTGTAATCGGACAATTGAACAAAAAGATCAAAGAGAATTGGGTAAGTCGGTATTTGGTAAAATGGCATTGGGTAAAATGGCAGGTTGGGTAAAATGGCGTAGGGTAATATGGCATTGGGTAAAAAGGAAAGTTGGGTAAAATGGCGTAGGGTAAAATGGCATTGGGTAAAATGGAATTGGGTAAACTGCCATGTAACGAAAAGTGGTGTCAGGACAGTTTACCCAATTCCATTTTACCCAAGGCCATTTTACCCAACCTGCCATTTTACCCAATGCCATTTTACCCAATGCCAACTTACCCAATTTACCCCATTGCTAAATTAACCAGAACGACTATTTTGCCGACTATAAAATAAATGGCCCGTGGGACTTGATATGAAACTATCACAACCGAACATGGGACTATTTTGTCCACAAATATTTCAAATCATCCTTCTAATAGCGACTGCTAATTTGTAATCGGACAATTGAACAAAAAGATCAAAGAGCATTGGGTAAGTTGGTATTTGGTAAAATGGCATTGGGTAAAATGGCAGGTTGGGTAAAATGGCGTAGGGTAAAATGGCATTTGGTAAAATGGAATCGGGTAAATTGTCATGTAACCAAAAGTGGTGTCAGGACAGTTTACCCAATTCCATTTTACCCAATGCCATTATACCCAATGCCATTTTACCCAACCTGCCATTTTACCCAATGCCAACTTACCCAATTTACCCCATTGCTAAATTAACCAGAACGACTATTTAGCCGACTATAAAGTAAATGGCCCGTGGGACTTGATATGAAACTATCACAACCGAACAAGTACTATTTTGTCCACAAATATTTCAAATCATCCTTCTAAGAGCGACTGCTAATTTGTAATCGGACAATTGAACAAAAAGATCAAAGAGCATTGGGTAAGTTGGTATTTGGTAAAATGGCATTGGGTAAAATGGCATTGGGTAAAATGGCAGCTGGGTAAATTGGCGTAGTGTAAAATGGCGTTGGGTAAAATGGAATTGGGTAAATTGTCATGTAACCAAAAGTGGTGTCAGGACAGTTTACTCAATTCCATTTTACCCAATGCCATTATACCCAATGCCATTTTACACAACCTGCCATTTTATCCAATGCCATTTTACCCAATGCCAACTTACCCAATTTACCCCATTGCTAAATTAACCAGAACGACTATTTAGCCGACTATAAAATAAATGGCCCGTGAGACTTGATATGAAACTATCACAATCGAACATGGGACTATTTTATCCACATATATTTCAAATCATCCTTCTAATAGCGACTGCTAATTTGTAATTGGACAATTGAACACAAAGATCAAAGAGCATTGGGTAAGTTGGTATTTTGCTAAAATGGCATTGGGTAAAATGGCATTGGGTAAAATGGCAGGTTGGGTAAATTGGCGTAGGGTAAAATGGCATTGGGTAAAATGGAATTGGGTAAAATGGCAGCTGGGTAAATTGGCGTAGTGTAAAATGGCTTTGGGTAAAATGGAATTGGGTAAAATGGCAGCTGGGTAAATTGGCGTAGTGTAAAATGGCATTGGGTAAAATGGAATTGGGTAAATTGTCATGTAACCAAAGGTGGTGTCAGGACAGTTTACTCAATTCTATTTTACCCAATGCCATTATACCCAATGCCATTTTACACAACCTGCCATTTCAACCAATGCCATTTTACCCAATGCCAACTTACCCAATTTACCCCATTGCTAAATTAACCAGAACGACTATTTAGCCGACTATAAAATAAATGGCCCGTGAGACTTGATATGAAACTATCACAACCGAACATGGGACTATTTTATCCACATATATTTCAAATCATCCTTCTAATAGCGACTGCTAATTTGTAATTGGACAATTGAACACAAAGATCAAAGAGCATTGGGTAAGTTGGTATTTGGTAAAATGGCATTGGGTAAAATGGCATTGGGTAAAGTGGCAGCTGGGTAAATTGGCGTAGTGTAAAATGGCATTGGGTAAAATGGAATTGGGTAAATTGTCATGTAACCAAAAGTGGTGTCAGGACAGTTTACTCAATTCCATTTTACCCAATGCCATTATACCCAATGCCATTTTACACAACCTGCCATTTTACCCAATGCCATTTTACCCATTGCCAACTTACCCAATTGACCCCATTGCTAAATTAACCAGAACGACTATTTAGCCGACTATAAAATAAATGGCCCGTGAGACTTGATATGAAACTATTACAACCGAAAATGGGACTGTTTTATCCACATATATTTCAAATCATCCTTCTAATAGCGACTGCTAATTTGTAATCGGACAATTGAACACAAAGATCAAAGAGCATTGGGTAAGTTGGTATTTTGCTAAAATGGCATTGGGTAAAATGGCATTGGGTAAAATGGCAGGTTGGGTAAATTGGCGTAGGGTAAAATGGCATTAGGTAAAATGGAATTGGGTAAATTGTCATGTAACCAAAAGTGGTGTCAGGACAGTTTGCCCAATTCCATTTTACCCAATGCCATTATACCCAATGCCATTTTACCCAACCTGCCATTTTACCCAATGCCATTTTACGCAATGCCAACTTACCCAATTTACCCCATTGCTAAATTAACTAGAACGACTATTTAGCCGACTATAAAATAAATGGCCCGTGGGACTTGATATGAAACTATCACAACCGAACATGGGACTATTTTGTCCACAAATATTTCAAATCATCCTTCTAATAGCGACTGCTAATTTGTAATCGGACAATTGAAAAAGATCAAAGAGCATTGGGTAAGTTGGTATTTGGTAAATTGGCATTGGGTAAAATGGCATTGGGTAAAATGGCAGGTTGGGTAAAATAGCGTAGGGTAAAATGGCATTGGGTAAAATGGAATTGGTAAATCGTCATGTAACCCTTAAAAGTAAAGGTCATTTTAAGCGAGCCAAATATCTTGAAAACACATATAATCGTTGCCTTTTCTTTCAAGAGTTTGTCATACAACAATTAAGATGTCCTCTCTTAGGCCCTGCTGGGCTACTAAAAATACTCGGTTCTAGGCATTTTGACTAGCTGTTTTTATTTAATCTTATGTATAGCTTTAACTCTGACTTCAAATTGTTTTTATCTGCGTTCAGGTGGCGTGAAATAATCTCAGAGATGAATTACAAAATAGCGGCTGGAGACAAGAGTTCAAAGGTCAAACTGATGGCCCTCAAGGACGAAATGACAGAACGATGTGTGACTTACTCCAAGACTATGCTGTGAGAAAGTATTATATATTTTCCCAATAATCCTTCATACTAATACAAAATTGGTGAATTTTGTAGGGTTGATTCGGAGACAGAGAGCAATGTCTCTTTGTCCTCTGTCAACTCGTAAGTTGGTAATGGATTGTGCTAGAGTGCATCAACCTGTGTTTTTAGATAAAGTTTGTGTCATATGTTTTGGATCAGTGTTTGAACCGTGGGATAGATTATTACGTTCAACTAAGACTATTATTTTTTTAAAAAGCTATCAAACAAAAACAACTCATCCTTCAATAATGAAATATACTATAATTAATCATTATAAGCAGTTACTGGAATAGAATACTCTCGAGAATACTTTCAAATAAAACATTCAAATCTATAGCATCTTAGAAATTTTAAATTCCACTAACCTATTGTAAATTGGTTTCTAAATTGGTTATATTTGTCAAACTACGTACTAGCTTGATTACAGTCTAACGCCCCAACCAAATGGAACTTGAACTGAATTTCAGTTAATGAAATAATTTTTCTAATATTTGCAGTGTGAAATGTCACAAATTAATCAAATTACGATGGTTTTTTATCGCGAATTATAAATACAAACAGTCTGTTCGACCATACCTTTTTTCATAAATTAAGAATCAATGCTTCTAAAAACTTAACAGTTTAACGTTTTGTCCGAATTTGATAATAAACAGCTGAGGGAGAAATATGTATACTTTTCTTACCGAGTGTTTTTCAAATTATAAAAATTACCGATGAATTTTCAAACAGAAGGGTTTTTTTCAAAAATTGAAAGTTGCTGACCAATTTCCATATAGAGAGATTTTTCAGAAATTAATAACAACTGATCACTTTTCATACGAAAGGGGTTTTTCGGAAGATGAGAAAGCAGTTTCTTATTCTTCACCAAAAGAACGCCAAATCTGCTTTATCCTAAACTCATTTATTTTGACAGCTTAAGATGTTGGTTTTTAAGTTGGCTCTGAAAAATTTTAAAATTGTTTTTGCAGTTTTATCTAAATAGTATAATTGAAGTTGTTTTATTATTATAACTTACATGAAAACTCTAACTTATAATATAGAAAATTTTGCAAAATACTTGTATGTAGATGTTCTCCTTAAAAAAACAAAAAAAGTTTTATAAGCAAAAGTATAACGTACAATTTTTTTTTCATAATGCAGTTTGTCGAACTATGCATGATTTATTTTGAAAATTTTTTCACCGCCAGCTTACTTGTGCTTTTAAATGCGTTTTTGTATGTCGGTTTAAAAACAATTAAAAAGAATTTCCTTTACTTGCTTTTTGGTGAACCTAAGGAAATTCTATCTCTTAAAAATTTAAGGTTTAAAGTGCAGAGTCTGAAAAGACAAACCACCCGGACTTGGGTGGGTCGTTAACTCAGCACTGAATCATACTATTATCATCATGATATTTACTATTAACAGAGTTCTGATCATGGCACTTTTAACTCGGTACATCATGACATTTTCAATTCCTTTTATGCTTTTTATCTGGCCATCATGACTTATAAACTGTATGTAATCTGGCCATCATGACTTATAAACTGTATGTAATCTGGCCATCATGACTTATAAACTGTATGTATTCTGGCCATCATGACTTATAAACTGTATGTATTCTGGCCATCATGACTTATAAACTGTATGTATTCTGGCCATCATGACTTATAAGCGGTATGTATTCTGGCCATCGTGACTTATAAGCGGTATGCATTCCAGCCAGCACGCATTATAAGCTACATGTATTCTAGCCAGCACGCATTATAACCTACACGTATTCTAGCCAGCACGCATTATAACCTACATGTATTCTAGCCAGCACTCATTATAACCTACATGTATTCTAGCCAGCACGCATTATAACCTACACGTAATTCAGCCAGCACGCATTATAACCTACACGTAATTCAACCAGCACGAAATGAGTCAATTAAAATGTAAACAAATCGGAACTTTAGCAAACCATGCCTTATTTAACAAAACGCAAAATGCATGCTCAATAATCAATTAAAACTATAAATATATAATTAAATATAAATATAAATACATATTAATATCAGATAAATATAAATATACATATAAAATAAAGAGTCATATCAGTCTGATTTCGTATCAGTCTGATTGAGTTCTGTATTGAATTGATTCTGTGAACGTGAATTAATTCTGTGAAAATGAACTGATTCTGTGATCTTGAACTGATTCTGTGAACATGAACTGATTCTGTGAACATGAAATGATTGTAATTGGGTATTCGAGATGTAGAGGTTGAGAGGGTATTCCACCAAGAGGATATTCGATCATGAGCTGACATCTACGTGTTGTTCATAAATTTTTCAGCCGTCCTCCGTGAGTCTGGTGCAACTGAAGCCGTTGACAATTCTCTCCACGTCCCACATCGGACATTTATGAATGACTGGGAAATTAACAAATGAATTAACCGTTTAAACTGCATGCTGAGCAGAATGCCACCGTTTATAGATCATGCTGGCCATAAAGAGTCCAATGATGATTTCAACTGCACATAATGCCTACAATTCAAATATCCTGAATCAGGACTGAATTCCTATATGACCCGACTCCGGGCACTTTCATCAAATTTCAAAAAGTGGCCAAATACCCCCCATTTTTGTAGAATTTAGCGAAAAAGAATAAGTAATTTGCATACAGTTCTTTCGTAACTAAATCTAATTTTTCAGCCAATTTTACAAAATTTAAGATGCATTCTGTGGAAAACGATGGCTCAAATGAACCAAATGGTCCGTCCAAATTTGGTAGCGATGGAAGTGTGCAACGCTCCCGAACAAACGCCTGTAATATCACAGAATATGTCATATGAAAAATTATGTAACATTTTTTGAGTATTTCTGATCGAAAAGAAAGTTTTTTTCATAAAAAGGCGCTCAAAGAAAAAATTCGGATAATTTTATTTTTTACATGTCAGGGGTTTGTTTTCTTCCTCTTAGCCACCATTGAACAGTCTTCCTCTTTTACCGGAAACAGAAAATTTTTTATTTATGACAAACGACTAACGTCGGACTAACGTTGCTTCTAACAATAACCGCAGTATAGGGAGCCTTTAATTTGATTGAAGGGGCGTGGGGTCAACTTGGAGGATGCCGAGCGCGGAGGTGAGTGAATTGGATGGGAGGGCAGAGCATGCCCTCTCAGGGATGAAATGAAGTTGACGAGATTGTGATCGGGGCATGAATTGGGGGGGGGGGGTAGTGTTAGGTGTTGAGTTGGAAGGGCAGTTAAGCGAGGGGGTCAAACTCCTTAAAAATCCTGAGTTTTTTCTAAAAGATATTCGCAGAATCACATACTTACAGACTAGTACGCCGTGTGGCTCTAAGAGAACGAAAAACTGGTCAGAAATATATAGGTCAAACTCATATAGAAGACCAAATGACTTTTATAATTTCCATAAACTTGAGGGCAATTAAACATGAAAACCACAAAAAATAAACAAAAAGGACAAAACATATATGAAAGGAAAGAAGTATAAAAGCTTGTTAATATTTTCGGTTGTATTACTTGCCTAAATCGCAATCCAATTGAGCAACTATCGAAGTAATCGAGTTGATCGGAGTTATCTCTCAAGTTTCATTCGAAAACATTAAAAAAAGAAAAATAACCACTTGAGGGCAAACAAATTTTCTCCCCTTTTTCATGTGTAATCGAATTTATAGTCGTGATATCACTTCAATACTTGCTCTGTCCAGTTGGATTTATGATCAGCCGATGCTCAGTTTCTCCCGTATCCGATTTGGAATTTTGAAAAATTTTGATTAAAAATGTTTTCTTCACTGAAATAGTAAAGCAAGGAAATCTTTTATTGAAATAAAAAAAGCAGTAATTAGGATCAAAAAACGTTCCAAACCCATATCTTACAGTTTATTGAGACCTCCTTTCCCCCTTTTTTACTTCATTGATCACCTATAGAAACTTAGTATTGACATCAGAAGATCTTAATTAAAAAAAAATGTTTTTCAACTTAGATCCGCTTTTCTCTACGGGTGCTCTTTTAATCTTATAACATTCATTCTCCAAATATTTCACAATTGCATAATTTCATGATAAAACCACCCAGAAACAAAAATAGTGCAAGAATTAATTCGTACACATACACGTCAGTTGTTCCTTTATAGAAAAAAGGTTATTCCTGATTTGTAACGTAAACATTGAAAAGAATTAACAATTTTTGGTTTTTAAAATGTTCAAAATTGGGACAAATAATTTAAAACATTTGAAAATAATTTCTTGCCAAAAAAAAACAAGTCTCAACCTTATTTTGACTCATATTTTGATTTCCTTAACCTTTTGATAGCTAAAATTTTTTAACCTTTAATCTTTATCATCTTTTGATCCTTTAGATTTTGATGAAAAAAAATGAAAAAAAAAGATTTCTGATCTCCATCAATAAAATTTCATAGAGATAAAGCAGATAGCAGGAAAGAGACTTGAAAATTCTCCAACAAAATCATGTTGTTTTCCTATCTAAAAATGCTCCGTAGGTATGAAAAACATACCTGAGTCAAACAAATTGGCTTTGCTGATCTTTATTACACGATACTCTTACTGAGGTTTAGCCAGGCCGAACAACTGCCAAGGAAAACTTACTTGTTTCATCAATAACGTTTTGCTTGTAAGCCTAATGTGCTAAGAAGCTAGAGATATGACGTGAAGCTAGAGATATTTTCACGAAGAGCAGTCGGTTGACCTTGAGTGAAAAGTTGTGAGAAAAGTTTAAAACTCTAAATGTTCGCTTGAAAAGAACAATCTTTCTTTGCTGTTGCAGTCTTATCGCACAAGATTCCAATTTGAGTGTTATCTTTGATTAAATTTGCTTTTTACTTTATTTATTTTTTTTTCTATTGTTATCACTCGGCAATGGAGATGAAGGCCACATCATCATCAACGTCCAAACCCATAGCTTCAGAGATTGTCGTGATTAGTATTCAAGACACAGAATTAAGTGTATTGAAAAAAGAAATCGAACTCTTGAAAGCAAAAAATAACTTACAGGACGAAGAAATTAGGGAACTAAAAGCAAAGCAATAAAATATTAATGATCGCCTGAGAGCGCAAGAGAGATACACGCGCAAGGACTCGTTACTAATCGTTAATCCGCCCTTCGATGCTCGACAAGTTTGTAATGTAACGCACGAAACTTTAAAATTTTTTGAGAAATTCGTTGGGGTCGAAATTACTGAGGACAGTATCAAAGCGTGTCACATTATTCCCAATTCCGGAAACGAGTTTCAACTGTCAACAGTAATTTGCAAAATTATTTATTTTGCCGACAAACAAAGTGTCTATGAAAAAGAAAACGACTCAGAAAAACAAAAAACAGGATAAACAACAAATTCATCTATCTAAACGAGCCCCTACCAGAATATGAAGCTCAGATCAAAAACGAAGCAAACAAACGAAACATGATTACTGCAACACACAATTGTGCAGTTTCGGTTTTGAGTTGAAAATGGTAAAGAAAAGGCAAAATAGAAGATTTGGACTCAATCACTGCTATAAAACGAAAAAAACATTTCGAAATGTCTTCTACTGACGACGTTATCAACTCACCCGCATACAAATGACTTAATATTCAAAAAGAATAAAACAAACGACATCTCACAAACTCAGTAACTGTAATAAAAAGCTAAAACATAACTCAATTATTTTTGTTTGGTTTCTTTAATGTGTATAATATGAGCACAACTCAAGATTTAGGGTAGAAACTTATCGCCAGCTTTAGGTGAGTAACGTTTTGATCATGTTTTTTAAACCTTTTTTGCTCATTTCTTAATTTTTGTTTTAAATTTCATAAAGTCAGCTTATATATGTATAAGATAACCTCAAATCCAACTAAAAATCTTTAAAAATTGTTTCAGCCCTCTGCATGTGATTTCCGCAGGCAGCGGCCTGTCGGTTGTGATTTACGCAACCATGCAGACAGGGCACAGGAGAGCAATGAAAAAGAATGTTTTGATTTGTTGTTGGTGATTTCCGCAAGCAACAAATCAAAAAAAAACAATTAAGCACTGTTATATCAAAATAGTTGGTAGTTTTATACAAGAAAAAAAACCAGACTGCAATGGCAGGGAATTGATAACGAAAAGTGTCTCTACGTCAACAATGACAATTAAAAGAACTTTTAATCCTGTACAGTTCCAATTTGTTCTTCAAAACATTCGATCCGTGTCTAAGAACCTAGATGAGTTTGAAGTTTACATTAATAGCATGTCTCAGAAACCTGAAGTAGTTTGCCTTACTGAGACTTTGTTAAATCCTAGCTACAACAATAACTGTTTTTCTTTGAATGGCTATCAAACAATTATAGCCTGCAATCGTAAAAAAATGGTGGAGGTGTTGCATTCTATTTGAAAAATAACATAAATTGTCAGATAAGTAAAAAATTAAATACGAATTCCGTTCAAATACTAACAGTCGCCATCAAAACCATAAAAGAAGAAATCTGGTTCTCATGTATTTACATGCCACCAAATTGCACTAATGAAGCCAATTTATTGACGGTTGAAAGATATCTCGACAGCCTAATGGTTGACCCAGAAACAAAACACGTACTTTGTGGGGATTTTAATATTAATTTTTTAATAAACAGCAAAAAAGGCGAAAGCTTAAAAAGCCTATTAGCCGGAAACGGTCTCAGTATATCAAGCAATAACGACCCAGCGAGGGTATCAAATGGCAGAGGTACGGTCATTGACGCAATATATTTATAGAAACTAAAGTTAAATCAACCAGTATAACAGATCATCACACGGTAGAAGGGTCCTTTGACCTCGATGGCAGTCCAGAAAAGTATTTTAAAGCTCTAAAAAGCCGCAATTGGCATAACCTAGATAATCCAATTACAAGAGAAAGACTCGAAAAGGATCTCAGGTATCAATTTGAGGTCCACAGAAGTAGTTTAGAACTCTTACCAATTGACAAAGCCTTCAAAAAATTTCACGAATTGCTCACTGAAGCATTAAACAGTCAACTTCCTGAAAAATATCGTACACAGAAAAAGAACAAAAATTGGATTGATAATGAGGTTAAAAAGTTAGCGACGAAAAAACGTAATCTTAAGAAACTGGCAGATACAACTGGAAGTCCACAAATTCACGAAAATTTTCAAAAACTTGTAAAAACCTTAAATCTCTCATCAGATCTAAAAAACAAACTTTTTATCAAAATCTACTTAAAACCGATTCGGTAAAAAACAAAAAATCTTTTTTTGAGCTTTACAGATCTTTAGCCGGCAATTCAGAGTCCTCTAAATTTTTCTGCTCGCAAAATAAAGTAAAAGAGTTTAACGAGTTTTTCTCAAACATTGGGAAAAAATTGAATGCCGAAATTTTAACAAGAAGTGCCGTTACGATATGAAACCAGAGTCAAAGTATGTTTCGAAAATCGATAACTGAAAATGACGTAATGTACGCTATCAACAACTGTAAAAACAAATTTAGCCTTGATTGCTATAACTTGAACTATTTTTTCATTAAAAAAGTTTCTGACTGTTTAGCAGCTCCTCTACAACACTTGTCCAACAGATGCATAGTACTTGGACAATACCCAGAGAGATTGAAAATAGCAAAAGTTATGCCGTTCTTCAAAAATGGAAATAAAGATGACCCATCAAATTTCAGGCCCATCTCGTTGCTACCAATTATAGGGAAAGTCTTTAAGTGGATTATATTTGATCGAATTTAAAACTACCTAAACGTTATCCAAATTCTCTCAGATTCACAATTTGGCTTCAGGCACGGAAAGAGCACAGTTGATGCCATTGCAACCTTAATAGAGGAAAAAGATCAAATCTCCACAACAACAGTGAAAAAACCAAATGCACCTTTCTAGACTTAAAGAAAGCTTTTGATACTGTCGATCACAACATTCTACTGCAAAAGTGTTATAGATATGGTCTGCGTGGTCCAATATACAACATTTTAAAATCATATTTGTCCAAACGAATGCAATATACTTTAATTGGAGATAAGAAGTCCAAACTGAATCTTATAGAACTAGGCGTGCCACAAGGATCAATTCTTGGCCCTCTTTTGTTTATTATCTACATGAATGACTTAAGTTTGTCCCAGAAAAAATCGAATGTTATTTTATACGCCGATGACACTGTTGTGAAGAGCAGATGTTCTGCATCGAAAATTGACGATGATCACGACAGATCACTAGATAAGGTCAATGATTGGCTCATAAAAAATAAACTAACACTGAACAAGGAAAAAACAAAAAGCATGCTTTTTGTAAAGAAAAATCAAAAAAATGTTTTGTCAAGAACATTCATCAAAAACACTAAAATTGAAGAAAAAGAAAGTTTCAAATACCTGGGCATCACGATAGATAATGATCTAAGTTTCTCAAAGCACTCAAAGCATGTGGTCACAAAACTTTTGTCGAATTGTTCTATATTTTATAAACTAAGAAAAGTTTTGAGAGAATCACAGATGATAAAAGCGTTTAGAACATACATACAGCCAAGAATTCAATACGGAGTCCTGTTATACGGGTCAACAACAATCACAACTATTAGGGAAATAGACAAAGTTGTCAAACGTATCTTGCGGCTATTTTTTCATCGAAAAAAGTTTGAAAGCACTTACGAAGAAAGAGTAAAACATAGGATCTATTTAGGCTCAGAGATACATGCCTATGAGGTACTTAAGCAAACACTAAAAAACATAAGGGGACAATGTAATATTTCACCAATTTCAAAGTGTTTCTCAATGCAAAATTGCCTTAAAAAAAGCAAGCGGTTGATTAAAAACAAATAAATCAAGGTAAAAAATCTATTTCACAGTTTTTCAATAATAGTTAGGATAAGGCGGGTCTTAAGAATGCTTCTAGGTTACAATGATGAAATAATAGAAAAGATTGAAAGCATGTCTACTGCCGGAACAAAAAATTTCTGTCATCAATTTCTAGATAATTATATTTTGGGTAATGAGGACATAGTCAGACTGTTGTGTGAGTTTTAATATCACACCTCAAAGGCGTTCCATAACCAGAATAATGTTTTTCACTAGGTTTAATGGAACCTTGAAAAATAGTGCTTCCTCTTTTTTTTTCTTTCTTCATTTTGAATCACTTTCATCCAGATAAACTGAACGAGACACTTGAGAACGGGCCATCGGCCCAATAGTGCTCTGCCACAGTCAAATATGTGATTTTATTTGTACAGGTAATTGTGAAAAGCTACTTATTGACTAATGGAAACAATTTATTATTATTATTATTACATTAAGTGGCCTTAAGTGCTTGAATTTGGGCATCCTTTTTAACCGGTTTGCTTAATTGTTCTGATTTATCTGGGCTTCAAGTATCTAGCCAGGTTTAGGTTGAACAAATTCAGCTACCTTATAATTTTAAATTATGCGCAATATACATTAGTTGTTCTCTATCACTCTCCTTATAAAGTCGATCACCGCTTTCAAAGATTCCAACTATCATTTCGGTCTCCTGCGGCTGAGTTGGAAGAATCTGGTCTCAATAGCTGTTGGGGTGTCGAAGCTGGCTTAATTACTGAAAGATAATTGGCTATTTTTTTGCTGAGTTTCACCAGAAGAGCGTTGTTTGTTTCGGAGAGCAGAATCAAAGGTTCTTCTTGCCTTTAGTTTAGTCTTGATTGACAACATCACTGTTGTCGAGAAACACGACAGTGAATACCTACAACAAAGGGCCACTATAAAATACTTTCTCAGTAGAAGACGGGGAGATATCACTTGTTTCTGATCCCAAATATTAGCAAAGGAGACAACAAAGTCACAGTCGACTAAGAACTCTATATAGAGAAGATGCTTCTGAGGTTTCAAATGATTGATCGCAAACCTCCATCTACAAATATGAACTTAAAACTTCAATCAGCACACAAAAAGGACAGTGAACGGGATCAGAGAATCTACAGAAGCTGGATAGGATAACTTCTATATCTGGTAAAACAGATGAGGTCCGATATCGTGATCACTATTAAAGATTTGTCAGGACACAGGATTTATCTATATTATGGAGACAAGTTTAAAAAAGAAGAAGCGGACTGCTCTGTAAACCAAACAACAAAAAATCAATTTCTTCAAGATCGAAATGGCTTGGGGCAGCACTCAGCTGCGTTGGCATGAAGTAGGCCAAAATTGTTGATTACCAGGGCATGGTAGCAGCCTTTCGGTTAGAACATTACCTGCAATAACTTCTATAGCATTTTGGCATTCAGCAGAAGCACCCAATAGCGACTGCTGATGACTATCCGATTTGATAAAGCTTTTCATGAACTAGTTTGCGCCTGAGGAACATACGCATGGAATCAAAATTTCACTTTTTTGACAGAACAGAATATGGGAACATTTTAGTTCTCTAAGTTGTAACTGACAGGAGGGCACCCTACATCCTTTTGAAATCGTTACCAGTCTCTAAGCTGGAATACTCTTTAGAAGTTTGGGCGTAGCCTATACCGAATTA
>NC_134476.1:46249902-46361902 GCF_964194025.1 Convolutriloba macropyga
GTGATGGAGGCGTATATTGGGGCTGTCGCTGCTCTTGCATGATGTTGTTTGCAACATGTGCATCATTGGTTACATTGGTTCCACTACTTGGTTCATGGACAGGGAGGTTGATGTTGGCCTCAACTTGACCATGTGTATTGAGATTGAAGTGTGAGTTTGGAAGTTGAGCTGAAGAAGGTCGGACAATTGCTTGGTTGGATTGGGCGATGGAACCAGAAAAGTGCAAACTCGGTTCGTTTGCAACATCTGCCATGTTCCCGGCTGGTGACGAATTAACCCAATCTTGAACAAGTTTCTTGCTCTTGACTGAACTTCTTTCCGTAAAGAGCCCACTCATTTTGCCTGTACCAGACCCGTCCGCTGATGATTTTGTCATCAACTCAATTTCCTCAAGGGCTGCAGCAGCTACTTCCTTGCGATGATCTTCCTCAAGCTGTTCAATTTCTAATTCCCGCAATTTCGTTTGTTTTTCAATTTCAAGACGTTGTCTAGCAATGCGGAGTTTTGCCTCATGTTGTTTCTCAAGTTCCTCCCTTTTGAGTCTAGATAGTTCTAAGTCTCGTTGACGCTGACTTGATCTTTTTGAGGAAGTCATATGTGAACCTGATCTTGATTGGTGAGAGGTATACAGCTCTGCTGTCTCTTTGTCATGGACCGAATTGATATACCCTCGAGCAGCAGCAATGAACTCATCAGTTTTCTTTGTTACAGTCTCTAACCATTTCTCAAGATTCTTACAGGCAGCGTCTGGATCTTCAGTCTTTTGTGCCAGATCAAAGAGCTCTTCATTCTTATCAACTACTCTAGTAAAAGCATCTTTGCACTTCACAATCAGACGTTCGAGCTTAACTTTCCTGTCTTGCTTATCAACAGCATTGTTAATTTCACCATAGATGTTATTAAGTTCAGCCTCTAATTTTGCTCTTGCGCTATAAAGTTTGTTGAATTTGTCCTGCAAAGTTGTCATGATCTTAAGAAAAACAGGAACCACAAGTTTTATTTGGTACTAATATAAAGTACACACACATGCAACAGCACAACACAAATGGGTTATACCGAACCCTAGTGTGACGATTTGCCTAGCAAACCGCCAAAGAGCAAAGATGTTCGTCGAGTACAATAGTACCCGGCGAAAGAAAGAAAGAACGGTGCGCAGGAAGCGCGAAACGGGACAGGACGGGGGACGGGACGGACGGGAAGAGACGCCGAACGAATAACGCACGACGCGACGGGAAACCGGACGGAAAAACGGGAGCGTCGGGCGAAAAGCGCGCGACGAAACGGGAAAACGGCACGGGCGGGGCGGAAACGTCGGGCGGATGGCGCGCGACGAAAGGGGAAAACGGCACGGGCGGGGCGGAAACGTCGGGCGGATGGCGCGCGACGAAACGGGAAAACGGCACGGGCGGGGCGGAAACGTCGGGCGGATGGCGCGCGACGAAAAGGGAAAACGGCACGGGCGGGGCGGAAACGTCGGGCGGATGGCGCGCGACGAAACGAGAAAACTGGCACGGGCGGGTGCGGAAGCGTCGGGCGGATGGCGCGCGACGAAACGGGAAAACTGGCACGGGCGGGGCGGAAACCGCAAGCGAGGAGGCGGGAAGATCGATGCTAACAGACCACAGCAACAACTCAACCAAACAAGCTAGCCGTAACTCCAGAATAAACTTAAGTCACACCCTAGAAAGAAGGAGACGAGCTACTGCCAGGTACACTAGCACAAATCATTATGGGCTTTAACAACGGCATCAAAACATTAAACATGAAACAATTTACGGCAACAGTGTAGTATAACCAAAAGTCGAAAAGGTCAGGAACTTTACTAGCCGTAACTCCAGAACAAACTTAAGTCACACCCTAGCAAACCACCCTACCCAGACAACAAAAGTGCATACTACAAAATTAATAAAGGTACAACAAATTGCTAGCAAACAAGTGTGGTGAAAGTCACGAAACAAACCAGCCGTAACTCTAGAATGAACTTAAGTCACACCCTAGCAAGGAACGAGACTAAACAACAAACCAGCATACTAGCAAAAAGAAATTTTACTACAGCAAAACTCAACATACTACATCATACAACAAATAAAGGGGGGATAGAAAGAAACAAGGTGACACGGAAACAAAAAGGACGGAAACTGAAAATGAAACCAGATAACCTGCGGAAACGGATGGTAGTGAATAACTCAAAGAATGGGGAGAGCGAAACGTTTAGTAAAGCGCTATTGGAAGGAATCAACCACAAACTAACCCGCGCAACAACGCAAGACTACGAGACATTTAGGTTATTAAAGGCTTGAGTAAGTTCCTCCTCCTCGTACGCATGGCGGTTGCGGAGCGTTTTTCGACGGCGCTTGGAAAGTTTTTTTGGTCGGGACCGTGTTATCAAGGACCGGAGGTTGTTCTTATGAGTTAAGACTATGGTCAGTGTTTTCAGCTCAAGCGCAGGCTTTTGGTGTAATGCTCTGTACTCTTTGAGTAAACTAAGATCTTTCTGTTTACGTCTAGACACAATGTCTTTCACTAAGTGTATGGTAACTAGAGTACTACGCTTGAGCTGATTGTAAATATCAGGAGTTCCCTCTCTGGGGCAATACACTATAGCTTCTATGCGCTCCTGATACTTTTCAAGCACTTCAATAAGCTGCGAGGGTGTTAAAGGCTTATTGTTGTTACTGCGATGACGGGACAATGAATTGTTCACCACATCATGCCATATAACTAGCCTCTTTTTATCACGGAAGAAGTGACTCAAGTGAAATTGCGCGGTTTTTCGGACTTTCAAAGCGTTAGGATTAAAACTCAGACCCGGTAATGCGTAAATTCCTTTTTTATAATGGTCTTGTAACGCTTGAGGCAAAGTTTTTATGGCGTGATGAAGTGAACTTGCAGCTAATATGAAAACCATATAATGTTTTTACAACATAATTGATTTGAGCTTTGCTCAAACTCCGAACCTTGACGTTAAGTGCACGATTTTTTTGCGAGTTACCAAGAATAAGCGCTTATTTGTAAAAAAAAAAACCAGTTATCTGATTCTTTTTTTTCAAAATTTGAAAATCTTGACCAAACTCTTAATTCTACCCTTTTTTATACAAGTGCTCTATCTGCCATCTATCAACGCTTTATATAAATTTTTTGCAAAATTTTATCAAGTTTGGTCAATTTTCTCAAACTTTTTTCTTGCTTCGCTTTTATGTCAAGAACTGTAAAAAAAACCACCGCAATTTGATTATTTCTAGATTTTGACAAAGATTTGTCAAAATCGATGATTTTTCAAAAAAAATTCGAAGGAGTGGGTTATCGGTGACCAGAAAAATTGAATGGAAATCTAAGAAGTTGGATATAAGACCCAGAAATTTAAGGCGAGGGCTGCCTAGATTTGCCGGTTATTAATCAATTTATAGCATACAGAAGAAATAAAGTTGAGTTTGGATGGATCTTACAGTTTTTTTTTGGCAGTTTTTTTTTTCAGTCACTGAGAGCGTTCCCCTTTGCATCGCTGGCGGTTACTTGCATTGGTTGTGGTTCTCTGTCCAGACTTTTTTTTGAGGTAGTGCGTCGATTCCAAATATCAGCCCCCACCGTGGATTAGTCGTACAGTTTTTTTTTTGTTTTGAGACTGTGTGAGCTCTGGCCAGCTGTCAATTTTCTCCCTCTTCTGTAACTATCCGATGGCTGTTTATTCTAGTCGACAACCAGTTCTTCGAGACAATTTTTTTTTTGCGCCTGTGCAACTCCTCGGCTTCAATTGTAGCTTCAAACAATTGGTCTTTAGTAAAAAATTAATGATTGTTAATAAATAGTTTCGCAACAACTGATGATACGTTTTGTCTTTAATTGTTGATGAATAATTTTCACTTCTGGCGCACATTAACCTTCTTTCACGTACGCCTGTGCGCACAATCTGGGTGTATTTCTCAGAAAAACCAACTCAATGATGCAGCTTAAGTGAGTAAGAATAAAGTTTGAACAAATTGCTCCCAATATCTGTCAAAGACGAAATGCGATAAAGGAGAACAGAAACAAGTGTGAACACCAATTATGCTTTACTAAAACTTGGCTTAGAAAATTTCCGCTACGTTTTGACTATGGCGACGTTTTGACTATCAAGGAATAATCGCGGCACTAGCAATAAAGGTGATAACACTCTTTCGATAACGTTTATTCTATAAGCTAACCACGATAAAGACAACTTCTTTCTACGATACTTCAAGGCAAAAAGCACATCTAAATGGCCCGGCAAATCTAGCTGTATTTGCTAGCAGGTATTTCGTCTGAGCCGATTTTCGGCTCAGATTGGTCACCGATACGTTTTCGAAACATAAAAATATTAAGCCTAAAAAGAGCGCAATCGATTCAGTATATTAGTAGGCTCAACAAAAATTATGTTTAACGAACTTTTTCCGAGCTTTCTATGCCAAATAGAACGTATTTTGTGTGCATTTAATCTTTTCGTAAGGCTTACATGGTTAAGAGATTATGACGTAATACTTTCTCGCTGGATAGATTATCGCTTTATTTAAATAGTGCATTTCAATCCTCGCTGCTCTTTTTATTTACTCAGTAACACTCAACTTGTGAAAAAATAGGCTAATGCGAATTAGAACCGATTCTGTTTTGTGAGCCATTGAAACCAATTTTTGAAGTCAAATTTGCGAGGAAATGTCGTGCATTTTGACTGTCACGGGAACAAAGCACTATATTTTTTACCGCGATTTATGCAAATTGTGCCCTATTTCAGATTAAACACCCTGTACAATTAAGAAATCATTTAAAATTTTGTACAATCGCTCAAAACAAAAGTCAGTTCTTCAATTATTTAAGCCATTTGTTCACATTGGTTCGAATTTTCTCAAAATCGATGACACGGTTAGCCAAGCGCCAACAAATTATTTGACCGGCAAACGTTGCAGATCTAAGTTTCGACCTCAGCGTGATACAAAAGAAACGTCATTCTATCACTTTTTTAATTACCGACACAAAAATGCCCGCGGGGCAGCGCGTGGATTGATTCTAATTTGATGAATCGTAAGCCAATTTTAGTGAAGGGTCTTTGTTGAATTTGTGCTGTATTGTGTTGATTACTTATCGCCTTCGGGTACAGACAAAAGGAGTTCATATTTGCAATGTTTTATGTGTGATTTGTAGATTTACAGATTGAATGCAAAAAGATTGTTCATGCCTTTCCGATTTTGATGACAAATTTGTTCATGTGTCTATCTATATTAAGCCGTTTTGTTGAACGCAAAAAAAGCAATTAAGACATCGCTTTGAAGAAAAAATGCTTATTGCAATGAAAGGAATTTTTGAAAATATGAAGAGACTATCAATTGTGGGCTACATTACACTACCTTTAAATTTAGTCAATGGTTTGTTTTACATTGTTAATACTTGACAAAATTGAGGAGAACAGAAGCTACTATTTTTTAAAATCATTTTATCAATAAATGAGCTTTGTAATTTACATGTCATTCGTAACTACTGAATTTTATTGAATTAAAATTGAAAACAAAAAAGTCTCGATCAATGTTGAAATGGCAAAATTTTTGCAATGTTCACAAGAGCTTCTGTTTTTCTTTCTGACATCGGTAAAATAAAAGCGTTAATTGGATGAACGTTAACAGTTTAATGAAATGAGACTGAGTATATCGTTTTGCAGGAATGCAGAGAACAGGATAGTTCAGCCATCAGCTGAGGCTATCTCTCGATTCCATCAGGACCTCAAGAACTGGCAAGAGGTACGTACCAGTACCATCACCAATCAGTTTCAATCTATTCATTGTCCTTTATGCTGGAATAACCCTTTCCTAAGACTTCAAAATCAAAAGTGTTGTTTCTTTTTGTGGTTTGTGGAAAGATATTTAAAGGTTTAGGCTCCACGCGCATCAATTTCTCCTTTCCGCAAACAATGGCATTTGATGTTAAAGTTAAGTCGCCAAACGGTCTTATCATTTGTAAAACTCTTTTGCAAGAACTGTCCTTATCATAATAATGATAGCCTGTGTAAATAGTCTCTTCATTTACTCTATGGCAATTACGAGAAAATAACCGACTAACGTCGGAAGAACGCTCTCGAATGACATATAGGATCTTTAATCAATTGCAGCCTGCTTCAAACGGCGTATTAGAATCACTAATGATGTCGTTAGAGGTTATTATATATCACTATTACCGCAAATTGCCACCACTTGAGTTCAGCAGCTGACATCCGTGAATGAGAGAAAAATTTAGGCCACACAAAACCAAAAAGTCAAGGGAGCAAAAGTCACTCAAAAATTTGAAGCAGTCACGCAAAAAAAATTGAATATAGACATAGCCGGTAGAATACCCATAACTACTTGAAGAATCTGCAAACTATATCTAAACTAACATTATCAAAGTATCAGCGAATGATTGTTATCAGAGAAAAATTAAGTGCCGAATAAAACTACGGAGTATGTTTCAGAAAAACAAAATGCAGACTAAAGTAGGTGGAAGAGATTATGCAGGTTGGAGGATAGGCATTCTTGGGGCTAGATAGGCGAGGGAGGTGCCAGAAAGTTGGGGATGGTGTTAGGTAGGTGGGGATACTTAAGGAGGGGGAATCAACTAGGTAGGGGTGGCAGGTAGATAGTGGTAGGTAGCTCGACAGGGGAGTAGGTAGGCAGGCGGGTGTCTGTAGTTTGAATACGGAGGAGGGACTGTTATAAGGAAATGATAGGCGCAAATTTTTCATTTTTTCCACATCGATTGCTTTAAGTTCATTATTAATAATTTACACTAATTTGAACTTTAGCCATAAACAACCTCTATTTTTTAGATAGCTCAGGAGAATTAAGAAGAACATAGCTGGAAAAATGCCAAAAATAGCCGCAATAGCTTCATAGATCTGTAGTCTCAAAAAGAAGGTAAAAAAGACAGACCAAAGAAAAAATTTATTCGTTTCATCAAAGGCTGAGATGTTAAATTTTGATTAAGAATCTGTATAACTAATTGCGATCGATATCTATTTGCTGCTCTTAAATAACCGTCAATTAGAGTGGCAAGCACTCATTTGACCTAATCTCTTTGAATTAAAGCGAAGAAAAGTCAATTTCAGAGTGAGGAAATTATTTTTAAGATTGAGGTAAGTCACGTGTGACCAAAAAATTAATCACGCTAATGAATAAAAAACGAGCTCCACTAAGAGTGAAAAATGACATCATGCACACAATTCAGTTGAAATTGCATGAACGAATGAACAAAAAGCAGATTTGAAGTCGTTGTGACGTCATATGGTCGTAACAAAAATCATGAAATAAAAAATCCAAGAGAAGGCCAATAATAGCCCCAGCTATCGCTGCGCTGCTATTAATAAACCGACTAAAGTCGGAAGAAATGCTCTCGAACGGCAGTCGGGAGAAGAACATTTCATCCGACAGGGATTCGAACCACTGACCTCTCGATCCTTTACCAGATGCACTTCCCACTCGTTCATGATACCCTGATTTTTGCTATGCTGTAACCGACTTTATATTAACAACAAGCTTTACATCGGAGTGAGAGCAATAGAGATCACTAAAAAATGAAGAACGAAAGCGTGAAAAAGTCACTTGAGATGTCAAAAAGGGTTCTAGAAGAAAAGCGCAAAACCGTCAAGCGAAAAGTGTGCATAAAAAGACGAACACGTTTACAATAATTGCTCTGAACTTCGTTCAAGAGCAATTAAATATGCTAAACCTTGCCAAGATATTGATATGGTACATGCAGTAAATGCATCGAAGATTTCAACAAAATTGCAAATCTTTGCATTGGTTTGAAGACACGAAATTTAATCAACCTTTTAAATGCTTAACTTTTAATGGGCGCTCAATTTATTCTTGTTGCGGGTCATGGGATGAAATTCTTTCGTTTTTCGGGAAATTGTGAAGGAAATAAATTGGCAATTTTCTCCAAAACGAAAAAAGAATGGAATTTGTTTGCACGGATGATAATTGATACGTTGTAGAAATAGAGCATATAGTGCATTGATTGGCTTCAATGATACTTGTCTCATTATTTCTTAAGATAGTTTTGCCTGAGTCAAAGGTCATGAGAGATATAACTGCAAGCTTGAGATTAGTTTGAGCTCATCGCATTCCTACACCCCCCCCCCCCCCACAGTTTATGGTCATATAAATGAATTGAGGCTCTCCCCTCCCCCGAATTACCATAAATATACCATAATGGGGGTTATAATTCGAGGGGAAAACCGCAAACATCCGGATTATAAACAGCAACCCATGATCATTCTTATCTGCTTTTTCCTTTATTTATTCTATACACTGTTTCCATGTTTACAAGTGATCGTGTTCCATGTGGGTTCAGGTGATATTGGGTGAAGTGAAGAAATACAGTGGGGACACTCTCCTACAATACCAGGAGCAGTACTCTCAGTGTGTGAACGAAGTACAGACATGGAATGAGATAGCTCACAGGGTGTTTTCACGACACCAGCAGGAAGATGGAACCAAATTCCCAGAACATGAGAAGATGCATCAAGTCAATGAGGTTCGTCCGTGTCACCACTTGAGTCACAAAAGTTGGTCCCGACTCGTAAAATGCTTTACATAAAAGTTAATCCCTATGTTGATGAGTCTGTTATGAAAACTGCTGACGTTTAATCTATCACTCTGGCAGTCAGTTGACTGCTTAGAACATAAGTTGACTCCCTTAACCACACAGTCTAAAAAACGTGCAGGTAATAAATTTACCTAAAAATTCAGGAAAATTTGCCTGAACTGTGCATGTGTTTTGGTGTTCCCGCACACTACCTGCACGGTACCTCCACGTACCTGCAAATGCAGGTATTTTTAACTGAAATGTGCATGTAGTACCCCTGCACAATTTACCTGTAACTTACCCGAACAGTCCAAATTTCAGGTTAACTTTAACTAGACAATTTACCTTAAATTTTCAGGTAATTTACCCTACAGTGAGTGTACTGTAAAGGTTACTTGAACTATACTGGGCAAAGTTCCAGGCTTCGGGGTAGAGAGCGGAAGTTTTTCAATTTGGTTCACATCGGTTGATTCACGCTCATGGTACTTTATTTACTCTAATGAGAACTTTAACCAATTAAACAATTTTACCAACATTACGTACCAAAAATTATCTCTTTAAGGTTCCTAAATCAACCCTAGTTAAAGATAGCCCTATGAGGTATGTGTTACAATACATTCTTTAGAATTTTACGCCTCTTACTGTTTAAAATATTGTGATCAGTGATGATTTGAAAAGCGCGGAAACGATTTGTGACGATTAAGAAACACGCCAAATAATAGACACCAATTCCGTGAACAACGACAAATCAGTGGTTTTTAAACACCTTGGCCTGATCTTAAGCAGGTCGGACATGGTTGAAAGCTCTCAAAATAATTCAATCTCTCGGAAGAATTTCAGGAAGTGATATTGATCTGCAGCGCAGGGTCTGATTAGATGATAGTTGCACATGGAACTTTGGCGTTTGTATCTTTGATTTGTATTTGTTGTAACATGTGAACTTTTTTCATGAATCAAGTAATAAAATCGCGAAACTTTGTTGAACCTGCTTGATGCTGAAGAAAAGAAAACTCAACAGGACTCAAGAGAAGGCACTCAAAATGAAGCACTTTTCTGTTTCAGACTGTGAACACGTTGATGGCACAGTTCAACACACTTATCCTGGGAGAGAACGGTACGCTTCAATCAATATCAATGATACACGTCTAAATTGTTCTAACAGAAAAATATAATTTGTAAGAAATACTATTCTGCACTGTTCTGTATTTATTTGTATCTTTTTTGTTCCCAGAATGTTGTCTCCAGAAGGCAACGTAACATTTAAGCAACGGTTAAACCTAAATGTTTATACGCCCGCAATAAATTCCTAAAAACAACAAACTACAAAAGTTACTGTATGGATTAACTTTTTTATGCTGATTCACTCCAGGCACGGCCAAATTTCTGATCCAAGTTTCAAATGAGGTTGACCAATGGGAGGTGAAGATGCACTCATTGGTCAATGGAGCACAAACACTCTCAGAATCTGATTGGTTGAAATTCCTGAACTCTGTGAGACAATGGCCTACCAACGTGGAGACTGTCATTGGCTATGTTGGAAAGACGCAGAGTTTTGATCGGATTGGGAAGCCATATGAGGAGTAAGCTCAATTAAAATTTTGAGTTTAATTCTTATAAGAGCTAGGAGTGAAAATAGTATACGCAATTTTATGCTCCAGCAAGCGTCTTTCTGGTCTGTACCGTAGAGCGAGTGCAGGCTCTTTGTCAGGCTAACTAACGAACCGAGGCCTCGACTAATGAAAAGAAATTGTCCAGACTTTAACTAGGTACTCTACAGTTTAATTGTAGTCAATAATTACTCACTCCTTTGACTTTTTGGACTTTATAGGTTTCTTGAGGCTTAAAATAGAAAGGACTTTAAATTTCAATTAAATTAGGGATCTGAAAGGTGCGTATCAATCCATTAGAGCGCAAAACTGAACTGATTATGTCAAGAAATGTTAATGAAGCTTTTCGGCATTGTTGAATTAATTGAATGTACTGTCACTTTGGATTGTAAATGGGTTCTTTTGCTAAATACGCTTTAGACCCAAGTCTTTTTTGCTGTCTTAGGCTGAGTTTGGAAGAAGCACTAAAGTCTGTTCAAGTGTGGATGGCATCTGCGACGAATGGAATTGACAACGAAACACAGAAGATCATTGATAAGGTCAGGGAAGTCTAATAAGGTCACTACTAGTAGATCAGTATTGAATTTTAACTATCATCTCAACTATCATCATAAACTGTCAACTGAGACTGCTGAATCATTTCACCACAAGGCTTTAAGCTCACCAACATGTATATATTTTTTTAATATTATTAGACGTCCCTTATGCAAAATTTTCTTAAGCAAATCTTCTTAAACAGATCTGATAAGTATATTATCAGATCTTACACGATAAAAGTTCATGTAGGACTGAAGATCTGATAAGACATGTTTTAATGATTTCAATATAACCGTACAACGTATTCAAGTTCTTAAGAAAGTAAAAAAAATAATTGGTCAACTAACCAATTTCGAAACAAAAAATGTTTGTCGATTCTATTTTGCTGGCAGTATAATTCTGAATCTTAACTAGGAACTATGGCTAAACTTAGCAGTCCAAGATAGTTTCGTCTTTGAAGAAAATTTTACAGCCTAGTTTGATAATTACTGCCTCAGAAAAAGCCCCTAATACTCGAATAATCTTTTTCACAATATCTTATAAGTCTCAAAAGACAATATAAGATAATTTTCTCTTTGTTGCTCTGACACTTAAGTGTTGCAAGCTGTAGCTTTTTGGCTACTGCTTGAAAGTTACCCTGAATTGTCTCCAATATGTAGAACATGTCACACTTAAAGAACTTTTATCGTATAAGATCTGATAAAAATCTTATCAAAGAGATTAGTCATAGCTTTCCGAATGTTTATCTTACAAGATCTTATAAGATTCTTATAAGATCTTACACGATAAACATTTTTTGTCAGGCAGAATTTTTATCATGTAAGATCTTATAAGGCAAAATTTTTATCTTGTAAGGTCTGACAAAAATGAACTTTTATCGTGTAAGATTTTATCAGACCTGATAACAATTTTTTATCGTGTAAGACCTGATAAATTGTCTTAGAAAGTCTTAGTCAGGCGACGCATAATCTTATATGTACTTATAAGACAATTTTGTAAGAATTTGTAAGATCTTACACGATAAAAATTCTCAAATGTCTGGGGATGAGTCACGATGAATAACTCTAGTTGCAAGCGTTCGGATTTCGAACTGTTGGAAGACTGAAAGGAAAGCCAGCTGGCATTGTTCAATCTTCTAACAGTTCGAAAACAGTTTAAAAATTATTTTTATAATGATTCAGAGCATAACTGATATTATGATAGATAGCTCCTGGTCAGTTAACGATTGTTTTTGTACTAAAAATGGTTTGTATAGCCTGTTAAGAGGTTGAAATAGTCAAAATAAATTGTTAAATTCCGATCCCTTTGCGTGGGATAAATTAAAATTGCTTGTATTTTCAGGTGGGCTCCGTGCATAAATCCTTGATTCATTGGATGGTACAGGTATTACTCAAACTGGCTCCGGACAGACCAGACAACGTGGGTGACTCATACAATGCCAACTTTGCAACAGTTGAACAGATCGAGGAACAGGGACTCAAGTTGGAGAAGACACTCATTAAATTCAGCGAGTATTTGATCAGGTATGGGGCTAAAATGCCTTTCAATGAGTTAAGGCTCGATGGCGACCTTTTCAAGTGCTCTAGTATTTTTGCCCGCCAAAATGTTTCATATTTTCAGAAATTTTACTGTCAACTATGGTGTTAAAACTGTTAAAACATTACGAGCGTCTATTGGCACCGAACTTTTACTGCTGGTTTCTATTTTTTTATCTCAATATATTGTAATTGTGGACTATGCTTACTTCTTTTTATACGTTTTAAGTGTCTGTGAGTCAGCCCATTTTAAAAAAAAAATTAGGTTTTTTCAGCTCCGTTAGAGGCTTATTGTAATGAAGACCCTTCGGAGTTAGACCGAAAAGTTTTTCTGCCATCGCGTTGATGTAATCACAGCTAGTACAATATAAATCAAATTGTGTTTGGTGATGTTTTGTAGTTGTTGTGGGAGTGCTGTGATGGACGTGGAAAGAGGTCAAACTGTGGATACAGATGCCGAGTACAGAGATCTCAAGAAGATCGCGGTAATGATTATCCAAGTTGATCTAAAGACAGTTTTGCAATCGCCAAAGCTCAAAACTGAATTAATGAGTCACTCTTTGTTTAGCTATTAGTTGCCAATGCTAAACTAGTTTTCGTGTTTCATTAATTGTGGAAAAACTACTACTTGATGTTCAAAGAACATTTTTGATCCAACCTAGAACATGGATTGGCGAAAGAGCGAAAGACGAAATCAGTTCAAACGTGTTTTCTTGAAACCTATAACCGTTTAAACCCCCACTCCGTCCACCCAAACACAGTTGCAATATAACTCAGAATTTTCAACGGGGGTTGATCAACGTCACTGGAGAGAGGATTAAAATTAGACCCGCGCTCAAATGTATACTCTCGTATATGTAAGCTTTCCGAACCTAATATATTAAATGTAAAAAAACTATGATTTTTCTGCTTCATGAGGCACCACACGACGACGCAACACTGCCTTTTGGTCTCTCAGTTCAGTAAAAAAAAAGTGTATACAAAAAATTGTACAAAAAACATATAGTTTTTTGGTTTATCTGATCCGAAAGCAATTTATTATCATTATTATAAGCTTTCATTCACTTTCATCAGCATAATTCTTACTTGTTCTGTGCTGGTTTCTTAGAAAGAGAGCAATGAATGGGTGAACACTGGACGAATTCTGGTGCAGGAGCTGAGGGGAGATGCCATAGTTTCCATTGGGGACATACATCCCACAGACAGACAGGACACTGTCATGTCAACCCTCTCCAACCCAGACAGTATTGCCACCACCACTAATCCACAGGAGGTCTGTATCTTAACCAGGAACTTATTTATAATCATACATATAAACAGCCAGTCATTTTGTAAAATCCCGGGTCATAAAGTTCATACCTAAGCCTAAAATTGAGTTTGGTCACATAGACGTGCGCTTCAAGCAGCTTCGAAGTTGTGTAAATTTCAATGCAAACGTACAACCCCCCCCCCCCCCGTTGTAAACGTTTTACTTGTTTGATGATTTTGGTCATAGCTGATTGCTCTTCGAAGCTGTACCCAACCTTTCAGCTTTTAATGAGTCGAGGGTACCCTCGTCGACCTCATAATTCTAAATTATAGCAAAAAGACAAATGTATACTGAACGGCAAAAGTAGGTTAGCACCCCTATTTTCACGAAGTAAAATTTCGATTTTTGAGGCAATATTACTCCAACTTGAAAAAAATTCAGATAAATTGCAACATGCGCTTACCAGAAATCCCAATGTGAAGTTGATGAACTCCATCGAAGTTCCGCAGTAAAAGGAAGTTGTCACAATATGTGATATGTTTTCAGGTTTGTTCAACTAAGGCTAAAATTTCACTATGTGTTAAACGTAAGAGAAAAAGATGTGAACTAATGTGATCTCGTGACAACTTTCTTTCTGGTGCTAACTTCCTTTTGCGGTTCAGTAAACTTAGGGAAAAAGTTCAGATTGAAATTTGCCGTATAATGCCGTAAACTCAAAGTCACGTGAAATCTGTTCAGCTTAATCATAAAATTACTAAATTCAATGCGCAAAAACTTGTTTCGAATGAGGCAGACAGGATACAGATGAACACAGTTCACGTGGACAGCTTTAAATCCTATTGTGCTCGCTCTTGAAAAACAGGTCTCGAAAGTACAGTGCTATTTGAACGTTTACTTGTGTTAACGAGGATATAATCATGTCTCTTTAAACACCATATCAAGATTGATTTTCAAACTCAAATGCATGGTCGCTGCCTTCTGTTTAGCCTGGAGGTGGTCGAGTGGTTCAGCTGGAACTGAACTGGCTCCAAATTGTAGGTCACTCCTTTCTCACTCCGATCATGTAAAATACAAACATACCTCTCATCGTAGTTATTTCATTCAAATATATGCTCATGTCATGACATGTCTCGGGTTGCATTAGTTGCACACTCAATTGAAATCCCACCTTTGGTTTTTGTTTCAATAATTAAAACCTTTGCTAGGAACATAGCGAAATTTTTTTGTTACAGGGAAAACTTGCTCGCAAAAAGCAAATGCGTGCATTGGTAAGAGTTCATATCAAATCTTAATAGTTCTCGTTAGATGTAGAAATGTCAAAGAGTTCCTCAAACAGACCAACCCTAGTCAAAAATTAACGGAAAATTTACAAAAAATTGTAAATTTTTTGAAATTAATGGATTATTTATAAATTTTTATATGTTACCAAGTAAATTGAATTGAATAAATTATATCACTAGATAGAGAATTTTTGTGCGTATTATATCAAAACTTTCGCTTAGATTTTCCGTTCTAAATGCAACATACGTATTATTTCTGAGAAATACAAAGGCCGATTTCCCACTAAGAATAACTTCCAAAATGGCTCAAAACTGATCGCTTAGCCTAACAAATTCGGTTTTTTGAACGGATTAGTTTAAATTGTTGACCTAGACTAAGACCTGCTAACAAAGTTAACTAGATTTGCCAAGGCATTCTGAAGTGCTTTTGCCTTTGAACGTTGATCTTACACAGTTACGTTGTATACATATAGACGCTATATCTTGAATATAGATTACGATAGAGTGTTTTCACCTATATTCTGGTTCCGCTCCTAAAACAGAGTCGACATGAATTCATGGAACTAGAAAGGTTTACGAAACGAAAAGTTTATAGCTTCAGCATAACTGTACATTAATTGAAAGTTGATGGTTAACATAAGTTAATCTGTTTATTCCGTAACCGTATATTTAATTTCGTGTCAAATGTTCAGCTCAATTAAATCGTTGACGACATTTCGGACGAACTTGACAACAACTGGGTTTGCTTGAAAATTTATCTTATCCCTTAAATCAAAATTTCGGCGTTCTTCAGGCCCTGTTTTTGTGCTTCCTCTGGCGACAGGTGAACAAAACTGTTCGAGAGAAAACGTAGCAAAACCTAATTATTTGCACAAATTTTGTTTGCTTGTGTGTCTTTATTTGTTTTTCACAACTTACCCCCCAAAATAACGAGTAAGTTAAAGTTTGCGCAAAGTGGCGAGAGCGCATCTTGGATACTACAACTTGGGGTCGAGGGTCCAAGAACACACGCAGTTAATCAGGGGCTCGGATGTCGAACAGACATGGCAAAGAAGGGCAAAAAAAACAGTTCTCAAAATGGTGAAGCGTATGACTCCACTCCAGTTGCTGATAAAGATGACTCTACCACCATCCCTTTTGTGTCAGATGCAGCTCCAGGGGGTGTGTTCCGGCTTCGATTGAGGACCTCTGGTAAAATTCAGGGCAGTGAAAAAACTTGTAAGACTCATCCAATAAAAAACTTAATATTTGTCTTTGAAGTCCTAAATTGATATTGAACCGGCAAATCTAGTAACCCCCCTCAGTTTTTTTCGGTTTCATTTCCTATAATCTGGTATTTTCGACATTACCCCTGGTCACCGAAAACCTATCCCTTATAATTTTTTGTTAAAAAAACATCACTTCTGAAAACTTTTGGTCAAAATTAAGAATTGACCAAATCGCGGTGAAGGTTGGTACTTGGGTACAGTCTATTACACTTTAAGTGAAGCAAAAAAGTTTGAAAAAATTGACCAGATCTGAAAAATTGACAAAAAATCTGTCCGATCATTCTAGCATACTTATATACTTATATAGCAGTTAGATAGATTAAAACGTTGTAAAAAAAACAAATTTGGTCAAATTTTTCAAACTTCACAAAAAAATCAGGTAACTGATTTTTTTAGCAAATAAGCGCTTATTCCGGGTAATTCGTGAAAATTGTGTATTTAACATCAAGGTTCGGAGTTTGAGCAGAGCTCAAATCAATTATGTTGTAAAAGCATTATATGGTTTTCATATTAGCTGCAAGTTCACTGCTTCACGCCATAAAAACCTTGCCTCAAGCGTTACAAGACCATTATAAAAAGGAATTTACGCATTACCGGGTCTGAGTTTTAATCCTAACGCTTTGAAAGTCCGAAAAACCGCGCAAATTCAATTGAGTCACTTCTTCCGTGATAAAATGAGGCTAGTTATATGGCATGATGTGGTGAACAATTCATTGTCCTGTCATCGCAGTAACAACAATAAGCCTTTAACAACTTCGCAGCTTATTGAAGTGCTTGAAAAGTATCAGGAGCGCATAGAAGCTATAGTGTATTGCCACAGAGAGGGAACTCCTGATATTTACAATCAGCTCAAGCGCAGTACTCTAGTTACCATTCATTCAGTGAAAGACATTGTGTCTAAACGTAAACAGAAAGATCTTAGTTTACTTAAAGAGTACAGAGCATTACACCAAAGGCCTGCGCTTGAGCTGAAAACACTCACTATAGTCTTAGCTCTTAAGAACAAACTCCGGTCCTTGATAACACGCTCTCGACCGAAGAAACTTTCAAAGCGCCGTCGTAAAACGCTTCGCACCCGTCATGAGTTCGAGGATGCGGAACTCACACAAGCCTTTGATAACCTGAATGTCACTTAGTCTTGCGCTGTTGTGGGAGTCTACCCGCTGACTGGCGGTGTGACTTAGTTAACTCACGAGTTACGGGTTAGTTTGTGGTTGGTTCTCTCCGATAGCGCTTTACTAAACGTTTCGCTCTCCCCATTCTTCGAGATTTTCACTACCGTCTGTTTTCCGCAGGTTATCTGGTTTCATTTTCCGCTTCCGTCTTTTTGTTTCCTTGTCACTTTGTTTCCTTCTATCCCCCGTTTATCTGTTGTATGATGTAGTATGTTGAGTTTCTGCTGTAGTAAATTTTCTCTGCTAGTATGCTGGTTTGTTGTGTAGTCTCATTCCTTGCTAGGGTGTGACTTAAGTTCATTCTGGAGTTACGGTTGGTTTGTTTCGTGACTTTCACCACACTGGTTTGCTAGCAATTTGTTGTAGCTTTATTAAATTTTGTAGTATGCACTTTTGTTGTCTGGGTAGGGTGGTTTGCTAGGGTGTGACTTAAGTTTGTTCTGGAGTTACGGCTAGTAAAGTTCCTGACCTTTTCGACTTATGATTATACTACACTGTTGCCGTAAATTATTTCATGTTTGATGTTTTGATGCCGTTGATAAAGCCCCCATAATGTTTTGTGCTAGTTTACCTGGCAGTAGCTCCTCTCCTTCTTTCTAGGGTGTGACTTAAGTTTATTCTGGAGTTACGGCTAGCTTGTTTGGTTGAGCTTGTTGCTGTGGTCTATTAGCATCGATCTTCCCGCCTCCTCGCTTGTGGTTTCCGCCCCGCCCGTGCCAGTTTTCCCGTTTCGTCGCGCGCCATCCGCCCGACGTTTTCGCCCCCGCCCGTGCCAGTTTTCCCGTTTCGTCGCGCGCCATCCGCCCGACGTTTCCGCCCCTTCCGTGCCGTTTTCCCGTTTCGTCGCGGGCCATCCGCCCGTCGTTTCCGCCCCGCCCGTGCCTTTTTCCCGCTTCGTCGCGCGCTTTTCGCCCGACGCTCCCGTTTGTCCGTCCGGTTTCCCGTTGCGTCGTGCGTTACTTGTTCGGCGTCTCTTCCCGTCCGTCCCGTCTCCCGTTCTGCCCCTTTTCGCGCTTCCTGCGCACCGTTCTTTCTTTCTTTCGCCGGGTACTATTGTACTCGACAAACATCTTTGCTTTTTGGCGGTTTGCTAGCCAATCCGTCACACTAGGGTTCGGTATAACCCCTTTGTGTTGTGCTGTTGCATGTGTGTGTACTTTATATTAGTACCAAATTAAACTTGTGGTTCCTGTTTTTCTTAAGATCATGACAATTTTGCAGGACAAATTCAACAAACTTTATAGTGCGAGGGCAAAATTAGAGGCTGAACTTAACAACATCTATGGTGAAATTAACAATGCTGTGGATAAGCAAGATAGGAAAGTTAAGATGGAACGTCTGCTTGTGAAGTGCAAAGACGCTTTATTAGAGTAGTTGATTAAAATGAAGAGCTCTTTGATCTGGCACAAAAGACTGAAAATCCAGATGCTGCCTGTAAGAACCTTGAAAAATGGTTAGAGACTGTAACAAAGAAAACTGATGAGTTCATTGCTGCTGCTCGAGGGTATATCAATTCGGTCCATGACAAAGAGACAGCAGAGCAGTATACCTCTCACCATTCAAAATCAAGTTCACATATGACTTCCTCAAAATATCAAGTCAGCGTCAACGAGACTTAGAACTATCAAGACTCAAAAGGGAAGAACTTGAGAAACAACATGAAGCAAAGGATCATCGCAAGGAAGTAGCTGCTGCAGCCCTTGAGGAAATTGAGTTGATGACAAGATCATCAGCAGACGGGTCTGGTACAGGCAAAATGAGTGGGGTCTTTACGGAAAGAAGTTCAGTCAAGAGCAAGAAACTTGTTCAAGATTGGGTTAATTCGTCACCGGCCGGGAACATGGCAGATGTTGCAAACGAACCGAGTTTGCACTTTTCTGGTTCCATCGCCCAATCCAACCAAGCAATTGTCCAACGACCTTCTTCAACTCAACTTCCAAACTCACACTTCAATCTCAATACACATGGTCAAGTTGAGGCCAACATCAACCTCCCTGTCCATGAACCAATTAGTAGAACCAATGTAACCAATGAAGCACATAATGCAAACAACATCATGCAAGAACAGCAACAGCCTCAATATACGCCTCCATCACCAATAAACTTTGGCATGCCAACTCAACTAAACGCCCCAAACACAGCCCGACAACTGTCTCAAGCAACAATGCACTTCGATGGTTTACAGTTAGATCATCAATTCCCTCGCAGATCGAGTATGCCGGGACAGTTGCATTTAGTCAGCCCTCCGCGTTCACTACCTTTAAATACACTCGTAAATGCTCCGCTAGCACTTAATCCGCAACAAGCACACATAAATGTACCAGCCCCTCCATCCCCCGTTCTAAACCTCGCACCACCGCATTTCCCGTTAATCCCACCAGCATTCCGCTTTCCTCCTTCGCCACCACAAGCCCTCCCACTACAAGCCACTAACCCCGTGGCGAATAATGTCAATCTGTTACCCCATTTTCCGCCTGCACCATTCGTTTCCTCCACAAACAATTTCGTACCTCAATTAATTCATCCACCACCCCCACAAAAGAGTTTTCAGCCCCAAAACTTTGTACCCATAACCCACGCACCTCCTGCTCCTCCAGATCCAAATGTCTGGCGTTTTCCGGCAGCAGTCCCATCTAATGCAGTACCACTTGTACGTACATCTGCAAATTTATACACCGTACAACCGGCCCCGTTAATCAACCCTCATATATTTACATCGCACCGCACCCCTCATGTACAAGCAGCAGCAGGCGCTCAAAATTACGTAACATCAGACTTCATGCAAGGGAATCCATTTAGTTCTTCCACAGGTACCGCCCCCACCTTTGTCACTCCGATCATTCCGCCAACGTATGGAGCTACCGTTCCGAATCCGTTGTGTTGGGGTGGCCCGCCGCATCCCACACCTTCGGCTCCTTCTTTGGACTCAGCGGATTTGATAAAGCAGTTGGCGGACGCAATTACTTGTAAGAAGAACGATCCACTGCCCGAGTGGAAGTTGTCACAGTACAATGGTGATCCCCTGCAGTGGCACGAATGGTTCGGACAATTTAAAAGCGCCATAGACGCACAGTCCTTGACTGATGACGTCAAGTTAACATACTTAAAAACACTTGTAACTGGAAAAGCTAAAACCGCCATCGCTGAGTTCGCATACTGCGGTGTAATGTACAAGGACGCACTTAGGACACTCGAACGTAAATTTGGCCAACCACAGGCAGTAGTCAGTGCACATTTAGAAAAACTCAGCTCTTTTCCACCACTAAAGATGCACAATAGTGATAACATCATAAACTATTCTGCAACAATTTCAAGTCTTGTTGGAGTCTTTAAATCACTTTCATATAACGCAGACCTTAAGAGCGCCTCACTTCTCAACACGGCTGTGCAAAAATTGCCGCCCAATCTAAAAGAGTCTTGGTCACTCTTCACAGTGAAGAAACATTGGGTTAAGCCAACACTCCTTGACTTCAACGATTGGTTGAAGGAGAAGGCCGAGGTACATGATTTAATGAAACAAACATCATCGAAGGCAAGAACTGAGGATAACACCAACTCAGTAGTAAAGACCAAAGTTGCCTCGAGAACTTTTGCTGCTAATACGCAAACTAAGGGCACTCAGAGACCAGCCTCAACATCGGCAACGCCTGCAACACCTCGCTGCATTGTGTGTAAAGGTAACCACCGCATCTGGGAGTGTAGGGTATTTAAAGAAAAATCTCCCACTCAGCGAGCAAAGGTAGTAGCGGAAGCAAAACTGTGTTTCTCATGTTTGAGAGAAAAGCATATGTTCAGGCAATGCCCAAATCCTAGAAAATGCAGGAAGGACGGTTGCAACAGCTCCCATAATATACTTCTTCATGGAGCTGAGAGGGTTTATCCATCAAAATCCCCTTCAAACAACAACAATAGTAATTCTAATGCTGGCGCAAATCAAAGTAAACTGCCTAGTGCCCAATCATCGAGCAAGACCACCACTTTGTCATCTGTGAGTAATGTGAAAGGCCTCCTTCAGGTGACTGAATTACAGTTAAAGAGCTCTAACGGTAAAGATACCACGGCTTTAGTTTTGTGTGATACCGCTTGCAGTAACTCTTGGGTGTCCAATGATCTTGCAAATAGACTTGGTTTGCACGGTACAGCATTGAAACTAACAGTCAAGGGTATAAATACCGAGGAGGTTGTAGACACTAAGTTAGTTGAACTAATCGTAACAGCACGCGACAACCAAGCATTTGAACCATTTAAAGTCAGCCCTTACGTAAAAGAAGATTTGAATGTAGGCGCCAATGTCATTAACATTAAAGCACTTCAGGAAACATACCCGCACCTAGCAGTTCTAGACCCAGTTACATATTGCTATGGAAACATCGAGATGATACTTGGACAGGATGTGTATCATGCCATCCGCCCGTTAGAGTACTTCGCTGCCGACGAGAAGTCCTCGCCCTTCGCTGTTCGCTTGACCATAGGTTGGGGTCTAAGCGGCCCTCTACCGTCGTCTTCAGGTTTAGTCTCGACTTGTTTCAAAGCTAATATGGAGCAGGATTTTGAAATCGCTAGTCAGGTAAAATCTTGGTATGACATGGAGTCGTACGGCGCACTTAAGCAAGTAGACCGACGATCCGCCTCGGATGCACGTGCGCATGAAATTCTTGAAAACACCACCGTGCATAATGGAAAAAGGTACGATGTCGGAATGCTATGGGCTGAAGATAACATCGAACTGCCCAACAATTATTTCTCAGCGCTTGTTCAATTAAAGTCTTTGGAAATGCGGCTCACGAAAGATCAGACATTAAGGGAAAAGTACTCGCATACCATCAAAGAGGACTTAGACAAAGGCTACGTAGTAAGAGTCAAAGATGCTCATAAGGTGGAAAGTCGCTCGGAACGAGAGTGGTACCTACCACACCATCCGGTTGTTAACCCGAACAAGCCGGGCAAGGTTCGTAGGGTACTAAACGGAGCAGCAAAATTCCATGGCGCATCTCCTAATAAGTCATTACTCACCGGACCTGACCTACTGCAAAACCTAATCTATGTACTCCTACGGTTCAGACAACATCCATTTGCCGTATCCGCCGACATTGAGGGAATGTTCCTCTAAGTTGGAGTGTTACCATGTGATCAACCATCATTGCGCTTTTTGTGACGGGAGGACTCCACATCAAATGTTGTGGTACACCAGTATACGCGCCACATCTTTGGGGCAAAAGATTCGCCCACCTGTGCCAACTACGCACTTCAACGCACGGCAAGTGATAATGCTAAGGAGTACCCAGAAGCTGCGAAAGCCGTCCTTGAGAACTTCTACATGGACGATTACTTAGACTCAGTGGAATCTCCCGAGACGGCCCTCATTAGGTCGAAGGAATTGGTACATCTTCTCCATCTAGGTGGGTTCAAGCTTACTAAGTTTGTAAGCAATGTACCAGATCTGGCTGACCGAGTTGATGGGTCTGCTCAACCCACTGAACCGAAGGTCATCGTTTCATCCAAGGAGGAATCAATGCACGTGCTTGGGCTTAAGTGGGATCACAACACTGATACTCTGGTTGTGAGTAGGGGTACTAACAGCACCATCGCGAAAAGTTTAACACAGCACTTGGTCTTAAGTCTTGTGTCAAAGGTCTACGACCCAATTGGTCTTGTCGCACCGTTCACTGTTGGTGCTCGGTTAATCTTGAAAGACATTTGGCGTGTCAATGGACAAAGTTGGGATGACGAGTTACCTAAAGACACAGTTGACAAATTCCTTGCCTGGTGTGTTGAACTGCCGTGGTTAGCTGAGATCACTATACCGAGAAGCTACTTTTCAGGACCATTCCAACATCTGGAACTCCACATGTTTGGTGATAGCTCGCAAGACGTATTCAGTGCAGCAGGATTTCTTAGGGCTCAAGTAACTTGCACCTCCGGGGAGATTATAACAGAGCTGGCGTTTGTCCTGGGCAAGGCCCGTGTTGCACCTATGAAGGTAATGACAGTTCCTAAGTTGGAATTACAAGCCGCTCTCCTCGCAGCCCGTTTAAAAAGGGAAATCTGTCGAGCATTGACGATTACTGTGGACAAAGTCTTCATGTGGACAGATAGCACCATCGTCTTGCAGTGGGTAAACTCAACAAACAAACACCCCATCTTCATTGCAAATCGTGTTAGTGAAATCCTGGAGAACACCAGCGTTGACCAATGGAACCACGTCGCCACTTGTGATAATCCGGCAGATGCTGGCACGCGTGGCATGTCCGCTGAAGTTTTGCAATCAAGTAGCTGGGTGAGGGGTCCTGACTTCTTGAGAACTAAGCAATTCCCTTTTGTACGAAATACTGACGTCGTTGATAACATCAAGCTCGGCGTTGTAACCAAGGAACAAGATGATGACTCCATCTCATCTTTAGCCGCATCCGTAACCAACTCCCCAAAGGAACAAAGCATTAATCTGATCCCGTTTGATAAGTTCAGTTCTTATCAAAAGTTACTTCGTGTCACTGCATATGTGCTCCGTCTCTTACCATCTCATGAAAGTTACCGTACCGTAGACGGCAGCATAGCCGACCCTGTTGAGCTTGACGAAGCCGAGCGTCATCTCCAGTACTTGGTTCAAGGAGAGTCCTTTAATACTGAAAGAAAAGATCTTCTTGACAACAAATCCGTTAAGAAGAGCAGCCGCATTGTTCAGTTTACTCCGCTTATTGGACCTCATGGTCTCATCCGTTCCTCTGGTCGACTCCGACGGCTAGTGGAAATTGACTTTGACACTAGGCATCCTATCGTGCTGGATGCGCGTCATATTTTTGTTAAACTGTTTCTGCGGTATACTCATTTGAAGAACCATCATCAGGGCATCGACTACTTAAGGTCAAAGGTACAAGAACGTTATGCCATCCTAAAACTGCGTTCCACATTGCGTTCCATCAAATCAAACTGCCACTTGTGTAGAAAGTTCCGTGCAGCAACCATTCAACCTATCATGGCAGACCTCCCAAAGGAGAGACTCGCATACCAGTCTCCTCCCTTTACCAACACCGGGGTTGATTACTTCGGCCCATTCTACGTCACAGTTCGTCGGACTACCGAGAAGAGGTGGGGATTTCTCTTCACTTGTCTCACTACTCGTGCTGTCCATGTTGAAGTTGTACCGTCCATGGACACCAGTTCCTGTGTAATGGGAGTTGAGTGGTTCGTCTCCCGTCGGGGTACTCCTGCTATGATTTGGTCGGATAATGGTACGAACTTCATTGGAGCGGAGAAAGAGCTCCGTGAATGTGTTGAAAAATGGAATACGCTTAACATCGCTGCCGAACTTGCCAATAAGGGCATTAAGTGGAGGTTCAATCCACCCAGTGCGCCACACCAAGGTGGCATCTGGGAGAGGTTAGTTTGTAGTTTTAAAAGAGTACTGTACACTATCCTCGGTACGCGTCGCCTCACAGATGAGGTGTTGAACACTACTTTTTGTCTGGTCGAATACGCACTAAACTCACGTCCCTTAACGCCCGTAAGCGCCGATACGTCCGACCTAGGCGCAATAACACCTAATCATTTTCTACTCGGTAACCAAGCAACCAGAATACCGTCCATCGTTGGCGTCGACGAGTTTGATCATCGTAAGCGGTACGCCCGCGCACAGTCATACGCCAATGCAATTTGGGCACGTTGGCTCAAGGAGTATGTACCTACGCTGAACCGTAGATCTGAGTGGCAGACGCCTGCAGAGCAGAACCTCAAAGTCGGTGATTTAGTTTGGATCGTTGAAGAAGGCAACCCTAGGGGTTACTATCCAACTGCTCGGATTGAAGAACTTCGGTACGGCTCCGACAGCGTCGCCCGCTCCGCCGTCTTACGCACGGATCGCTCGTCCGCCCACTCGTTGAGCTTGTACCAATCCTCCCAACATTTTCTTCCGGGCCGGAGGACGTTACCAAGTAAATTGAATTCAATAAATTATATCACTAGATAGAGAATTTTTGTGCGTATTATATCAAAACTTTCGCTTAGATTTTCCGTTCTAAATGCAACATACGTATTATTTCTGAGAAATACAAAGGCCGATTTCCCACTAAGAATAACTTCCAAAATGGCTCAAAACTGATCGCTTAGCCTAACAAATTCGGTTTTTTGAACGAATTAGTTTAAATTGGTGACCTAGACTAAGACCTGCTAACAAAGTTAACTAGATTTGCCAAGGCATTCTGAAGTGCTTTTGCCTTTGAACGTTGATCTTACACAGTTACGTTGTATACATATAGACGCTATATCTTGAATATAGATTACGATAGAGTGTTTTCACCTATATTCTGTGGTGGTCCCAGAGAGGCCTCAAAAGAAGAAGAGGCCCCAGAGAAGTTCCTCAAACAGACCAACCCTAGTCAAAAATTAACGGAAAATTTACAAAAAATTGTAAATTTTTTGAAATTAATGGATTATTTATAAATTTTTATAAAATTCAAGAAAATAATGCAAAATTTATAAAAAGTTATAAATTTTTAATCCAACTCTATTTTTCAATTTTTTAAAATTTTTTTTGAAGTTCAGGCTAAAACTCTACGATATTTTACTTAAAAACCTAAATATAAAGCTATTCGATAATAATTTATATTTTATAAATATTTATAAATTTTGGAAAAAATGGAATATTTATAAATATTTATAAAACCCAGGAAAACACTACAATATTTGCCGCTGGTTGATTTTTTTGACAAAAATAGCAGATGTGGTGTTGCTAAATACTAAAAAAGGTCCTCCATAAGCCTCCAGTGCCTTCAACCTTTTTATATTGTTTAGCGTCGATAACGTTCTTCAATACTCGTTTCAAAAAAGTTTCTTCAATGATGGTTTTTATGGTTATTTCTGTTACCCATGCCGAGGTGTCACCTCCTTTCACCGCAAACTTATGAAAGATGGGCGGTGATTATTGAAACTGTTTACAAGAATGATTTAAGAGGAATCTTCAGATGCGCAGCAATAAATTCATTTGAACGCTTTAAAAAAATTAAATCAAGGTTTTTTATTTTTTTAAATTTCTCTATAGTATTAGCATCTGAATGGCTAATCAACAGCGCAACAGGCTAAAATCCATAGAGATATTCGAAACTACGTTCTACTGGGTGGGTTCCCTAGTCAAAAATTAATTTCAGGACAAACAATTAACATTGCATGGAGGAACAGCGCAATGTTAATTGTTTGTCCTGAAATTAATTTTTGACTAGGGAACCCACCCAGTAGAACGTAGTTTCGAATATCTCTATGGGTTTTTCCAAAAATCTTGACGAGATATCTAAATTATTGAAACATACAATGATCATAAATGTTTCTGTGAAAACTTGAGGTCTTTTAACCATGGTAAGAAAAACTAACAGGTATCTAAAAAATAGCAAGATTTGCATTTGTCTCGATAGTTGAGAGATTTTTCCAAGAGTTTAACAATATTCATGTCAAAAATCAGCATAAAAACTTATTTAAACGAACTATATTACTGCGTCCTTCAAAGTTTTCTCAAGGAAATCAATTACATGTGCATGTCTCTGCATCACATCAACTTTAATTTTAGCATTATGATTAGCTTCAGGTTCAACTTTAAGCAAAATTTACAAAATGTCAGATCTTTTCGTATATTTTCAGTCGAGTTCAAATGCAGACAGAGAAAACACGACCCTCAGTCTTGCGGGTGGTGCGCTGTCAAAAGAGCAATCTGATTTGAACCAGCAACAAGCAGCGTCTGGTCCGAATCAGTTTCAAGGTCAGCTTGGTGTAAGTCAAGCAGCAGCGCCGCCAGTAGTACCGGCCAATGAAGTAGTTCAAGCTGTCTGCACTGACCAGAATGTACGAGCATTTGACCTTGAAGAGCAGCGACAGAAAAACGTGGTACGAGTTGAAACCGCAAATAATATGCATAATTATAACAATTAAGTCTACGTTTTAAAATTATCTTGAAAAAGATTTCCAAGGCCGCGTGCTCTTTCAAAGCGCAGTTTTCTTACTGTTCACGTCGAAGCTGTTTTCATTAATAATATTTGTTTTACAAATCAAAATCTAAGCTGCAAGATAATCAGAGAATTTAAAAAATATATATATAAAAAATAAATTGAAATAACTGGAAAAAATAAAAAATAATCGCTATTTAAGATGTCGAACTTTGGTTTTTTGGATTAATATCCGAAGAATTTCTGAGAATTTCTGCAAAATTATATATATATATATATATATATATATATATATATATATATATATATATATATATACATATATATTTTAAAAAAATACTAAATTTAAGGTATGCTTGGTTGGGGAAATCATGGTTCAAATCATTTCTGAGTTCAGTCGATTCTCAGAAAGTTTTCTTCCGATCAGCCTTGTGCCCACAAATCACCATGGTGACCACGCAATTAAGTATTTGCCTTTTATTTGTTCCCATAAAACCTGACAATCGGGTCTTCAAAATTTCTTCATCATCAACCCACACAATCGGGTTGAACGGAAGAAATGAGCATTGTCCCCACTCATTGGGTGACAAACAAATTCGCGCACAGCAGTTTCGTGCAAACTGGGCAACTAAAATTGGGAGAGCCAAGACTGTAAATTAACCATTGTGGGGCTGAGGGTGTTGTCGAAGGAATGAGTCTCATAACAGGGGATCTCTGGCGATCAGCATTGTGGCTGAACCTCTCATCAAAGTCACTGACACTCCTTGAAATAACCGATTGTATGCAATTGATAAACCGGCTGGTTGAAAGTTTCGGTTATCGGCAGGCAAGGCTATACGTTTCAAAGTTTTACGAGCCAAAACTGAGAAGCCCCCGAAAGGTTCAAACGCGATTGGTTCAAACTGGATACCTATTTCGTCACTTTTTTTGGGCATTTTGTTCAAATTTCCTGTCTTCAGCATTTGTCAAAGCAAAACCACACCTCCTCGCCGCATCTGAAATTAGACTGGGCTGCAGTGGGGAAGTTATGGTTACGTCTAACGCAGATGGTTGTCCCGTTGACCAGCTGGGCAAGTATATGTCTCCTGGCCTTGAGTTATTATCTGGAATCAAATTTTTCTGTTCGCAGACGGGTGATAATTTTGCCGTCGAGCAAGCAGCAAATATTCTATCCCTCACTCTATCGTGCCGCGATATCATATCCCCCGAACATGACAGCTTAAAGCGTGATCACCCAGCTTGTCCAGTCTGCCGTTTTGATAGTAAGGGCATTTTCGTTCCTCTATGTATAAGGGAACACCAATCCGATACTTCAATGCGGCTCTGAATTCATTTAGCTGAAGGTGAAGGCCCAGACTAGGGATTGGAGGTGCGGAAAGCCAGGCACCAGATTGAGGCAACGTTAGTGAAAGCAAACGAGCTTTCTCCCGATTTGATTTCTGATTACCAAGAAGGTCAGAAAAAGGCGTCGTCAAGTGCCTCCTGAATCTTGTGTTGTGTATATTGGCTAATTTCTAGATTCTTCAGTTCTTCCACTGTTTCTTTGAAAATTTGGTTGTCTGTAATTTTCTCACCGGTTATTTGTTCTACTGAAGCGTCTGCCTGTGATACTGACCCAACAAACGCCGCTTTCAATTGGTCAACTGCTTGTCTAATACCAACGCCATTTTTGTTTATTGGTAGACAAGCCTGCTTCCAAGCGCTGGCACTTATAACGGTGCCTAACATATTCTCAAATGTTGTTCTCTGAAGGTTGTCAAAATCCCTCAAAATAACAGAGGATTCGTCAGATGGAGTGTTACATCGCAGGGAATATACCATGTTTGGGGCACCAAGACAGCTTCGAAGAATTCCAAGCGCACAATGTGGGTCGTCTAGATACGCCAGGTTATCGAGTAGTTTTTCTATTTTGTTGACTCTTTTTCTCAAAGATTCAGCAACAAAGGTGGGATTGCCCATGGCAACGCCCAAGATCTCAAGTCCTTCTTTGCTATTTCTCTTTACTCTGTTATCTATAGCGTTCAGATCAACGCGTAACCAAAGCTCACATTTTTCTATTCTGAGCTCTAAACCGCATCCTTCACCCAAATTTGTCAACAAATTCAATGCTGTGCAAAATTGGTGAGTACCAGCAAGGACGCCATCATCCAAATAACAATTATGCTGTACTAGATTTGGTAGTTTTTTTTCAATTTCTTTAATGATTGGCTACAGAGCTGGTGAAAACAAAAGCGGCCTCAAAGGATCCCCTTGTTGAACTCCCGATTGGCTACTTAAGTATGTGTTGTTAAAATGCAAATGACTGTGTTGTGAGTAGCAAAAAGTCGCAAAAGGGGCAACACTAGGTAAGAATTTTGCGACTGCTTCCAGAACCTTGCTTCTTTTTACCGAATTGAAGGCATTTTTGAAATCAATTTGCAATATTTCGGAATTTTTTGAATTTTGCAGTTTTTCAAAGGAAACTCTTGTTGCGTGTACTATCCCCTCAGCACCACCCTTGACTGCTACTCCCAATTGTTTTGTGTTAAATAGATCATTAGCTTCTGAATTCATTTCACGAGCCATGCATTTAGCAATAAGACGTCAAATGACTTCCCCAACAGCGATAGGACGAACCCCACCTTTCAACTTTTTCAATGCAGTTAGTGTCGCACTACATAGTAAAGGAGCAACGAATTCGGGAAACTGACCCCTGCTGGCTAAGTTGACGAATTTTGTTAAACTAGCGATTGCTCGCTTTGACTGATCACGCCGTCAGAAGACAGAACTTTCGCTGCCCTCCCAAACTGCCCCTGCAGGCAAGGAGATTTCACGCGGCTTGCTAAAGCGTCTATTGACTCATTGCTAGTTTTATTTGACTGCTTCATTGAGGCCGCCTTGTACCACAGTACAGCATAATCACCTGATTTCCATCGCTCAAGTCTGCTCAACAACTGTTTCTCTTGCTGCATCTTTTGTTTCTTACCCCCACGATTAGACGCGCGTAGAACACATTTGCTAATTGCAAAGAGTTTTTTCCAAATTTCTAACGATTGCGCGTGTGAAATGCAATCATCGATATCGGATGTTAGTAATTCTGACCATCTCACCCGAAACTTTACAGGAATGAACCTTAGGGTAGGGATGTGCTTACTGCTCATGGTTTCGAGATCTGGGAGTTCATTTAGATTTATGTCTGTTGCAGCTAGATTTGGTGAACTCGTGGATTGCACAATCTGGTCTATCCGCGTCGCTAAATCGCGTGGTATCGTCTTCACTTTAGACAGTAAAGGCGTAAATTGCGAGTAGGCCCATATTGATTTGGAGCACACCATCTCATCAAAGTTCGACCCCCACTGGTCATATCTAATTTTAGTTTTCCAAGATGGTCTTCGATAACAGAAATCTGGTACAGTTTATCTTTTTTGTCGGGGTAGAAAAGTGTTGTTTTGGGGGGCACTTGAAAACGGGAAGCGGTGTCATCAATTATTAAATTATTCATTTGCTGAGTCAGTCCCGAAGATTATTTGCTTTGTTTTGCCCCCTGACTAAGCTCTGTAGTTTCGTCAATCTCAGCTAACAAAACCTTCTTGCTATCTCTAGTTTTCATAACTGTTAACATTGAATGCGCAATTGCCTACCAAGTTTTTTTTATCCCACCAGATAAAAAAAACTAGGGCGGGGGTCGTTTTGGTTAGATCTCACCGGTTTGAGATGCACATAAGCTGCTGAAGAACCACTACATAATTGATTTGCTCACGTACACAGTGCTTCTGATATGATAACAGCCAAAAAAAAGTTGGTGGGGGATCAATCTAGGGTGCTCAAGATTCAGTGTAAAATATGTTTCTATTTTCGTCTTGCTTGTTGAAATCAAGAGAGCAACTTAAACGCATGTGTTATTAAAAGATCTGTGTTAAAACATATCAAATTATATATTAAAACTATTCCATTATTTCTCCATTCCCACCAGCTTTTTAAATGGTGCATGTTATGAGCAACTCGTTAGGCAAAATTGTTATAACTAATGATATCGTCTATGTAAAAATCATAGCTTTTGACCGTTAGGTTAGCGTAATGGGGGTGTGTCAAGAGGTAGTCTGGGGTATAAATTCTAAAACCCAAACATTTCAGGAGGTGACGACAGCCATTTTGAAGGAAAAGGCGGACATTGGGTCAGAGGAGGACCCCAAGCAGGCCTACGAATCTATTGCATTCGTCGAACAGCTCCAAGCTCAAATCATGTTAGAAACTTACCTGAGAATTCCAAAGCCCGGTTTGAATTCCAATTGATTTTTCATCCATGAATGATAACAAAAACTTCATGAGATTAAAGCTCACTATGGTTGAGTTGGCTAGATAGCACAATGTGATGTCATAGAAGCCAACCCCGAACAGTGTGAATCGTAAATGTAGGGAACAAACTGAAATGTCCAGGCAATGGTCCTTGAACTTGGCGAAACGATTATTGAGGCATTTTGGAATAATATTCTCTGTATATTAAAAGTGTTCTTATGGGCTAATCTTCAGAGGTATCCTCTGATCCTGGCGGAGTATCATCTGGATACGCTTTATCGTTAACTTTGCGCCGGGTGGTCAACTCAATTTTTTGATAGGTATCAGAATGATGCATAAGTATCTCAATTAGTTACCGCATTGAGGCACTGCCAAACGAGTAAAAAACATCCTATTTGTCTTCGGACTAACAACAAAAAAATTAAAATCTGCGTCCAGCTGACAACTCTATTAGTAACACTGCAGCCAAAGTTAAGCGCAAAAACACAACCAAAGCAATTTCAGCAACACAATTACTCAACTTAAGGTATTGCCATCTTTTTCTGGAAGAAAAAGCAGATGGATAGGTGAAAAAAACAATCATTTTAAGAGGACTTGTAGAAACCGACAAAAAAGTTTAACAAATCCATTATGGGAGATTTCTTTAAGCATTTAAAATTCGACTGCTCATGACCATTTCTTGGCGCAAAAAGGTAACGAGATAAACAACCTAAAATGTTGCACTGGCTGAAAATCATTTAGATTGTCTGGAAATATCCTTATGGGAAAAACTATTAGAAAATTCCACCTGAGGTCCCAAAATCAGCGGATTCTAAGTCACAATTTTGACGGTATTTTTCTTTTGCTTTTCTGTGGCAGATTTGTTGCAAAAAACTTTGTGGAAAAATATTATTGCAACAGTTTACCGACAGTTGTGCTATTTTTTCTGAATACAAGCTTTGGTCCACCCAGGTTGAATACCATACGCAATCATACTGAGTCTTTTGTGGTTCTTAGTAAACATACTAAATCACATATGGTTTTATGGAATCTTAGCAAACATACTAAGATCATATTTGGGTACTTAAAAAACAAAAAAGTACCATTAAAACTTTTCTAAAATTATGACATTAATGAGGAGAAAATACTTACTATTGTTATTTTTAGAAGACCTCAAACTGCGTAGTTTGTCAAAACGATACGATACAACTTCCAAAAACGAAATATTAAAATTTTCGCTGTTTAAAATATTTGCAATTGCTTGTCCGACAGATCAGCAAATCTTCAATGTCCATTTGGTTCTTTGCTTGTAATGTAAACTCTAAAAACGACTAAAAAATGCTGATTGTTTCTAAAATAAACTGACGGATTATTAGTGCCCTCAATTTTTTTGTTCAAATATATATACATGCGCGCATATTCGGACTTGTTTTGCATCGTAGACAAGCAATTTTTTTGCATGATTTCCAATATGCCAGTAATCTAGTTGATATGAAAGATAAAAAATAAATGTGCTCTGAAATTGGGAAGATTAGAGACGTCAGACAGTAAAAAATATAGTTTTTGATTTGCAGTAATTTACCAACAACTAGTCAATTTCATGTGAGCATCTTACAAGATCTCCCAGAACGATAACTCTTTTGGCTAGATTTTTTTCCAAAGTCAAAAAATAATGGGACAAGATTTGTGTTTTCCTTCACTTTTCCATTATGAAAAGCATCAGCAACCAAAATATTCGCTTTTTTTTATTCTCTCAGCAATTGGAATGATATAATAGGAATAGTTTTTTGAAAATTAATGAAGCAGATACTCTATTTATTTATTAACAATAGCCGCACAGCGATAGCTGGGGCTATTATTGGCCTTCTCTTGGATTTTTACAATTCAAAGAATTTGAATTGTATTGGGGCGCTGTCTTTTTTTTAAGATCTGTTCACACATTTTCATGATTTTTGAAGTCAAATTGGAGTAGGGATTTTGGTCACGCCGAAACCGGAAATGGAGCGAAAAAGCGAGTGGTTTTACGGCATGAAATTTTTTTGCTCTAATTTTAAAGTAGAGTGAGAAAATGGTGTTTGAACAAAAATTCGCTTTCTCGCTAGTGGTTTTTTGTTCACATGCGGCAATTTCACTTTGATTTTTACTGTTTTTTCGATTTTTTTGGATTGGGTTTTTTTTTCTAAATGGTTTACCCAATCCATTTATAGCTCATTCTAGGCCTAGTTTTTTTGTGTGAACCAAATTTTCATTTCTAGCTAGTGGTGTTTTGTTCACATGCGGCAATTTCACTTTGATTTTTACTGTTTTTTCAATTTTTTTGGATCGGGTTTTTTTCTAAATGGTTTACCCAATCCATTAATAGCTCATTCTAGGCATAGTTTTTTGTGTGAACCAAATTTTCATTTCTCGCTAGTGGTGTTTTGTTCACATGCGGCATTTTAACACCGATTTTATTGTTTTTTTTTTCAATTTTTTTATCTGATTTTTTTTAGAAAAGTTTTTCCCAATTCACTCATAGTCCGTTATAAGTCGTTTGTTGTTTAGTCAATGAAAATTCTTTGAATTGTACGTCAGGGTTTGTCTTGTTATGTTTTTTTATTTCGTCGTCGCGATTTTTGTTACGACCATATGACGTCACAACCACTTCGAATCTGCTTTTTGTTCATTCGTCCATGCAATTTCAACTGAAGTGCGTGTGTGACGTCATTTTTCGCTCTTAGTGGAGCGAGTTTTGTTGTTCATTCGCGTGATTAAATTTCTGGTCACACTTGACATACCTCACTCTCAAAAATGACTTCCTCACTTTGAAATTGACTTTAATTTACTTTAATTCAAAGAGATAAGGTCAAATGGGTGTGTGTCAGTCTAAATGAAGGTTTGAGAGCAGCTAATAGAGGCAGCAAAAACTTATACAGATTTTTAATCAAAATGTAACATATAAGCCTTCAATGAAAAGACAACATTTTTTGGTCTGTCTTTTTACTGTTTTTTTAGACTGCAGATCTACGAAGCTATTTTCTGGCAATCTGCCAGCTATGTTTTTTAAAATTTACCTCTTCAAAGACATTAAACTTGTCTTGGGCAAATTTCTGCGCAAAATGCACTATAATAATTTTTTGTTCATGATTTTGCCGGACAGTAATCGGTTTGCAAGATTTTGCATGAAAACCACCCAATCTCACCTTGGTAGATTCCTTCGTTTCTCAATTGCTAACAAATTTTCACTTTTTCCTGAAAAACAACATAGTTTTATCACGGCCATCCCTTTAACTTATATGATGACTTGCATTCACAGCAAGACAATGCATTCACTATGTTAGAAGCAAGACAAAGGTTTAGACCTCGTCGACTCATGAGGAGACAAAGCCCGACCGACAAATGCTATGAAAAGACCTTATCTCTACCTAAATTTTTATCCCGGCTTTAATTTGACGCAATTGAATGATGCTGGACATAAGCTCAACTAAATTTTTTTGTGCTCGCTTTTAGCTCAAACCAAAATTTATGCTCGAATTTTTTCCGAACTAAAGCTTTACACTGGACTCAAAGTCTTACATGTAATTTGAAGGTCGGCTAGTACATACAATTTACACAACCGGTCTGACATTTCAAAATTTTTAATGCTCATGAGCGTTTTTCAAAAAAAAATTGTACAATCAAACATATTTTAAAATTACGTAACGTTAAAATCAAAACTACAAAATTACAGCCCACTATACTATTTGCTGATGAAATGAGGATGGTTAGAGATATGCTAAGTAATTTCATTCAACAGAAAAATTTCGATTGGTATCTTACTAGTGATAACTGATTTAACCTACGAACTTGAATTTTTTAAAGTTTTATGGCAAAAAATTATTCAAAGTCTGACAGAGGAAACAATTTATATTGAAATTAGGTTAATCTTTTACGTTCTGATTATGAAAAAGGCAAGAATAGAGGAAAAGTTTGAAAAAATGGGGGCTTGTTTTTCTCTCGAAAAATCGAAAACTGAAAATGTGTGCTCAGCAGTCGGCTCAGTTTCCCAATGATGCTACTTTTGTATCTCAGCAAAAGATATTGCCAAAATTGACTTGACAAAAAAAGCCAGGGTAGCATAAAGCTATGACCCACAAATCAATTCGGAGGTTGGAACAATCACAAAGTCGGAACCATAAGCTTGTTCATGAGTATGTTCAAAGTCTGCATCATAACTCATTTTCGTCTTAACTAATCTTTTCATGCGGGAACTTTGATCGAATCTGCTTGAATTCAACAAAGTTATGAACAAAGCAAAGTTTGGCCTGACAAGTTATCTTGTAATCAAAATGGCTTGGATGGATGGATATTTTCTTCAGTGCTTTCGGACGATGACTTGAACCTGTTAAGAGCACCTTAAAGAAAAAGACTTGAACCTGTTAAGAAAAAGCTTTCTGATCATTCTTTTCCAGAACTTTTGGGGATCCCTACTGACAATGTCTACAATTCTACAAAATACGCTGAAAATGATGTCAATGAAATGTTTAGTGACACTGAAAAGCGTGCCCAGTCCATGGAGCAAAGAGCTCTGGAGGCAGAACAGAAGCTGGCAGAGGTGATGGAACAATTGAGGGAATCGAACATCAACCTGGACAATGTAAAGAGGGAAGTGGAGAGGGAGAAACAGAAAGCGGAGGAAGAGAAAGAAGCGGAGAAGGCAAAGGTTGCTCATAAAACTCATGCTATAATTATGCTATATTACCTCCTCCAATCATTTAAGTTTGTAACTTTTTTTAAAATGGGTTATAAAACAGGTTTCCAAACGTGACAAAATTTTTCTGTTATGTAAATCGCTAACAAATCGACTGGATACACGGTTGTCAAAACCCAACGGTCTGAGATCAAACAGAAGGCAATTTGAAAGTGTTACCGTCGCACTGGGTTCTGATCAGAGACCAAAGACTGGACAGAGTCTGGACAATGATCGCGTGAAAGTCGCGCAAAAAACTGTTCCACTAAACCAGGTCTGATGAGAGGCCTCTTGGGTCTCGCATGGTCTGATCAGAAACGGTATGGTCGCACAATTCCTTGATCAGAGGTTAGATCGGTCCGGCACGTACAGATCAGACACCAAAGTCTGAACTGTTTTGACTAAAAATGTTGAAGAACTATCGAAAGAAGTATCCGGATTAATAGACACGAGTAATGTGTATATGGTGGCCTCCGGGCCCCCGAGCCATGGAGCCATATACACATATTACTCAAATTTTCCATTTTTCATATTTACCTTATTTTGACTGATATTTACACAAAATTTTTTTTTCTTGTAATTTTTTACTTGATTTAGAAAAAATAATATAAAAAATAATTTAATATATGTTGTCATACAAATATTATAATAATATAATAATTTATTATTTGTTCTCATACCAATATTATAATTCAACGAAGTTCTTTTGCAAATTCACTGATAGAACCTAAACTCACCATTACTATCTTTAATACCTTTATCATCAAATGAACACTGGGATCGGTGGAAACACAGTGATAAGTGTTTTTTTTCAATGTCTTCTTGAATATTCTGTCTTTATTCTCTCTATATTGGATCAATAATTAATCAGAAATTAATTTAAATCGAAAATAAGATAAAAAAATTAAAAAATCAAAGCAAAATTTACATTTCGCTCTTTAAGAGCGATTCACTCTTATTCGGAGTGATCCCCCAGTAGAAAATATCGCTCTTTCTCACTCTTAAGGAGTGATTCCCTTTTTTTAATATTTTTTATACTTTTATTTCAAATTATCTATACTTTCCAATAAGTTTATATTTTCTTTTACTTTTTCTATATTTATTCCATTATTAATAAGAAATAATACAAAATCATAATATTTACATGAGCAATCTTCTTCATTTTGTCTAATGGCTAAAGTACTTTCAGTTCTAGAACTTTGTTTTTCAGTTAGATTTCTACTAAATCCTTTAGTTAATTCTACACCTGGATGTTGTTTCTTTACATGAGCCCGTATCCCATCATATCTCACAACAGAATTACAATATGGACAATTAATTTTAGCTGAAGTACAGTTTCTACATGTATACTTACTCTCATCAAAATCAGTTAGTGGTTTTATATAATTACATTTATTACAATTTCTGATTGGTGTAAACACTTCGTGGATCTGCGGGGCAGTTGGGATACCAAGGACTTCGTCCCTTTCTCTGATTAATACTTCTGAGTTATAGTTAGGGTTAGGATTAGGGTTAGGGTTAGGATTAGGGTTAGGGACTGAGTTTTAGTTAGGGTTAGGGTCTGAGTTAGAACTGGTGTTATAACTAGAATCAGAACCAGAACCAGAACTAGAGCTAGAACCAGAATCAGAACTAGAGTTAGAGCTAGAGCTAGAACTTGAGCTAGAACCAGAACCAGAACTAGAGCTAGATTCATTTTTTAAAGAACAACCCCATGGAGAAAAATCATTAGCACAAATAGCACTTATTGTTATATTACCACATATACATTTATCAATTTTATCTTTATGACATGATTCGTAATGATATTTTAAACAAGCAATGTTTCCACATTTATAGTTACACTCTAAACATTTTATAACCATTTATAATTGGTCAACTCGTGGTTAACCAATTTGCAAAACAACTTAGTTGAACAACTCCGTTGAACAGTTTGGTAAACCACGAACAAAGTTCGTTGGAGAACCACGAGCAAAGCTCGTTCACTGATTTCAATTATACTCAACATATATATTTAGCCAATATCTCAATTACATCTTTAGTATTATCTTTAGATTTGATACACTCTGCTAAATATTTATTTCCTAACGTATTGAGTATATTAGTTTTACATCTCTTATCTAAAATTGCTTCAAGGTTTAATTGCATTTTATTTTTAACATAATTTATAATTTCATTTCTAAATTCTTCATTATTTACATATAGACTGTTTAAATTCTCTCGTCCCTCTTTATTTAAAATCCCAGTATATTTATGAGTGTAACAGCTTCGCTGATGGGTCTTCGACCATGTTTCTCCATCTGTATATTCCCTTTCATGTTCCAGATCTTGATCTTGATCTTGATCTTGATTTCTGCCAAATCCATAGTTCAATAATGTACTTGTTCTATTCAACATAGTACTCGCTGCAGTTGCCACATGTCCGGCATTTCTTACTGATATATCAGGACTCATAAAATTATATATCATAATACCTGAACTTATAATACCTAAAGTAGTTGAAAATAATCTAAGACCATTTGCTTTAAGAACTTCCTGAGTTAAAACATCATTCTGTATTTTAATACTTTTTAATGTAAGAAGTTTATTAAAATAAAACTGATAATTATCATGACTAATAGTATTTCTATCTGTTGCATTTATCATGAGTGGTTTCATATATGCTATAAGTTTATTTATATCTTCTCTTCCTAACTCATCTTTTAAACTGAGAGCTTTTAAATCAAGGAAACCAACTCTTGAATCATATATTATTGTTCTATTACTATTAATAATAATAAAAGTATTTTCTTTCTTATTATATTTAATTATACCATAACGAAGTTCATCTGACATTCCGTCTGTACGATTATAATGGTTACTATTTAACTCATTAATTATTTTACTAAAGTCATGTTCACATTTATATATCTCATTAAAGTTTTTAAATAGATCAGATCCATTATAAGTTGTTAAATAAATAGTATCACAACTCATTCTTGCTGTATTATTTATTTGAGCTGGTTTATGACACATTACAATCATTTGAATATTATAATGTCTACCTTCAGTAAAATAATAGTCTATATCCTTATTTAACTTATCACCCATATCATCAAGTACTATTACACAATTTCGAAATTTTTGCATATTGTTTTTTGTGATCATATTCATATCACATTTATTAAATCCAGTACAAAACTTATTAGTCTCGGGATTTATCCAGTCTCTGTCATCTTTACACACTATAACTATATTTTGATCTTGATCAGTGAAACTGCTTCGCAGATTTTGATTTTGTTTTTGATCTTGATTTTGTTCTTGATTTTGATTTTGATCTTGATCTTGATTTTGATCTTGATTTTGATTTTGATCTTGATTTTGATTTTGATCCTGATCGGTGTAACCACTTCGCGGATCTTGATTTTGGACTGAGTATAATTTTAAGTATTGTCTAACAAAATATGTTTTACCCGTACCAGTTCCACCATAGACAATAGTGTGTAATGGTGACTTTTCATATTCAAATCTAACTAGACTCCTATTCATAAATCCACCAAAGCTTTCTTCTAGTTTTGCATATTTACTCGGTATTGAATCATATACTATAAAACAAAATATAATTAGGAAAATAAAAATTATAGCCACGCTACCTGTCTCCATTTTTATAAATGAAAACATAGATAAATATAGACATAATTAGACTTATGGGTCTTCGACCATCCGTGTAACGGTTCCACCGATGCTTAGCCATAATTAGAGTTATGGGTCTTCGACCATGCTTCGCCATAATTAGACTATAATCGGAGTTATATTTAGACTTATAATTAGAGTTATAATTAAACATTAATAATATTTATAAGAAAATGCTTATCCTAACTTTTGAGGAATTCAATAATAAATTTAATATTAATAATAGTGCTATGAGTGATATCAAAATAAAAGATATAGGTAAAGATATAAGTCTAACACCAATTGAAATTGTAATGAGAGATCAGACTCCAAATAACGTAAGTGAACCCAACTCCAACATTATTGTAAATTTACATCCAACTGAAGGTACACATTGGGTTTTAGTTATAAGAAGAGAAGGTGGTCCAGTGTATTACTTTGATAGTTTTGGTATAGAAACTCCTCCATTATTCTTAGAAGAGTATGTCAATCTAGGCTCTAATGAAAGAATACAACAATATGATGAATCTTATTGTGGGGCTTATTGCTTATACATGATCTATCTTATTGATAGAGGATTTAGAATTAACAATGCTTTGAAAATTCTAGTTAATCAATGTAAATATCCAGGAATGTATAATGAGTGTTTCTGTTTGGGTTGTAATGATAAAGTTAATGATCTACGAAGTAGCTTTGCTAATAATGATAAAGTTAATGATAATCAGGGAACGGACTCCGTCCGTGGCATGCCAACCTGCTTCACAGATGATAAAGTTAATGATAACGATAAAATTAATGATAACGATAAAGTTATTGATAATGATAATGTTAAGTTTAATGATAATGATAATGATAATGATCTACGAAGTAGCTTTGCTAATAATGTTAATGCTAATGATAATGATAATGTCAATGTTTATGATAATTATAATGATGAGACTATCTATCAGAGAAGTAGTTATAATCAAGGGGGTAGTTATAATCCGCGAAGTAGTCCTAATCTGGATATATCACCACCAAGAAGTAATATAATCCAAACAAGTCCTATTGCCATTAATATAAATGATGATCTATATTCATGGTTAAATGATGATGATATAATTACTGAAGCCGCATTCCCAGATAACTTTAGATGTATAATATCTGGTCCTAGTGAATGTGGTAAGACATTCTTATTGAAAAAACTAATTCTAGCTGGTATATACTTTGATAAGCTATATATCATTGGACCTACTGGTGATCAGTACCATGGTATAGAAAGAATAAACCCAAAAGCAGATGTTGAATTTATTAAAGATATAAAAGATTTACCATCTCCTGATAAACTACCCAAAGACTTAAAGAAACTAATGATATGCGATGATGTTAGAGCCAAAGAACCAGTTATTAATGAATACTTTTGTAGGGGTAGACATAATAATTGTAATATGATATATCTTAATCAAAACCTGTTCTCTCTGGATAGGCAGAGTGTTAGAGAGAACTGTAATCTATTTATTTTATTTGAACAGAGAGGTAAAGCCCTCATATCTATATATCAAGATTTCTTTAATAATGTGGAACTTAGTTATAATGATTTTGCTAATATATGTAATAAGGTATGGAAAGAGCCTTATAATTACATTGTCATTGATATAACTAAAAATAAAAATATTAATGGTAAACTAAGAATTAATTGGGATCGGAGAGTTTTGTAGTTTAGTTTAAGTATCCACGAAGTGGTTACACCAATCAGGGAACCTGCTTGGCTTACCACGAGCAGAGCTCGTTCGCAGATAAGTCTAAGTCTAAGTCTAAATCTATGACTATGTCTAAGCCTAAGTCTAAGTAAAGTCTAAGTCTAAGTCTGTAACTAAATCAAACAGACCTTCGTCTGCTAACTATATTAGATCAACGAAGTTGTTGCTGGTTACACCAGATCTGCGAAGCAGCTTCACTGATGGGGCTTCGCCCAGCTGACTATGTCAGATGTAAAGTAAAACTTAATACATCACCATTAAAGTCTATAGGTCTTCCATGCTCATCTTTAATATGAAACTCTAAATATTCTATTCTATCTTTAGTTACATTTTGATATAAGATATTAGTTGGTATAATATTTATCAAGTAACCTGGTGGTTCAGTTAGATTAAAAGTATATAATATGTCTGTATCCTTACCATTATCTTTAACACCAGATATCACATTACAATGAATGTTAATATTACTAAAACCCATAATATCAACAATTTTCTGAGATGTATATTTACCTTTATTATAAACTATTTTTCTAAATCCTAGTAGTGGGGCTATTGAATTTTCTATGTCAAAGTTAATTGCACCTTGTTTTACTTCCATTAAACTTTTCATTGTATTCTTATCAATTTCTATTATAACATTACCATTAGTTTCTTCTTTTATTAATTCTGCTATTTCATATAATTCATATGCACCTGGTGTAATACCTAAAAGACGGGTATTTGACCATGTTTCACCTTGGGTATCATATATGAGTTGATTGTTCATTCTATTCACATTAAACACTGAGTTATAAACTGATAATCTAATTAAACCTAATTTTGTTTTATTAAGTATAGGTTCACTAAAGTTAAACTTTTCTGTTGGCTTTATCATTCTAAAGTTAAGTGTGTGTTCTTCTTTAGTTTTAGTTAAAGCATCATGTATCTTCTGTAGTTCCCATAAGATCAACGAAGTTGCACCTCCGGTGATTAAGTTATCAGTCATTTTTTATCTAATAAAAATGGATTTTGATTTGGATGCAACTTATGGTTATAATAATGATATACACAAAAGTAAGATTATAAAGTATAAACCAAATAATCTGGCAACAATGAATACAATCAATACTAACATTAATATTATACTCAATAGAGAAGAGAATCATTTAAATATACACGATTCATATCTAGAGATAGAGTTTGTTGTATCAGATGATGCTGGGGGTGTATTTGCTAATAATGCTAATATTAGATTAGTTAATTATTGTATGATGGCATTGTTTAGTTCAGTTAAACTTGAAACTAGTGGTGGTAGGACCATTGAATATATAGATCATTGTCATCCTAATCTATTGATGTATAAGTTATTAACTAGTACTGATGATGAATATCAGAGTGGTTTTGTTAGAAATCAAGGTAATAGAGATAGTCAACTTAAAGGTGATCATGCTGCTGCCGAACGAGGTCATATGTATATGATGGTTAAGATGAGTGATCTATTTGGTTTTGTGAATGATTTAAAAAAGATTATATATGGTTTAGGATTTAAACTAATATTAAAAAGAAATAATAATGATAGAGCTCTATATAGAATTAATGCTGGTGCTGATGCAGTAGCTAATGATGGTAATATAGAAATTAGAGATATATCATGGTGTGTGCCTAGTATTGATCCTAGTATTGATAATAGAATTATTGTACAGAAAGTATTAAATAAAAAGAATAATATAGACTTCAGTTATTATGAAAGAAAGACATTTTATAAGAACGTACCTAATGCTAGTAACTTCTTGTTTGATTTAGGTATGGAAAGTGGTATGGAAAGACCACAATATATAATAGTTGGTTTTGAAAATAATAATGTTAATGAACAAACTCATGATGCAAGTACATTTCATATAATGTATGTTACTGAATGTTATTGTAAGATTGGTAGTGAGTTTTATCCTGAAGATAGAATGAATTTTAATTATGGCACTAATAATTATAATGAGGCTTTTAAAGAGATTGTTAGCTTTAATAAAGATTATAATGGGCTACCATACAATATAAAACCCTATATAAATCATAGAACATTCAAAAGTAGTTATAGAATATATGTATTTGATACTAGATGTCAAAGTGATCATATAGGTCCACAACCAATACAACTTAATTTTAAATTTAGTGTTGCAGTTGCCGATGTTATATGTCATGCATTAGTATTAACTAGAAAGGTTATTAGTGTTAGTAGTGATGGTAATAAGATGGTTGATATAGTTTCATAGAAACTAATGACCGAAGGTCTATAGTCTCGTAGAGACTAATCAGTGAAACTGCTTCGCAGATAGCCAGAGGCTTATCATATCATAGATATAATTATAATTAAAGTCCTTATCATTATTTCCTACTAGTCTTAACAAAACCTTTAGCAAAAATGGTATCTAGTTTCTTTTTATTCTCTAGAGACAAACCTCTAGCTTCAAGTTTAGTCTTCGAGCTTCGCTCGCGGGCAGAGCCCGTAGGCTTAGACTCAGTCTTAGGCTTTGTCTTCGAGCTTCGCTCGCGGGTGAAACCCGTAGGCTTAGTCTTCGAGCTTCGCTCGCGGGTGAAACCCGTAGGCTTATTCATAACAACAAAAGGATTATACTTTTTAACTTCCATTATTTTTTATATATAGAAATGAGTCTTTTAAATAAGTTCAAAACCAATTCATATTGTGTTGGTGGCAGACATTATAATGGCACTAATAACATAAGAGGAGTTATCTCAGCCAAAGGAACTAAGATGTTAAAAGGTAATTGTGTTAAGTGTAATAGAAATAAATCAATGAGACAGTATCTGATGCAACAATAGAAGCAGAGGGATTGAAAGATTTCTTTAAAAGTGTTGTAGAGCTACAGTTAACTTTGGAAAGAAAGTTGCTAATAATCCAATAAGAGCATTAGAGATTGCAAGTAGAATAGGAACTGCAGCGGCATCTAGAAACCCTAGAGCTGCTTTATCAGCCACACCTGATTTAATTAAATTTGCAACTACTGGTGAAGGTATAAAGGTAGTACAAAAAGGAAGAGGTTTATACTTAGGTACAAAGAAAAGATAATTATTTGATTATGATTATATTTATGTTTATGTTTATGATTATGATTATCGGTATATATTTATACTAATATTATTATTACTAAAGACATTGTTATTACTAAACACTAATAACTTTAGTTTAAAAAAACACTTAATTTATTTTTCTTGTTCTTCCTATAATCCTCATATACCTTGACTAATTCATTATATTCATCATTATCTATTTTATTATCATTCATTGATTTAGTATATAGTTTATTAAATTTATCACTAAACTGTTTAGCTAGAATATACATTTGTGAATACTTTATAATTTTATTTCTTATTTTAGTATTAATTGTTTTTGATAATGAACCACAAACAGTTGCTGTAGCAAAAGCTGTGGGTATAGAATAAGGTAATCCTATACCTGTTAATGCAACTGATGTTGTTGTTGCTGTTGTTGCAATTGATGATAATAGTATTTCTGTTATCTCAGCTACGTTAATATAATTTTTATATCTACTTAACTTCTTATTATAATTATTAGTTTCAGTTTCATAATAATTTCTAATATCTTTTATAATGTTAATATTATTGTTAAATTTATTATTAGCTTGAATCTTTTCATTTATCTGCTGTTCATTGACAGCAGCAGCTTCGCGCATCAACCGTTCCGATACTGATGATAAATCTGGATACAGTGAGCTCTCACTCGGTGCTGTTGGATCAGTGAAACTACTTCGTAGATTGGTCATTTTCATTAGTGAAAAAACTTTCTATTTCTTTCGTTATATCTTCTTGTTTAAATCCATAATGCATCTCAAGTCTGTCTTTCTCTTTATTATCAAGTAACTTACTTCGTAAAAGTATAGAAATTATATATATTACTATAACACCTCTAAGAGATTTATTGTATTCTTTCATTTCCCTTAGACCATTAGTAAACATATCATCTAAATGTATGTTGGTAACATTCTGATTAAAGTTATTATTATCAATCTCTTGTTTTAATTGATTATATTTAGAGATAGTATCAGCAGCAACTTTATTTCAAAAGTTAACAACATTTGTGACTTCATTTGCTGATTTAATGAATTCTTTAATTAGATTTTCATTAACTTGTGTTTCATTTAGTTGTAATGTTTTAGTTGTAACTTTATCAAAATCACCTTTTCTTAGTTCAGTTATGTTTCTACTTAAAATTTCTATTTTATTAGAAGAGGATAATAAGTTATTGTCACAATACTCTTTATTAACCACATCCTTTTCATCTAACGGAGGATGTACATTTGTAATTTTATAGGTATCCTTCATGTCAATATTATCATTATCTTCTAGGAATAACCCACGAGCCTTACTTAGTGTTAGGTTGTTTGTTGATGTTAAACCGAGAAGTGAGTTCCCTGATTGATTTTTAGCCTGGTTAAATCTATTTCTTGTCATTATTTATATTAAGAAATATATTTAATGATTCCAAAACTTTATTATTAGATTCAAAATCAAACTCAGATTTCAATAGTTCCTGTTCATAATATTTACCTTCTATTATCTCTCCATTAATATCTTCTATCTTATATGTTGGTGGTTGTGTTTTTAGAACTTCATTAACTTTAAACAGTTCTCTATTCCAATTAGAAGTGTAACCTTTAGAGAAGATATGACGTTTATCTGCGTTTCTAACATAATCACCAACTTTAAATTTTGGCTTAATATTCTTAAAATTAAAAGTGTATTTAACCTTATCAGAATTATTAGAAGCATCAACTGGTGTCATATTAATTGTTGAATGAATGTTATTGTTATATGTTAAGACTGCTTCATTTAATATATTTACCCAATTACCATCACCATTGATGAACATAGGTTTATTTATTATGTGTAATAATGTTCTATTGAATCTCTCTATAAACACAGCTTTTAAATCACTATAAGTAGAATATATTTTCGTTCCATATTCTTTAAGTAAAGATTTTAATGTTTTATTGTAAAACTCACTACCTCTATCTACCCATAACTTTTCTGGTTTTCTAGGTTGAGAGCCTCCTTGTGGATTTTTGCCTAATACTAATTTAAAGCCATTAGTTATAGATAAACCAGATTTATTCTTTAATGGAATAGCCCATGCATATTTTGTGAATATATCTATAACTGTTAATATAAACTTATAATTATTATTGTATTTACTTAAAGATGACTTATCAATTAAATCAGCTGACCATGTTTCATCTTTATATAATGGTATTATTCTTTCTCTTCTAAACTTTGTTATTTGAGGACTAAATACTTCTTTAGCTAGGAGTTGTTGTTGTTCCATCATTATGGGCGTAGCCAGGTGTTTACCCTTCATTTACCATAGTTAAAAACAAAATTATCTAGTTGTTCTTGATTAATAATATTCATAGATAATAGTTGCTTAGATATATCTAGCATTTCATCATATAATCCGTCATGACCAGCTTTTGTTTCTAGTATTAATAATTCTAATCTTTCAACTAAATTATTTGGATCTGCAAAGCAGGTTGGCATGCCATGGACGAAGTCCATTCCCTGATCCACGTAGTGGTGACAACTTTGCTGGTTGGTATCTAACCTTCTGCCAAATATATCATCTCTTACTTCCATTATAAGTTTTATTGTTCTATATCTAGCGCTTTTCTTATCCCCTTTTCCTAAATCATATCTAATATCCTTTAAAAACCTTTTAATTTTGTTTTCATCTTCTTCGATATCATCGTTATATGTTACATTTGGGTTAGTGAGAAATTCAATAAATCCTTCTGAGATTTCGTATATATTATCCCTAGCTAAAAATGCACCCTGCTCTAGGGTTATATCAACACCATTCATTTTGTATCTTCTAGTAGGCAAATCTACAAGATTTAATTTTAATTGAGGATTAGTTTGAGTACCCATTTTATGAAGATTCTTGGCTATCTTTGTATCAACAAAAACTGGTGCTATTTCTTGAGTTTCCTCTATGGTCCCCTTTAACGTTTCATTAATCTTAGAAGTGTTTTCACTGATCTGGGAACCAGCTTCCTGGATTCGTGAAGCGGTTTCACCCATCTGAGAAGCGGCTACTCCTATCTGAAAACCAGCTTGTTCGATCATCTTAGTTTGTTTATCCAACTCTTGATTTTGCCAATCTATTGCTCTTAATGTTTGTTCATTATGAGCTAGCCATGTTTCATTGTTTGCATTTAGTGTTTTAGTTAAAGGATCAAATAACTCTTCTATTTCACCATAATATTCTTGTTGTTTTAGTTTATCTTCTAGTCTATTCTTTCTGTTTTGTTTTTCTAAATAATTTAATTCTATAAGTGTTTCTAGTTTAGTCATTTTTATAAAAATAATTATCACAATGCATTATATAATCTAATAGCGGCTTCAATAAACTTTCTATCATCATTAATTGTTAATTCTTTAATAAACTTATTATAATTAGTTATAGCTTTACTTCAATCTGGGAACCAGCTTCATGGATATTATATTTCTTTGCATGTTCTAAGAATCTTTCTTTTGTATGATGAAACCTATATCTATGGAGATATATGCATAACCTACAATAGAAATGTTTGAATCTGTACTGAGAGATGTGTTTATTTACTTTACACATTCTGCATACTAAATATTGCTTAGGATCATTATGATGCTTACTCAAATGATCATGTCTTTCTCTATATGTTATGATTTCATTACATACAAAACATTGGAATGGTTTACTCTGACAATCGTCGCAACTCCAACACCACGCCTTATTTTCACATATCACATTTGGTGCTAATCATATTAATAGTATTGAAAAGGTATATAAATAATATTATTTCAAAATTTGGTATATAAAAATGAATCAGCAAGATTATACCGGTTACATTCATTCCACTAGTGAGCAAGTCCAATCTGTAAGTGAGCGAGCTCAATTTGGAAGTGGACAAGTCCAATCTCATGGACAAGTCCAATTTGGGGGTGGACAAACTCAATCTAGTGATAGTAGTACAGCTATCCAAATGTTAAAAAACAAAAACAAACCAAGGAAAGAAATCAAACCTGAAGATAAAGAAGAACAAAAGAGGGAAGCAGAAAAAGGTTTAGAAGCAATCAGAAGGTTTAATCAGGTAAATGAAGAAGTAAAAGAGTTGCATGATAAATAGGTTGCTAAAACAAAACAAAGGAGTGAGAATATGAAAAATCTAATGCTTGAGGCTGAGGCAAAATATCATCCAGATTTAGATCTGCGAAGCAGTTTCACTGATCTGCGAAGCAGTTTGGTAAACCACGAGCGAAGCTTGTTCACTGATCAGTCTAAAGACTTAGATCTGCAAAACAGTTTCATTGATCAATCTAAAGATTCAGATAGAGATTCAGATAGAGATTCATCTGATGATTTTGTCTATGTCCGAAAGCCTAAAACAAATAAGTTTAAATGTGAAGAATGTAATGAAGAGTTAACTCAAAAGAATTCTCATAGACACACTCAATCACCTAAACATAAAAAGAATGTACGATTATACAATAGAAATAAAATTATTGAGAGTGCTAATGAGGATGGAATAAAATTTACTAATGAAGATATAGAGCAAAAGATAAATGAACAGTATACACGAAGTGGTTACACCAATTCTGAACTAGAGGGAATAAAGTATTGTGATAGTTGTGATATGTATCTTGATAACAATACTGCTTATAATAAACATGTGACAACATTAAAACATAAGAATAATGTAAGACTAAATGATGGAGAGATAATAAAAAATGGAGATAAGTTTGATTGTATAACATGCAAGATTAGTCTAAGTCAATATAGTGTGGAACAACATTTTAAAACAAAGATGCATCTAGATAATGTTGTAGGAATAACTAAAGATAATGATAATGATAGAGACAGTTCAGGTTATTGTGGTATATGTAATACTAGATATGGTAATAAAAATGAACACAATGAATTAGATCATCATAAAGAAAAGGTTAAACAGAAAAAGCTTACTGATAGAAAGTGGAGAGAGAAAGTAAATGAATTAGGATTAGATCATAACATGAAGCATAATCAAATAATAATAACGAGTAGTGATCATGAAGATCCTAAATTCTTGAACATACTAGAGTCATTGCATAATATACATCCATATATTAAGTTTAACACCTTTGATGTAGTTAAGTATACAAAACCTACAGATGATCAAATAGAAGAAAACGAATTCACATTTAGACTAATGACTAGACAATATAATGGTCCTAATGATTTGGATATGTTGAATAGTGAACTAGAGACTAGAATGCAAGAACAAGAGATGAATCAATCTGGATGGAGTATGCAAAGATTTATCAAAAGAACTATGTATATACACAGGTTTTATCCTACTGGTGGATGTACTACTGAGTTACCATTCACATCTAGATATATACTTAATATAAAGAATACTGATAACAAATGTCTATTGTGGTGTTTAATTGCTTATCTACATCCTGCTAAAGATCATTCCTATAGAGTTAGTAATTATAATAAACCAGAATATATTGATGAGATAAAATTACCAAATGGGGTTACACCTCCATATGATTATTATCATTTAAAGAAAATACAAGAATTAAATAAAGATAAAGTATTATTTAATGTATTTAATCTAATTAAAAATAAAACTATTAATCCTGTATTAATCAATCATAATGATTCTAAAGGATGTAATATATTATTTTGGGATAATCATTACTTCCTATGTAAAGATGTATCATTCCTATTAAGAAAATCAACTAAACATAAATGTTATCCATGTCTGAAGTTTTGTGTATCATTTAGAACAGAAGATGCATTAATTAAACATTTAGAGATGTGTAATAATACTGGAAGAAGAACATTTCATAAAGATGAATATCTGAAGTTTGATAAGTTCCATTATAAGAATAGAGTACCATTTGCTATGTATTATGATTTTGAATGTATAATAAAAAATGGGAAACACTTACCTATTGCTTGTGGATTATATTTAAGGAGTGACTATTCTGATATATTAGAAGATAAGTATGAATGTTATTGTGGAGAAAAAGTAGTTGAATGGTTTGTAGAAAGAGTAGATTATTACAATAAATTATTTAAAGATATATTTAGTATAAACATTCCAATGAAAGAAGAGACTATTACTCCGTTATATAGTATATGTTATTATTGTAATGAGGAAATGGGTGAAGACGTTGTTAGAGATCATGATCATCTAAATGGTAAATTTAGAGGATATGCTCACAATAAATGTAACCTCCAAGCTAAGAATCCGCGAAGCGGTGGCAATGCCAATAATATTGTACCAATGTATGCATTTAATTCTTCTAATTATGACAATCACCTATTTATAACTAAACTAGCAAAGAAGACCAGAGTTAAAGTATTAACTAAAACTGATGAGAATTATATTAGTATTGATATGGGTTATGTTAAAGCATTATATATGTTTAGGTTCTTCCATCCACTTAGCTTAGATGCCATAAGTAAGACATTGAGTAATGAAGAATGTATAACATTAAATAAATGGGGCTTAGAAAGACGTAAAGGTATATTCCCATATGAATGGTTTGATAGTATAGATAAACTACATGAAACAGCACTACCACCTAAGGAAGCATTCTATTCTAAGTTAAAACAAAGTGATATTACAGATAAAGAAAATAAGCAAGCAATTGATTGTTGGAAAGATACTAAATGTGAGACAATAAAGGATTATATGATGTTATATCTTAAAACAGATGTATTGTTATCAGTTGATGTATTTGAGAAATTTAGAGCTATGTGTTTAGAATATTATGAAATAGATCCATGTTACACTTATTCTACTCCTGGGTTAACCTGGTTGTGTGGGTTGAAATATACTATTGATTGGCTTAAGTATTATAAAGAAAATACAGTTAATATTTATGATACAATACAACATGGTATAAGAGGTGGGTTAGCTTCAGTATTAGGTAATTGTCATGTAAAATGTAAAAATAAAGAAATAGATCCTGAGTATACAGGGACAGAGAATTATTTAAAGTTTATAGACTTCAACTCATTGTATGCTTCTGCTATGGTACAACCTTTACCTACTGGTGAGATCAGAGTATGTGAAGATCTGGCATACACTAAATCTAGCTCTAATACTGGATACATCTATACAATTGATATAAAGTATAATGATGAGTTGAGACAGAAAACAAAGAAATATCCATTCTTTCCTGAAAAGACAAAAGCAAACATTGATCAGTTTACAGATTATCAAAATGAAAATAAAAAGAAAGGATATAAACCTAATGAGAAGTTAATGCTAAAGTTAACAGATAAAGAAAACTATGTAATAGATGGAGAGATGTTAGATTGGTATTTAGATCATGGTTTAAAATTGGAAGATTTTACAATTAAACAAAAATTAGAATATAATAAGAGTGAATGGTTAAAACCTTATATAGAGTTCAATATTCAGAAAAGAAAAGAAGCTAAAGCTAAGGTTGATAAATTTGGAAATGTATTCTTTAAACTAATGAATAATGCCTTTTATGGAAAAACAATAGAAAATGTATATAATAGACAAGATGTAGAGTTAGTTAATGATGTAGATAGATATATTAAACTAGTAGAAAATATTAGTTTTAAATATGCTGTAGAGTTTGATGATGATCTAGTAGCTGTACATAAAACAAGAGGTAATGTTAAATTAGATAAGTTTAATTATATTGGATTTGTTATATTAGAAAAAGCTAAACTATTCATGTATAAAGCCATATAAGATTACTTTGAGAAAGAGTTAGATTGTAGTTATCATTACACAGATACTGATAGTATATTTATAAACATAAATGTTCCATTGGATAGTACTATAGAAAAAGAAATGAATAAGATAAAAGGTATATTGCATAATAATGAATTAGGTAAGATGAAAGATGAAATACCTAATGATACTATTATGGAAGCTTGTTTCCTTAAAGCTAAAGCATATTGTTACAATACTGTTAAACGAGAAGAAGAGAAAAAGTTAAAAGGAATAACTAAGGCTACTATTAGAAACCAAATTAATTTAGAAGATTATACTAATGCTATATATGAAGGTAAAAGTAAATATGTAACTAATTATACTATTGATAGCAAAAGGCATAATTTAGAAACAAAAGAACAATATAAAATAGCTATAGATCCATTTTATGATAAAGGTATTAAAGATAGTAATGGTGAGTTTAGGTTCTATCAGTGAATTTGCAAAAGAACTTCGTTGAATTATAATATTGGTATGAGAACAAATAATAAATTATTATATTATTATAATATTTGTATGACAACATATATTAAATTATTTTTTATATTATTTTTTCTAAATCAAGTAAAAAATTACAAGAAAAAAAATTTTCGTGTAAATATCAGTCAAAATAAGGTAAATATGAAAAATGGAAAATTTGAGTAATATGTGTATATGGCTCCATGGCTCGGGGGCCCGGAGGCCACCATATACACATTACTGACACGAACAAAAAACAGGAACAAGAAATTATTGATCTCGAAAAAAAACAGGGTGAAATAAACGACAGACTGAGAGCTCAGGAACGTTACACAAGCAAGGACTGTGTTATAATCTGCAATCCGCCCTTTGACTCAAGAGACATTCGAAATGTGTTGCGAAACACATTGAAGTTTTTTGAAAATTTTGTGAATATCAATTTAGAAAACAGAATTAAAGCATGTCATATATTACCCGGCACAGCAGCTAATGGATGCCCAGAGTCAGTGATCTGCAAGTTTGTTTACTTTGACGAAAAATATAGGGTTTTTGGTGCAAAGAGGAAACTTAAGAAAATCAAGAGTCCACTAAATAATCTTAATATATACTTTAATGAAAGACTGCCTGAAAATGAAGCAGAAATAAACAGTGAGGCGAAGAAATTGGGAATGATTACTTCAACAAAAATTGTACAGTGTCAGTTATGGTTAAGAATCTGCAAAACGAAACATCATTTAAAGCAGTAAATAACGTGGACGAACTGAATAAAATCCAAAATCCTGTCTTACGAGAGAGTGGACGCAACAAGCGAAAATTTATGAAGGAAGAGGAAGAGCTCTCATGTGAAAAAAGTCAAGCAAGGTTTTCACCTGATAACAGGAGACAAATGAAAAAATAAACTCCATAGCTTATTATTGTTAACAGCGGAAAGTTAAATTTTTTGCTCTTATTATTAAATAATTTTTTGTAGTAAATTTCATATTAACCCCACACAGTAGCAGTACTAAAATGATGAGACTATAGGATAGAATGTTCCTACTCATCCATTTTTCTTGCAATATTTGCAGCAAGAAGGGATGGTATAAAGTTTAAGGCATATGTTTTCTTTCATTTTAGACTTCTTGCCTCATTGTGCTACTTCTCATTGTCCTAGCAAGTTCTCATTGTCCTTTTAGCTCGCGATATTCACAGCTGAATGGGAAGATGAGGGGAAAAAAGTTACGTTTATACCTCTCGCTTTACAAAGAAAAATCAAACCCCTTCCTGAATACACTATGCGCAGCAAAGAAACAAATTAGATGGCAGTTTTAAAATGTTTTTAGTGGCAATATATGTCTAGCGATATCCGCAGACAAAGATGATCTAGATGATTTGCATTTTTAGGTTTTTCATTAGAACAAATTCATCGAACTGAAAAGTCAGAGTTTGCGATATCCGCAACTCTGAATTTAAATTAGGTTAGAAAAAGAAATAAACTCATTTTTTTTAATGTGGAGGCCTGCGATATCCGCGGTCATTCACATTCATACATTCATATTGATTTCTTTCCTTTTGTTTTCTTTTTACTCTATCTTTTGTCCAAATTTTAAATATTAGATTTTATTAGATTTGACCAAATTGCATTTGAAACCCTGATAGAAAATTAAAAATTGGTAATGTGTTCAAGGAAAAAAAATCAAAATGAGTGCAAACAAAATAATCTTGCAAAACATTAGATCAATCTAAAACAATTTGAACGAGTTTGAAGTGTTGATGAAACAACAGGAGAGTCAGCCTTTAGCGATTTGTTTGACGGACAAGGACCAAACTAACACAAAGTGCATTAACCTTGATGGCTAACAGGAGATTGCTACAAGCAACCGTAATACTTCTAAAGGAGGGGATGGGATCTTTGTAAGAATGAATTTACAGCAAACAATTACTAAAAAGTTTGGCTGTACCAATATTCAAATTTTAACTGTGAAAATCAACATAAAAAATGGCAAAAGTTTTTTATTAACAGTGATCTATATCAAACCGAATACAAGTATAAATGAAATATCGGAAAATATTCAAATATTTTTTGATGAACTAACTCCGGAACCGGAACAGTTGCACAGTGTTTGCGGAGGTATTAACATTGACCATAGCAGCAAAAACATCAAGCTCACAAAATTAGAAGACCTTTTAAAAGACTAGATTGAAAGTTTGAACATTTACTTCACAACTATCGGAAAAATTTTATCGAAGAAATTAAATGATCCTGGAAAAAATAAAGACAAAAAAGAACTTTAAACAGCTTGTTTTTGACCTGAACAGATGAAGCCGAAATATCAGTAGTCATTAAAAAAATGAAAAATAAATACAGCACTGATTGTGACGGTCTCAATAACTTTATACTTAAAAAAATAGAATAGGCTATAGTTCCTACATTGACGTTTTTAGTCAATAAGTGTTTCGAAAAAGGAACCTTCCCAAAGTGTTTGAAGAAACCAGTAGTAATTCCAATGCATAAGTGCGGGAATGCTTATGAAGCTCAGAACTACAGGCCAATTAGTTTATTACCAACGATTGGAAAAATACTAGAAAAAAAATATGTGATCGAATGACCAAATTCCTCGAGAAATACGAATTGCTTAATAAAAATCAGTTTGGATCCAGACAAAAAGGTGCACTACTGATGCGTTAGTTAATTTCCTCGAGGAAATCAGAAAAGACTGGGAAAATGGATTTAAAGAAGTGAAGGCTGTCTTCATAGATCTGAAGAAAGCATTTGATACAATTGAAGAAAATTTGCTCCTGGAAAAGCTAGAAAACATAGGAATGAGAGAACCTGTACATAAATTACTGAAGTCCTATCTGAGTGACAGACAATAATGCGTCAAATCGGTTGAGTCTAGGTTGGAAGTCTTACCAATAGAATATGGAGTGCCGCAGGGCTCGGTGCTAGGACCACTGCTCTTTCTAGTTTATATAAATGATATTCAGGAGTTCTGTGGTGACTCAACTGCAATTTTGATTGCTGATGACGTTGATTTGAACCAAAATGCGTATTCAAGTAAAGAAAAATTTGTGAAGTCAATCGAATCTGTAGCCGACTTTTTTTGCGAAACAAACTGACACTCAATTTAGAAAAAAACGCACCTTGTGATTTCGAACGCAATCAGAAAACCTTCTCCTCAAGAGATAATTTTGCAGAATGATGCGATCAGTCAAAAAACGTTTTTTAAAATCCTTAGGAGTACATATTGATGAAAAACTTAATTTTAATCGGCATATTCTCGAATTATGTGCGAAACTGTCCAAATTTTGTGGATTGTTTTATAAGTTGAGATCAATTTTAACAACTGCACAGCTTCTTGTAATATATAAAGTTTACGTTCAACAAATACTAAATTATGGTGTTTTAGTCTATGGAACCAGTAGCAAGACAACAGTTCAGCCTCTAGAAGCAAAAAAGAACAAATTGCCAGAATCATGCTTAAAAAGAGAAAAACGGAATCATCACTGCAAAATCGAGAAAAGTCTACAATGCATTCGTTCAAAATTTTGCAGATTTTTGAACTGTTTATAAAAATAACAGAGATACTTAGATCAGAATGCGAAATAAAAAGTCTAAAATTTCTTATAACAAAGAAAGAAATAGAGACAGTTGAGTTAAAAAGAACATCATCCCGTCAGTTGAAAAGTACAAACGCGGTTAGTGGACTTAGCTCTAAACGATTAGGAGTACGAATAAGAAAATTGTTGAACTTTATATTAAAATTTAACCCGAATTTCATTTCAGAAGTACAAATCTTGAGTAAAAAAGAAAAAGAATAAAAAAAAGTATTGTTTTAGAGACAATTACATTAGCAATAACCAACAAATAGTTTCGTTAATATATTGAGCTGATCATTTCAAATCCTTTGCATCTTAAGCATCTGACAATCTGTCTTTTAAAGTTTTTTAGTACGGCTACTGGCATCACTTGACGAGGACCATCGGACCTTTTGATGACCTATCAAGTAAGTGGCGGTTCTGTGCGGCCTAGTTCGTACAGCAATTCTAACTTACTTGAAAACAATTTATTACATAGTCTGACCAGAAGTGGCTTGGGTCTGAGATGTTCACCTGTGAATTAAAGAAAAATTACAGTTTTTGCAACTTTAGCCGCCCAAACTTTAGCCGACCACAGCAACAATGAATTTGAATTAATCGGTGACTTAAAAAAATGAGAAAAAGAAAAACTTTTTTAAATAGCCGCGAAGAGAGAGCGGCTATTATTGGGGAAATCGTTGATTTTTTACAACTGAAAGAGGAGTATTGCTTTCCTTAAGTTCTTTTTTACCGCGTTCAGACGATGTTTTGATTTAAAAGCGAAAGCTAATAAAACTGCATTGTGAATTATTTTTTTCTGAGCGTGAGAAGTTTTCTGATCATGCGCTGCGTTTAGTGAATGACTTTTTGACTACGAAAAGTAGTTTTTGACTGAATGGCGCATATAGATAAACGATTTTGGCCATTTTTTTGTCTAAGTGATCTAGTTTTTTTTGCTTTTAATTTGGTTTTTTTTAGAAATAATTTTTAATCGATGCTATATTGAAGTGTAAACTTCAGAAATGGATACCTCAGTACTTTGCAGCGCCTGAAAATTCAATTGATTTTAAAAATTGGCACATATTTCGAGAATTGTTAATTAATTTTTGGCTTTTTTCTATTATTTTCTTCATTTTTGAAACTTTCACGATCCGTTTTTGTGCCATTTAAAAGTGTCAAAATTTAGTTAATATGGCAATTTCTTTTTTATAATTCGTATACTCAACTCCTCTTTCTACCTCGATGTAATTTTGTTTTAGAAAATTGACATATGCTCATCCGATTTTAGTATTTTTCCCATTTTTTTCAGTTTTTTGTTTTATTATTAGTTTTAATTACTAGATATAGTCCTTTTGTGCATTATGAGGGGCTTTAATTTCGTTTCAACAAAAACCAATCACTTTTGGCATTGAGTTTTTGGAAAATATTAATTTTTTTTTCATAAATGCAGTATCAAAATCTTGTTGACCATTTTTTTTACAATTTATTTCAAAGTTTTGTATGTGTGAATTCTGCTAATTTTTGTTCTGTTCAGGAAAAAGAATCTTTGTCTCGGATGAATCGTCGTCTTTTCTATGTCTTGAATGCTTGACAAAGAAATGTATTCGTTTTTTGTTGATTTTTTAATTTTAATTTAACTTTCAAAATTCAACAATTAGTTTTTTTGTTTCATAATTCTTTGCATTTTGTTCATATTCATTTTTTACTTTGTATCATTCTAGCTTTTTCTAGCTTATGTTGATTTTTTGAATAGTTAAAAAATTGAATGATTTCATTTTTTTTTTAAATTTTCGTCACTTGTTTTCAACATAAGGTTAGTATTAAAGGTTTGTAAGGAAGACTTTTTCAAAATTTTCACTTTTTGTTATTTTTAAAATTTTCACTTTTTATTATTAATGGCAATTTTTTCTGGCTTTGGTATTGTTTTTAAACGTTTTTTTGACTTTGAAACTTATGTCTTTTCTATGATTAATTTAATTTTTGAAATAGTATGAAATCATGTCTAGGATATACACAACAAGGAAGAAGAATGTGTTGTTTTTGTCTTGATTGCAAAGATTAGAAATCTAATCTTAGTGGTTTTCTGACTTTGGAATTTGAGCATTAGTTTTTGAAAAATTTAATTTAGTTTCAAAGATTGTTATCTGCCGTTTGCTTTCGAGATCTTTTCAAGATTAGAATCATAAAATATTTGAGCGCAATTTATAGTCCTGTCAGTTTTTTAACCTATCAATATTTTGACCATCCTAATTACTTCGAACTTTTTAATGTTACCAAACGTTATCAGTAATATTAAATTTTGTTGCGTTTTGTTTCTCTTGGTGACAATGGTTTAAATTTCGCCACTTTTTAGAACAGACCTGGGGAGATAACGAGTTAATGGATTAATATTTCCGCTGCAATTTTGATTTCTTTGTGAAGATTTGAATCTTCGAGTCGCTTCCGGAATTCTTCCGGGCATTTTTTTTAATTTCGTCGTCTCCATAGATGATTCTTACGGCCTAACTTCTTGGAACTGACTTTTTAAATGACTTTAGTGACTTCTACTGCTTTGCAGTGAAAATTTGTGAGCGTGAAGTTATTTGTTCTGCTTTTAGGTCAATTGCGTGACTTACCTCACTCAAAAAAATGACTTCTGAGACCGCTTAATGAACTTTAAATTTCATGAATATATACTAGTTAAGGATCATTAGTGCGCATCTAAATAGTGCCAAATTTCATGCCCTAATTCTTGAGTATTAGTCTTAAGTTTTTGATTTCGAATATTAATTTTGAAAAAGCTCTTTCAGGGCTTTTTCCTTATAGACCGTATGTGTCAAAAAATTGACTGTCCGAATCTAATTCAAAAAGTCCAGTTGTCTATTAAGGGACTGGTGGTCGATCTGTCTGTCTTATTTCTTTAGTTGTTTCAATTCATCGGAGGCCAAAAGCGTCTATCGCGGCTATTTTTTTGGCAAACTGCCGGCTATGTTCAAATTGTTAAGAATAAAGTCAACCAAAATGGAGTCCTAAAAGCAGGATGGCAGCATCATTTTTCATTAAGCCATGCACAAGTGAAATGAAAACAAAACGGCTGTAACTCTTCCTCTATTTATGCAGCTTTCCGCCAAATTGTCTACAAGTCAGATTTCTGCGATTAACCGTGGGCCCGAAGGCTGAATTTAATGATCTGCGGTATTGGTATAACAGTTTGCAATAGCTGTCATCCTAAGTGCTACATCAATTAACTTGAGCATGCTCAAGGTTATGAAATCTTGCCACAGCAAAGAAAGATAAAAAAGAGACCACCACAATAAATGCCTCAAGCTTTTTTTCGAGTGCAATTAATCAGAAACTTTTGATTTTTGTCTTCTGGTGAGCTGTAGTTTTTGTCAGTTGATAGCTACGTTTAAAGTAATCTAGCTTAAGCTTAATTTAAGAGGCATGGCAAAAGCGCAGCGGGTGGCACGGCTGGGGGAGGTGTGCACGGGATGCACGTGGAATGGGGTCGAGCTGGGTTTCGGCTGGAAGTGTATATAGGAGGTACGGGTCGGGTGAAAACAAAAGGCCTGCTTTGGGGAGAGCGGTTGAAGTTTTGTAGATCATTAATATCAAAGAAAAAGAACCGGTATTCTACTTCAATCGAAAATATTAAAGAGAAGAAGTTTGAATAACTAATAGAAAAATAGGATTTTGAAAAAAAATTCAGACGAAATTTTTTGAGGATGTGTCGGGGGAGGGGGGGGGGGGGGGGGTGATGCGAATAGATAGGTATGTGGGTATGTTGGTTATGTGGTAGGTTATGTAGGTATGGTGGAATGTGGTTGGTTTCTGGTGGGAAAGTAGGTAGTTAGGTGAAATGGGAGAGGAGTTCATTGTAATGGGGATAGGGAGAATGTGCTGTCGTGTTGGGAAAAATTCTCAAAACGATAGGGCCGTAGGTGGTAGTTAGGTTAGGGGACAGGCGTGGTTTGTAGTTGAGGAATCTATAATTTGATATAGGGAGTACAAACCGTTATGAGAAAAAAACTTCAAATTTACTTTTTTTTATTATTACCATCAACTGATGATTACTACTTATTAGTAACTAAGCAAATGTTCAAGTCCAATTTTTTGAAAAGGTTACAAAAAGGGGTAAAAGTTCGCAAAAAATTTTCAAATCATGAAAAACCTGCTTCAGCTAACAATGAACTTTTAGAATACCAATTTTAGCTTCTTTTCAAAAACCTGTGCAATACTAAAGGCTCCTCTTAAAACCGTGATGAGAGCAGAGGACTAACAAACTTGCTGCAATTTTTGTCAGAGAACTTTTAAAATGCTCACTGTTCAAATATTGATTATCCCTGCTCCGAGGTACAATATTGAAAAAAACTGCAATTTTTCATATTTGTGCTGAGAGATGTTTTGTTTCCAGTTTTTTAAAATTAAAGTTTAGCACGTCGCAACAAAAGCAAGATTACCTGGTGTCCCTGGTGTCCACAAATGGCAAAATTGCTATAAGCAACAATGTCGGTCACGTTTTTATCCTGACTTTTTCAGAATTAACATGTCGTTTCATAAATATTCCAATCAAAAACGGTAATTTTCCTTGAAATAAAATTTAAAGACGTCCATAAATTTGCGAAACTGTCAAAAATGGCCGGACGCGGCCATAAGGGTCAAACGAACATTAGATTTACGACTTTTGCCCCTTCAAATGGCCGTAAAAAGTGAAATTTCTGATGTTTTTTTAAATGAAATTTTAATTGGGATCTGCTTAACATTACTGTCTCCTCCTACAGCTAAATTGACCACAGTAACTGTACACCGATGACTTTAATGTAAATCAATATCTTAATTCAGGCGAAACGAGCTTGATTGCCGGGATTTTTGTATGACAGGCAACACTGCTGGTTTATTTTGTATATGCGAATCATTTCCCGTGTTTGTTCTTTGAGGCCTGAGTTGTTTAATCCCTGTCAACTTGCTGATATTAATCGATGTTCCTTAGCATACTCAACCATTTATTGTCATGTATTTAGTGACATTCAAGGTCAAAAGTAGACATATATAATTTCACGTTTAGATGACAGAAGAAGAAGCAGGTATAGTATATGTGACTGCAATCGAGTAACAGTGTCATATTTTTAGTGTAGCGTGCACATATGTTAGGGATTGGAGTTCTGAATTGCTTGACGAGTCCTTGCACGAGATTGGAAAGAATTTTAAGTATAATACTTTAAGTTGATAGTCATCAGTTTCACGTCTGAATATACACTTTACTCTCACATTGCGGCATATAAAATATAAATCTATAAATTATTAGAGTTTTTCCCATTATAGCCACCCAGCTTAGTGGTCAGATAACGTATAGCCCCCCCCCCCCCCCAATCATGGTAATTATACCATATTTGGGGGGCTATAATGGGAAAGACCCGATTATTACTTTAATGAAAAAAATTGAAAAATGCTTTTATTTTATAATTTGTAAATTTCTCGCTAAGGGTGAGTTTAGACTCAACTTTGCTTCTATTTCAAGCAATACAAAGGGAGTCTGAACAAATAGAATAGGCACAAATTCTGCTAAAATTTATTTTGGTTGAAACACCCAAAACAGTTAGGCTATGAATTGAAAGGCAAGAAATTTACTCTTGTTAACAATAACAATTAAACATTTAAATTGCATGATAAAATGTCTCTTTTTAAAGAGCATTTTGAGCATCAGTCTGTTTTCTGTTTTCTTTCAGTTTCATATTATTAGATTGGAAAACAATGGAATTTTAATTAAGCAAAAGTTTAGAAAAATGACAAGAGTATCTGTAGAGAAAATCCAGTCAGAAGTTTGCAGTTTTCCCGAAACAGAAGTAAGTCTAGACCTAAGCAAAATCTGTTCAACTTTGTGATGACTAAATCAATTTAGGGCATAAAATGTGCATAACTTCAAAATATGCACTTTAATTTTGTTGTCAGGCATATTAGATGAAATTGGGATTAGAAGATATTGAGTTGTTTATTGTTTAGAAGGAAGATGCGGAGATTGCGGCGGAAAGAGCGAAAAGTGCGGCTGCAAATAAGAGGGCAAACAAGCCCATGCCCCCTTCTACCACTTCACAATCATCTACTACTTCATCACAGGTGAGCTAGAACCTGTTTCCTAGTGCCTGATATCTCCTAAGCATCTAAAAAAGCAACCAGCATTGGCAGCTTAAACTAATAATTACTTACTCTAGTATGGTTTCGCTTTCATCTGAATTTGAGAATAAATTAACTCACCTGATAAGTATTTGGTTTCAAGTTTTTTCGAGTCCGTCAAAATGCGTGTTTTTCACGTTTGTTTAGTTGCTATTGAAATTACATTTTCGTTAAAGCTTGGAAGAGAAACTGTGTACAAGACATTCATTTTCATGAAAGCGTCGCTTAACAGTTTCAACAGAATAGAGTTGAAGAAATTTAAGTCATTAAATCAAATGATTTTATTAAACGTCAAAATTAAGTTGGGCTTGTTAACAAAATTAAACGTTCAAATCGCACTTTTGATTGGTTATAGTTTTTGAGTTCTTAAGAATTTCTTCATAAACATTTTGAAGCTCTTAGTTGACAAAGACTCACAAGTCTAATTACCCAGAACGAGTTTCAAATCTTAATCAGTACTTCTCCAGTGAAATAGACGTCTTGAATTGACAAATCAGTACTGATCACGTCTCATAGCAAGTCTTAAGAGTTATGAAGTATGGTCAAGACTTGTTCAACACTTGTCATGTACCCGTCAAGTCTTGGCCAAGACTTGTCAAGTCTCGGTCAAGTTTTGGCCTAAACTTGACAATTCTTGAGTCAATTGTTCACCAAGACTTGGCAAGTCTTGGTTATTGCATATTCCGTATACCAACTAAAAATGTCCCATATATTCACTCCGAAACAAATTTTATTCAATGGGCAGAAAGGAAAGGCCATGACTGGTATCTTTGGGCGACATTGGATTTTTTTTTCATTATCTATCAAGCAAACTTTGTGAAAAGACTCACGTTTTCTTCAGCTTGTGTTTTCACTGTGTAGAGTTCTGTAGGCAAGCCACTCTAGGCGAGCCACGCCTATTTCTTTCGGTACGAAACGAGAGCAAACCAACAATAAAAACTGTGCTCAAGGCTTGACGATTCTAAAATGTGGCATGATCAGAGTTCTGATACAGTATTGATCGACGACTTGCAATTTCACTGAATCAGTATTGACTAGTACTTGATGTTCAGTCCAGATTGCGGAAATTTTGAGATAGAGTTTTGTCAGTTTTCTATAAGCGTCAAAAAATGAGCATCATATAAAATCTTTTCAGGTTAATCATAACACTGTAATATTAGCAAAGCAAATCTTGTTTAAATTAATGCAAGCTCAATCAAATTGAACAAATTTTTCTTTTATCACAACTTAAGGAAAACTGGCAAAAATCTACAACCTTTAACAACAGTAAGTCTTCAAATAACAAACTCACATAGTAAGCTGCCTGTTGCCTGTTCTTAGAGAGCAATTTCTGTGTCATTCCATTTTCCGTTTTTTCTTGAATTCAACATGACTTCACTAAGAATCGACAGAACTTCAACTCACCTGACTCTGAGAAAGCGATAAAAAAATTAGTTACAATAAAATTATTAACAATTTTTCTTTAAAAAGTCCACGCTGAGTTCTTCGTTAAAGCAGTTCATTTTGAATACGTCGTTTTCATTTTAATCATGTTAATGCATTGTAAAATTTAAAAATTTATGATCAAAATGAAGAATTTTAGTGGAAATAAAACTTAGAGCTCTTCGCGAAAAACTGGCACGAAGTTCTATCCGGATTTCTCCGTAATGAAATTTTCATCTTTCCATTGATTCTCAACCGATTGAATTAAAATTTATTGAAAACGGAAACGGTGTTTCTACTCAAAGTGATCCTCAGAAACTTGCATAATACCATGCAATTTTGCTCTTTGAACTATTACTTACTATTGAGCGTATTTGGAATTGTTTCGTTAGTAATCTAGTGATATTTTATAAATCCTACAGGCAATAAAATTCTATCAAATCGCCATTTGCTTATATAAAATTTTAAATGGACGGCAATCAGAATGGAATTGCAAATGGTTTGGGTAATGAAACGCAGAAAGTAACTGCATAGTTGCGATTTGACCCTTTTTCTTTTGTTAACAATCGTAATTTCCGACAAATTTACCACGTAAACATGGAGCTACTTTCCCCAAAAATATACAAAATTGATGGCAAATCTGCGCACAAGTTTTCCTTCACGCTGAAACTTTTCTAGATTGCCAGCTTTTCTTTGATCTCAATCGCTCCAATCAATTTTAAGATCCTTTCTACCGGTTTTTAGGGGGCTCATTTTATTGAAATATCCAAATACTTTGGGCAAAAAATTTTTATTATGATTTACTATTCAACGACACGTGTTGTGTTGTTGCAGGGGGTTCATGTTAAACATGGAGGCAGAAACATAAAAAATCTAAAATCTTTCTCATTTCTTATGAAATATTTCTAATCATCTCTAAAGATCTGTATCGGTTGTTGAAACCGCTCACATGCCATTAAAGTTCTGCATCTGTGCAGTTCAGATTATATAATGTCAGATAATCGTCCAAACATGACCAGACTTCAAGCTTCAAACTCCGTGAGTCAAGTAATATTTAGTTATGTGACTCATGACTTAACTGAAAAAAAATTAGCATTTGACGAGAGCTGCTTAGCGGTTCGAGGTGTAAATCAGAATTTAAAGTCATTGTTAGCAGAGTCACATAATCGGGACTGAAACAAAAACTTAAGAAGTTTCAGAATCAGGCTCTGCGTATAATAAAATCTGACATTGGAGAATCTGGTATTTCAGATGTATGGCATTTTATAACATGTTGGTTTCTGACCAGGTTGTGTGACATTTCCAAATTTTGATTAACATCTCGATCTTGCTGTGCATCCCAGTCCCTTACTCTATACAACCCCCCCCCCCCACTGTATCTAAAGGAAGATCACTGGAAAATTAATAAAGGTTGAAGTTATGTGAAAACATATACATCGGCAAGTTTTTGAATTGCTGTAATTGTGACGGGAGTTGATAAAAAGAGTATCACACGATGGTTATGTATCAGCAAGGTTTTCGACAACTCGGCTGTGCCTAGGAGCGTGATACTTACGCCCACAGTGACCATGGCCACCGAGTCACAAAATTCACAACTTTTGTCTAATTGAAATGGTAATTGCTCCCCGAGTTGCTCATCATACAAAATTTTTAGTAGTCATGCTAGGTCATATATGATTTGTATGACTTCTTTTTATTCATACAAGGTTCATATTTGATTTCCTAAAAACCATACAGGGATCATACAAAAGTTTTCAAATCCTAAAAACCCCATGATTTTGATTTTCAGTTGAAGTTTCTTTTGGAAATCATACAAGGTCATATATGAAACATAAAACATTAACTGGTGCCACGAAATCTCGTATAATGTAGTCAGAGGGCTTAATAAATTAATATATCGCATTTGAATGATTTAAATAATTTCCTATGAAAGAGCTTTTATAAGTATAAACTGGCTTCAGAGTATATCAAAAAACTTTAGTTGTCTACTTGGATTTACTCTTTTCTTTAGAGCCCACTTTTTGATATTGTACGTTAGGGTCTTTAGGCGGAGGACAATTCGGTGCCAGGGAATCACATTTGTGATGCCCTACCGAATTATAAAAAAAAAACAAATCAGTAAAAAGATTTATGAAAAATAGATCTACGACTGATGGTAATCATACTAGGTTCATAAATGATTTCTTGGTAATCATACAGGGATCATTTATGATTTCTTAGCAGTCACACAAAGATCGTACTAGAAAATACGTTATGATTTGTATAACATCATATATGATCCTTGTATGACTACTAAGAAGTTGCAACCCGGGTCAATATCATTTTTGTTTAATCGCTCTTGAACGCAGTTCATAGCAATTATTGTAAACGTGTGTGTCTTTTTTTATGCAAATTTTTTGCTTGACAGTTTTGCGCTTTTCTTCTAGAACATTCTTTGACTTCTCAAGTGACTTTTTCACGCTTTCGTTCTTCATTTTTGAGTGATCTCTATTGCTCTGAAGTAAAGCTAATATAAATTCGATTGCAGAATAAGTGAGGTTTGTGATCTGTAGCGCAGCGGTTAGTATTTGTGGCTGTGGATCGGGAAGGGAGTGGTTCGAATCCCGGCGGGGAAAAATTTTTTGCACCCATAATTTGATCTAGGCTACAGCCCCTGAATTAAATTGCCTCGCCTGTCGTTCAAGAGCAATTCTTCCGACATTTGTCGGTTTATGTTTTGTCACTTTTGATTATATATCGGTTTATATTTTGATTACAGTTGAAAAAAGCATATAATGTTATTTTCAAAATTTGATTTAGATAAGTGCACTAGGGTTGGATAAATTTGGCGCAAGAAAATAAGAGGTTTTGTTCTTTCATGTTTTGCTTATTGTTAGGGATTAAAAAATGTTAGTATTCTCCGGCCAATTCTCCACGCAATTTTTTCAAAAGAAAAGTAGGCTGGAGGAGTAATTGAATTCCCCAAGGCTGCCAAAAAATTCAAACGAGGCGCTGAGTTTCTAAAGGATGCGCTAAGGAATCTGAAAACCGACAGCAAACTTTGTCGAGTTTTTCATAGAATTCGAGCAAGAGTTCCATGAGAAACCTAGCTTTCTTTGAGCATGTAATTACCTATGTTTTGGGGTAATCAGATGGAGGCTAACTGTTTGCTAAAGACCATAAAATTCTAGCAGTTTTATCCAATAAACACGCCTGAGATTCTAAAATTTGGGCAATTGGTAGTCGGAATCGGAACAAACCAGAAATCTGTGGGCGATGTTGAAGCTGCATTCACGTAAAAGATGGAAAATTAGGAAACATCATGTCGCAAATCATTAAAAAAAACTTGTTATTTTTTCTGAAATCTAAAGAGGTCGTCTTATAGATTTTTGAACATCCAAGTTTAAAACCCTCTTATAGCTGTCCAAATTAGAGATTTTTGCTACTCAAAATGTTTGCTCGGTTTTGATATATAAAGTTTTCAAAGGAAACATTTGGCATTTATACAGAACAGTATTAAGTATATACTTGTCGTATATAAAGCACAGTGTAATGTGTTAGAAGCCAACAGGGCAAAAAAATTAATTCAAGATGAAAAAAAAAGAGAAAAACATTTTCTTAAAGATTTGTTCCCAGATGCATGAATAAACATCCGAGTAAAATTTTTATAATAATAATAATAATAATTGTGGTTTCTGCGCAATCGCAGCGGAACAGCATTAGGCCTACAGTAGCCTGTTTTCAGCTGCCTGTTTTCAACCAAAAATAACCGATAAAACTGAATATACACAGACGAACGTTAACACTATCTGATTTAAATGTTTTAAGGAGTCCACTTTTCAGAAAATTTTGTGTAATTTTTAACTGAATTTAGAATTTTCAGGCTTGAATTGCTCAAGTCCAAAATTTTCTGTTCAAAAGTTCTGGAACCCCTATCCAGCCTCGTCTTATGATTTCAGTCATTTGAGAAATTGAACATTCAAAATCTTACCAGCACGCAAAATACTAATTCCAGTAGAAATCCATTTTTGTAAATCTGGTATGATGATTTTCAGGCATCAATTGATACGTATTCATTTCTTCCCGATTGTTAATATATAAACTATGAACTTGTAATTTTGAACTTCTATAGAATAAACTGTTGTTTGTTAAATTTTGATAATTAATAATTATGAACTTTATCATGTTAGAAACCCGACTGTGCATCAAAAATTGCATTATTACAAATTTTGTAAGATTTACATTCAGTCTCACATAACTCGCTTGTTCTACAAGTTCTTACTAGATCTCATACAAACTGGTAACATGTTTATTAGTACTTATAAGATCTTAAAACTTTTTAGTACTTTACATCTATTATTACATACTGTACACCTATTAGTACTTTATAACTAATCTTTTTAGTTGTTACACGATTATTTTTCAGGCAAAGTGTTTTGCCGTTTTTTTTAAAGAATGATGCACTTATGATTCAACAACTCAGGGTTCTTGTTGCCAATCAACAAGTCCAGTAACCTTACCCACACCGATCTTCCAGAGCGACCTCTTGACCTCTAGTATCGATCTATCGTGTATATATTGCATGTTACAGAAAGGAGCTCCCGCCAGCCATCGATCATCGGCTGGATCTGTGAAGAACGCAACAGGAGGAAACATAACAAATAGGTCACAGGCTTCATCCAGATCAAGTTCATCCAGGAAAAAATAAACAAACAAACAACTATACTAACAAGCAAAGCAACAACAACAAAATACTAATTTGATTTGATCTTGGCATTTAAGGTGTTTCAATTATGTCTAAATCCCTTCTGTGAATTAACATTTTTCTAACCAAAAATTATTTGACCGAAGTGGATCTCACGAGAAAGCGTGAATCTCATATGAATCGAGCACTGGTCATTGATCGCTGCAAAATTTGAGATGAAGGTTCATTTGAAACGTTAATGCAAAAATGCGTTAATGCATTTCGCCTGTAGAACCATAAAATAAACTAACCATAGAATAAACTAAGCACGACTCGAGTCTTTACAAAAGATCTACAGTTCTGAATAACTGAAAATGTACCTTTAAGGGAGGGTACAAGTTCTTATGAAATCACATTAATTAAAGTTTACAAAATGATATTCTGGCTGCACTTTATTAGTCTTATTATTTTTGACAACTTCCAAAAGAATTGGAATTCAGCCTTTTGAGTTTTAAGCGTAACGGAAATGCAACTCAACTTGATGTCTATGGAAGGTAACACTAAAATCATTTTTAAATAATGCTGTCGTTGATACAGTGGCAAGTCGCATGTGTAAATGAATTTGACTATGACGCATTTTTACGCCCCACAAGGAAACTTTTTTGGTCTGGTGAACGCACGAAATTCTGGATATATGCCACTCTCAACGCACTAAATTTTGGGCATGAGCCATGATGGCGGAAACCATGTTTGGTTTGAAATCATTTTTTTAATTACTATTTTTTAATATTATTAATTGCTCTCAAACAAAATTTGTAGCAATTATATTAGTTCCGTGGTCTTTTTTTAATGTTCCAAATTGCCCATGTCCAGACTATAGTTCGTTCAAAAATACCTATGTCCAGACTTTCCTGGGTTCAATTTTTTTTCCAGAATGTGTAATATTGAACGCACAACACCAATACTTACTTTTAGTGTTGGACCTCGGTTTTCGGAATATTATAAGTTTTATAGTCTTTTGTATAACATAAATTTTTGTAAGTCATAAATTTTGTGAGAATTGATTTATTCCCTCTTGTATTAACTCTACTATATGATAAACGATGAATTGTGAGTCATACAAGTTCCATGTTGTCCTATCAAATATTAAACTTCCTATCAAACAACTTCAAAGCACAGATGTTTCAATTAGGTCAATTCTTCATTAAAAATTCTTGTTTTTTCTGAAATTTTCAAATCTGGTGTTATTAGATTGCCAACTGTCATTCCACAATTCAACCTCTCCCTCAAACACATACGCACACAAGGCAAAACATACACTCACCCAAAAGACCAAAAAAACAAGAAACACGGGTAATTACAGGTACTTGTTCAACTCATAATTTCATGTTGTGAAGCAGTGAAAGTAAAGTTATTCATTGGTTTTTTATAGTAAACAGGCTACAAATTGACTACAGTATCCAAAAGTTCTTAACGAAAAATTTTGGTATGGTAGCCGCCTCATTCAGCTGCATTCAACCTTTTCAAGATGTATGCCTCTTCACATCACTCAAATTTAGGCATACGCTAAAAACAGGATAGGTGTATTCAGCGGATTATTGTCAGCATTTTGGTCAAGTTTCAATTTCTCGACATACTGATCTATCCGTCCGAAAAACTATTGTGTGTAAAGAAACCAACAAACGATATTTTATGTTTTCATTTAGTTAAATTTTGCGATATATCAAAACAGTTGTTCGCTGTTCTCTAAGCATATCGCAATTTTGCTTCAAATTTTGCTTTATGTACTCAACTATTTGTTTCTCACAGCAAGAATGTTTAAGCTCCCCAACCTTCTTCTGTGCTTATTTTCAAGTTATCTATTTAAATAGGGACATTTCCCCTCATTCACATATAGTTCATTTAAAAGAGCAAATTTTCCTCCAATTTTTGGCTTTTCCTACATACAAATTTATACCCATTTTGGAGAAACAGAGTGCATGAAAACAGTAAAATCAATCAATCCCAGACAAAAAGTCTATACAGACTTTTTCGTTTTCACCAGAATTTCGTGCGTTAAACAATATTTCGTTCGTTTCAAAGGACAGATGTTTCAGTTAGGTCAATTGTTCATTAAAAATTCTTGTTTTCTTGAAATTTTCGAATCTTGTGTTGTTAGTTTGCCAACTATAATTCCACAATTCAACCTCTCCATCACACACACACACAAGTTAAAAGATACACTCCACCAAAAGACCAAAAAAAACAAGAAACACCGGTAATTACAGGTAATTGTTTAACTCATAATTTTATGTTCAGAAGCAGTGAAAGTAAAATTATTCATTGGTTTTTTATAGTAAACAGACTATAAATTGACTACAGTATCTACAGGTTCTAAACAAAAAATTTTGATTTTCTAGCCGCCTCATTCTGCTGCATTCAATCACTTCAAGATTTATGCCTCTTCACATAACTCAAATTGAGATATGCGCTAAAAACTGGATAGGTGTTTTCAGCGGATTATTGTCGGCATTTTGGTCAAGTTTCAAATTCTCGACATACTGATCTATCCGTCAGAAAAAGAAAAACTATTGTGTGTAAAGAAACCAACAAACGATATTTTATGTTTTCATTGAGTTAAATTTTGCAATATATCAAACAGTTGTTCGCTGTTCTCTCAGCATATCGCAATTTTGCTTAAAATTTTGCTTTATTTACTCAACTAATTGTTTCTCACAGCAAGAATTTTTAAGCTCCCCCACATTCTTCTGTGCCTTTTTTCAATTTATCTATTTAAATAGGGACATTTCCCCTCATTCACATATAGTTCATTTAAAAGAGCAAATTATCCTCCAATTTCTGGCTTTTTCTACATACAAACTTATACCCATTTTTGAGAAACAGAGTGCATGAAAACAGTAAAACCAATCAGTCCCAGACAAGAAGTCTATACAGCCTTTCTTGTTTTCACCAGATTTTTGTGCGTTGAACAATATTTCGTTCGTTTCAAAGGACAGATGTTTCAGTTAGGTCAATTGTTCATTAAAAATTCTTGTTTTTTTGAAATTTTCGAATCTTGGGTTGTTAGTTTGCCAACTATAAGTCCACAATTCAACCTCTCCATCACACACACACGCACACAAGGCAAAAGATACACTCCACCAAAAGACCAAAAAACAAGAAACACCGGTAATTACAGGTAATTGTTTAACTCATAATTTTATGTTCAGAAGCAGTGAAAGTAAAATTATTCATTGGTTTTTTATAGTAAACAGACTATAAATTGACTACAGTATGTACAGGTTCTAAACAAAAATTTTTGATTTTCTAGACGCCTCATTCTGCTGCATTCAATCACTTCAAGATTTATGCCTCTTCACATCACTCAAATTGAGATATGCGCTAAAAACTGGATAGGTGTTTTCAGCGGATTTTTGCCGGCATTTTGGTCAAGTTTCAAATTCTCGACATACTGATCTATCCGTCAGAAAAAGAAAAACTATTGTGTGTAAAGAAACCAACAAACGATATTTTATGTTTTCATTGAGTTAAATTTTGCAATATATCAAACAGTTGTTCGCTGTTCTCTCAGCATATCGCAATTTTGCTTAAAATTTTGCTTTATTTACTCAACTATTTGTTTCTCACAGCAAGAATTTTTAAGCTCCCCCACATTCTTATGTGCCTTTTTTCAATTTATCTATTTACATAGGGACATTTCCCCTCATTCACATATAGTTCATTTAAAAGAGCAAATTATCCTCCAATTTTGGGCTTTTTCTACATACAAATTTATACCCATTTTGGAGAAACAGAGTGCATGAAAACAGTAAAACCAATCAGTCCCAGACAAGAAGTCTATACAGCCTTTTTTGTTTTCACCAGATTTTGGTGCGTTAAACAATATTTCGTTCGTTTCAAAGGGTAGATGTTTCAGTTAGGTCAATTGTTCATAAAAAATTCTTGTTTTTTTGAAACTTTCGAATCTTGTGTTGTTAGTTGGCCAACTATAATTCCACAGTTCAACTTCTCCATCACGCACACACACGCACTCAAGGCAAAAGATACACTCCCCCAAAAGAACAAAAAAAAACAAGAAACACGGGTAATTACAGGTACTTGTTCAACTCATAATTTTATGTTGAGAAGCAGTGAAAGTAAAATTATTCATTGGTTTTTCATAGTAAACAGGCTAAAAATTGATTACAGTATCTAAAGGTTCTAAACAAAAAATTTTGACTTTCTAGCCGCCTCATTCCGCTGCATTCAACCACTTCAAGATTTATGCCTCTTCACTTTACTCAAATTGAGGCATGCGCTAAAAACTTGATAGGTGTTCTCAGCGGATTATTGTCAGCATTTTGGTCAAGTTTCAATTTCTCGACATGCTGATCAATCCGTCAGAAAATCTATTGTGAGTAAAGAGTCCAACAACCGATATTTAATGTTTTCATTTAGTTAAATTTTGCAATTTATCAAACAGTTGTTCGCTGTTCTCTCAGCATATCGCAATTTTGCTTAAAATTTTGCTTTATGTAATCAACTATTTGTTTCTCACAGCAAGAATGTTTAAGCTCCCCAACCTTTTTCTGTGCTTATTTTCAAGTTATTTTTTTAAATAGAGACATTTCCCCTCATTTACATATAGTTCATTTAAAAGAGCAAATTATCCTCCAATTTTCGGCTTTTCCTACATAAAAATTTTATACCCATTTTGGAGAAACAGAGTGCATGAAAACAGTAAAACCAATCAGTCCCAAACAACAAATCTTTACAGACTTTTTTCTTTTCACCAGAGTGTTATGCGTTAAACAATATTTCGTTCGTTTCAAAGGACAGATGTTTCATTTAGGTCAATTGTTCATTAAAAATACTTAGTTTTTTGAAATTTTCAAACCTTGTGTTATTAGTTTGCCGAATGTCCTTCCACAACTCAATCTCTCCCTCACACACATAGGCACACGAGGCAAAACATACACTCGCCCAAAAGACCAAAAAAAATCAAGAAACACGGGTAATTACAGGTACTTGTTCAACTCATAATTTCATGTTGTGAAGCAGTGAAAGTAAAATTATACAATGATTTTTTATACTAAACAGGCTATTAATTGACTACAGTATCTAAAAGTTCTAAACGAAACACTTTGATTTTCTAACCGCCTCATTCAGCTGCATTCAACCACTTCAAGATTTATGCCTATTCACTTCACTCAAATTGAGGCATGCGCTAAAAACTTGATAGGTGTTTTCAGCGGATTATTGTCAGCATTTTGATCAAGTTTCAATTTCTCGACAAACTGATCAATCCGTCAAAAATAAAATGATTGTGAGTGAAGAAGCCAACAACCGATATAATATGTTCTCAATTAAGTAAATTTTACAATCTTTTCTACAAACAAACTTTATATCCATTTCGGGGAAACAGACTGCACGAAAACAGTATAACAAGCTTGACTTTCTTGTTTTCACCAAAGTTTAGTGAGCAAACAAACGTTCTTTCGTTAATCACAATTTAGCGAATTCGCCAGATTTTCGAGCGTTCATTTTCAGATTTTCGTGCGTTCACAAAATCTTTGTGAGCTTATGCCACTATCGTTCTGTCAAAAATTTCTGCACGTCTTTTGTGCCTTAAGAAGTTTGTATGTTCTTTCGTGCATTCATATCCAGACTTATCTCTATTTTTACAAATTTTGAGTGTACAGTGTACACCAAATTTTTCCATTTTTCCAAACAATGTAATTTTGAACCCACGAACCCCCACCCTTTCTTCGGTTTTTTTATATGATTTCCTCTGGGTCTTCAACCTGGGTACGTTTATTTATTGAGGCTGGAGTCGCTCGCTTGAGATTCGGAAGATAAATCTAACGATGTCATGAGAAATTTCTCAAAGAGAATTTGGTGCCCAAAAAAGTTTTAAAAAAAGTGAAAGTCAAAGGAGAAAACTCGTCAACCTCATGTTTTGAGATTCAACATTTCTGGGGCGTTTTTTCATGTTCCAAACAAAGTTATAAACATTTTTATTTGCCAAACACCTGTGATCTGAATGTGATTTGATTAGGCACAACAACCGAAAAAATAAACAATAGTTAAGCACGCATGGATATGTCGACATCAGCTATAATGAATGTTTCACAGAATAATTTATGAATTCAAATATTGAAACAACCGAAGGTCATCTTTGGTTAACAGTAACTGCCATACAGTTTTGAGATACCTTGTTCAATATCTAAAGTCATACAGTTTTGTTAGTTTTGTTCATTCTATTATACATTTAACAGTGCAAGCTAAGCTTCGCCAAATACAATATGTTATAGTTTTTCTCGTTAATTCACAGAATGCAAAGAAAGCAAATATTTTTCTTATATTCTTGTTCACTTTAACCTTCGATTATTTTGCTTATCTTTTAAATACCGAGATTTTTGCGTTGCTATAATCTCAAAAACGATGCGATGGCAGCGAATTCGTCTATTGAGACTTTAAGTCGCAGACGGACCATTTCGGTGACCAATAGGAACCGAGAAAACAAGTGCTCACGTTGCGACGATGGCAAATTGGTTCCTCAAACGTCGCTATTCTACTGCAAAACGTGCGCCCATCTAAACAATACTGAGTTCGAAAGCAATCGGGATGCAGGTCCGAATTGCAGCCGGTGCATTGTGAAGCATTTGAAGCAGGATCACACGATTGAGGACTGTTCCGGGAACCATCCGGCGGTTTGTTTCAAACACCAGCTCATCTGTGAGTTTTTCTGCGAGACGGATAACGTCAGTTTCTGCATCGAATGTTTCCAGGTTAAAACATACTCTTTTCGTAACAATTTTATAGAGCAAAAATGAGCGGGGAGCCCAAATTTAATGAATTATCATACTATTTGTACCTCAGTGGCGGGTGAAATGTGATTGTCCAGAACAGGAAGTTTTACCTCAAACAATTTTTCCAAAAAGGAAACTATTTTGATTGCATGATTGATTGCATGGGTTGAACTGATAACAATGATCGTTGATCGTTTATGAACCAAGATTTTCTAATTTCGTGAAAAAAAAGAGCAAAAATGGTTGAATTGCAAATGTTGCTGAGAATAAATTCATCATTGTATGAGCTTAATTGCAAACATAAGTGATAGACATTGTAAGCAATATACGACTCAATTGGATCAAGTAGCTAAGTTTTGCCCTTGCTCTGTAAGCAAAACAGGTAACCTTTGGCCCACTTCGTTCAGCCAAAATAGTCAGTAAGTTTGGGAGTACTCCTTTGACGCTAAGCTTCAATTGCTCTAACCAGCCGATACCCCTGAGAGACGGAGAGTTATAGTACAACTCAAGTACTGCTCTCCAAAATGCCAGCTTTCAATATTCAACACGTTGGGCAACCTAATTGGATACATTGCTGTGTCGACAGATGTCGCCGTATGTCCACAGACACTATTTTTAGCTCAACCAAGCTAGTACTGGTTGTTGAATGATAGAATTGCTATTGCTCCTTCCTATAATCGTGTTGCATTTTTCCCAAATAATTTGGGAAAAGTGGGCTTTCGGTAAATCAAAGTGATCTTACTTCACATCTTGCAAATCTGGCATATTTCTTTAGAAGTTTCAGATTAGCTGAGATATATATCGGAAACTTTAGTTAGGTTGAAATTGCTTAAAATCAGTTTTTCGACATTTGAGACCAATAAGAAGAGAAGAGACTATCAGGTTTTCAATTGAAAATGGGAAATAATTAGTTATTAAATTGCTCATTTACCAATATGCCAAACAAATTAGAAAACGTTAACTCAATCTAGCGTTCGTTTTTGTTTTAAACAATTAAGACTGGATGTGCTTTTGATTCACTTGGTTCTCTATTAAAATTAGCAAATTAGAAAACATAATCAGCATAAAATCAAGAACATTATCGAAATGTCACCACCGTTACTATCTATTGCTATGTAGTTACGGGCACAATAAAGAAGACAGTGAATTTAATCGAATTTGTATGCAATTTCCGATTTATAATTTTAATGAATGGCTAAGAACGTTTCAAAAATGGCTTTGTTTATACTTAAATTTTTCTGCCTGTGAGCATTTATCACCATATGAGGGAAATGAGGACATTGATCGGATGTGACATAAAAAGAAAAAACTATCAATATTTGGGATAAGGAAATAAACTGATTTTTTGAAAGCCATTTTAATAAGTAGAGTCTGATTTTCCTAGATATGCCTATATGTACATAGCAATGGACTGTAATGACCATTTCAATACACCCACTAAATCGATAATACTTTGAGATTAGATAACCAGAAGGTGAAATATTTTTCATAGTTCGTTGATTTTTTTTCTTGGAAAAATCAATAAAAGAGTTGTTGGTGGATATTTTGTTGTTTACTTGTATTTTTCCCGCATAAAAATTGATGAATACGTTCTATATCCTGGAAAAAAATTGTTTCAATAATAACTTTTGAGTGAAATTCAAAGAATAAAAAGTTGGACCGAATTTGAGCAGAATATGACCTTCAAAAGAGTGGTTTTTCAATTGCAAAAATTTCAAGCAATCTTTTTGCAAATATCTGAAGTTCCATCCTCTACATAACTTAACAATCTACTGAATTAACCTACAAACTATTAAGACGACAAAATTTAAGTTTTGAACAATCAGAAGTTAGTTTAAGTCGTTTAAAAAGAGTCCGATTCCTAAATCTGGTCTTTCCTATTATAACCCTCCTAAGTGTAGTGGTCAGATAACTTATAGCCATCCAATCAAATTAAAAATACAATGATGGCTCTTAGTTTCTTGGCCGGCTATAATGAAAAAATCCCTTGAATCCGAAACAGAATCAATTTGCGTCATCGACAAAAAAAGACTTTTGAATATTTTCCTAAAAAAATTGTAGGTAAAAAGAAATGGGTTGCAAAAATTCTCCTCTACCAGTGTTCTCTATTTTCAATTTAACTTACTTTCACTCAGTTGATATCTAATGGATGTTACCAAATATTTCCAACTGCAGCAAGTTATCAAAATACAAGGAGAAGCCGAGTGGTTGATAGGGCGACAACAACCGTGCGATTGTATTTTTAATAGCAGTTGATAACAACCCGTTTTGATAATAACAGTTGCATGACTTACCAGTTTAGAAAAGCGTTTTGGCAGGTTTCACTTGTTAACGAAATACTGAGTAAACAAATGAGCAACGCTCTATTTAAATGAAATGAAAAAATGATTTAAAGCTATCCATCAAGCGAGCAAATTTCATTACGTCATTTATTGACCACGTAAGCCTTTGTATTTCAAATACACATAAAATCTGTTCTATTTTATGTAGAAAGCCCAGAAAAAGAGCAAAAAACATAAATTTCGTTGAACCTAATAAGATATTGAATCGATTGCGATCGTTTCAGGCTTATTAATTTTAGATTTCAAAAACTTCTCGGTAATCAATCTTAGACTAACAGCTGCCAAAAAATGTTGCTAGATTTGCCGCTATTGAGGCAGTTTTGGTTGATGTTACGATGCTTACAGCTTCTTTATACGAGATAGCCCTATCTGGAATTTACTATACTAAAGAGAGTTTGTTTCCTTTAATCTCTTCTAACAAGTCAAAAAACGATTGAAAACAGATTTTTTATGAATATTAGCGATTAATCAGCTACAAACCGCCAAAATTTATCGCGCTGTTGTCAATGCTAGAAAATTGGTAAATTTCAAATCGAATCAGAAACAAAAGTCTGACGAAGAATTATCCCATACAAAGATTTAAAAAGAATTGTAACCAGTTTTGCAGTCAAATAGAAATTTAAAATTTAAAACACACGGACAACAAATTGAAGCGCTCTTTTTCTGGATTGATCTACTCTATGGTAATTGATGGTTTGGAGATAAATAATTGCAAGCAAGATTGTAAAAAAGGTTCTTCAAATTCATTGTCTGTTTCGTTTTTAAACGTTCACAATACATTGCTGAAAGGAATCTCTCAATGAAAAAATTCAAATTGACGACGAGTTTTTATACTGGTGGTAGACTGTTCTTGAATTCCTCCAAGCAATGCTTTTTTACGGCTGGAAGATGAGTAATGGTGATCGGTTTTTATTTGAATGGCGACTTCTATTTTTACAGGATGTGTAATGGAGGAAGCCAAATGCCGCGCGGGAAAAGCAGTGTTCTAATAAATCTATTTCTTGGCCACGTAAGCGTCATTTCTTGACCACGTAAGCCTTATATATTCAAATACACATAAAGTTTGTTATATTTTACGTAGAAAGCTCAGAAAAAGTGCAAATAACAGAAATTCTGTTGAACCTAATAATATATTGAATCGATTGCGATTGTTTCAGGCTTAATAATTTTAGGTTTCAAAAACTTCTCGGTGATCAATCTTAGACTAAGAGCTGCCAAAAAATTTTGCTAGATTAGCTGGTATTGGGGCAGTTTTGGTTGATGTTACGATGCTTACAGCTGCCCTTTATAAGAGATAGCCATATCTGGAAATTACAATACGAAAGAGTGTTTGTCTCCTTTAATCTCTTCTAACAAGTCAAAAAACGATTGAAAACAGATGTTTAACGAATATTAGCAATTAATCAACTACAAACCCCTGCAATTTATTGTGCTGTTGTCAATTCTGCATAATTTTAAATTGCAAATGGATTCAGAAACAAATGTCTGATGAAAACTTATCCCATACAAAAATTTTAAAAAAATTGTAAACATTTTTTGCATCAATAAGAAATTTAAAATTTAAAACACATGGACTATAAACTGAAGCGTTTTATTTCTGGATTGATCAACTCCGTGGTAATTGATTGTTTGGAGATAAATAATTTCAAGCAAGACTGTAAAAAAAGGTTCTTCAAACACATTGTCTATTTCGTTCTTAAACGTTCTCAATACATCGCAGAAAGGAATCGGTCAATTAAACAAAAATCCAAATAGACGACGAGTTTTTTTACTGGTGGTAGATTGCTCTTGATTTCCACCAAGCAATGCCTTTTTACAGTGACTTCTATCTTTACAGGATGTGTAAGAGAAGAAGTCAAATGCCGCACGTGAAAAGCAGTGTTCAAATGAATCAATTTCTTGACCACGTAAGCGTCCATTTTTGACCACGTTAGACTCAGTATTTCAAATACACATAAAATTTGTTCTTTTTTACGTAGAAAGCTAAAAAACAAAGTGCAAATAAAATAATTTTGGTTGAACCTAATGATATACTAAGTCGATTGCGATCGTTTCAGGCTTAAAAATTTTAGGTTTCAAAACTTCTCGGTGATCAATCTTGGACTAAGACCTGCCAAAATATGTTATTAGATTTGCCGGTTTTGAAGCAGTTTTGCTTGATGTTACGAATCTAACAGTTGCGTCATATACGAGATAGCCCTATCTTGAATTTACTATATGAAAAAGTGTTTGTTTACTTTTAGTTCTTCTAACAAGTCAAAAGCGATTGAAAACAGATGTTTTTTGCGACTAATAGCAATTATTCAGCTACAAAGCCCCACATTTTTGTGCTGTTGTCAATACTACAAAATTGTTAATTTGCAAATCGAACCATAAGCAAAAATTTGATGGAGAATTATCCCATACAAAAATTTAAAAAGAATTGTAAACATTTTTTGCAGACAAAAAGAAATTTAAAATTTAGAAAACATGGACAACAAACTGCAGCGCTTTATTTCTGGATTGATCTTCTCTATGGTAATTGATGGGTTGGAGATACGTAATCGCATGGAAGAGTATAAAAAGGTTCTTCAAATTAATTGTCTGTTTCATTTTTTAAACTTCTCAATTTATTGCAGAAAGGAATCTCTCAATGTAAAAAATTCAAATTGACGACGAGTTTTTTTTACTGGTGGTAGACTGTTCTTGAATTCCTCCAAGCAATGCCTTTTAAGGCTGGAAGAGGATTATTGGTGATCGGTTTTTATTTGAATGGCGACTTCTCTTTCTACAGGATGTGTAATAGAGGAAGTCAAATGCTGCACGTGAAAAGCAGTGTTCTAATAAATCAATTTCTTGACCACGCAAGCGTCATTTCTTGACAAGGTAAGCCTTATAATTTCAAATACATATAAACTTTTTTCTTCTTTACTTAGAAAGCTCAAAAAGATTGCAAATAAAAAAAAATTGTTGAACCTAATAATATATTGAATATATTGCGATCGTTTCAGGCTTAATAATTTAAGGTTTAAAAAACTTCTCGATGATCAATCTTAGATTAAGTGCTGAAAAAATGTTGCTAGACTTGCCGGTATTGAGTGTTTTGGTTAATGTTACGATGCTTAGAGCTTCTTTATACGAGATAGCTCTATCTGGAAATTACTATACGAAAGAGTGTTTGTCTGCTTTAATCTCTTCTAACAAGTCAAAAAACGATTGAAAACAGATGTTTTACGACTATTAGCAATTAATCAGCTACAAACCCCCACAATTTATTGTGCTGTTGTCAACTCTGCAAAACTTTATAATGCAAATCGAACCAGAAACAAATGTCTGATGAAAGCATATCCCATACAAAAATATAAAAAGAATTGTAAAATTTTTCGCATCAAAAAGAAATTTCAATTTAGAATTTATGGACAACAAATTGAAGCGCTTTATTTCCGGATTGATCAATTCTATGGTAATTGATGGTTTGGAGATAAATACTCGCAAGCAAGATTGTAAAAACGGTTCTTCAAATTCATTGTCTGTTTAGTTTTTAAACGTTCTCAATACATTGCAGAAAGTAATCGGTCAATGAAAGAAATCCAAATAGACGACGAGTTTATTTACTGGTGGTATACTGCTCTTGATTTCCACCAAGCAATGCCATTTTACGGTGACTTCGATTTCTACAGGATGTGTAAGAGAGGAAGTCAAATGCCGCACGCGAAAAGCATTGTTCAAATCAATCAATCTGTTGCTCCAATGTCAAAAGCCGAGAGAAAATTCATAGTGGTTTTTGTTCGTTCATTTTTTGAGAGAAAGAGAGCGAGCGAAAAGAGAAGTAACAACAAAAATTTAAGCTAAACTAGCAAAATTGTTTGATCACATGCGGCTTTTTGGAAGCAGTTTTTTAGTTAATACTTTACTTCTTTTAGTAGTGTGTTTTTCTAAACCATGCTATTAAGTAAACGTTAATGAAGTTTTTTGAAAATCTCAATGCAATTGGAACAAGGAGAAGATCTGAGCAAATACAACATAGTAAAAAAACTAAAAAATCATGTTTTTTGATAATTTCGAAAAATTTTCTCTGATATTGAAAATTCTTAATAGCAGTTCTAATCACACCTGGAAAAAGTTTCTGAAAATTCATCGAGCACCCACCTTACTAAGTAAAAACAACCCAGTCATCATCCCTCATTGGTCAATTGATTCTGAACAATTGAACTTCTCATCTGCCTATTTTGGATTCTTTTTATCAAAATCCTTTGTTCACTGAGGAATGAAGACTGGTTTGTTTTTGCTTATTAAAAGCAATTAATGGAAAAGTTGCGCATATTTTAATCAAATAGGTTAATCAGTTCTGCAGTTTTTTGTAGTTTTTACTTTTTGCCCATGTACTTTATTGCAATGCATTTAGTTGGCATGTGGGTTCTCAACGAACTAGCAGAAACTGTTTCCAGGAATGTTTAGAACAGCTGTTAAATTTTTTCAATATTTAGAGAAAAATATTGAAAGTCGTCTTGCAATTATTTAAGAAAAGATTTTTCAGTTTTGCCTTCACTTTTTTCTGATTGCTAAATTTTTCTTCGTTTGTTTAAAAATGCATTCAGATGTTCAAAAAACCTCCTAAACATCTATTTGTTCTTTCCTCTTTTTAATTTGTATTGTTGGTTTTTCCCATTATTTGGTTATTTTCCAATTATTTGACTATCTGGTGGAACTCATACTAATTAATTCATACTAGACCATGATGTGTTGCAACTTTGCAAGAAAACATTTTCATAATTTACTTTTTTCCCCAGATAATTTGTTTTCTCCGTTTCTTGTTACAACTGTAATGGTTTAATAACGTTAATAGTCATATCTGTTAGTGGTTGGCTAGGATCTAAGTTGATTTTTTAAGTAGATTCCGGCGTCTTCCGGCGATGTTTTTCGAAGATCCGTTCACACATTTTCAAGATTTTTGAAGTCCAATTGAAGTGATGATTTTGGTTATGCCGAAAAAGGAAGTGGAGCGAAAAAGCAAGTGACTTCGCGGCATGAAATTCCTTCACTCTTACTTTTGAAGAAGAGTGGAAAAAAGGGTCTTTGAATAGAAATTGACTTTTTCGCTTGTGCTGTTTTGTTCAAATGAAGCAATTCGACTTCGAGTTAAACTGTTTTGACAATTTTTAATCTAATTTTTCTTCTAAATGGTTTTTCTAAACCATTCATAGCCTATTCTGGGTATAGAATTTTGTTTTCTCAATAAAAAATTTTTTAATTTTTTCAGGATTTGCCCTGATAAGTTTCAATTTTTTTGCCAATGAATTACAATTCTTTCAAAGGTTTCCATTGTTAGTTTGAGAAGAAAAGAACCATTCGTACCATTGTTTTCACATGCATCTGATTTTAAGGTTTTCTATTTGGAGGATGCCTCACTCAAAATTGTTTAAACCTGGCTGTTTTCTAATAACCACTCAATAATAAAAGGGTATACTTTTTAAAGGACAAATCTAGTCCATTTTTTTTGTTTCCGATGATGCATCGGAAAGATTAAAGATTTTTTTGCACCCATCAGTAAAAATAGGCTGAAGCATGCAAATAAAAAAAAAGAGTACTTTTGAAGCAGAAAACATCAACTGAAAACCAAATCACAAGTTTATGCGGATTTTTTTTCAAATATTACAAAACTGTGTCACATTTCTTAATGCACATAAAAATGCATGCAATTTTTCTTTTTTGCTCATAGTCATTCCCTGGTCAAATTATTCCTGCGCAACCATGCCAGTTAGTTGGGAGTGTTCGTGATTTAAGAGTCATCTCGAATTTCCAGGAGGTACCTTTAGGAGCATCTACAACTAGAATTGTGGTAGCTTTTACTTCACATTCCACTCCAACATTTGATTTCAGTTGTGGGTTATATTTTGTACCTGAATATTCTATTTAACAATCCACAACAAAGTTTATGATGTTTTATCAGGACTGTCAAAAATATTCAATCTCTTCTCATTAACCATTCATTGAGCCCTTGTTTCTAGTATAACATTTAATATAGTTAATGCAAAATCCTTATGCAAATAGAGCACACCGTATACATAATCGTCACATAAAAAATGGAATTTTGCATGGACTTAGTCAAACAAGGCGGCTCGGTAATGTGCGTTCGCACATGATGTTCCGACCCCAGCTCATCTACATTTTTGACTTAATTGTCAACCAAATGAAGAAATATCAAAAATAGATGTTTGAGTTTAAAGCAATCGTTAGACAGCCTATCTAAAAAATTGAATTACATAATTGCATGCCTTATTACAGCGCCAATGAGATTTGAAGAGACAAAGAGACAAAAAAAAAACAAAAAATTAGCAAAAACAAAAACTTCACTCCAAAAACTGAATATCTAAATTTGAAAGCACTTAGTAACAACGTCAAAATGCAGTCAGATAAAACCTTAACTACTCAAATTTAATTTCTCCTAACTATACAGCGGACGGAAAGTTTTCTTAATGAGACAATGTTACAAGTCAACAAAGAGAACGATCAATGAGGCGAAATTCAAAAATAAATCAACAATTTTTAAACCAAGAGATTTCAAAACTCTTAAAAATCATTAGCTTTTAAATAAATAATCCTAGATAAACAATTAAAAAGTTACTACAAAACCAAAAGGCCTTGTCTTTGGGTAGTTTAGGCCTCAGAAACGAGCTAAAGAAAAACCTAAAAAAATTAGAAAGGATTTGCGAAAACACAAATTATTTCTACAACTAAAACCATTGGCTATTATCTGAATATTATGTATTTTTAATTCAATTCTTGTTTCAATTTACTCGGCTGCCGGAATTATACTGAGAGATTAAATATGTTTGTTTGGGCCGCATTTGTAAACCAATCGGATCTGTTACTACGCGATTGTTCTGAAAGAAGAGCTAAGAAGCGCAAAAAAGACCACTCAAAAAAACGTTTATAAAAGCATATTTTCCAACAGCAATGGAGTTTGATTATTTTGTATCAATGTCGCTTCCAAATATCAAATATGAACAAATAAATTAGAACCACGAAATTTTTGAGAAAATTCGTAGTATCAACGCCATTAATTTCATTAGCTTTCAACAGAATCCACTAAATACGCCAAATTATGCCTCTATGGGACAAAAAGTCTGTTGATCATTCCTTTTTGGACAATAAGACCTGGCAACATGTTATTGATGATGAAAACAATAACAAAGACAGGAAACAACCAAAAATTCAGTAGAAACGTGCCAGAAGAAATTGTCGAAGCAATTTAAATCAAAGGTTCTTCTCTGTAAACTTTATATATGATCCCCTGAACGTCTTCCCTAAACCAACGGGAAAAACCAGTTTTAGGATAATATGATGAGATTTCAAAAGGATCCAAAATGAGAAAAAGTACCCGAAAATTAAAAAAAAAATATGAAAACTAGTGGCCTTTAAGTTTTAAAACCAATAGGTAGAAGATAAAACCGATAACCAGATTATTTTCCGCTGCATTAGAAACAAAAAAGGATCCCAAATGTACTAAGACTGAGTGAGAGTTCACGTAAAAAAGTTAAGGATTGGTTCATGTACAAAAAATATTCGAAGAACTTGTTCGAAGAACAGCCATTAAACTCAAAAGCTTTTAACGGAGGTCAATAACTACGCTGAGAATTAACACGATGGCGGGAAAGCGATTTTTGTCATGCATAGATAATCAATAAGAGATCACAATAAGTCTCAAGAGTATGAAGAGTATGAAAACAACAACAAAAACAGGCAAAAACCAAAAATCAGTAGAAAAGTGCGAGAAGAAAATTTTAAAGCCATTTAAACCATTAGCTTTTCTCTGAAAACTTTATCTGTGATCCACTGAAAGTCTTTTCCAAGCCAATGGGATTACAATAATAATTGGATAATGTGTATAATATTTGGATAAAGTGATGGAGTTCAAAAGTAAACAATAATACGAAAATATCAAATTTTTTAAAAAAATTTTTTGAATTCTTTTGTTAATGAAGTCATATAATCTACAGTTAGAAAATAGAACCGCTAACGAAATCTATTTTAGTTTCAGTGGAAAGCAAGTGGGTTCTGTCAATACTAAGACTGACTAACAGTACACGAAGATTGGTTAATGTTCAAAAAGATTTCGAAAATTTTTCTTAAAATTCTCAACAGCCATTAAATTCTATAAACTCCAACGAATGTCAATAAATACGCACAAATATGCTCAATAGGAGTATGGGAATGTTTTTCATGCATAGGCGGTCAATATGACATGACAACAAGTTTTATGACTATAAAAACAACAACAAAATCGGGCAAAAACCAAAAACTCAGTAGAGAAGTGGGAGAACAAAAGGTCGAAGCATATACAATAAGACCTTCTCTGAAAAATTAATTTGTGATACACTGAACCTCTTTTTAAAGCCAATAGCAGCTGTCAATTTTAGGATAATGGGATAAGAATTCAAAAGTAACCAATAATGAGGAAATATCCAAAAAAAAATTTTGTATTTTTTGAAGTCTTGTGTCATTGAAGTCATATTACTAAAAATTAGAAGATAAAACCGCCATCTATATCAAACTTGGTTACAGTAGGACGGAAGATGATGCTGTCATCACAGAGACTGACTTACAGTTCACGGAAATAAGTTTATGATTGGTTAAGGTTCGAAAAAAATTTCGATTTTTTGTTTAAGTTTTGACAGCCATTAGCTGTCCACTCAAAGCACTAGATATGCCAACTTAAATCTCATTGCGGAACGAATTGCAATGTCAGTCAATGAATCTGTGCTATAAGACTCTAAAAATTTAGTAAAACCTCGAAAACAAATTCAAAATTTCAATTAAAATTAAGAAAACTCAGAGTCGAATTTAAAAAAACACGAGAACTTCCTTGAAAACGAATTTTTTTGTTCATTGGTTTTCATTTGAAAGTAGAGGAGTTTTGTTTTTAACAGAACCTTGATTTGAAAAGTGACTTATCTCCAGGTGACTTAAAAAAGTTTTATAAAAAAAGAGCTCTCAAAGAGATTTCGACTTTTTTTATATTGAAGCTCCCTATGAGACCAGATTTAGTCTTTTTATCGCCTTTAGTCTGTTAGGAATACGAAATTGGTTCTTTTTTTGGCAAGAAAAGAGGTTTGAAATAATATTTTTATAGATAATATCTTAATTTTCTAGATAATATCTTAATTTGAAGAAAAATCACACTAAAAGTGAATAAATATCCCGTGTTCACACAAAACTTTAATCCTCGATAACTCCTCGAAAAAAAAACGAAAATCAAAAAAAATTTTAATTTTGAATTCTTCGATGGACCAGCTTTTTAATGATACCACTCACATTTCTCTGCGATGAATATATCGATCGGCCAAAATTGACTGAACAAAAAAAACCTGTTTGAGTATATAGTTCCTCCCCCCCACAAGTGGGGTCGGAACAATAAGTTGGATAAATATTTGAGCTCCTATTACAACTCTAAACGTCTTGCTTTTATTTTTAGTACTTTCAATTTTTGAAGAATTTTGAACTTCGTGCATTTTTATTGAGTTAAGATGCAATTTTTATCATAGTTGCGAGGCACATAGCTGATAGAAAAGTGGAAAAAAGAAAATACCGATAAAAAACCTTCAGATGCCATATTCGTGGAACCACTAAAAATAGAATTGTTCGAGAGAAGTTTATAGTGGACCAAAACATTTAAAAACTTTTTTTCTGAATCGTAAGCAGTAGTGTCCAGAAGTGGTTCATTGAGTTTGCTTTTGTTTTTGCTTCAAAAATTGTTTGTTTTTGTATTATGTGTTGAATTGCTTTTGTCTATGTTCTGTCATCTGTTCAAAACTCATATCACTGGGCGGCGCTTTTCTGCCCGGTAACTAACTCCCGTTCTGAGTATTCACAGTATGTTTTTTAAGATTGCCCAGAGCAAAACCAGAATCGGATTTTGTACTGTTCAGAGTATCTTCAGAGAGCCTTTTTTACTATGATTTTTTCACTGAACAGCGTTAAAAGTGACATGATCATAATCTGTTCATAGTAAAAATACATACTGAGAATACTCTGATTCAGCGCTGATTTACAATGTTACTATGATCTGGGAAACAAATTATCTGCCTCTTTTAGAACCATTCGCCAAAAGATGGACATCAGATAGATCATTTGAGCGACAAAGCCGAACGAGTTCGTCGCGAAATTACTGCACTGAGCCGAGACTTGTTTCGGAACCAAAAGCCAACAGAAGACAAGTTACAAATGATAAAGGAATGTTTAGAACGGAAGACAGAATATGAGGCTGATTTAACTCAACTAATACAGTCAAGACTCGAGCAGTTTTCCAAAGATTTGGTCCGTCAATTATCAGCTGGACAACAAGACCCTGAAAAGTTTGCTACACCTTTAAATAATATCACACGATTTATTTCCTGTTCAGTGGAAAACCAGGAAAATTTGTTGAATTTGCTGGACATATCAGATGGAGTTATGGTGGCGCGATATCCCGAAATTCGAACAAACTGCCGAAACTGTCTGAAAAGTCAACTCGAAGCTTCATTTTATGGAACGTTTTTGACCAATTTTTCAGTCAATTTCGAAAATATCGACTTCATTTTAAAAAATGCGATGGCACAAATTTTAGGCCAAATCAAAAAGCCAGAAATCAGAGCGCGAGGGATTGTAAAATGCGAAGAGAAAGAGCTAAGAGTTGCACAGACCAGCTATCAAGGAGTAAGCAACGAGTTCCTTGTAAATTGCGCAGACAACTTGTACAGAATTGAGCATTTAGATCGGGGTGACGTCCAAATTTACCCTTGCCAACACCCTTTTGAAAGTGGAGAATTAGCAAGTTGCCAAGCTGTGAAAGAGTTCCAGATGGACAAAGTTATTACAAAAGTTTGCTCTTTGGGTTCGAATATCATTTTTCTACTCGAAGACCAGTCTTTTCAGACATTTGACATTAAATCGAATTCATTAGACACCCATGATACGTTCGGACCTTCTAAAAACCCAGTAATTCCTTACACAATAAACGAGAAAGTTTGTTGGGCGTTTTATGATGAAGGAAAAGAGGAACGCAATCCTCTGTTGAAAAAGCTGCTTAAGTTTGAATCTGCGCCAAATTTTTCAATACCAGTCAACGAAGTTCCATCTTTAACCGATGTTTACGTAAACAAAGATGATAGTTCAAGCTCTATTTTAGTTTTCGTTGACAACTTGGTTGAAATTTTGATCGTCGACGTGAAATATCAAAAATTTCACAAAATTTTACAAATTGATCACGGTTTGTCAAGAATTGATCACGTGACTCTAATTGACAAGGATTTGTTCATTTGGACGATAGCGCCAAACACAGTAACAATTATGCGTAACGTAGAGAATAACGTTTGGAAAATTGCTGGAACCTACTGCTGGAAGTTAGACAGTAGCATTATCTCCTTGCCTAATACGGATTTCAAGTTTCTGCAGTTTAGTCACGGAAACGAAAATTACAGTCGAGCTGAAAATCTGAGATCACTGCACACGAGTGGCGAAAGACGACCAATTGACCAAATAGTGCCAATCACTGTGAACTCAAAGGACACGTAAATTTGGTCTGAAAACTGTATGTGGAAACTAAATATCATAATTGAGCAAATGGGTCTGTTTCCATCGCCCCACCCCCCAATAAAATCCATACTTTTATAATCACTATTGATCGTGGTTTATAATAATAACGGTGGTTCCTGCGCAATCGCAGCGGAACATCATTAGGCCTACAGTAGCCTGTTCTCAGCTGCCCTTTTTTTGTAGTATTCCCCACATTTCAGATTGATCTTTTTTATAGCATACGGCTATGCATTTTACATTTTTGAGTTACGTCAGAAGTGTAGATATTTAAACTGACACGGCAAGGAAAATGAAAATGAAAAAGTTCTGGGATCAACTAAAATCGAACACGTCTCACTAGAAACCTATCAGAGTGAAAAAACTTTTACTGTTGATAAGATTTGAAGAAAGCTTCGAAGAGGTCAAAAAATTTTCCATTGATTACAACAATATAGACTAATTCCAAAGAAAAGAAATATCGGGGGTTTAAAATATAATTTTACATTGCTAAAAACACATTTGCTTGAGTAGATATATTTGGCTCGTCACTGTTTTACGCATGTGTTTAAAGAACATGTATTAAGCTAAGGAAAGTAAGCAAGCGCGAAAAGGTCCGACAGCCTCTAATTTTTGTGCGTAGGTCGCAGGTTTTCGCATTTTTCAGTGCGCGAATACTAGAGACAAGTGTAATTGATTCTAATCCTTTGTCTCGTCGCCGACTCTAATCTAGTTTTTTTTTAATTTTGGGGGATTAGTCGCCAGTTTTCCCAATTTGCTGATTTAGAGCAAATTTGATAAAATACAAAAAACCGACGAAATGGACAATTGATAGCCCTCGGAACCTGAAAATTTTTACTCCAATTATAAAAAAGAACATTGTTAATTTTCTCTGGTACACATAAGTATAAAAAGCAAATGGTAAAAGATGCAATGTAAAGTTAAGAATATAACATTATGTAAAATTATAAAATCATTAAATTACTTATTTAAAAATTTGACCTTTCATTATTAAAAAATGGCCTGAAATGCGAGCATAAAATGTTCTCACAATTTTATCTGATTGGACTGTCGCAAATTTGTATCTGATTGGACTTGTAAAATTTAACCCTATGGTTTCAAATCAAACTTAACTGTTCGAAGTTAGAGTAAGAAGCGAAACTAACTCTGGTGAGTAAAACGTATATTATTGTGGGAGAAACAACACGGCTCAGAGAAAAGGAAATGGTTTCCATTTCAACTTTAATTTTTTATTCAGTACCATTGTTGAATTATAGTAATAATCAAATGTAGTTCAGCCAACGAATTGTAGATTGTAGAGAACTGTAGTTTAATGTTTCAGTAAACATCTTTTAAATTCTTTTTTCTATTGATTTACCAGCAGCATTATCATTGTTCAGGCATTAATTGCCTCAATAGCTCCTCGATTAGTGGTTTAGTCATCCAATTACGGCCCCTGAAGAACTTAGTGAGACCAAGAAGACGATAATTCATCCAATGATAGAACATATCATTCGAATCCTTTTAATCAAAAACTCTGTCAGTTCGCATGCTATCGCGAGCTCTGGATTATGATTTATGCATGTTTTTTATTGAATCAGTTTTGAATAGTTATATGCAAAATTTAAGTAATTTGTAAAGATTATCTAAAAATTCAGATCTAAAAATTATGGGTGGTAGTTCTACTGTTATTCCTTTCGTTGGGGGATTTTAAGCAAAAACTCGAGTAGGTGGATGGATTTTTTTGTAGCAGTAAGGCAACAATTCTGAACTAAATTGTGGAAGTTAGGCGAACACCAATTAAGACACTTAACAGAAGAACTGTGATATCTGCTTGGTAAAATATTGTAGAAAAAGTGACTAAAACAATTTCCTTCGTACAAAAATAGGTCACATAAACAACAAAGCAATTGACCACAGTTTTCGAATTTGTAGCATTTTCATGATCTGGTTGAACCCCAACTTCTCTAATTTTCGGTGCTATTTTTCAAACGGTAGTTATAAACTGTTTACTTTAAATCTAATGATTGTCAATTTTAAACTTTCACTATTCAGCGCTTAGCTGTTACTTTTTAAAATTTTCATAAAATTTTCCGAGAAATCGAAAACTTAAAAGATCAATTTTCAATGAAAATATATTCAAATTTTCAAATATTTTTTAGTGGGTTGCTTACTGAATTTGGACTCAATAGAGAAAAAACCTGGTTAGCATAAATTTGCTGATCTCCCGCAAATTTTATGTAGATCAAAGAGCTGAAGCTGTAGAACAGGGAAAGAACAAGATGTAATAATCTGAAGCAAGATTTGACACAGAACCTAAAAGTAACCGTGAACATTAATGAAAATCTTAACAAAGAGTTCTGTGTCAAATCTTCGATAAAAAATTACTGAAGTTTCAAGATTGGCTGAGAAGCGAAGTTATCCGCAGTCCAATTATCACCAAAATATAATCCTTAGGATGTCCACCATAGATCTACTTGAGAGAATACTACTTATAGAATGTGCATTTGAAGTGGAATATAAAATCAGTTATCAAAAAAAAGCAGATTTGTCACGGTTCAATTTTGAACAAGACGTTAGGTCAATACATGCGTAAATAACAAAAATGTGCAGACAATTAGAGTTACACCAACACTATAAACAAGAAAGACACAAAATTTTGAGTTTTTATTCGAGATGTGTTATACCTCGTTGACCTCTTGCAACATAAAATTCAAATAAACTACCGTTGCTCAACACAACACTCGTTCAAGTAGTTAGATGAAAAATGTGTCACGAATTACTGCAACAAAGCACTTGATGCCATGTATAAGAATAAAACCCGACGATTGCGTTGTGCGCATCATCAAAATAGTTAGTTTCTAACTACTGACTGGAAATTTTTAAAAATGCTTAAGTTTTACAAGCCTTGCGTAATTAATTTGTTTTACACTATAAATGCTGACTTAGTGCAATAATTCATTGAACTGAAATTTAAAGGAGCAGCGTTTTGAAACTGAATCAAAAATTTGGAAAGCTTTCTGCCTTTTGAATTTTTCCCTGACCTATATTCTGTATTCTACTCAGTACATTATACTATAAACCCACAGAAATGCATTTTTTACATAAGTTAACATAATTTGAGAGGATATATAGATTTTGTATAAAAAGTTGCATTGCTATCAAGCATTTCAAGCCTCGACCTTCAATTTAGAGAACTTAGATGTTCATTGGCGAGGCTGGAAATTTTCATGAAATGTTAGGTTCGCTTTAATTACAAATTTTTGAACTTTTGAGACTAACTATTGCTTGTCCAACAAAATCGGAAATTTCGAATGTTTCAAACAACAATAAACAGATTTCAAAACGAAAAATCAAACTCAAAACAAGATAAGAGGAAGTTGTGATATCTGCATGTTTTAAAATTGAAATTTGACTATCAAAATTTTTGAGTGCATTGCAACTTAAAGGGACTAATCAAATTAAAACAATTAAGCATCATTTCACGTCCGATTTACTATGTTTCGCCTACTAAAGCTTAACTGAATAGAGGAAGCACCAAGTTGGCATAACGTTGCTAATCTCACAAAATTTTGATGTTTTTCATCAAAAAGTTGAAATTGTAGTCAAGGGAGGGATAAGATATAAAATATGTATCAGGATTCGACAAACTAAACTGCTGATAATCAGCGCCTTCAGTTGTTTTCAATAGTTTGTAGGAATGGAAAGCTAAACTTAAGCGTTTTTCGTAAAAGAACCAAATTAATACTGACCTTAAATTATTCCCAACACAAAAACGAATTCTAAATTTGAAACTGTACAAAGAAAATAATGGTGAAGTAATTCAAACTGATGAGAACGGTTGAATAAGTAAATATTGACTCTGAAAAAGATTATATCATAGATTGAACACCAAAATTTTCAACCACGTAATATTGGATTGGAAACCCAAATTAGGGGCCTAGGATATCAAAGTCATGAATGACCTTCTGAAGACTTTTCCCAAAAAGGTATTTTTCAAACAAATGATTAGGAACTTTTGGTAAAAATAGGACTGAACTATCTTAATCAAACATAGATAAGCAGGATATATACGGCTCGATTTTAGCCATTTTTAGGAGAACAAATTGTGCGAATATTTGTTGTGTTGCATGTTGTGTAACAAAACTATTCGGAAAGCAACTATATTGTTGTTAAAGTGAATTTCGTGTAGTAAATTGAATCGACGAGTGAATTAAAACATCTCTGTCGTTGTAATAGAATCGTAGATTTTGATTGAAACTAGTGTACTCTGGTAAATATACTTTTTGTTAAGTTAACTTAGCAAATTTTCAACTACTTTCTCTTTTTCGACTTTTTCTGATAACTTAGTAGAGCTTAAACTGGTATCTAGTAGGTATTTGCTAAACGCTTCTATACTTGGCACTCATAGGCATTTGTAACTCGTTGTTCTGAAGGAACCATAGCCTTGTAATACTAAAGACTGGGTAAAAATTAATCGTTTCTTTCGGTTTTCTGCAATCAACAGCGTAATTGTACAATTTTAGTAACTTCACAGAACATCTCTAAGGCTCTAAAATCATATTCAGTCTAGCTTCAATTTTTTGGATTTAAATTAGTTTGCTGACTAGTAAAGTAGTGATCAACCAATCAATAATTAAGTTAAGTTAGGTTAACGAATTGAAGGGCAGCACCGAGTCCAGGACAACATCAACACGATTGATTTCTGAGAGTATTAATCAGCCAAGCTCATTCCAGTAGACCTCATAGTGAAGCCACTCTGAGGGTAGGCCTGCCTGCTCGTAGATGACTTGGCAAGTTAAGTCAACCCATGTAGTATGGAGTGGTGAACAACGTAGACAATTGAAACGGTGTGCTGTAACCTGAAGTACTTGATGGGCAATGTCTTAACGTTCTATCAAGTTGGTTAATACTCGTCTGGTTGGGTTTTGGAGTGAACACCGACGAGCTTTTCACGTCATCTACTATTTGTTTTAAGTATATTGGTTGATCGATTAATTAGAAAGTGAATTGAGGACCCGGAATAAATCTCAAACTTAGAGTCACCAAATTATTTCATTTGGCAAAACATTTCTTAGAAGCTAAAATGTCATATAACATAGAGAGGCATTGCAAACATCTATAGCGCCTGAAAATTCTTTCTTTAGGGCTTGAACGGAGGGCCTGGTTTAACCCTTTAGTCTAGTTAAGAGTAGTACGTTTTGTCAAGTTGTTATCCAGTCCAGTTGTTTTCTCTAAAGATAGATTCTAGGAAAATTGTGGAAATGTGAATAGGGTAAAACCTCCTCCCTAAATATTCAGATTCTATATGGTTCGTTTTGCAGATCATGAAAATTAATAAGTATCTTGTTACAAAACACCTGTGCTTAATTCCTTAGACTTTTTTAGGTGCAATGCAATGTAACATTGTAAAAATTACAAAAAATCTCGTCTGGTGTTGTAAAATGTTTAGCTCAATCATTAGGTGTTTATTGATAATGTAAATTGAAAAGACTTCTTTCATGCAATTGCGCTTAACTTGCTGTATTACCATTCGTTCTTGGTTAGTTAAATGTTCTCTAAAAACTGCGGTTTCAGCATTAATTAGCCATCGTTAAAACATCGACTAGCTGATTTATTTTGAGTGTGACGTCATCTTTGTCACATAATTGTTACAAATTAAAAATATAAAAAACTGAAACAAAGTAGAACAGTTACTAAGAGACATGAAAACTGAATATTCTATAAAAATCTTTTTGCTGAAATTTGTCTTTTCAATCTACGTCTGAGCGTAGTCTGTGGTCAAGACCATTCAAAACGTGCTTTCATACAACTGGATACTTTTAAAATTGAAAACAGCGTCAAACAATAAGAGAGATTTCATGACTGTTTTTTTATTTTCGATTTGAACTAAAGAACATAGCCTTTGCATCGATCACTGTTATATGCCCGAGTCGGAAACAAAAGTTAATCTTGCAAGAATTAACTTTTTCGGATCTTTTTCGTTTAAGCCCCCCAGCTTAGTGGGCGCATTTTATTTGCTTCCCCCAGACGCACGTGCCATATTTTTACATATTGATTTACTATGTGCACGTGCTATGTAACTGGGGCGCATAACGTACTGGGGGGGGGGGGGGGTGGGGGTTGGGGAGATCCACCGCATAACGGAAAAGATCCACCATTTCTTGCAAGATTCTTGCAAGATTAAGTCCGTCTTGCAAGATCTTGAAAGATTAAGTTTTGGTCTCGTCTAGGGTTATTATACCAAGTTGTTTATGCATCAGGAAGGGCATTTAAATTACTAAAATATACTTATAATATGTTTACATCTATTTATTTACGTGTTATATTTATATTTATTTATATTATATTTATATTATATTTATCTGTTTTACATCTAATATACTTACATCTGTTTAAGTAAAACTGAAGTGATCTTAAATGGAGTCTTGCTCATCATGTGGAGATACAGAAGTCAACCTTTACTATTGCAACACATGTGCTGCATCAGAAAAAGAACTGCTCTGCGATGAATGCGTAAGCCATCACGTGAAGAGAAGGCATGACGTCAAAACAATCCTGGACCACATTCCGGAAATCAGCCAATTACACGCAAAGCTCCACTCAGATTTCTGCAAAACATGCGATGCAACGTTTTGTTCGAAATGTCTGACACATCACACTTCCCATGAAATTGGGGATATAGAATTACGGGCAAAAGAGATGAAAACGGAAATTTTTGAGATTCTGAACGACTTGCAGGTTGCTGAGAAATATTTGCAAACGAGAAAGGAAAAGATGTCGGAAATCAAAAGTGAACATGATAACGAGCAAACGAGCATCAAAGAATTGATAGACGTCAAAATTGAGCAACTGCGAGCAAAATGCAAGCAAAAAATTGATAAAAATTCAGAGAAAATAGGAACTGAACTAAACGAGAGGTCTAACGATGTTGAAACTGTTTTGAAGTTACAAAATGATTCGAGAAGCTTACTCAGCATTCCGAGTTCTTCCTTAATCAAAAGTTTTGATTCCGTCAAGTCTGCCTCATGGGACCAACTGCAAATGGTCGAAAAAGTCAAAAGAGTGAAGGTTGAAGTCAGTTCATGCAAAGTTACCACGTTGGCAGAGAAATTTGAAAATTTTGAAGAGATTATGGAGGAAATGCTAGCAACTAATGTTATAGTTCAGGAATTCGATGTGGGAAATGAAAGTGAAAAAAGGTGCGTGAAAGATGAGACAAAGAAAGAGATCCAGCAGTCTGAAGATACACCGTCGACAGATTCAGAGGCAGAGAGGGAGTCTTTTGATCTTGAAACTCCTGAAAGCTCCGATGAGGACGCAAGAAATGCATATATAGCAAATGTATTTGCTGCCGTTGGAGAATATATGATGAATGATACCCAAGATCGGATGAGCATCGCAGAACGCTACCTAAAGAAGTATCAAGAAGAGTCAGTCAAAAAAGGTTACCCAAACAAATAAATCCTCGAATAATGTATAATTATGTATAGGTAAATGAAGTTACACAAGTAATTGACTCAATATTATAATAATAATAATAAATTGTTCTCAGATACTGTAAATACAATTTTTGTATCTAAATGTATCTGAAAGGACACCAATAAGGCATTAAGCCTGTCAAGTGGTGCCTAAGAGCAAATTGTTTCTTTATGGGTTGTACGATTTTCTTTACCTCCAACACCCATCCCCCGAAATAAATCAAAAGTTAAAAACTGAACTGAAAAAAACACAATTCAACTTAGATTTTCATACAGAAACAAAAAACACCAAAAGAGCAAAGTCTTACCAAAAAGCCTTTATGAGTTCCTCATTGTCACAAATATAATTATCTTTCAGATCATGAATTAAATGCGGCAATTGTTTGGATTTACACTGAACAATTTTTAAGACAATGCTGACATCCCATTTCACTAAAACATTAAACAGTTTGCGTAAGCGCCACTTAAGAATTTTGCTTTCTTGCTTAGTTCCTTTTGACCTATTTTTAATTGTTTTGATTCTTTTTGAATCATTAGTAATAACTTCTATTTCATCTTTGGAAATGACATCATTTAACTCTGTGTTATGTTGTTCATTTCTTATAATTTTACTCAGACACTTCATCAGTTCATAAACATGCAGTTCACGTATTGATAGTAAACGATGCTTTTATCTTATGTTGTTAATTGAGTTAAACTTTTTAACACCAAAGAGTATTCTCCACACCAGTATTTGTATTTTTTCAAGCGCCAAGAGATCTGTTTTATTTGCAGAGCCATAAATCAGAACTCCATATTGGAAAACAGGTTGTATATAGATCATGAATAAATGCAGCATTCGTTTTTGACTTACGAACTGTCTGAAAAATCGTAGCGGTTGAATGTTGCCAAAAAATTTTTTTTGAACGAACTTAACATGTTCGTTAAAAGTTAGGTTCATATCAATATGTAACCCCAAATACTTGACACATTGTGTATAGGCAATAGTCACACCGTTGAAAGAAAAGTTGGCCCTATTAGTTAGCAATGGAGAGCTTGGGGTCAACAAGTACGTTTTTTGTTGATTTAACGTTAGTTTATTTTCACCAAGCCACTTCTCAATTTTGGTTAGATCTTGTTGTACGCAATCAATGTCTTTGTTATCGTAACTACAATGCAAACAGGTGTCATCAGCAAAAAGAGTGACCTTAAGAGTATGGCAGACTTTCGGCATGTCATTTATATACAAAAGGAACAAAATGGGTCCTAAAACTGAGCCTTGTGGAACCCCACAGTTTATTGCTAAAACTCTAGACCTTAGGCTGTTGTGTAGTAAAAGCTGCTTTTGGTCAGTAAGGTAGGAGGTAATTAATTCCAGAACATGGTCTCTAAGACCATAAAGTTCACACTTTTTTAACAACAGGTTGTGATCTACTGTATCAAAGGCCTTTTTTAGATCCAAAAATGCGCAAGAGCTTTTTGTACTAGTGATATTGTCTGACGTTAAGCTATCTATGACAATTGCTATAGCGTCCGCTGTACTTCTTTTATTACGAAAGCCAAACTGTTTATCTGTAAAGACGCTGTTCTTGTCCAGAAAGTCTACTATTCTCGACTTGAGAATTTTTTCAAAAATTTTTCCTACAGTAGGTAATAAGGAAATAGGTCTGTAGTTAGAACAAACGCTCTTGTCTCCGGACTTGTGTATAGGAACAACTTTGGCTGTTTTCAAACAGTTTAGGTAAATGCCATCTGCAATTGATCGGTTAATTAAGTCAGTCAAAAGGGGTGCTATGGTGCTCTTTACTGCTTTAAGGAATTTGTTGCTGATTCCATACTGGTCCTCAGAGATTTTGTTTGATAATTTATCTATATTACACTCTATTTCTTTTTCATTAGTGCCAAGAAGTAACATAGTTGCCGATACTTTGTCAATAAGGGAGAAATTTGGACTAGAGTCAAACTTACTGTTTAAGTCAGATCCTATTGTGCTATAATTTTACCACCCAAGTTGAGGTCCAGGCCCAAATTGAGCTATGATCAGACTTTCCAGACCAAAAAAACCTCAGATCAGAATTTCCAGACTGATTGCGTCTCTGATCAGACTTTCCAAACCGAAGGAGTTCTGATCAGACCATCTCCAGAACATGGTCCAAAATCAAACTCAGACCATTGCCCAGACCTTAATCAGACTATGATCAGACCCAATTTCAGACCCAAGAAGCCTCTGATCGGATTCAATCGAGACCATCTCCCCAGTAGACCACTGATCAAAAACAGTCGAAATCGCCATCATCAGCCCTCCATCAGCCATCCCCTCCATTACCCCCCATCACTCCCATTCTTCAGACCATGGTCCACACTTTTAATATCGAAATGACCTCTGATCAGACCATCGTCCAGACTGTAGTTCGCTCGAACTTCCGTTCAGACCCTGTAATTTCGGTTTGGGAACAGACGGGTGTGCGATTGACAGGGTCTGATCATAAATCAATTTGACCTCAACATGGGCAGCACAGACCTCTTCTTACAGTGAGAGGAACATTGTCATTATAAAGTATTCAGAAACATTGCTTTACATAGTTTTGTTTCATTCGACTTATGAACAAACGCATCAAAAACAAAGAACTGATTTTAAAAAAACTTTCGTTTATTTTCACCAAGCCACTTCTCAATTTTGGTTAGATCTTGTTGTACGCAATCAATGTCTTTGTTATCGTAACTACAATGCAAACAGGTGTCATCAGCAAAAAGAGTGACCTTAAGAGTATGGCAGACTTTCGGCATGTCATTTATATACAAAAGGAACAAAATGGGTCCTAAAACTGAGCCTTGTGGAACCCCACAGTTTATTGCTAAAACTCTAGACCTTAGGCTGTTGTGTAGTAAAAGCTGCCTTTGGTCAGTAAGGTAGGAAGTAATTAATTCCAGAACATGGCCTCTAAGACCATAAAGCTCACACTTTTTTAACAACAGGTTGTGATCTACTGTATCAAAGGCCTTTTTTAGATCCAAAAATGCGCAAGAGCTTTTTGCACTAGTGATATTGTCTGACGTTAAGCTATCTATGACAATTGCTATAGCGTCCGCTGTACTTCTTTTATTACGAAAGCCAAACTGTTTATCTGTAAAGACGCTGTTCTTGTCCAGAAAGTCTACTATTCTCGACTTGAGAATTTTTTCAAAAATTTTTACTACAGTAGGTAATAAGGAAATAGGTCTGTAGTTAGAACAAACGCTCTTGTCTCCGGACTTGTGTATAGGAACAACTTTGGCTGTTTTCAAGCAGTTTAGGTAAATGCCGTCTGCAATTGATCGGTTAATTAAGTCAGTCAAAAGGGGTGCTATGGTGCTCTTTACTGCTTTAAGGAATTTGTTGCTGATTCCATACTGGTCCTCAGAGATTTTGTTTGATAATTTATCTATATTACACTCTATTTCTTTTTCATTAGTGCCAAGAAGTAACATAGTTGCCGATACTTTGTCAATAAGGGAGAAATTTGGACTAGAGTCAAACTTACTGTTTAAGTCAGATCCTATTGTGCTATAATATTACCACCCAAGTTGAGGTCCAGGCCCAAATTGAGCTATGATCAGACTTTCCAGACCAAAAAAACCTCAGATCAGAATTTCCAGACTGACTGCGTCTCTGATCAGACTTTCCAAACCGAAGGAGTTCTGATCAGACCATCTCCAGAACATGGTCCAAAATCAAACTCAGACCATTGCCCAGACCTTAATCAGACTATGATCAGACCCAATTTCAGACCCAAGAAGCCTCTGATCGGATTCAATCGAGACCATCTCCCCAGTAGACCACTGATCAAAAACAGTCGAAATCGCCATCATCAGCCCTCCATCAGCCATCCCCTCCATTACCCCCCATCACTCCCATTCTTCAGACCATGGTCCACACTTTTAATATCGAAATGACCTCTGATCAGACCATCGTCCAGACTGTAGTTCGCTCGAACTTCCGTTCAGACCCTGTAATTTCGGTTTGGGAACAGACGGGTGTGCGATTGACAGGGTCTGATCATAAATCAATTTGACCTCAACATGGGCAGCACAGACCTCTTCTTACAGTGAGAGGAACATTGTCATTATAAAGTATTCAGAAACATTGCTTTACATAGTTTTGTTTCATTCGACTTATGAACAAACGCATCAAAAACAAAGAACTGATTTTAAAAAAACTTTCGTCTTTTATTCAAACGAAGTTAATTGATAAGAGAAAAACTGGAAGTATTTTTTTCCTTTTACGAAGTTTGCTTCGAATTTACCCGCTCAGCTGACAAAAGAAGCATGCAAATTCCACTCTATAGTCTAAAAATCTGATTAAACCGAGCTGCTTTCAATCTTGTACATTGCTGGTAATAAACAACTCAAAATCCAAAAATTGCTCACAACCTCTTCGGTTGCAAAATGTTCTGGTCAATGGGTTCGCAAGGTTCTGACCACTTGGCAGGTTCTGGAATATGATGTAATCTATCGCAAAGTCCCGAACATTCTTTCTGAGATGTTAAGTTAGTTGTCAACATTTGACCGATGGTCCCTCCCATCATAAGTGGCAAGAAAGTCTGATCAGAGACCAAAGCCAGGACAAAAATTTGATTAGATGTTGCACAGCAGTAGTTATACACAATTCACTCAGTCATCATTTTCAGCTGAAACATTGCAAATATTCTGTAGCCAGCAAATTTAGAACGCTTATTTGGTATATCTTGCCATGTCATGGTTAATCTCTCTTGGAAATGTTGCCAAGATCTTGTTTCTTGATAGCCATGCAAAGATCATACAACTTCGGAAATATATCTTGATGTCTTCCTGCCATGCAACATGGGAAGATCTTGGCAAGATTTGCCATGTTTCATCATGTTTCTTAATCATGGCTATCAAATTTCACTGGGAACCTTGAATCCACAAGTTTTTTTGTCAAACGTGGGCATCAGTTTCTCCCAGCTTAAAAAACGAAGAAGAAAATAAGTGTATGAAGAGTGTATGTAAGAGAAGCGAATGTGAGAATAAGCATTCTGTTATTTTGTCTTGGTATATCTAAGATTAAGCACAATATAGTTCAGAGATATGTCAAAACTAAAAAAAATAAGTAGCATCAACAAAAACTTTAAAAAAAGATTTGATCGTTATAGCACTTCGTAAATTTTCGATACAGATATTTAAAAGAAGATTGGCTTTATGTATCCTGGAGTTTATAAATCGCTCCTAGAGTTTTTTAGAAGCTTTCGGAGCATAGAGCATTGTTTAGGTAGGGAAAAAGCGGTGTAACTCTTGATTGATATATCCTCTTCAATTTTGAAAGTACAACGGGCACAAACAAAATTGTAAAGGTACAAATTACAAAGTTAAAGAGATGCTAGGGTAAGTTGTCAGAGGCCGACATGTATTGGTCTTTCCTGAAAGATTTCCTTTGCAGCTAATCTAGTCTTGTAGATCTTATTTCCATTTCAAAGTTACAACTCGAACTCCACCAGAAAATTTTTTTGTTAAAAACGCTAAATGTTTTGACTGCTTTTTATCAAACTATATTTACACAGTATTAATCTTTGATCCTTTTTCGGTATAAAAAAGTAAATAGAATGGCTCGAACACACCCAACTGGAAAACATCGAATGTGAAAACACTGGTTCAGAGCCCGAATTTGATTACCCGAATTTTCAAAGCACAAAGACAGCCCAAACCCGTTTTTAATCATATATATGTACTCACTATCTCAAAACATCTGATATCATATTTATTGTCACAAGTTATGCTTTTGGCTGCTTAAATGAAAATGATATCCGGACCTAATGACAAAGAATTTTCAGTACTGGGAAAGTCTTATTACCCATCCAATTTCATACTGATTGAGAGCTATCTAACGAATAAGTAGCATCAACAAAAAATAAAAAGAAACAGGTTACTTGATCTTTTTAGCACTTCGTGAACTTTTGATACAGATATTCAAAAAGAAGACTCGCTTTATGTATCCTAGAGTTTATATATCGCTCCTAGAGTTTTTTAGAAGCTTTTGGAGCATAGAGCATTGTTTAGGTAGGGAAAAAGCGGCGTTACTCTTGGTTGTTATATCCTCTTCAATTTTGAAAGTACAACGGGCACAAACAAAATTGTAATGGTACAAATTACAAAGTTAAAGAGATGCTAGGGTAAGTTGTCAGAGGCCGACATGTATTGGTCTTTCCTGAAAGATTTTCTTTGCAGCTAATCTAGTCTTGTAGATCTTATTTTCATTTCAAAGTTACAACTCGAACTCCACCAGAAATTTTTTTTTAAAATGCTAAATGCTTTGACTGGTTTTTATCAAACTATATTTACACAGTATTAATCTTTGATCCTTTTTCGGTATAAAAATGTATATAGATTGGCTCGAACACACCCAACCGGAAAACATCGAATGTGAAAACACTGGTTTAAAGCCCGAATTTGATTACCCAAATTTTTAAAGCACAAAGACAGCCCAAACCCTTTTATAATCATATATCTGTACTCACTATCTCAAAAGCATCTGATATCATATTTATAGTCACAAGTTATGCTTTTGGCTGCTTAAATGAAAATGATATCCGGACCTAATGACAAAGAATTTTCAGTTCTGGGAAAGTCTTATTACCAATCCAGTTTCATACTGATTGAGAGCTATGACAACGTCATTTCGTACACTTAGAAGTCTGAATCCAAGTCTGATTAGTATCAAAAAATGTTCAAAAAGGTCTGGAAAACACGAAAAATAGCCCACAAATTGTCCAAAACTGCAAAAACGCAAAAAAATTGCATACAACTTGTCCAAAATCGGATCAAAGGACGCAAAAAGTAGCCCGAATTTTTCCATCATAGTTCCGGAAAACGCAAAAAAAAGCAACCAAATTGTCCAAAATTAGACAAGAAGAAGCGAAAAAATTAGCCAAAAAGTGGTCATCAACAGGTCCGAAAGACGCAAAAATTAGCCGACAAATCGTCCGCAATAGACCCAGAAAACGAAAAAAATAGCCAACCAATTTTGCAAAATAGGTCCTGAAAACGTGAACGGTAGTCACCAAATCGTCCAAATCAGACCCTGAAAACGCAAAAAAAAACAGCCGACGAATTGTCCAAATTACGTCCGGAAAACGCAGAAATTAGCCGACAAATAAACCAAAATAGATCCAAAAAACGCGATAAAAGCCCAAACTGGTCAAAACAGGTCCAGAAAACGCTAAAAGTAGCCGACAAATTGTCCAAAATATATCCGGCCAGTACGAAAAACAGCCGATATTTTGTCCAAAATAGGTCCGAAAAACGCGAAAATTAGCCAACAGATTTTTCAGGAAAAAGCGACAAATAGCAAACATATCGTCCAAAATATGTCCGGAAACGCGAAAAATAGCCGACAAATCGTCCAAAATATATCCGGCTAACATAAAAGATAGCCAACAACTTCTCCAATATAGGTCCGAAAAACGCGGAAGAAGCCAAAAAATTGTCAAAAAAATTTCTGGAAAGCACAAAAAATAGCCAAAAAATTGTCCAAAAAATATCAGAATACGAAAAAAGAAATAGCCGACAGATTTTGTGCAAACTATAGGAAAAAAACAAATAGAAACCAACAAACTGTCCAAAATCTGTCATTGAAACGCGAAAAAATTTCACATATAGTCAACTGTAGGTTCGGAAACCCAAAAATAGCCATTAGATCGTCCCAAATAGGTACGAAAAACCCAAAAATAACCGGAAATTCCTCCTCAGTACTTCCCGAAAACGCAAAAAATAGCCGACAAATCATCCAAAATGGGTCAAGAAAACGCAAATAATAGCCTACCAATGGTCCAATTTTGGTCATATCCTTAAAAATAGGTCCGGAAAACATTTAAAAAAGCCAAAAAAATTGTCCAAAAAAGCCATCAGGTACTTAAAAGTTGCTCCAATTGAAATTTGCAATTCTGAAAGCAATAAAAAATAACATTTCAAAACGGCGTTGAGCCATAAAACTACAAAACAAATACATATATACTGAAGTTTGCCTTTCGTCTTATATATATATATATATATATATATATATATATATATATATATATATATTAGACAAAAGGCAAACTTCAGCTGAAGACGATGATCTAAACCCCCAGTGATGGTTGCACTTGATCGAGTTAAGATACTTGGGGTGACTTTGGCAATCGCAATTCAACAAATTATAGAATAACCCTTTTATACTCAGTACTGATTTATTTAGATAGAATCCGAATTTTATGATGTCTGCTATGTGCATGATTGGAGAAAAGTTGACCTGTCATTTCGGATTGTTAGTAGCAAGGTAGGAGTAATTTAGGTTTTGTTATATTATAAGCAGCTGTTTAAACTATTTGAATTTCTGACTGAATTGGAATTTGATGTGGTAGCTTCGGATGTGTATTTTGAGCCTTGGGTAAATATCAGAGCAGCACAGCTAGTTGACTCAGTATTTCCTGAATATAGCTAATAGTTTCACCATTTCAGTGCTTTTATTCAATGTCACAAATTATTGACTGTAATGCAACTTTATATTCTTGCCTAGACAACTTATCTTTGTAATGTTTCAAGCATTCCATAGTTCACCCATTTATTCCAAAATAAACCGTTCAACTTCAAGCTGCTTTAAAGTGATTCAACAGCAAGTCAAAGAATAGTCAGTTTCTTGTTTTCGGGATATTTTTTCGGGCAATGATTTATCTCTTTTACATTTTTTTTAAGTTTACCATTTCTAGCCCGATAACAATTAATGCACTGACAACATAGAGAAACAAGGAGGCTCAGTAATGTGCGTTCGCACATAGTATTCCGACTCGCTCAACAAAGTTTTTGACCTAATTGTCCACCAAATGAAGAAGTGATAGAAAATTTTTATAGAATCATTTCGTGTTCGAAAATAATTGCTCTCTTTTTAAAAAATCGCTTTAGCGAAAACCACTGTACAAATGAAACAATAATCATTAGATGGCCAATGATAACTGCCGTCAAGGAGCATAGGAGACAAGACAAACAACAAATTCAAATAAAACAACAAGCATTACTTACGACCAAAATTCAATGTCAATCCATTTTTTTTTTTGAAAAATATATTGAAAAAGTAAAAATAGCATCAGAAAAAACGTGAACTAAACCCAATGACTCGCATTTTATCAGAAAAACTAGGGAACCTGTCTTTATTGAGAATAACTAACAAGTAGACAGAAACCAAACTGGGCAAAGTTAAAGAATACGTTTAAACTTTCTTTTATAAAATTAGAGTTCAGTCAAGAAAACAACAAGCTATCATCTGAACCCATTAAATGACTTCAATTGTACCTTCAACCAAAACCATTGAGACCTGTCGTTATCCAGATTCTCATAGGACTACAAAAAGAACGGCTACAGACAAAAATCATTAAATTCTGTCAATATTGCAAGGCAACAGTGTCAAAGCTTGTATGATCAAAACATATTCAGTAAAAACATTGAAAATAAACTGCACCTAAATTTTTCACGTCATTAATTTGTTGTGCGACTGTTCATTAGCGTGCCATTTATCTGATGATCGGACAGGACAGCAAAAAAAAACTCAAAAATATGATTATCAAAAATTCATGAAAAACCGTAGTATCAACGCCTAAACGCCATTATTTAATTAATAGAACAGCCATCAAAACTACATCAGTTGCTAAAGAGTGCCTTCTCTGAAAATAGATTGAAAGTGGCAAATCTCAACAAACTATTATTTGTTTGAAAAAAATTTGGAGGGTTGAATTTGTAATTGCTTTTAAAAACAATTGACATGTCACTAGTGAAACTAAGTAACAAAACTACAAATTAACACAAAATAGAAATTTTCAAAAACAATTTAATGCAAATGGTGTTGAAGCCAAAATAATTTCTTTTCTTTTCAAATTTTACTTATTTTCATTGGCCGCCCTTTGAACGTTTACTTGACTTGTCAATAATTGAGGTCTGATTTGATATCATTCTCTTCTGTAATTAACAAAAAAAAACAAAAATGCAAAAGTAGTTCAATAAAATAAGAACAACTTTTGAATCTTGAAGCTCCACAACTAAACCAAAACTGGTTTTTTCACTTGCTGCTTCTCCTTTAAAATCCAAAATTTACCAAATGTTACCGAAATAGTTACATTCACCGAAAAAAATTTTTGTGCCAAAGGAAATGATGATTTTTGGATACTTATCGAGAAGAGTTTCCCAAAAAGCATTGTGTCAACTAAAATCAATAGATAGTTTCTTTAATAGCTCCCTGGAAATTGAAATGGACATTTGAATGAGCAGACTCAGTCACAAAACTACAAAAATAAAATCGAATTTTAGTAAATCTAAAGAATTCTTAAAAATCTCTGCAAGAACAACTGGACGTTTCAGTGGACGTTAAGGGAGCATAAAAGGAACCGAATCTTTTTCCTTTTCAAAATTCAACGGTGAGACCCAAACTGTAATTGCTTTCGCTGCGCGGTTGTCAAAAGCGCAGTTGATTTAAAATATTGAGTAATACGATTTTTGGCAAACGAAAATTCTAATATATGAAAGAAACTATGCGTTTTTATCGCTTTATGTTAGCAAAAGACCACGTTTTTTTCCAGAAAACTTCCTGAGGAACCGGAGGTACTACTAAACAAAATCTGTGTAAATGAACATTAAATCAGCAGTTTTGATATCTGCACCACCGGTCAAACTGGACTAAGTGGGCCACATAGGTATATTTTAAGCTATTTTGTGTTAAAGAAACAGAAAAAACGCTGACTTTTTGAAAAGTTAGCAGATACTTTTGCAAAAAGAGTTCGTTCAAACAATTCGTCAACTCCCTCTATTATGTTTAAATGTAAAACTATTTAGACCATTATTAACTTTTTTATTATTAACTTCTTCTGTTTCTACCAAGCTGTCTAATGATCTCACTCACAATCCTGTTTGCCGAATATATTGATCGGCAAAAACTGATTGAACAAAAAAAACTCAGTCGACTTTATAGTTCCTCCCCCCCCCCCCCCCCCCCTTAAAGTGGGTCGGAACAATAATCATTATAATTCAAAACTATTTCACAAATTGCTCGCTTTTATTTTTAGTTACGTTTTTTTAGTTACAATTGGAAAAATACTGGAAAAGGGAGCTTACTCTTCAGATCTGAAATAATATTCCTTTTAGATTGAGCCATCATCTCTCGCCATTAAACGGTTCTCTTGTTTCGTTTGCTGATTTTTGGTCAAAAACTATCAGATTTTTGAGTTCAGTAAATTTTCAGAATAGGAATATTGCTTATGATTCAATGTAAAGCTTTGAAGTGAGCAAAAAATTTTACAGTAGTTAGTTTCTTGGACTTTTGACCGTTGAAACATTTATCATTTATACTTTCGGGATAGTTTTAGTTGCAAAGAAAAAGAACTTTAACAATTCACTCACGTGCACATTTTGGGTCTTTCCCATTATAGCCCCCCCCATGAAATTATAGCCCCCCCCATTATGGTATAATTAACATGATTGGGGGGGCTATAGGTTATCTGACCACTAAGCTGGGGGGGGGGGCAATAATGGGAAAGACCCCACATTTTATAAAGCTGGATGTCGCCAGTCATTACAAACGTCTACCGGTGCCGAAAACCAAATATTTACAAAGAATGTGGCTGACATTTCCTCCCGTCTTTTGACGCTAAATTTGGAGAATTTCTACTAAACTTTGTGTAATTAGTTTCCGCACGGTAATTGATTAACCTAAAATCAAAAGTATTTCAAAATATCTCATTAGTAATAATGTTCGGCTGTCAGGGCATTTCACAAAATTTTAATACTTTTTGAAGTGAAGCGAAGTGAAGTGCACGGCAGATAAAACCAAGACACGTATATCAACACTGAATACTAAAATGGGATTAAACTGTATTTAAATGGAATCCAATTACGCAGTTTTATTTTGCTAAATTTATTTTGCGGCGAAAATTAAATTCCACATTTCAACTGACGGTGACTGAAATTTCCCTTTAGGGCACCGCCTTTTCATCTACAAAACTTGCAAGTACGTTTCGCACATACAAATATATTAGGATAGGAGATTTAAAGCTGGTTACATATGCAAAATAAACGCACTAAAACAATTTGTTCCAGTAGACGCTCGAAAGGGTGCCAGAAATCAAAATGCCAGAAGTTCATTTATACACAAAAGGAAGCTGAACTCCAATTTTCAAATTTTCAGAAGGTGAAATTGGCGTGACTTAGGCGAGATTACGTGAGGCAAGCAGAGTCATGTAACCTACACTTAATAACTAGGCAGAACTCAACATATGGACAGGTGAATAAAGTCAATACGTGTGACCAAGTTAGAAATCATTACATTGCTTGCCCTAGTCTAGAACTGGAATTCTTAAAGGGTTGTCCTCGACCGATTTAACGCATAAAAAGACTTTCCTTGACAGATTTTAAGTTTCAAGTTGCCTGAACTTTTTGTGATGTCCTCGATTTAGGCTGCAAATGAAACAACCGTCCTCGATTTAAAACATCCGTGGCTGGACACTAAAATGTCCTGGCATTGGAACAAAACAGGTCTTTTTCTTAACCACGATTGCTTACCGCTTTATATATTTTCTCTTAAGAATAATCGCACATATCAAACTGCATTTGAAAACAGTATTTGAATTATATTAAAATAAATTAAATGCTTTCTGGAGGGCTTTCAAAATCAAGATTTTTGGGTACATGAGGATGGGTATTAACGAAACTATATAATTATTCAACAATGGAACATAGGACAATCCGATTCAGAGGAAATTTGTGAAATCTTAGCGGAAAAAAAAACAAAAAAGTGATCAATAGCATTTAAAAAAAAACGAAAAAAGGAGCTACATAAAGTTAGAACTAGATACCCGCTAAAATTCAATGAAATATGTTTTTGAAATTGAAATTATCAGACATGCTTGTTAAATCTGCTGAATAATCAACATCCAATTATCGAAAAGGTAGGTTTAGAAGCAAGTCAAATTCTTATTCTAGCAGCAATTTGAGATCCTATTTTGAACTTTAAAAATCTATATTTTTGTTGTGATCTAGTACCATTATTGTGAAAGTATTGTACGCAAAAAACTGGAGAAAGTCGCTAACTGATATCGAATTTATCCTTAATATTGAAATCAGCTAAAATATTTTGTTCTCTAAGTTCAAGAAATTTGTGCGTCATCTGAAACAGACAAAAAATGTGTTGTACAGCTTTGCTGTTGATCCATGAGCTGTCTAAATGAATAATTATTGTATCTAGTAGTATTTATTATTATTCAAGTATGCTGTAGTGTTCCAAATTTATAAAACTTGACCTGAGAAAACGACCGGCGAGCGGTTGACTTCGTCAGTAGCTACGCACGGTTTGGTGGGGCTAGCTGGCTAGCTTTAGTTTAATTGAAGCGGCGCAAGTGAGCGCAGCGGGTGGTGCACCGGGGGCTGATGGGGTGGCAACAGAGGGGAGGGGGGCAACAGTGGGGGGGAGTCAATCACTATGAACCACCCTTAGCACCATAAGTATAAGTTTCCAAAACAGATTCTGTGAATCGCATACTTGAAGACTAGTGAGTTGCAAGGCTCTATGAGCACTTAATGCCCGTTAGCGAAGAGTCAAATGCGTTAGACGAAAATTGGCCAAGCAAAAAATCGCATAAAAAAGACTGACAGAACTAATATAATTGCTACAAACTTCGCTTTAGAGCAATTAATTAAATTTTCACTTATTTGTGACATTCATTGAAAAGTTCTTGAAAAGTTTTATTTTTCACGTAATGTTTTTAAAAACTGAAACTTGCTTGTCTCGGCTGTCCATCGCCACGATAAAAAATTTTTAATTTTGCACACAGGGGAAAAAATGTCAGCATCAATTTTTTTTTACAAAATTAACCAAGTTATTTCTTTTTTCTGATAGTATCGCTCGTTTTGATCTAAATATGAATTTTAAATTTACAGCAAACAAAGCGATCGATGAACAGTCCTATCTAGACTCAATTCTATCTTGCATTTGTTAAAAACAAAAGAGAATATAAATGGAAGCTTGCTCATCTTGTGGAGACAATGAAGCTAACCTTTATTATTGCAACAGCTGCCTGGGAGTAAACGAAACTTCAAATGCCTACAAAAAAGAGATTTTATGCGATGAATGCGTGACTCCACATGTGAAGAAAAAACATGACGTCAGAACCATCACAGACAAGTTACCCGAAATCTGTGCAAATCATAATAAATTGCACTCGGAATATTGTAAAACGTGTAATGTTACATTCTGCAGTAAATGTCTGAAAAATCATGATAATCATACACTTGGAGATATCGCGGAACGCGCGAAAGAGATCAAAACTGAAGTTTTTGAAATTTTAAACAATTTAGAGCTTGCAGAAAAACCAGTGCGAGCTAGAAAAGAGAAAGATTTGGCGGTCAAAATTCAGCACGATGAAGAGCAAAAGCTCTTTAGGGAAATAGTGAGCAGAGAACTTGAAAATTTGCAAAAAAATCTTATCCAGAGAATTGAGCAAAACATTGATAAAATGACAGAGGAAGTAAATATCAGTACCGATGCTGTTGAAAAGGTCGAAAAACTCCAGGTAGATTTTCGGAACTTGCTGAGTGCTCCAAACTGCACTTTAATCAAGCTTTTTGAATCTATGAAATCTACTGCCGCAAAAGAAGTCAAACAGTTAGAAAAAAACTCGGGTGCAGTAATGACAACCAAATCGTGCACAACGACAGAGCTGACTAAGGAATTTGCAAAGGCTGAAGCTAGTATTGAAAAATTGCTAGAGACAAAGTTCACCCTTCTAGCTTGCGGAACAACCCTCTGAAGGGAAAAGCAGACCAGCCCCCGGAGGTTGTCCCCTGATACAAAACTTAGATTCTGTGTCAAAATTAGTAGCGCTTGAATCATCAAAGTTGAGCAAGGACTCTGCTAAAAGAGCAGAAAAACACGAAACCAATTCAACCACATCAAACGGTAGAGGGACTAATATGGAAGACAACTTTAGTGATACTGAAAAACAATTTGATACGGACCCTTTCAATTATTCAGTTGATTTTACCGGTTCGCCAATTGACAATTATGTTTCCCCGAATAGAGGGCTGTTAGAGCAGCCGGACGCAACTACCCGAGCTGTATTACCCGGTCAGAAAGCTAAAATGAGCACTTCGGATGCGGGGATATCGAGTTTCAGTCGTAATCACGATACCTTAATGCCTACTGTCAGGCAGCTGTCACCAGTTTTCATCCCGGATAGGAAACCACAGAAAAAAAAGAAACAACACGTGAAGTGAAGCCTGCTGAAGATATATTTAATACTAAAAATGTTCTCTCTAACTTCATTCTGATTGGTTTGAAAG
>NC_134476.1:46362102-46594602 GCF_964194025.1 Convolutriloba macropyga
AATAAATGTTCATGTAGAAGACGATGCTAAATCAAGGTCGAGGTTTTGACGATATGCACTACTTGGTCAGAAATGCAGTTTTTTTCTAATATATTGACAAATATTCACTCCAAAAATGATAAGAATTTAGTGGTGAATTAAAGTTTTGAGAGAATTTACTCTGACAAATAAACCGCAAAAAATCATATGAAGTGATGAGGGGACGTACTAAAAAGTTAACCTGAAAAACCTCACCAAAATAATTTTGTATTAAGATGTAATTTGAATGCTATTACGCGAAAGTTACAATTAATAAGGACAATGACGTGATTTCTAGGAACGTGGCCAGGAAAAAATATAACAGAATGGTAGGTTGTAGTTGAGATTGTGTAGATTCTTTGTATGATATCTTGCATGATATACTCCATCAAATGTATACATTCAAATGTATACTCCATAAAATAATAAGATTAGAGAATGTGATAACAAATTTAGTCAGGGAACTCTCTGAAAATTATAACGGACGACTCTTCTGAGACAAATGCGTAGCACAAAATGATCCGACATATGTCTCAAGTTTGTGAAATTTTTTTTATTTCTAAACATCTTTGTAAAACTCAAACTGAAACAATTTTTTGAAGCAACGATGATTGCAACATTCTTTAATATGAATTTCATGAAAAATCACAACCCTCAATCCTATATGATTTTAACAGATATTAAATCACATAAATTTTCATTTGTTGAGAAACATAAAGCAGTCTTCAGAAAAATCAAGTTTAACAGGCGCAATCAGTAGCAAAGAATTTATCTCAAACAAACACAGACAGTTGTTTGCAAAATCAGAAAAGCGAACAGTTTGCACGCCAGAAGTTGTAAACAAATATTTTTTTTATCTTACCTAAATTATATCTCATTGAAAAAACGCCCCCTTGATGGAATATCTACCAAACAGGTAGACTGGAGATCCCGATGTAATTGTTTCTCAAAAACTATCAACGAACATCAAGCACTCAAAAATTAATGGTTGATAGTGTCAAGTTTTCTCTTTAAGGTAAGAACGCTTTTTGAAGTTATTTTCATTTGATTTGTCCTATTTTTAGGCAATTTAGAAATATAAAAATTTTAAATCAAACATAACAGACGTTTTTTCTCTTCAATATTTACGTAGGTAATAAAAAAATAGTAAGAATTTACAGTTTTTTGCAACTTTCCTGAAAAAAATGATGAAGTATTTTTGCCTTTTGACACTAGGTTGATTATTTATTTTGTTTATCCAATAGAAATCAAGTTATTTGGACAATTTACGTCCTAACTTGAACAAACGTGAGTTGAAAAAATGGTTGCAAAGCTGGAAAAGATAATGTTTTTCATTTTTTTTTTCACAAAGTAAATCACTTTTTACTTTTACAAATTCCCCATAAATGAACAGTTGGTCTGCTCATAGTTTTACAGAACTGTTGGAGTTTTACAGAGCTGGTTGATTTACTTTTGACAAGCATGTTGCATCAATAAAGAAAACAATGACCAATTTCCACCTAAAAACATTGCCTATTTTTAATATTTGAAGTGAAAACATAAAAAGGCCTCCTGTAAAAATATAAAGGCATCCTGTTGAGTGTTCTGTTCGCATGATTTTGAAGGTTCCTTATAGAAACAATTCTTTTAATTTTCTGTCGTAATGATGTTTAAATTAAAAGATTCTCAGAATGTGGAAAAATTACCGTGCACATAACCAATTTACGCAAAACTTTGCTAAAAACGATTCCCTTGTTTTCAAAAGTTTTTGATCTGAGATTCTTATTTTCTTTGATAGCGAAATAGAAAGTGTCAATTTCTTTACGTCTTTTTTCATTTGCATTTTTTTGTTTGAAAAATTGATCAACTGGGCGTCAAGGGAAACTAAAATTCTATAGTCACTTGAAGCATAAGGAGCAAACAACAGAGTATAGAAAAAGAAACGGAAAACAAAATTCCATTTCTTACAAAATGGTATTTTTTGTTCTAGTATCAACTATTGCATTTTGGGTCAATTCTTTAATACTTCGATCATGTCATCTGTCAAATAAAAACTGAGAGGTGGCATTGAGGTTTAGTGTAGAATATAAATATATAAACTAATTTCTGTAAAAACGAAATTCAAAAAATTTCACTTTCTTATCTGAAAAAAGTTGAAACTATGTTTCCATTCGTTTGCAAATGATTAAAACGGGCTCTGATATAGAAGTTCTAATTTTTCTGCGAAATACTTTGTTCAGGAGACCAAATAAACTACCAAAGGGGTGCAATAAAATCTTCAACATTTTGGTTTCTCTTCCTTTTTCTCTCGAAAATTTGATTTCTTTAGTTTTTCTGTACATATGGAGTATCGCGTTGGCTCCTTTGGGTAGAATTGAGTCGGCAAATCAAATAAGATAAACTAATTGGAAGCCGATAAATTTTGAAAAATTCGTTCACATTTTCAAAGGAAAAAGGAAATCTAAAAATTTTTCTCTTGAAAGTTGCATTCTGAGTGGTTTTTTTGATTGCTTTATTTATTTTATTAGAAAGTAATCTATGATTTTTGTTTAAAAGATTTTGTGCTAGGCTAAATGTTAGGAGGTGTTCTATGATACTCCTAAGATTCAGTAATGAACTGAGTGAAAAATATCGTTGTCGAAAAAAAACAAGAGATCTCTGTAGCTGGAATAGTGCGATCTGACATAAGAAAAATAATTTAAAAATTAAACGGACAATTTTTCTTTGGTCAAAAAATTAAATTTCTGTTTTCAGTTAGGCAGTTTAAGCTTTGAATAAATTAAAAAAGGAGTCGACTGCTTGAAAAAGAACTGAAAGTCATTCCTTGTTGCAAAACCGGCCACAATTTTTGTAGCACACAATTCTGCAACTCGTTGATTATTTGACCAGTCCCTTACATGAAAAATCGATTATATCATAAAGTCAGCATGCTCTATTGTCGTTGGATCAAACAGCGAAAAAATATCTTTAAACGTTTGACAGAATGATGCGATGAAAACAATGAAGGCCTGAAATGCTCTGGAAAGTACGTCTTGCTTGTTGCTTTTGTTCACACTGCTATTGTACTTTTGTCAACTATATACAGAAATGATCAGTAAAAGAATCCCCTCAAAAACCAACAAAAGGAGTACCAAAGACGATTACGCACTAAAAATTAATCAAAATGAGCCTAAAAGCAAATTAGGCGAAAACAAATTAAAAATCACTGCCGGAGAACTTAATGCTTAATTTTCCTGTTATACTCACCGCAGTCACCTGCAGAAACTGTTACGGTGCTGATGTTAAAAAAAAATTTTCTAACAAATTGCTCTCTATTAATTACCTGCTTATCGCTCCAAAAATTTCGAAGAAAATGTAGGGAATATTACTGCTGGCCGAATATTTTTTCTTCAGACAAAATCGGGAACTTTTCTGCAAATTCTAGAAAGACAAAAGTGGTACCACTATAAAACTTATTAACTGTAGAATGGTGAATTTGAATACAAAAGTAATAATAGAAAAAATAAAAAAAATAACTCTCTCTCTCTCTCTCTTTCTTTCTTTCTTTCTTTCTCTTCGCATGCACACACCACCACAAAAATGAGAACAGTTCCCTCAATTTCTTTTTAAAACAGAAAGCGTTTTTTAAGGCTTGTCTCTGTTCCTGTGTATTTTGTTGGTTTGTAGATGTGTTGAGGTACAGTCTTTGCGAGTTATTGGTGATTGATAACCTGAACTGGATAATTGAGAAATTGGATTAAGTTTCTCCAAAATTTTGGCACTGATTCTGCTTCTGAAATAATAGGCCAACTTAACGTTATTGAATCATAGAGGTGAGCAATCTAGAAAAAAATATATAAAAACCCCAACGCATCATAAAACCTCACATGAACCAACATACTAAATCTAACAAAATTAAAGTACAATGCAATTGAGAAATCGGATTTTTATGACTTTCTATGCTACGTTTCGAAGATTCATGTTTACGCATTTTTTTAATGAAAATGTTTCTTCCAATTGGGGTAAAAGATGAAAACCCCCAAGAAATTAAATTGTGATTGAACTCCGAGGAAAACTTTGTTAGTACTTTAGTGATTAAAACCTTGTTAGTTAATTTCTAGTTAAAATGTCAGTTTTTCAATTTTTGAAGCTCAAAATTGTGCGGTTTTGTTTGAATTTGTTAAATTTTTGTTCACAAAAAATGATGGTTGACATAGACATATTTTGTTCAAATTTATCTTTGTGGATTTTAGCTTGAGATCTAAGTATTGTTAATAACAGCTTGATTAAAAAGCTGTTAAATGTAACGCCGTTCGAAATTTTTTTGTTGTTTGCTAATCTTGAATTATGAATTAGCTTCCAATTGGGGTAAAAGATGAAAACCCCCAAGAAATTAAATTGTGATTGAACTCCGAGGAAAAATTTGTTAGTACTTTAGTGATTAAAACCTTGTTAGTTAATTTCTAGTTAAAATGTCAGTTTTTCAATTTTTGAAGCTCAAAATTGTGCGGTTTTGTTTGAATTTGTTAAATTTTTGTTCACAAAAAATGATGGTTGACATAGACATATTTTGTTCAAATTTATCTTTGTGGATTTTAGCTTGAGATCTAAGTATTGTTAATAACAGCTTGATTAAAAAGCTGTTAAATGTAACGCCGTTCGAAATTTTTTTGTTGTTTGCTAATCTTGAATTATGAATTAGCTTTGCAGAAGGTTAACGACAAAACTTAAGAAACAATTTTTTATTGAAAGAAATCTTGTTTTCTTTTAATCTCGGAGAACATAAACCACTGTAAGTAAATTAGTTTCTGAAAAATATGATAAAAAATAATAAGAGAAAAATTAAACAAAAAGGTCTAAAGTTTTTTCGAATTTCCGACATAGAATAAAAATTAAAGAAGATCAAAATGAAGATTAATATTTCGGTCTTGGTAGAAATGAAAGATTTCAAAATGGCAATCACGTATAATTCCGCAACCAATATTCATAAGGCCCTCAAGTTTTGTGAAAAATAAATGAAGACATACAATACAAAAAATTTTGAAAATTGAGACCGTTGGTATTGCATTAGTTAGCTTATCTTAATACCATGTAAATAAATAAATAAGTGAAGAACAAAAAAAAACAGTTGAAAAAATAGCAAAACGTCCATTTTAGGACGAGAACTTTGTTGAATTTGATCAAACTCAAAATAAAAAGTACAAAAACTTAAATGTGCGCTGAGATGCTCATTTAACGAGAGCAAGCATTATCAAGCGAAGAGAACCACTCAAACTCTGATAATTCCCAATGAAAAAGATTACAAGGCATCTGAGACCACTTTATGGAAGAAAATCACAGTTTAGTGACAAGCAAAGCAAGTGCTTGAAAAACTCTTTAAAAATTTTTCCGACTGAAGCATTGTTATTTATGCCAATCTTACAATTCCCTTCTGTTGATTTCAACTTTTGAGTTAATGGCTTCCCAGGTCTAGACCTCGACTTATGAAAAGACAATGCTCGACCAAAATGTGTTATGAAAAGACCATACTCGACTCATTTGAGCTATGAAAAGACTAGCTCGACTTTAAGGACATGCTGGACTTTAGCTCGACTCAAATTGTTCATAAAAGACTTTTGCTGGACCCAAAATTTTCCCAAAAGACTTTAGCTCGACCCAAAGTTAAGGCTGGACTTAAGCTCGACCCAATGTTGCTAAAAAGACAATTGCTGGTTTTCAGAACCACAAAAACAATCACAAAACTCAACTTCTTACACTTTAAGATATTGTTGAAGATAATTGGGAGTTTCTTCAGTTCCTAAATCCAAAAAGGAACGGCTGTTGTCATGAAAATTTTATTTTTATGTTTCTATAAGATTCTAAGTTCACATGTCTGCGCTTTTCAATTAAACAAACAAGCCCAACAAAACTTATACTTTTTACAGCAGAAATTTAGAGCAAAACACTTTTTATTGTTTTCTCAGAATAGTATTACAATTTTTGCCCCTTTTGATTGCGTTAGAAAACCACCCCCAAGAATATCTGACTCGTCATTGACTTAAAAAAAATATAAAAATATGCAGGTGTTTCTCTCTTTGCTAGTGTTATAGCAACAATTGATCCTATATGGCGTGATTACCTCTGGAAATAAGATTCTAAGTTCTCCTCTATAAGATTCTAAGTTCACATGTCTGCGCTTTTCAATTAAACAAACAAGCCCAACAAAACTTATACTTTTTACAGCAGAAATTTAGAGCAAAACACTTTTTATCGTTTTCTCAGAATAGTATTACAATTTTTGCCCCTTTTGATTGCGTTAGAAAACCACCCCCAAGAATATCTGACTCGTCATTGACTTAAAAAAATATGCAGGTGTTTCTCTCTTTGCTAGTGTTATAGCAACAATTGATCCTATATGGCGTGATTACCTCTGGAAATATTATAACACAATAATTTATTAAGAACTCTTTACTTCAGATTAGCTGAAAAGTCGGAGAGTTCCATGTTGAGATTGTTACAGATAAAGAAAATTTTCAGACAAGGGCAGAGTTTTTTCTCACTTTACCAATATTTCCCAAAATGTTCATATAAAACGACAGCTTTCAAATTCAGTTTTTAAAAGAAGAAATTACACAATAAAGTTAAGACACGGCCGTCCTATTTTTGATTAAATCATATAGTTATTGACCGGTCAACTATAAAAGTGTCAAACAACACTAGGCCAATTAGATTTGAACTGTTATATAACCAGTGTTGTTTTATTCATACTTCACAAGTTACATGAAAAACAAATAATTTTTAAAATAATTCTAAGTTCACATGTCTGCGCTTTTCAATTAAACAAACAAGCCCAAAAAAACTTATACTTTTTACAGCAGAAATTTAGAGCAAAACACTTTTTATCGTTTTCTCAGAATAGTATTACAATTTTTGCCCCTTTTGATTGCGTTAGAAAACCACCCCCAAGAATATCTGACTCGTCATTGACTTAAAAAAATATGCAGGTGTTTCTCTCTTTGCTAGTGTTATAGCAACAATTGATCCTATATGGCGTGATTACCTCTGGAAATATTATAACACAATAATTTATTAAGAACTCTTTACTTCAGATTAGCTGAAAAGTCGGAGAGTTCCATGTTGAGATTGTTATAGATAAAGAAAATTTTCAGAGAATGGCAGAGTTTTTTCTCACTTTACCAATATTTCCCAAAAAATAATTATATAAAAAGACAGTTTACAGATTTAGTTTATAAAAGAAGTAATTACACAATAAAGTTAAGACACGGCCGTTCTATTTTTGATTAAATCAAATAGTTTTTGACCGGTCAACTATAAAAGTGTCAAACAACACTAAGCCAATTAGATTTGAACTGTTATATAACCAGTATTGTTCTATTCATACTTTAAAAGTTACATGAAAAACAAATAATTTTTAAAATAATTCCTACTTCACAGTCATAAGACATTTACATTTCAAAATCATGTGTTTATGTGTTTGCAAATGAATATGCGTTTTGCTTTACTTGATTAGAGGTGTTAATTACTGACAGTATACTGTTACTAGCTTTACTAACATTAAAAACAACAAAAAAACTATTAAACATTACTTAAAAATACTAATTTTGTTGTGTACAATTTATTTGCGGTGGTTATAGTGCAACAAGACGAGGTACTAAAGAGACAGCTGAAGGTTTTTTCAGATTTTTTTGTGCAATACGACTGCCATATTGACGCGAATTTTATTGTTTCAAAATTGATGTTCTAATCTTTTTTTCAAAATGGGGAATAGATGTTCCAGGTCGGCTTTTTTTTCCAGTCAACTTCTCACTTTTTGTTTACAAAACGTTGAGGAAAAAATTAAATTATATTAAAATATTTGCTCGAAAAATTGTCTTTAAAGTATACAAACCTAAGTTTCATGCGTTCATAAAAATCATTTTAAAAACAAACCAAAGAGTAAATTTCTTAATAAATTTAGGTAAGCTTGGAAAAATTAAGCAAAAAAGAAAACAAAGTTTGTTTTACATTTTGGGTGTTCTTTTCCCTCTTCTTAGTACACAAATTAGGCTTTCCTCGTTTTGTGTATCAGGAGAATTATCAATTCAAAGAAGACAAAAACACTGCATAATACATGAGATTCGAAAAAACAGAAGACAAGATTTTATAGAAAAGGAAAAGAAAAAAATTATATTCAATTTATTATTTCTTTAGAATCTTAAAAGTCTAATTAAACAACTGGGACACATCTTATGAGCAAAAAAATAGAGTAAAAACTTTTTCTGGAGAATAAAAAAAATAAATTGAAAAATGTCATAAGGCACTTTGAATTCTTCTCTTGCTTATGTATTGTGGCAGTGGCAAGTATTGGAACATCATTTTTATATGTTTTGAAAATGAAAAGGAAAACAGATTTTTTTCATGGACATAATTAGATAAAAATCTCAGTTGGACCAACGGTAAAGACAAAACCCTACTCCCATATTTCATTTGAAAAATGGTTTGATTTAAAATTCACGGAATTAACCAAACATGGGATACTTTTAGGACAAGAAAAAACAAAAAACAACCTGTTCTGAGAAAGAAGGAAAAACCCTTCTCCTTTGCAAATCTATATTCTGTTACTGCTACCTAATGCTTCATTGAATGAATATAGTTGCTTAAGGGCTTCCGGTTGACCTCATATTTTCATCAACAATAAATACTTTTAAAAAAAAACTTGAAATGATTAAGAGCCTTTTTTAATTAAAACAAAAAATTAAAAAATGTCAGTAAAAAACATCTGGAAATCAAGTAACTATAATTTTAATGTCTTTTTTGCAACAATTGAGGCTATACCTTGCATCCTTTCTGCAATGTAAGCCAGCAACATTTAAAATCTTAAGCCAGCAACATTTAACATCCTTAATTAAGATTGAATTCAACTTTGACAGCTGTACTGATCTTATTTAAGTGTTTGCTACATATTTGCTTAACTTATGCAACATATTTACTCGTGGTTACAAATACGAACAGACTATCCCAGCCATTAGCAAGATTAACTCAAACTATAAACAAAGGAAAAAAAACTTCCCCGTGTTGCTCACAATTATGGTTTCTTAGCAATCATAAAGGTCATATATGATTCTTAATAACCATACAAAGTCATATATGATTTTCATGAAATTTTGACATTCGTACCTATATCATTTGAAAAACTAACTGATGCTTAAAAATAGAGCAAGCCAGCAAGTCCTGCCATACTTTCAGCCGGAAAGTGAACAATCAAACAAACGGCGCCTAACTTTTCATCTTAGTAATCGTACTAAGTCATATATGGTCTTATGGAATGTTGGCAACAATACTAAGATCTTTTTGATGCCTCTTAAAAAAGGAAGAAGACAAATGTGTTTGTATTTTTGAAGCAGTAAAGCAAACGAATCAAAACGTAATCTAAGCCGGATTGTAAAGAAGCCACCATTCATATTGTTATCAGAGGTGAAAAAAGACAGAAAAGCTCCTAGAGAATTATGAATTGTTGGGCAAGAATAATTTTCTTAATAGAAAAAAAACAACTCAAAGAAAAATTTTATATGCTTATTCAACATTTTACAGAAAGTTATTGTTTACGGTTTACGCTTTTAATAAACAATTAATTTGATAAAAATCATACGAAGTCATATATGAAAAATAGATACCTTTTTAAGATCATACTTAGATATAGTCTATGATTTGTACAGTATCATGCATGATCTTAGTATGATTACTTTGAAGTGGCGACTCGGTGTAACAATTTTTTGTTTACTTAATCCATTTTCGATAGAGCGCGCTAATTATACAGCGCCTTCTATCTATAGACAGGACATTTTTCAACACTTTTTGGATAATAATAGCATACATACTATATAAATTTAAGGTAAATTTACCTGAAGAAATACCTTGAATTACCAGAACTAACTGAACACTTCTGTCAGATTTATTTTCTCGGCCTTTTGTGGCATTATCACAACCATACAGATGAGATCTAATTAAAATCAACCTGCCAGGTCAAACAAACTTACAATACTAAGCAAGGCCGTACTACGGCCCTATAAGTGTCAGAAAAAACCATACTACGGCCTAATTAAGTCTTGTAGGGCGCCATACCCCTGTGGTACTATGATTTCTAAGGTGCGATACTAAGGTTGTACTAAGATTATTAAGGTACTGTACGAAGGCATTACCAAGATTTGTAAGGTATCTTAGGGAAACTAAAAGCTGCATATGTGTCGGAAATGTCTTCAGTCAAGTCAATAAACCGATGAATTTCCATCCTCCCTACTCATCAGGTCTGGCTACGGCGGAGTTACAAACAAGCAACCACAGGAGAAATTAGCAGAATCGCCATATGAAGCTAATAAACAACATGGCTAAACAGCTTTCAAAAAAGAACATTGTAAAATGTCAAAATTAAAGTTTGAGCTTGAAACAAGCGTCTTAAAGCGGTGTTCTCAAACACCAATCCTTCTACTGAAGTTTGTATAGGTCATCATCCGTACTGGAAAATTTTACAAATTTTCTGCTCACTCTGTATTAATATCCTTAAATTGATATTCGAATTTTTAGAACACTTTGACAAACTGATAAGAAGTGTCATTTTTCAAGATTAGAGTTGCAAGTGCCAATGGAAACGAGTGACACTAAGCTAATTTAGTTCAAATTGGCTTAAATTGGCTTATGTGTCAGCCATCATAATTAGAAAATGTTGAATCAGCTATCTTGATCTCAGAAATTTAGTTTCTACCCTCTTCTAATGTAAGAACACCTTATAAAATATACCAAGCTATTGGCTCGAAATAAGCACAACACAACCTATGAGAAGATAAGAAATAAGTTCTTAAGACGTCTCCGATCACTGGAGCATTTATTCAAGCCTCTCTGATTCTAATCAAAAGTGAACCTTTATCTAAGCTCAGCTAGTCTTTTGCACTTCACAAGTATAAGGTTCCGCACTAAAATTCTCTAATATTACCCCTCATGAAACAGTGACACCTTCTTAGAAGAGACGGAAATAAAAACATTCGGAAAATAGGCATAATAAATGCGCTGTTTTCCTTGTTTCCGTGATAGAATTAGTGATATACAAAGTAACACCGCTATCAAAAAAGATACTATCAATCTACAATTAGGAACTAATGAAGGCCTCGTGCAGCAATTCGCTATGTTGATATTGGTGAGTTTGCGCAAGATTTTGATGACAGCTCTAATGCCTTGATAAACACGTCAGAAGCAAGTACAAAGCAAGCAGAACAAAATATACACAATTTCAATTACCACTCTACTGAAACACATAATTTTCATCCGAGAGATAGAGTGAATTTTTTTTCAAATTCATCGTATTACTTTAAGTTTCTCGCTCAATCAAATGAAACTAGTCAAACCTAAAAGAAAGAATGGTTTATTTAGCTTATGAGGGTCGAAACAATGAACGAAAAAAAACTTCATTTAATATTTCGTCTTTTTTATTGTTTTGAAAATTTGCTAAACAGTTTTGGACCCACTTTTGTCTTTTACGATTCCAAAGTGTTTTTTTTTCAGCCAAAAATTTTTGTAACCAACGTTAGTGCAAATTTTTGAAAAGATGAATCGCTCGTGTATCTAACTATTGTTTTTGGGTAATAATTCCAAAAATCAAACCCAATTAACCGGCGCTTAAAATTATTATACCCCAAATTTTAATATAATTAATGGCTTTTATGCAACACAATTGAAAATCTCAGTGTTTCACTGGCGTTCTGCGGTATATAGCTTTGTGAATTAAATATAACTTGATATTTGTTTTTTTTTCAACTAGAGAAACCTTTTGTCTGTGTTTGTTGTACATCATTTATGCTTCGAGAAGCTCTTTTCAGGACAAGGTGCCCGTACACATGCATCTGCCAGACGGAATTGGGTCGTGGAGAGTGGTTTCCAGATGATCGAGGCCAAAAACCTGCAATTGGCCAGACTCAGCAAAGCACCTTGATCCAAACTGAACATTGCGTTAGTCCAAACAGAGTCATGGCCAGAGTGTCGGCTAAACCGACCAGATCCAAGACAAGATGATTTTGATCAGACAGAACCATAGCCAGTCACTGATGTAGACCCACCTTTTTTTCATAAAAGGCCCCGTGTACTATATCTGCTATAAGTTATAGCAGCCGCAAAACTAGTAGTTTAGCTTCCAAATGTGTAATGTGTTGTATTGTGCCCTGACTGACTTTTGTTCCGGTGGAGATACACTGTTCTCAAATCTCCTGAACTTGAATTGAAATCAATTGTTGTCGTATATTAGCGTTCGAAAAGGTTTTAGACCGGATCGTATCTTTGACAGCAGAATCTCACCCAATTTTAGAAAGCTTACTTACAAGTGGCCATTAAAAATCTTGTTTACGCTCAAATTGTTGCTGCTGCCTTGTGTTTGTTCCAGTTTTCACCATTTTTATCTAATTCATTGTAACTGACTGAAATTGGACTGACGTAAGGAAGCAACTAATCATCAACAGTTGAAGCAACTAATCATCAAGCACCAATTTCTTTATTTTAGACATCTAGTAGTTCCTGCTGTAGCTTTGCATTGAATATTTTCTGCTAAGCTCAACTTCAAATTCTAATTTGTTCCAATTCAGTTCTGCTTCAACCATTTCTCCCTCAAAGTTTTCTCTTGTTTTCCTTAATTCATGATCTTTGTGAAAACTTTGATGTCTCCTTGCAATTCGGGAATGCTTTGATTAAAGAAAGATTGATGTAGTTGATTCAACGCTGAGATTTTGTAAGAAAAACCAAAGCGTCTTTTCTGGAAACACTAAAAAAACTACCAGCAGTGGAGCGTCAATTGAAAAATTATAATCAAATTTATAATCAATTGTAATGCAAAGTTGAAAAAAGTAAAGTTCTCTTGACTATATTTTTAAAATGTAATATATAAAATGCAGAGATATATCGTTTTAAATAAGAAAAATGTTTTAAATTTAATTTAAATTAAACTTTTCAAAAGATTTATATATTTCAATTTAGAACCACCTGACTGCCAATGGTCAAACTTGTTGGACCGGCGGCGGAACAGCAGTCGTTATTGGAAATATCGTGACTAGAAGCTTGCCTAACCTGATGATTGTCACTCGAAGATAACTCAAGGTTTTGTACATTTTACCAGCTGCTGTTTTTACTCAGTAAACATTTTATCAAATGAAGGTCAGTCAAATTTTATTTGATAAATGCAATGATTTTTCATTAGTGGTGCCTAGAATACCCAAATGATAGACCTTTTTGTGAAGTTTTGCAGTTTGGAAAGGTTATTAAAAACGCTAGAAGGTGGAAAGTGTTTTCACATGGCAAATTGCACTATTTGTTTACAAATTTAACAATTGTATTAACTGTAATAGCCTGGACCATTTAAGTATAAGCTCCACGTAAGTCAAACCAACATCGAAATTTAAAGCACTTATACTTATGCATTAATATGATGCAGTATCACGGAGAAATTTTCGAAAACTGTTGTCCACTTTTCTCAATTTTTTGTTTTCTCGAGAATGATTCTATTCTTATTTGTTCTAAAAACCGAGTTAAACTAAACATCAAAGTTCTTTTAAAATTTTATTTCTGATGCGTTGAAGTTGAGGTTAACAACAGAGGGAAGTGAAATGAAAGATAGCAATTTGTATTTGTTTTAAACACTGCAGCTTCTTATAGCAATGGTCACTTTTGTACCGAGCGAGAACTTTTTGAGCGTCCTATGAAAAGTGAATTGTTCTATCAATTGTGTTCTAGGTAATATTTTTAATTGTTTTTGTCAATTATACGTTTTGGCTCCATCTATCGGGAACGATACAAAAGTCCGAAAGATCAATCATTATAATAAATTAAATATCACAAACTGGTTTCGTGTGATGATATCCAAGCACAGAAAAGAACTTAGAAAATATCTCAGAGCTTAAAAACTTAACTTATGTTAATAAAATCAGAAAGAAAACAAACTTACTAGATTTTAAAAGACAACTGCAGCTAAGATATTAGAAAATGAATGTGAATCAGTTCTGAACTCTATGTTTATCAAATATTGATATTTAACAACTAATAATGAATGGTAAAAGCAAATTTGTGAATGATCTCAAGTGAAATAAGTTATTGCTTGTAATTATGAAATGACACCCAATCACAAGCAAGATACTTTAACCTTTTGACAGATGTAAACTGTAAATATTATATTTATATTTCATATTATATATATATATATATATATATATATATATATATAAATATATATATATATATATATATATATGTATATATATATATATATATATGTATATATATATATATATATATATATATGTATATATATATATATATATATATACACGATTGATTGTTGTTAAAATATTCACTCTTCTCTTCTCTTCACTTTTGAATCTCCTAAAATTAAATTATCTCATTCTCTCTAACATGTTTTGAGGTTAAACAGTTTCAATCTCGAACTTGTCAAAACCCGTCCTGCATCATCGGATGTTCCGCTACCGTGTCCTTAATCTTGCTAATAGGTTATGGGCACAGCCATCAGACCGTTGATACGCCACTAGCATTTTTGCTTGAAATAGTGGTGTCAGTGTTGTCAGCTTTTGCTCTTCTGGATTGATGAGAGTTTTAAGATCGCGAATTTGAGATTTCCCTATTATGTAAAAACTAAATCAGAAATTTTGATAGAAAATTTGAAGTTTAATTTACATAATTGAACCAACAAAAAATAGTTCGAAGATGATGACATATACTGTGTTAGCAGAAGACTATTCAACATGGAGTACCTGGTTCCTTGTCTTTGCACAATCTAAGGACCTCTTCAAAAAGCTCACAGACACAGAGCTAACGGCCAGGCCAGCACTTGTGAGGGAGTATTTCAATGATGAGCGAATGCGAAAATACGAGGGACAGACTCAAACCAGAGCTAAAGCTGTACAAGAGAATAAAAGCCGCAAAAACCAGATTTAGTGTTATCTGGCAAAGACACTAGACGCCAGCAGCCTCAAGCTGATTCGGCATGACTGTTTGAACAGCAAGGCTCTCAATGATGGCCAAAAAGCCTGGCAGCTTCTCCAGCAACGGTTTAGAAGCGACGAGACAACCACAGTTATAAACTTAATGAAGCAGTTGGCCAAACGAAAACTTCGGCAGGAAAAAACCTTACAAAAGTACGTCATCAGAGCGCAAGAATTGGTCACCTGCTTGCATCATGCTGGCGAGGAATTTTCTGAGACGCTGTTTAATGAAAAGTTTTTGAACGGTCTTCCACATCAATAAGAGCGTTTAGCGGTGCAGGAGAGCTACAGGCCTACAACAAATTTTGCAGAACGGAGGAAAAATCTCACCAACTTCGGAGAGAGCCACAGACAGAGAGATGATGTAGAGTATTATCAGCACGTTGTCATGTCGGCAAAGAATGCTTCTCATCAAATTGATATACACTCTTCGTTCAAATCACATTCCAGGAAGAATTTATCTAAGCCTAGTAGTTCCAAAAGATTTAGATTGTGTTTTGCATGTAGCAAAACAGATATTTTAGCAGCTAGTTGTTCCGAGAAAAACAACTGTGTTTGTAGTATATGCAAGGCGAAAAGCCATCTAAAAAAACCCTCATAAAGGCTTAGCATCTAGTTAAAGCGCTGAAAACTCAATTGAAGTTTCAAAAACTGATTTAGTATTAGATTCAGGCAGCATTGAGATGGTTATAGATGAAACGTAACGCAAAAATTATCAAAAACTAGAAACCAAAGTTAACAATCCATAAAGAGGGAAACCAAAAATTGCCGGAATAGGAGATGTAGACGTGGAAACACAAGACACTAAAAGTATGCTACATAAATTGACTTTTTAAAAACTCTGCATGTACCAGAGTAAAAAATGAACTTAATTTCAGCTTCATGTTTAATTCAAAGGCAACACATTTTATTTCACATAAAAGATTAGTCAGTGTTAATTCTCAGAAGCAAAAAAAATTTAGACTGATAAGAAGTGGCAAATTGTTCTTCTTACCATACAGAGAAGAAAACAAGCACCAATTTTCAAACTTAACGGAGGCACGTCTCTAACTAAATTTTGGCAGAAAAAACATGGACATTAGAACATTAGAGATGTAGCAATTACAACAGATGAAGTTTCCAAAGCTGCAGATTTTCGAGAAATTAGCACATTAGAAAAAATTTTGAAAAAACCTGTTCCAAAAGTGAGTGATAACAAAGCAACTCAAAAGCAGAAAAAATTTTCTCTGATATTATTCGACGAGTGAGTCCATCAAGTTTAGGTTTCAACGGATGTGCAATTAGTTTCATAAATGAACTCAGTGGCTACGCATTAGCAAAGATTACGAAATACAAAACGCAAGAAATGTAAGCTTTCAAAAGGTATGTTGAACAATATGGCCGACCAAAAACATTGCGAACTAATGATAGTACAGAACAGAAAACAAAAAACGTTTAGAAAATGTTGCATAAGCAAAAAAAGCTCGTGATTTACAGTTCCCGAAATACCAGAGGATGCAAAAAACCTTCTAATAGATTCAAAATTGCCAAAACGTTTTTAGGGTTCGAGCTAAAGATACAACTTGTTATGCTAGAATTTTAGTTGACAGAGGCAAAAATACAAAATCGGTCTCCGAAAAAATTTTTGGTAGAAAGTAAAGAAGCGACCATCTAAAATTATTTGGTTGTGTAGCTTATTCAAAATATCGTGATGCCAATAAAAAATCAGAGTTTGATCCAAAAGCTACAATGTGTCTGTTCATTGGTTACTCTGATAACACAACAGCCTATTTGTTGCAAAACATAAAAACTAGTCTCATTTTTACGTCTAGAAACGTTATGTTCAATCAAAAACAATCAACCAGATTTTCAAAATGAAGCAAAAAAATTCAAAGACAGCTTTCTATATCTAGACTTGGACGAATTATTAGAAGAAAATCAGGATACAAGCAACTCAAAATAGTTAACTAACAGGATGACAAAACTGAAACAGACAGTTTTCAGGAAAGTGAAAACAATACAAGATATGAAGTTGAACAAAAAGTTAATCTGGAGAGACCAAATTCAAACGTCGAAACCAAAAACAAAAAATATTGTACAGTTTAATATAAAAGTGGCAGTAAAAAATATAGAAAGAATGCTTTCCAAAATTTCAGTATCTGTTAAAAAGGTACAACACAAAAAAAGTAAAGGCACCATCAAGACTGCAAATGATAGGTAAAATAGGTCAAATAGCAGTTCCATCAGAAGACCGAAAGTCTATACAACTTTGGTCAGAGTAAGATGAAATGAAAAGATTGGAAAAGGAAGCAGCACAGGATAGAGAACTTAAGCGAAGTAATAGGCTTAGAGCACCTCCGGAACGCTTTGGTAAAAGCTATTCTCATGCTGTTCGAAGAACAATAACAAAAAATTTCATCTAGCCTGAAAATTTCAAAAACGCTATCAATTCAGAACAAAAAGACAAATGGCTTGACGCAATGAAAGCAGAGAAAAAAAAACTTAAATGAAAGAGAATCTAAAGAACTAGTTCCAAAAAAAAGACAAAAATGTTTTTCTCGGCCAAAAGGTTGACAAAATTGAACATGATTCAAACGGAAATATTGATAAGTTTAAAGCTCGTTATGTAGCAAAAGCCATCAAACAAATTGAGGGAATTGAATATTTGGATAAAAAAATTCTACTAGCTTTATCAGCTATCGAAAACATCTTTTGAAACCAAATGGATGAAAAAGCATCTTATTTGCATCCTAGCATAGATTTAAAAGTCTATCTACAGCAACCAAAATGTTTTGAAAAGTTAGACAGCAAGGGCAGTAAGTTAGTTTTTATGCTTAAGAAATCAAAAAATGGTCTGACGCAAGCAGCCAAAAATTGGTATCAGGAGCTTTCAAATTTTCTAATTCAGCAAGGTTTTGAGAGAAGTAAACCCAATTATTGTTTTTTTCCAAAACACAAAGAAGATTGAAAATTGTTTGTTTTAACCTGGGTTAATGACTTAGTCGAAGCAGGAAATAATCAAGCAAGGATCAATAAATTGAAAAGTTCACTAGAATCAAAGTTTCAAACGGAAGTCAGAGTAAACCTTGAATGGTTGTCTGGAATGCAAATTCTGAAAACAATCAAAGAAATAAATTTAGGTCAATAAAAGTAAACTCAGAACAATTTAAAACGTGCAATGTGCAAGAATGCAAACCAAGCAAAATAAAAGCAGAAAATAACTTAAGTTTTGAATTAGCTCAAGAAGATTCAGTCAGAGTAGATTTAAATGAGTTTAGAAGACTAGTAGGTTCCTTACTTTACCTAGTTGGGCAAACTAATTTGCAAACTCAAGTTCTGGCGTAGATTACACAGTAAACTTGGTACTCCTGCACTTTATAGAAGCTGATTTTTATGTGAAGGCAGCTGTAAACACAATTAGTGAGCAGAGTCCAACCATTTTTCAGAGTTAAGAACAAATTGAACCGCTTGATGATCTATCAACTTGGAGGTACCAAGAGTGGGGAGAAGAAGTTGCTATTTGTTTGAAAAACTAGCGCTGAGTTAGATTTCAGGGGAAAATTTTTTGAGAAAATTTAAGCTCTTTCGTTAGATTTCACGGTATTTTTTCGTTCGGATATGAAACTTACACTTATTTGCTCTCAATTTCAAAGATACAGACAATGAAATGGTCGTCGGCAGCAAAAACTGTTCTTAAACTGGAATTTGAAAAATGAAAATTGATTTTCACCGCAAAATATGTTTGACGGAAGCGAGTTCTGCAACCAATTGCGCGGCAGATAAATTGCAGTATTCTTAAAACATCAAATCGCAAAAATTTAGCGGCAAAAGAATTAAAAATTCAAAATTTGTGAAGGGCTCTTACGGCCAAACGTAACTGCTTTTCACATTTATTTGATCCTATTTTTCATTTTAAGGCTTTTAATTGCTTTGTGAAAACCACTTTCACAAAATTTAAGCGCTTTCCGCATTGAACGGAAGTCGGAACCGGAAAGCGCTAGCCACTTTCTTTGTAAGTAGTTTTTTTCGATACCAGTAGACGCTCGTTATGATTAAAGCACTTTTTTGGGTCACCTCTGGCGTGCTCTCTTATCCAGTTCACAAAACCATGCATCTTCGAAGGAGTGTTGACTGAAAAGTCGGAGAATCCATTGGCGCGTCTGTAGCAACTGCTAATCATTCTTGCCAATCCTCTGTTCATGACTTTCCTGGTGCTGAAATTTCTCGATTGATGCAATTGGAACACACAAAACCTGCTAGAAATGTTATCTCCCAACGCATTCTGCGATGATGGCATACTTCGACCACCCTTACGGTCGTCAACTGACACGTGTTGTGTATAGGAGCTTCATACAGCTGGACAGCCTCTCCAAAAATCTCTATCAACGAGTTTGAAGTCAACTGTTTCACTCAGAGCACTTGTCACTTTGACATATATTGCGTAAAACTCCATAATTGTTCACCCAATCAAGTCAGCAAGCAACGCCATTGTTCGCTGAACGGTTATGCCCCATTTCCAGAACCCAACCGGAACCCAACAATTTGGTGCACTTTAGTGGCAGTATTAAACTTATGCATGTGCTTCCAAATGCTACATAATCTGTCTTCGCCGCCTCATTTCTAATAACCCTCGACCACAAATTATCGGTCAATGGATGATTCGTCAGTTTAGTTTTAAGCATTCTTATGCTAAGTGTTTCATGTTTCAATCCCTATTTTTTAAATCAAGTTGAAAACAGACGTATCGCTGACCTTAAAATTGAATTCATCCTGAATATAGTCGAGAAGCAACCCCGTATTTTTTAATTGTTATCAAACTTTATCAAGCCCGATTGGGAAGAGTTCTTGCGTCCCGGTCCAGGCAGTTATTTTCCTTCAACTGGATCAATACAATAATAGAATACAGTAGATAAGCTGTCAATTTTGTTCTCTTCTTCAAAAAATGACTTTAATTTTGTGAATTTCATACATATTTTACCCCGGGTGGAGTCAAACCACTCCTGTTATGGTTTTGACTTCGAAACATTTTGCTAATTTTTTTCTTTGTGCTCTCGCTGTCTTTCCAATAGGCCAAGTCGGGCGTGACATGAAAACTGCCTACACCAAAACAACGTAACGCTCCGCCAATTCCTAAATGTGTGGTGCAATTTTGATCTCCTGTTAAGATTAGGTTCATGTTTTTCCGCATTGTGCCACAGTGGTCCACAATTATCTGTATCCAAATCCGTAATCCTGATCACCTCTGGTTTTATATCCCCAATTCTATCGAAAAACAAATATATGGCCTTATAGAAAAAAAGAGACTGGGTGTCAGCATCCCTTAGTTTGAGAAGCAGCAACCCTTGTTCTGCGATCAATGAAAAATTACTGAGCAGGTGAGATTCCCGCTACTGTGAACAACCAAAAACCTTTGTAGTCGGTCTCAAAAAATCTCGCTCAGCCTTCTCCTACGCTACTATGGCTGGAAATATGAGGTTAAGACTAACGAATATTCTTTAGAGCATGGTGAAATTTGATCTGCTCATTGTCTGGATGGTTGTACCTCGCGAGCTCTATTTTCTTTGTTGCTTTCCCCAGTTGAAATTTTACCGAAAAAAAACATAAGAATTGATAGTTTTTGATCGGTATTTTTAGGGAAAAATTTTCAAAGCCCTTATGTTTTTTTGTTCGCTTTGAACGGTTTTGATCGCTTTTTTGTTCGCCTTGAACGGTTTTGATCGTTTTTTTGACATAGGAAGTGCTCGTTTTTGAGCGGTATAATAAGGAGAGGGCCGTTTTTGATCGTTTTTAAATAGTAGGAAATCATCGTTTCTGAGCTAATTAGTTAAAACAGAAAATGATTCATTGTCAGTAACAATGAAAAAAATGTATCGACCTCTTGTATCATATCTGAGGTTGGCCATCAAAAAAGCGTTTGTGGCAAGACCATGAGTAACAGACGTCGAGATGCACAGCTGTGGTGACGAGGAAAGTGAACAACGAAACGTAATGCTTCCGGGGCTGATATCTCCTGCCCTGATGGAGAGAGTCTCAACATATTGCTGTAACCGTACATAGTCAAACCACCAAATTATTATTATTATTAAATTGACTTGGTACCCGCGATGCGGGAATCACTTTGTCAATTAATTACAAACACAGGACCAATTAGCAGAATACTGATAGTATTTAAAGTTCACAGCCTTTAATTTCAACAGAGAGTTCAGCTGTTTCCGAAATAACACTGTTGGACATGTCCAGTCAAAAGTTGAGATGTCATTTCCCTGGGTGAGAATATTTGCATATTTGACAACTCTCAAGACAAAATACTCTTCCAATTTGACTGATCAGCCATTTTGGGTCGAATTATCTGCCCACAATCTTCTGAAAATGATAACATTTTAATAGACACTTCCATTGAGTTTTCCCTGCCACACTATTGAGTAACGTGTTCTGCAGGTAACATTTTATACATGTGAGTACCACCCCTTTCTGCAGGGGGTTATAATAAGCTAGCTTGTTCAATCGTAGTTTTAGAAATTTTGACTTCTCTATGCAAAGTTAGTGGCTATTTTATTGTTTGAGAAAAGGTTGCTCTGCTGAACTGTCCACCAGCTCATAGTGTTGTCCATTGTCATTCAGAGTGCTTGAGAAAAGCATGAATTTGTATTTCTTCTCCAAAAGTTGGCTTTTTAGCAACTCCAATTCCAATTGTGAGATAAGAGATCCTCGGGACATTCCTGTGAGGCAATTCTTCGAATTGTTTTTCTCTGACATAAATTGTTCAATTAGAGATTACGGTTTGCACGCGAATTTCAGATCTTAGCTTCAACTATCTCACTCCTCTGATAAAGCACTGTGCATGTAGAAGTTTGGCCCAGGCTTTGAACTTCTGTGCATGAATCAGAAAAAGATGAAGACGGTTCTATGTGAGTTTGGTTTTACAAACATGGGGTTACAATTTTGATGCAAGAAGATAGGCAATTGCCCAAATGTTGATGAAAATATGGGAATTCTGAGTGCGAAGTTGGGAATTTCTGCTAGGCTTGTTCCGCAAGTGCCTAAATTTAATTGACTCAATTTCGCAGGAATGTGTTTGCAGTCATCGGTCTTTCAACTTCCATGTAGTTATGCCTATCTGTTCACTTTTCACATTTTTTGCCGTTTTTTGTTTGAATCAGCCCAAATATGATTGTGCTCTTTGTCCAGGCACATGTTAAAGAGACTGAAGTCGTAGATTGTCTTTAGGTTATTGCTGCTTCTAGTTTTTGTTTTGGTATGCTACAATTCAATCAATGTGAATCTGGAAAGTAGACGCACCAAAATTTCTTTTTGTCTTTTGAAAGACCCACCTGCTAAAATGTGATCACTTCTGTGAGAGGAGGCAGCTGTCTTCAGTAACTAAGACAAAAACAAAAAAAACGGTTTCTTAGAAAGCTCTCAAGTTGGTATTCCGTGAGGCAAACACAAAAGGAAACAAATTTCAGAAAACAATGGTTTCAAATCTGTACGCACCAAAGAAATTAATGATTTTTTGGGATAGTACGTGCCAGAAGTGTTTATTTTTCGTCTTGCATACCAACGCCACTTTGATGAACAATTAGGTTGCTGAGATTTTCGAGTTGAAATCACCAATTTCAATTAGAGCTGTGTTACAAGCTATTTACGGTAAGGTAAGTGCGTTTTGCCAACCATTTTGAGGGTAGGAACGGGACATTCCTGGCTATACATATGATGAGGGCATCAAAGAGGCTTATTCGGTGACTTCATGGAAGAAGAATAACCGCTTTCAGAATAATTTCATGGAAAATGATCCAGATTGGAGATGAACGCGTTAAAGGAAATCTGGTTTCTCAACAATAAAAAAATTGGGATCTTTCATTAAACTCAAAGTGTTCTGCTGCTTAAAAGAGCATTTGACAATTGTTTATCTTTACTCGCTATGGTTTTCGACGTTTAAAAAATGTACATTTTGTCCATTTGTTTTAACGCTTTTAATACCGACAACAAACTTCAGGCAACGCTTTGATGAGGTGTCAAAATATTTTTAAGAAACTGTTAGTAATTTCTGTTAGTAATAAAATTTTAAAAATGACCTTTTTGGAGCACAGTTTTACGAAGTCGCAAGTTCTAGTATCTTACTGGTGAACTATTTATTTGGCTTAGCTGGTATTAAATGATTGGTTACATGAACAAGTGTTGAAAAATATTACTAGTTTCATAAACTGTTTTCTGGAAGCAGGTTACAAATTTTTGAATTCTCATTGTTATGATATTATTTTGTTCAATCAACCCAGGCTGAGGTCCCAGACCGAAACCAGATATGTCCAGACCGAAATGAACGCACGAAGGGGGTGTCGTGCGTTCAAAATTACACGGTCTGGAAACACGGATGAACGCACGATGGTCTGGACATGAACGCACGATGGTCTGGACATGAACGCACGATGGTCTGGTGAACGCACGATGGTCTGGACATGAACGCACGATGGTCTGGACATGAACGCACGAAAAATTTTCGTGCGTTCATTTCCAGACTTTCGTGCGTTCATGTCCAGACCATCGTGCAGTCATGTCCAGACCATCGTGCGTTCATGTCCAGACCATCGTGCGTTCATGTCCAGACTTTCGTGCGTTCACCAGACGGAAAAAAATATTACCTGCTGGGGTGCAGTGCAGATCCTTGAAGCTGAAGACAGAGAGGGTTCCAAAACTCCACAAAACCAGATATTTAAAGTCTTTTTTATTACGTGAGGTACATGAACATCTTTATACTAATAGTAGACAGTGCCTTTTTTTGCTGTGGTGAGCAAAATTATTCAAGGTGTCTATCTATCAGCATTAAGAATAAAATGAACCTCTAATAAGATAAGACTTTTTTTGACACTCATTCAAGAAAGCTGAAATCAACATAAACATATATCACACATCATAAACACAAATCATAGACTCAAACCAAAAGACCGAAGCGAGAGACGAGCGAGACAACGCGAGAGACGAGCGAAAAACGAGCGAAAAACGAGCGAGAGAACGCGAGACGAGCGAGAGACGAGCGAGAGAACGCGAGACACGAGCGAGAGACGAAAACACGGGCGAGGGAACGAGGGGAGGGGTAAGGGATAGCACCGAAAAATCTGGACGCCCGAAAGGCGTCCCACCCATTTTTAACTCTATATTTTTAATTTTTTTTTTAAAAAAACCAAGCAACACTTAAAACACATAACTTCTGCACCAACAACAGCTACATCAAATATTCTTTTTGCCTTACACTCTAGGAACACTGGGAACAATCCACATCAAGTTTGGTTTGATTTGAACAACTCTAAGACCTAATCAAAGAGACCTATTTTTAAAAATTATTTAAAATTAAATATTCGAATTAATCGGAAACTGACGTACGAAAAACGAACTTTTTTCCTACGCAAGCTATAGCAAAATTCTTTTTGTTGTAGACTCTATATACCCTGGGGATACTCCATACCAATTTTGGTTTGATTTGAACAACTTCTTGATCCGATAAAAAAGACCTATTTTTAAAATTCCTTTTTCGAGAAATTCAAAAAGTTGCGTATGAAATACTAACTTTTCTCCTAGACAATCTTTAGCAAAAATTCTTCTTTTCCTACACTCTATCTACACAGGGGATACTCCATACCAAGTTTGGTTCAATTTGGACAACTCTAAGACCTAATCAAGAAGACCTATTTTTAAAAATTATTTAAAAATAAATATTCGAATTAATCGGAAACTGACGTACGAAAAACTAACTTTTTGCCTACGCAAGCTATACCAAAAATTATTTCCGTTTCACCTTCTAACTACACATGGGATACTCCATACCGGGTTTGGTTTGATTTGAACAACTCTAAGACCAATTCAAAAAGAGCTCTTTCTAAAATTACTTCTTCAAAATTATACGGAAATATTAGGAAATTTCCGTATGAAAAGTTAACTTTTTTCCTAGCCAAACTATACCAAAAATTCTTTTTGTTTTACACTCTACATACCCTGGGGATACTCCATGCCAAGTTTGGTCTGATTTGGACAACTCCTTGACCCGATGAAATAGACCTATATTTAAAATTCCTTTTTCGAGAAATTCAAAAAGTTCCGTATGAAATACTAACTTTTTTCCTAGGCAAGCTATAGCAAAAATTCTTTTCGTTGTAGATTCTATATACACTTGGGATACTCCATACCGAGTTTCGTTCGATTTGGACAACTCCTCGACCTGACGAAATAGACCTATTTTTAAAATTCAATAATTGCAATTTAAACGAAATAAAGGCAACTTTCCGTATGAAAAACTAACTTTTTTCCTAGGCAAGGTATACCAAAAATTCTTTTTGTTTTACACTCTACCTACACAGGGGATACTCCATACCAAGTTTGGTTCAATTTGGACAACTTCTTGATCCGATAAAAAAGACCTATATTTAAAATTCCTTTTTCGAGAAATTCAAAAAGTTCCGTATGAAATACTAACTTTTTTCCTAGGCAAGCTATAGCAAAAATTCTTTTCGTTGTAGATTCTATATACACTTGGGATACTCCATACCGAGTTTCGTTCGATTTGGACAACTCCTCGACCTGACGAAATAGACCTATTTTTAAAATTCAATAATTGCAATTTAAACGAAATAAAGGCAACTTTCCGTATGAAAAACTAACTTTTTTCCTATGCAAGCTATACCAAAAATTCTTTTTGTTTTACACTCTACATACCCTGGGGATACTGCATACCGAGTTTGGTTCGATTTGAACAACTCCTTGACCCGATGAAATTTCTATATTTTTGAAAATAGAATAAGCGAAAAAGTCGAGATTTCCTATTGAGATACGAACTTTTTTTCTACGAAAGCTAAGCGGGCCATTCTTTTTGCATTACAACGTAAATGTTACTGGTAGTCTGGGATATCAATTTGGTTCACTTTGAAAAAGTCCTTGATCCGATAAAATTTCTCTATTTTTGAAAATAGAATAAGCGAAAAAGTCGAGAATTCCGATTGAGATACAAACTTTTTTTCTAGGAACGTTAGGCGGACCATTCTTTTTGCATTACAACCTAAATGTTACTGGTAGTCTGGGATATCAATTTGGTTCACTTTGAAAAAGTCCTTGATCCGATAAAATTTCTCTATTTTTGAAAATAGAATAAGCGAAAAAGTCGAGAATTCCGATTGAGATACAGACCTTTTTTCTAGGAACGTTAGGCGGACCATTCTTTTTGCATTACAACCTAAATGTTACTGGTAGTCTGGGATATCAATTTGGTTGACTTTGAAAAAGTCCTTGACCCGATAAATTTTCTCTATTTTTGAAAATAGAATAAGCGAAAAAGTCGAGATTTCCGATTGAGATAAGAACTTTTTTTCTAGGAAAGCTAAGCTGGCCATTCTTTTTGCATTACAACGTAAATGTTACTGGTAGTCTGGGATATCAATTTGGTTCGCTTTGAAAAAGTCCTTGATACGATAAAATTTCTCTATTTTTAAAATTCAATAATCTCAAGTTATTCGAAATAATTGCACATTTCCGTATGAAAAACTGACTTTTCTCCTAGGCAAGCTATAGCAAAAATTCTTTTTGTTTTAGACTCTACATACCCTGGGGATACTCTATACCAAGTTTGGTTCAATTTGAACAACTCCTTGACCCGACGAAAAATACTATATTTAAAAATTAAATAAACGAAATAATCGCAAAAATCCGTATGCAAACCCAACTTTTTTTCTAGGCAAGCTATACCAAAAATTCTTTTTGTTTTACACTCTAGGTACCCATGGTATACTCAATACCCAGTTTGGTTTGATTTGAACAACTCCTTGACCCGATGAAAAATACTATATTTAAAAATTAAATAAACGAAATAATCGCAAAATTCCGTATGAAACACTAACTTTTTTCCTAGGCAAGCTATACCAAAAATTCTTTCTGTTTTAGACTCTACATACCCTGGGGATACTCCATACCGAGTTTGGTTCAATTTGGACAACTCTAAGACCTAATCAAAAAGCCTTATTTTTAAAATTACTTATTCAAAATTATTCGGAAATAATAGCAAATTTCCGTATGAAAAACTAACTTTTTTCCTAGGCAAGCTATACCAAAAATTCTTTTTGTTTTACACTCTACATACCCTCGGGATACTGCATACCGAGTTTGGTTCGATTTGAACAACTCCTTGACCCGACGAAAAATACTGTATTTAAAAAATAAGTATTTGAAATAATCGCAAATTTCCGTATGAAAAACTAACTTTTTTCCTAGGCAAGCTAAACCAGAAATTCTTTTTGTTTTACACTCTACACACCCTGGGGATACTGCATACCGAGTTTGGTTCGATTTGGACAACTCTAAGACCGAATCAAAAAGACTTATTTTTAAAATTACTTATTCAAAATTATTCGGAAATAATAGCAAATTTCCGTATGAAAAACTAACTTTTTTCCTAGGCAAGCTAAACAAAAAATTCTTTCTGTTTTACACTCTCGATACCCTTGGGATACTCCATGCCAAGTTTGGTCTGATTTGGACAACTCCTTGACCCGATGAAATGGACCTATTTTCAAAATTCGCTATTTGCGAAATTCGCAAATTTCCGTATGAAAAACTAACTTTTTTCCTAGGCAAGCTATACCAAATATACCAAAAAAGCTATGTTTTACACTCTACATACCCTCGGGATACTCCATGCCGAGTTTGGTTTGATTTGAACAACTGCTTGACCTTATCAAAAAGACCTATTTTTAAAAATTATTTAAAATTAATTATTCGAATTAATCGGAAATTAACTTACCAAAAACTAACTTTTTTCCTACGCAAGCTATAGCAAAAATTCTTTTTGTTTTATAATCTACGTACACAGGGGATACTCCATACCAACTTTGGTTAGATTTGGACAACTCCTTGACCCGATGAAATTTCTATATTTTTGAAAATAGAATAAGCGAAAAAGTCGAGATTTCCGATTGAGATACGAACTTTTTTTCTAGGAAAGCTAAGCGGGCCATTCTTTTTGCATTACAACGTAAATGTTACTGGTAGTCTGGGATATCAATTTGGTTCACTTTGAAAAAGTCCTTGATCCGATAAAATTTCTCTATTTTTGAAAATAGAATAAGCGAAAAAGTCGAGATTTCCGATTGAAAACCGAACTTTTTCCTAGGCAAGCTATAACAAACATTCTTTCTGTTTTACACTCTAGATACACCTGGGATACTCTATACCGAGTTTGGTTCAATTTCAAGGAGTTTTTGACCATACGAAAAAGGCCTATTTTAAAAATTCGTTATTCGGAATAATCGCAAATTTCCGTATGATAAACTAACTTTTTTCCTATACAAGCTATAGCAAAATTCTTTCTGTTTTAGACTCTACATACCCTGTAGATACTGCATAGCAACTTTGATTAGATTTGGACAACTCCTTGACCCGATCAAAAAGACCTTTTTTTAAAATTCCTTTTTCGAGAAAATCAAAAAGTTCCGTATGAAAAACTAACTTTTTTTCTAGGCAAGCTATACCAAAAACTATTTCCGTTTCACCTTCTAACTACACATGGGATACTCCATACCGGTTTTGGTTTGATTTGAACAACTCTAAGACCTATTCAAAAAGAGCTTTTTCTAAAATTACTTATTCAAAATTATACGGAAATAATAGGAAATTTCCGTATGAAAAGCTAACTTTTTTCCTAGCCAAACTATACCAAAAATTCTTTTTGTTTTACACTCTACATACCCTGTGGATACTCCACGCCAATTTGGTCTGATTTGGACAACTCCTTGACCCGATGAAATAGACCTATTTTCAAAATTCGCTATTTGCGAAATTCGCAAATTTCCGTATGAAAAACTAACTTTTTTCCTAGGCAAGCTATACCAAAAATTCTTTTTGTTTTACACTCTACATACCCTGGGGATACTCCATGCCAAGTTTGGTTCACTTTGGACAACTCTATTACCTAATCAAAAACACTTATTTCTAAAATTACTTATGCAAAATTATACGGAAATAAAAAGAAATTTCCGTATGAAAAGCTAACTTTTTCCCTAGCCAAGCTATACCGAAAAAACCTTTCTGTTTAACGGTTAACATACCCTGGGGATACTCCATACCTATTTTGGTTCGATTTGAACAACTTCTTGATCCGATAAAAAAGACCTATTTTTAAAATTCCTTTTTCGAGAAATTCAAAAAGTTCCGTATGAAAAACTAACTTTTTTCCTAGGCTAGCTATACCAAAATTATTTCAGTTTCACCTTCTAACTGCACATCGGATACTCCATACCGAGTTTGGTTTGATTTGGACAACTCTATGATCTTATCAAAAAGGCCAATTAAAAATTATTTAAAATTAATTATTCGAATTAATCGGAAATTAACGTACGAAAAACTAACTTTTTTCCTTTGCAAGCTGCATCAAAAAATCTTTTCGTTTTGCACTCTGTATACAAGTGCTATAATGTACAACAACCTTTTGACCTTATTGAATTTGCCCATAATAGAAACACAGAAGTCCGAAAAACCATGCCCCGCAAAATAATCTATTGAAAAATTTGTTAGGAAAGAACAAACACGCTATAAATCGAAACTAACAAAGGACTAAAAATTTTTTGGGCTCCTTAGTTGTGCTCGAAGTGGCTGAGCATTGTAATCAGATAGGAGACTTCATTAAATTTAAAATAGAAGAGTTTATATTTAATGGCCGTCAAAACTATTTCCATTTTCTCCTCTGTATCTTCCACAACGAAACCAAAAGGAACAAAATTTTGCTCTTGCATTGTAACTAATTTCAGTTTCTTGACAACTCGGAGATTTCGGAGCACACAGCGTTCCACATCTCCACGAAAAAAGAAGAGAATTTCGCCGACAAAATACTCGTCGCCACTTAGGTCGTCGTCAATTGAGACACAAACAAACTTATCAGCAACACATCCTCGTCCGTAGGCCGCCGATGATAAGAAAAAATTTCCAATTTTACGACAAAACAGTTTCAAATTTGGATTTTCTGTGCGAAACTTTCTTGTCTCAGTGTTTTCTACAAATCCGTAACATTCATCTAGTTTTTTCTTCTCGTTAAAAGTTGTGAGCATTTCAGCCAGACAGTCGTCTTCTACAGTCATTTTCGCGATCATTTTTGCTCTCACAAATCTTCGTACTAGGAGCTGACACTGGTTTACGGTTCGTGTGAGTGGTGCAATCAAAAGTCTGTTGGCCGACTCAAACATGGCAGCAGATGCGGTGAACAATGGTCCTATATTTTTCGCCTGCCATCCTAGATGCCGGAGTAGATGAAAATTTATCGACTCCATCTTATTTGTTTTCTCCGACATGCTGATGCAGAATTCTGACAGCAGTTTATCACAAAAGTTAGCATTCTCGTTAGATTCAAAAAGTTCACGAAGAGCAAAAACCAATTTTTTGAGATCCACTGCGTCACTACTTCGTTCTTCACCATGCAAATACGGAGGGAAAATTATGGCTGACAAATAAAACAACAAAAACTTCACTTCCTTTGCTTTGAAGCTGGCTAAGGCTTCGAGACTTCTGACGTTATTTTTGAACTCTTTCGGTAAGTCAACGTACTCGAGGAACGAATTAATTTCAGCTTTATGATCTGCATCCCTTTTATTATAATGATGTTGAAGAAGATCTTTTGCTACACCAAGAAAAATTTGGTGCATTGGGTCAATTGGAGACGAAAGGGGTTGATTTGAAATTACATCAAAAGCTTTGCTTCTACCTTTCACGCCATGAGTTTTGAATTCGCAGTCCTCTTTTGGTCCCAACTCCGCTCTTAATTTATCAATGCTTCCATTCTCTAGCTCTTGTATGTTTCTCATATGCGAATCGAATGAGCGCATTTCAAAAGAGTGATCATGAGGGTATTGATGTGTGTATGCTAGATGAATTCTTCTCTGTGTGCATAAAGTGCAACCATAGTAACCATTGAACTGCTTCATTTTGAGTACTTTGGATTTTGCAATCAGATCAGTTACTAACAAGATTGGCTCAAATGTAATTGTCAATTCTTGTTCATTGAAAGTGAGCTTCTCCGAAACAGACAACTCGTTTTGTATATGCTCAAAAAAAACATCAAAATCTGGATAGCCTGAACCAACAAACAGCGCTCCTAGTACAAGATTTTTAAAAAGTTGTCGCGGCTTAGGTGGTAGATCAGCAATAGCAAAGAACAGCGGCCACGCCGAGGTTGTCGGAGTCTTGCAAACAGCAGCTCCATCTGTGTTTACAATTAACCTCACAATCACCTCCCTTTGATCATTCATGGCAAATTTTGGCATTAGAATATCGCGCGTGGTAAGTTTCTTTTCAGCGTACTCAAACATTTCGGAAAGAGAAGTCTTCACAATATCGACAAGCAACGGGCGAAAATTCATTAAAATCAGCTCCCCTTTCTCAACCAACGTCCTGTCACACTGATAAGAGCTGCAGAAGTCTTCAAATTGTTTTTTAACTGCCCACGGCGAAACAGATTGACCGTCAAAGAGTAGCTGATCACGCTTCAAGAGATCGTTCAAAAGCGCATCAGAAGCATTATGGACCGAAACAATAGCCAAAAGCGAGGCTTTCAAATTTTCCACAGAAACACCTGATACTTGATGCAAAAGCCCATTTGAATCATTACGTTCATACGACACAATTTCATCACCACTATCGTTAAAACTGTGGTTGCTGAACAGATCAAGTGCCGTGTTGCTCTGAAAATGGTCAGAAGGCAAGCTAATAACGGTGCTACTAACTCCATCTGATGAATCATTGCATTCTGGACTTCCAAATCTTGCTAAATCATCTCCGTCACAGGCGGGGCCACAGTTGAGAGGAATTGAGCTTGTCTCCGAAACAACACTGGCATTTGAATCTTCGCTATAGAACTTGATAAGGTCAGTGAGCAATGAGGAACGCACATCCCTTGCATTTACTTTTATTCTGGGAATCACTGTTCGTTTTCGTTTTGAGGGCTTCATACCTACTTCGCTCATTTTATCTTCTGACTCCTCTGCTTCTATACCGTGCTCGGATACATGTCCACAGAGACAAAACTTATTATTTTCTCCAAAAAAATCTTCATTGTAATAAGTAGTCAGTTCTTCGCCCGGCTTGATTTCACGAATCGCTCGCAGTCGTACGCACTCTCTGCCCTTGAAGCCACCACTCATGTAGTAATCGCAGTTTGGGACACACGAGTGATTTGCCCACCTTGCGACGCCAACTAACAATTTATCGCCTTCCATAAGGGACCAGTCATCAATCACACGATCTTTTGGTTTTTTTGCCAGCAAGCCTACAGCACATTTGATTTCACCTTTTTTGATTACTTTTCCACTGCGATTCACCAAACAGTACCCGCCGAAATTGTCAGCTTCGATACGAAAACCTTCAGTGAGAGCACATTTGTAAATTTCTTCCATATCCTGACTCAGCTTTTTGAAATCTCTGTCAGAATCAATCAAATTCATGTAACTTTCTTGGGACATCAATTCTGTGAGCAAATGTATTTCATTGGCCGTTTTTTGAACATAACGCTCAGCGACAAAACCTTCAATTTGGGCCAATTTTTCGCAATTATCCATTTCATCTTAAATTAAAAATTACATTGAGAAACACAATTTCTTGAGAAGCTATTGCAATATGAATATGAGACAGGGAAAAAAGTCCGACTTCAAAAATTCCTTCAGTTCTAGCACAAAAAAATCGACATAAACGGGAGTAATTTTGATAACTGCATGCTAAAGCTGCATGATAAGAGAACACATAGCCACCGATGAATTAAATCAAACCAATCGTTAAATCAGAAGGAAAATCTAAGCAAGAACTAGACAAATGACTTCATTTACAAATCAAAATCCACAAAATGAATCAATTTTGTCATAACTAACAACAATTAGAGTTACAACTAACTTCGCCGTAAAATTTAGGCAAAAACTAGACAAATGTTCTGTTTCTTTGTAACCACTGTCATGATAAGTTTAAATCAAATGTCAAGTTTAAATATAGCTAACTTAGAGGTCTAACTGAAACCTTTCCTCTTGGCTATAAAGGTTTTACAAAAAAGCTATTGTTATTTCATTCCGCCTGATTGTTCGCAGTCGTCGGCGTCTCTGATACTTCTTGCCTATGTTCAACAACCTCAGCATTTTTCAGATAGCTTTTCCTCTCCCTTCCTGATTGGTTTGCAGAATCTCTCGCCTTCCTCAGTGCCATTCGAGGTGTCAAAGGATACTTTTGCTTCACGACGTCTAAACAAGAGAAAACTCTCTGCATGAGTAATAATTTTTAAGAATAGAAGACCGATGCTAACTTATTGCAATTTTTCTAGAACTATTTTTTGAAGAGTGAGATCAACAGAAAAGTACAAAAACCTTCAAACAATTCTCGTTTTTCGAGAGGCACTTCTGTACGTGTGCCTGAGCTCTGACTGTACATCATCTGATCAACCAAGCCGTCAACTCCAAAAATTTTTCTGCCCAAACAACGGCCAAGTTGAGATGGATAGCAGTTTGCCACATGGGTCTTCATCAGATCTTCTCCCTCGAATTCAACTCTATGAACTGGGTAGGCGGCCCTCAAATCTGGATTCTCGTCAATGCTTTGAAACCCAAACTTTTGAAGAATGGAGATTTCCTGAACGTCTTCGAGCTGAAATAAAACAGCTTGGAAAAAAATGTTTTGTTTGATTGAAAAAAATTCAAACCAACCGTATCATCAAGCTCGCCCAGAATTTTGCGTCGTTTCTTGTCATGCTTTGCCTTAATTCCAACCCCCACTTGTTGTGCACGGTTCATTCTCTCGTCGTGACCTTTCAAGAAGTCTTCGAACTCTTTGCACATGGAAGTTGAGCAGCTCTAGAAATTAAAAAAAGTATTGAGAGAGCAAAGTTTTGGACACTTTATAATAAAAAAATTTATAATGTCAGCCAATGGTTTGATAACTTTTTCCAATTAAGGGATTGAACAATGAAAGCAAAAACTTAAGCCATTTTTCAACAACAAAACAACAAACCTCCGATTTGTCAGCAGCCGTTGTCGCCTTTGGCAAAAAAAGAAGTGACCGTGTCTCTTTGTTTGGTTCTGCGACTGCTTTTGTGGGGCAAACAATTTTTTCTGTTACTTTTGCTCTGGCTTTTGCGGGACCAAGACTTTTTTCTGGGCACGTTTGAGGCATCTCTTTTTGCGTAGCTTCAGTCGGTTCGGGAGACGAGAAAAGCAGATCAGGTGAGTCAACGACATGAGTAGCTGCAGGTTGAGTTGCGCTCGTTGTTCCTGGCCCCTCCCAGAGAAAGGGGGTCGCTGTCCTTTCTTATAAATTTCGGCCGCTTGCTTCTTGTATTCGCGCACTCTCTCGGCCGGACCTCTACCCAAATACAGCATTCTGCGAGGATCGCGGTTGTGTCTTATGAATTCGTACTCTCCAGGTTGTAAGGCGAGCTTCGCTTCGTCAGAATAACCTCTGGGCCAAGCAATACTATTGAGACCCGTCGATACACAAGCTTTTTCGTATATGAAAACAAACAACGTATTTCTATGCTCATGACGAATGCTGCGTTCAACTTGTGTTTCCGGGTCCGTCTCAAAGCTGGGAATTTTTACTTGCCTCTTAGGGCGATCGCTGGAATTGGCCATAGATCTGAAAGACAGATTGAAAATTATTCACATCGAAGCAAGTCAAATAGTTGAGTACAAACAAGTAGAATCAAAGAAAACAAGATTGAAAGTCATTATGTTTCTTGTGGGTTCATCATTGAAACTACACACTATCTCATAAAACAAATTTGGAAGCTTTGATTCAGTTTAAAGCATTAGAAATCTAAACTAACTCATAAATTTAACTGCTGCATCTGAGTCCTGTTGCATCTGACAGTTATAGAATTAAAAGAAGTACATACAAGTAAAGTATACTCTTAGCACCTTGAATGAGCTATGGATCTGGAACAAAGTGAGTGAACTCAATAAATCTACGTTTATGCATTTTCTTGGTTGGCTTTTTTTCCCCGATACAAATCTTTCTTCTTATTCTTAGCTTCTTCGCTGTACTTGCCTTTACCTTCTAACCTCTGCTTCGCATTTAATCCAGCTTTATTGGCCGCTTTCTTGGCTTGTTTTCTGGCATCGGGGAATGATGAGCTCGGAAACTTTCTCTCAACTAATCCTAAAATTGAGACTTGTTAAACGTTAACTTACTAAAGGGAGTTCACGGGATTTTGGGAAAACGTCAAACACCTTTCAGAAACAAGAAATTTTCTAACTCACGAAAAAATTTTAGCAGGGACTCCTTTGATGCACACTTTCTTCCATCTGTCAGGCTCTTTGTGGGTAGAATCATTTCGTACGCCAGTCCATCAACTCCGTAAATCCACTTACGAAGTGCCAGTCCGTATTCGGAGGGTTTGTGCCCACTGTAGACATGGTCTAGATTTTTCCCGTTCAGACCAAACTGCACAGGAGGTTTCTTCTCCACAAACCGAAAGACTGTGTGCTCATCAAGATCGTCGTGGTTATCCGTTTGATCCTCGTCTGGGTTATCTTCAACGTTACCAGTTTCTTCCAGAAGTTCCGCAATCTCGTCAATACTTGCAAGCGCGCTGGTGACCTTCAAGAGAACAAACTTTTTAAAATGATAATGTAAGTTAAGTTGTCAAATTAGACTAACGTAATTATTGAAGTTGCGCTTCACGGATAGCAAATCATCGACGGCCCGACTTGTTGAGCCTCGCAGAAGGTCGACCAAGTCATGCATCCGTTTCTCATTCTCTAGCAAAACTTCAGTCATTCCTTTATGTTTTGCACAACACTAAAAAGAAACAATCATTAGTGCTTTAGCCGACTAGGATTTCAATGATGCAAGTAAAAGATAATCATACCGAGACAATAGTTCCCTTCGCAATCTTTGACGAAGATTGTGGATTCAAGCAATTGCCGCTGGATACTTCCGAAGCTGCTGGGCAAATTTCCACAGTCACAGGTTCCACAGCTTTGAGAGGCTTTGTAATTCGCCTTAACTCTTCTAGCTCGCTTGAAAAATCATCAATACCTTGCAGCACAATTGAGTAACCACACAGTTTACCATCCCTGTTAAGCATTATGTTACTACCCGCTTCCAGCTTCACTTTCTCGAAATAGCTTAAACAGCCCCACATATCTGAATCTGCGTCAATAATTCGAACGTCATCCTTCTGATTACTCATAATTAACCAGTTGAGTTTAGCAGCAGACATTTTCAAGACCTGAAAAAATTTAGAAGATTGAGATCAAACAGAAAATCATTGGAACGTAAACCGCACAATTAAATCAAGATTGTCATTCTGAGGAGAAAACTGATTGATAGACACAACTATAAATGAAACTGTTAAATCTGATTCCAGTAATCAATATGTACGAACTGTTCAGCTAAATCTGATTCCAGTAATCAATATGTACGACCTGTTTAGCTAAGTTAACGAAATTACAGTTTAACCTCAGCCAAAAAACAGCCATTCTCAACTGGGCTTAAGTCTTCAGAATGCACTGAGACTGTATCAGAGCTCGAGTCACCAGTCAAGTCTATCACTTCTGCATTTGCTTTTTCAAGTTCTTTCACTCTCTTTGTGAGCTCTTCTAGTTTCTTTTTGAGTTCCTCCATCTCACGCAACAATTTATTTTCAAAACTTGTTTGGTCATGTCGAACATTACCATCTTCCCTCAACGACGGAGTCTTGCAATGAACGCCTTTCTCATTTACAACAATTTCATACTGTCTCATCTTTACAACTGAAAAAATTCCCAAGTTGATGTGTACGTTCAAAACGAAAATCAATTATACCTGGGAAACATAACCCAAACTCTAGGCATTTTAGACTCCTTAGACACAGCAGACCTCTGACAGTGACCCTTACTTGATTTTAACAACATCTCGGCCCGATGAAAATTAATTATTTAAAAAAGACCTGTTTTAAAACTCAATAATCGCAAATTATTCGAAATAATCGCAAATTTCCGTATGAAATACTAACTTTTTTCCCAGGCGAATAGTACCAAAAATACTTTCTGTTTTACACTCTAGGTACCCATGGTATACTCCTCCATACCCAGTTTGGTTGAATTTGAACAACTCCTTGACCCGATGAAAAAGACCTATTTTCAAAAAATGTTTAAAATTAACTATTCGAATTAATCGAAATTTCCGTACGATAAACTAAATTTTTTTTCCTACAAAAGCTATACCAAAAAATTCTTTCTGTTTTACAATCTATTTATACATGGGATACTCAATACCGAGTTTGGTTTGATTTGAATAACTTTTTGACATAATGAAAAAGACCTATTTTTAAAATTCCTCATTCGCGAAAATCGCAAATTTCCGTATGAAATACTAACTTTTTTCCTAGACAAGCTATAGCAAAAATTCTTTTCGTTGTAGATTCTATATACAATAGGGATACTCCATGCCGAGTTTGGTTCGATTTGAACAACTCCTTGATCCGACGAAATAGACCAATTTTTAAAATTGAATAATTGCAATTTAAACGAAATAATCGCAACTTTCCTTATGAAAAAATAACTTTTCTCCTAGGCAAGCTGTATCAAAAATTCTTTTTTTCCTACGCTCTACCTACACAGGGGATACTCCATGCCCAGTTTGGTCTGATTTGGACAACTCCTTGACCCGATGAAATAGATCTATTTTCAAAATTCGTTATTCTCGAAAATCGCAAATTTCCGTATGAAAAACTAACTTTTTTTGTAGGAACGTTAGGCTGACCATTTCTTTTGCATAACAACCCAAATAGTTCTGGTAGTCTGGGATATCAATTTGGTTGACTTTGAAAAAGTCCTTGATCCGATAAAATTTCTCTATTTTTGAATATAGAATAAGCGAAAAAGTCGAGAATTCCGATTGAGATACAAACTTTTTTTCTAGGAACGTTAGGCGGACCATTCTTTTTGCATTACAACCTAAATGTTACTGGTAGTCTGGGATATCAATTTGGTTGACTTTGAAAAAGTCCTTGATCCGATGAAATTTTATATTTTTGAAAATAGAATAAGCGAATAAGTCATTATTTCCGTATGAAAAACTAACTTTTTTCCTAGGCAAGCTATAGCAAAAACTCTTTTTGTTTCAGACTCTATATATACAGGGGATACTCCATACCAAGTTTGGTTCGATTTGGACAACTCCTTGACCCGACGAAATAGACCTATTTTTAAAATTCAATAATTGCAATTTAAACGAAATAATCGCAACTTTCCGTATGAAAAACTAACTTTTTTCCTACGCAAGCTATAGCAAAAAATCTTTTTGTTTTACACTCTACCTACACAGGGGATACTCCATACCAAGTTTGGTTCAATTTGGACAACTTCTTGATCCGATAAGAAAGTCCTATATTTAAAATTCCTTTTTCGAGAAATTCAAAAAGTTCCGTATGAAATACTAACTTTTTTCCTAGGCAAGCTATACCAAAAATTCTTTTCGTTGTAGACTTTATATACACTTGGGATACTACATGCCGAGTTTGGTTCGATTTGAACAATTCCTTGACCCGACGAAATAGACCTATTTTTAAAATTCAATAATTGCAATTTAAACGAAATAATCGCAACTTTCCGTATGAAAAACTAACTTTTTTCCTACGCAAGTTATAGCAAAAAATCTTTTTGTTTTACACTCTACCTACACTGGGCATACTCCATACCGAGTTTGGTTCGATTTGAATAACTCCTTGACCCGATAAAATTTCTCTATTTTTGAAATTAAATATTCGAAATAATCGCAAATTTCCGTATCAAAAGCTAACTTTTTTCCTAGGCCAGCTATAGCAAAAATTCTTTCTGTTTTACACTCTACATAACCTGGGGATACTCCATGCCGAGTTTGGTTCGATTTGAACAACTCCTTGACCCGACGAAATTTCTATATTTTTGAAAATAGAATAAGCGAAAAAGTCGAGATTTCCGATTGAGATACGAACTTTTTTTCTAGGACAGTTAGACCGACCATTCTTTTTGCATTACAACCTAAATAGTACTGGTAGTCTGGGATATCAATTTAGTTCACTTTGAACAACTCCTTGACCCGATAAATTTTCTCTATTTTTGAAAATAGAATAAGCGAAAAAGTCGAGATTTCCGATTGAGATAAGAACTTTTTTTCTAGGAAAGCTAAGCTGGCCATTCTTTTTGCATTACAACGTAAATGTTACTGGTAGTCTGGGATATCAATTTGGTTCGCTTTGAAAAAGTCCTTGATACGATAAAATTTCTCTATTTTTAAAATTCAATAATCTCAAGTTATTCGAAATAATTGCACATTTCCGTATGAAAAACTGACTTTTCTCCTAGGCAAGCTATAGCAAAAATTCTTTTTGTTTTAGACTCTACATACCCTGGGGATACTCTATACCAAGTTTGGTTCAATTTGAACAACTCCTTGACCCGACGAAAAATACTATATTTAAAAAATAAACATTTGAAATAATCGCAAATTTCCGTATGAAATACTAACTTTTTTCCTAGGCAAGCTATACCAAAAATTCTTTTTGTTTTACACTCTACACACCCTGGGGATACTGCATACCGAGTTTGGTTCGATTTGAACAACTCCTTGACCCGACGAAAAATACTATATTTAAAAAATAAATATTTGAAATAATCGCAAATTTCCGTATGAAATACTAACTTTTTTCCTAGGTAAGCTATACCAAAAATTCTTTTTGTTTTACACTCTACACACCCTGGGGATACTGCATACCGAGTTTGGTTCGATTTGAACTACTCCTTGACCCGACGAAAAATACTATATTTAAAAAATAAATATTTGAAATAATCGCAAATTTCCGTATGAAATACTAACTTTTTTCCTAGGCAAGCTATACCAAAAATTATTTTTGTTTTACACTCTACACACCCTGGGGATACTGCATACCGAGTTTGGTTCGATTTGAACAACTCCTTGACCCGACGAAAAATACTATATTTAAAAAATAAATACTTGAAATAATCGCAAATTTCCGTATGAAATACTAACTTTTTTCCTAGGCAAGCTATACCAAAAATTCTTTTTGTTTTACACTCTACACACTCTGGGGATACTGCATACCGAGTTTGGTTCGATTTGAACAACTCCTTGACCCGACGAAAAATACTATATTTAAAAAATAAATATTTGAAATAATCGCAAATTTCCGTATGAAATACTAACTTTTTTCCTGGGCAAGCTATACCAAAAATTCTTTTTGTTTTACACTCTACATACCCTGGCGATACTGCATACCGAGTTTGGTTTGATTTGAAAAACTCCTTGACCCGATGAAAAAGACCTATTTTTCAATTTCTAAAACTTCTAAAATGCGGAAAAATCGTAATTTTGAGCTAATAATGGAATGTTTTCAACAATTCTGTTGGTAATCTAGGGTTTCCCCTGCAGAATCCTCAAAAAGAAACCACGCAAAAGTTAATAGAAGCAGTACAAATAAATGATAAAGAAAAAAAAAAGCTCTCAGATGGACAATTCTGAATTCAGATTAGCTAAATAAGCATCAAATAAACAATTTCTCAATATGGAAGTATAAAACTACACGGCAAACACTAAAACAACATTGCTATAACAATTACTCGACTAGCACAATACCATTCGATAATAAACAATCAAAAACATCATCCGCAAATCGACTTTCGTTTATTGGGGACCATCGTTTACCCCAGCTGGAAAATTGCCTAGGCACTTCTTTTTTCGCAGGAATTCTTTTTTTCGGTAACGCTACAACCTTCTTCTTGGTATGAAAACCGAGACATCTGATCCTGCCAACTTTTTCAATGATCATTTCGCCATATTTTTCTCTCTTTTTCTCGATAAGACTCCTGGCACGTTTGCAGTCTCCACTGCCAAAAAAATTGACCCAGCCATTGTAACGCCATTGTTTTTTTTCGCCCGTTTTCTGATTTGGTCTTAATTTGCCCAACTTGATCGATTTCGCATTCTTAAATATCTCCCAGACTTTCGCTAGTACTTGCCCAGGTTCGCACTTAGCTTGAAAATTGACGAACCTTATAGAGGTTGCGAGATCTAAATCAACTTGACGTCTTGTCCTATATAATTCCTTGTCTTTTTTAAAACCTTTGAAACATTTTACTCTGATCTCCTTTCTGCGTCCTCCTGGACTCAAGAACTCATTTACATTAACTCCCTGTCCAGGTACATGGTCGTCAAAATACCTTGACTGCATCTCACTTGATCTAAAATACTCAGTTCCTGCTATTAAAATGACCTTGGGCACGCCCGACACTCTGTTCTGCGCTCTACAGCAGCGCGCGCAGCTATTCTGCGACGTGCAACACTCGTACGGTACGACACGTAGCACGGGCGGGGGTATTCTGGTGTAGCTGCCGGACTTGGGGGGGGTTGGGTGGGGGGGGGGCTCTCTGACACTTTCTCATTGCTTTCACTAACTTACTATCACCATTTGAATGTTTCCGATACATTTCATTTCATATGCACCTCTTTGCAGGTTAATTATAATGGTCTAGCCGGACAGCGCTTCATAGCACTCCTCCTGCTGTCAGATGACATGCTCAGAATGTATGCAGCTGGTCAAGTGACAATGCGGCAGCTCATTCGAATATTTCACATTGCCAACACATATAACTTACCTGTAGAGAGGCGAAATACAACTTGCGTTGAAATTACATATTTCACATGATCTCGAGGTGGGAAATATGGTGGTAGTTGTTTTAGTTGTGGTGGTAGTTGTTTTAGTTATGTGTTTTAGTTGTTATATATCCAGCCTCGCGGGGCGGAGGCCCGGGCTTATTTCAAAGGGCAATTTCTCAGAGATTACTGAACCGATTCTTGAAAATGAAGGTGTTTTGGAATCAGGAAGAAAAGGGCTATCATCTGGAACATGAAAAAGTTCGGAAAAACAGTTTTTAAATTTTGATGATTATGACCCCTTGGTCGAAAACAGCTCATTTTCGACATTCTTCAGATAAAGCAAAAAAACAACACCTTCGGTCACAAATAACATTGCAACAATATACATGACCGTAACGCAAATTAGCCAAGCTTTATTTTAAGCTATAAAACGCTCTCTAACTCTATCTATGCTCGAAGTTATTAACAAAAACAATTTTGAAAATTCGAATTTTTTCGAAATTTCGACCTCAAGTACGTTGTACTCTTTGACCAATTTCTCAAAAAATTTTACGTTTTTTTAGATTAAAATTGGTTTAGTCACAAAGCTGCGATACTAAGCTGCACGATGCGTACTTGAAATCATAGTTTCGAAGTACAAACACAATTTTAAAACTGGACTCATTGTGAAAAAAGGCATTTTTTTCACTTTTCTTCCAATTCCTTGCAATTTTTTTAACCCTTTCTTTCGAAAACGATAGTCTTTGTATACATATCTAAAAAGATGAGTTTCTAAGCAGTATAACAAGCATAAATATGCCAGATAAAAATTCTGTAATGGTAAAATACGTTGACAAATTTTAAAATTCACCCAAAAAAAATTGAAAAGTTTCAAAAACTTCTTCCAATTTTCATGCGTAAAAGATACTTTAAAGACCCTTTCTTTTCGCGCAACCTTTCTTTCACGCCTGATCTATTGAAAACCATGACAGATTTTAAGTGCGGAGTCCCTTAAAAACAATAAATTTAATGTTTTTTCTGTTAGTACAGTGAAAAAAACTATTACATTTTGAGAACCAATGCAAATTTTTTCACCGAAGAATGTTTTCAAAGCAGGCAGGCTAAATTTTTATTTTGATTTGCCTTAAACACACAATTTGAACCTTTCGTATCATATTAGCTTTAATCTGAACAACACTTTGACCCGGTCACAAAAACTGACCGCACTCGATGAGGCTTAACTTTTTCGATCACCGAAGATTGTTTTGGACACCAAATCGTCAATTTTACTCCAATTGTGCTCATTTTTGGTTGGCAGGCTCCACTTTAGTCATAATTGGTGATGAAGTTAAACAATTGGTCTGACCGAACCATTTTGGGCAAGTTTTAATCTATTTCCAAAAAAAAGTATCCGAAATTTTTTGACCACCGATCATTGTTTTGGTGACCAAATCGTCAATTTCAGTCCAGTTGTGCTCATTTTTGGTGGGCAGGCTCCACTTCAGCCATAATTGGTGATGAAATTAAACAATTGGTCTGACCGAACCATATTGAGTTAGTTTTAATTTATTTCCAAAAAGAAGTATCCGAAATTTTTTGACGACCGATCATTGTTTTGATAACCAAATCGTCAATTTCAGTCCAATTGTGCTCATTTTTGGTGGGCATGCTGCACTTTAGCCATAATTGGGGATAAAATAAAAAAATTGGACTCAGGGAACCATTTTGGTTAAGTTTTCAATTATTTCCAAAAAAGTATCCGCGCTCGATGAGGCTTAACTTTTTCGATCACCGAACATTGTTTTGAACACAGAATCGTCAATTTTACTCCAATTGTGCTCATTTTTGGTGGGTATTCTCCACCTTAGTCAAAATTAGTGATGAAATTAAACAATTGGTCTGACCGAACCATTTTGAACAAGTTTTAATCTATTTCCAAAAAAAGAATCCGAAATTTTTTGACCACCGATCATTGTTTCAGTGACCAAATCGACAATTTCAGTCCAATTGTGCTCATTTTTGGTGGGCAGGCTCCATTTTAGCCATAATTGGTGATGAATTGAAACAATTGGTCTGACCGAACCATTTTGAACTAGTTTTAATCTATTTCCAAAAAAAGTATCCGAATTTTTTTGACCACCGATCATTGTTTTGATGACCAAATCGTCAATTTCAGTCCATTTTGGCTCATTTTTGGTGGGCAGGCTCCACTTTAGCTATAATTGGGGATAAAATAAAAAAAATTGGACTCAGGGAACCATTTTGGTTAAGTTTTCAATTATTTCCAAAAAGTATCCGCGCTCGATGAGGCTTAACTTTTTCGATCACCGAACATTGTTTTGGACACAGAATTGTCAATTTTACTCCAATTGTGCTCATTTTTGGTTGGTATCCTCCACTTCAGCCGTAATTGGTGATGAAATTAAACAATTGGTCTGACCGAACCATTTTGAACTAGTTTTAATCTATTTCCAAAAAAAAGTATCCGAAACTTTTTGACCACCGATCATTGTTTTGATGACCAAATCGTCAATTTCAGTCCATTTTGGCTCATTTTTGGTGGGCAGGCTCCACTTTAGCCATAATTGGTGATGAAATTAAACAATTGGTCTGACCGAACCATATTGAGTTAGTTTTAATTTATTTCCAAAAAAAAGTATCCGAAATTTTTTGATGACCGATCATTGTTTTGATGACCAAATCGTCAATTTCAGTCCAATTGTGCTCATTTTTGGTGGGCAGGCTGCACTTTAGCCATAATTGAGGATAAAATAAAAAAATTGGACTCAGGGAACCATTTTGGTTAAGTTTTCAATTATTTCCAAAAAAGTATCCGCGCTCGATGAGGCTTAACTTTTTCGATCACCGAACATTGTTTTGGACACAGAATCGTCAATTTCAGTACAATAATACAGATTAAATGCTCAGTTGGCGTATAGCTGTCATTTGACCACGGGGGGTCAATTCTTCGCTGCATCATATAGAAAACAATGATCCAAAAATAAAATTTTTCGATAATTTCACTACTTTTGTCTCCTTTCAACACTTTCCAGTTCCACTTGCATCTAACTATTTTTTGAAGAATTGCAGGTATAATTTGAAAAAAGATTATAGTAAAATATCAAAAACCAAGGTTGGGGGGTCAATTATTCGCTGCATCATATAGAGAAAAATGATCCAAATATAAAATTTTTTCCATAATTTCACTAAATTTGTCTCCTTTCAACACATTTTTCAGTTTCAGTTGCACCCAACAAATTTTTTTGAAAAATTTCAAGCATAATTTGAAAGGGGATAACAGGAAGATTCCAAAAACCTAGTGTGGGAGGTCGGTTTTTAGACAAATGAAATGCAAATAACATTTTTTATATTATTTTTAAATCATTTTTTTCTCTATGACGGAGCGAAATTTCGACCACCAAACTAGGTTTTTGAGTTCTTGCTGTAATCTACTTTCAAATTACTCTTAAAGGTTTGCAAAAATTTCAGTTGGATGCAAGTGAAACTGGAAAGTGTTGAAGGGAGACAAAAGTAGTGCAAATATCAAAAATTTTTTCTTAAATCAATTCTTCTATATAGTACTGAGCGAAAAATCGAACATCCCAACCTAGGTTGGAGGGGTCGGTTTTTCCCTCAATCTTATAGAAAAAGTGATTGAAAATCAAGTTTTTTGATAAACCTTAAACATATGGATTTGTGGAATTTTGGAACCCTCTCTGTCTTCATCTTCAAGGAATAGCACTGCACCCCAGGATGTAATTTTTTTTCGGTCTGGTGAACGCACGAAAGTCTGGACATGAACGCACGATGGTCTGGATTTGAACGCACGATGGTCTGGACATGAACGCACGATGGTCTGGACATGAACGCACGAAAAATTTGGCGTTGAACGCACGAATTTGAGTTGGAGCGCACGATGGTCTGGACAAGAACGCACGAAAGTCTGGACATATACTGTTTCGGTCTGGGATGGTCTGGACATATTTGTCTTCGAACGCACGAAGAACGCACGAAAAATTTGGAACGCACGAAAGTCTGGACATATCCACTTTCCGTCTGGGACGGTCTGGACATAGGCACTTTGAGTCTGGGACGGTCTGGACATAGGCACTTTCCGTCTGGACCTGTCTGGACATATCTGGTTTCGGTCTGGGACCTCAGCCTGGGAAAGCAGGAAAGGCTATTTTGTTTTCTCTTTGTATCGCAAAAAGCAGGTCAGGATTATAATTCTGAAGGTGGCTGATCACAATTTTTGTGCAGCCAAACTAAAAGTTCATTTAAAAGAAGAAGAACTCATATCACAAATTCACTCTAACTGCCAAAGAAAATTAGCAAACCTAAAGTCGCCTTTCAACGTACCTGTTGAATAATTTTTGAGTCGCGACTACTGATTCCCATATAACAGCCAATGAAAATAAGCAAATCAAAACCAAAACATGATAACTGATCAACATCAAACAATTTTTTATTAAATTTGATCGTTATTTCTACTCGAAAATAACATACGCAAATTATACGCAAAATATTATTGCAATTATTTTTACTGTGAATTTTAAGCAACCTGAAGAAAAGGACAATCGTAGCGACCCTTACAGGATCATAAAATACGGAAGTAAAAAACGAAGCAATTTTGTTTGTTCCCGTATAAAACAGATAAAATGGCTCAAAATGCAATTAAAGTTAAAAAAACAATGAGGTCAATTGGGTTTTGAAACTGTTTTGATTTTTAGCGAAACCAAACTCTGACGAATAATAAAATCAATTGATTTAGCAAATTTTAATTTGGTTTTGAGATAGCGCAAAACATTAATTCACACAGCTGGCACACTGCTGGAAAAACTGCAAAATAGATTTACAAACAGCACAGCACAGATAGAAACAGAGAAAAAAATACGATGGAAAAAATATCGAAGCCGTTTTAAAACTATGTAAAAAACTTTCAGCGATAAACTAAAATGGATTTTTGAAATTTATTCATTGAATCAAAAGTCTGTTTGTTCTTACTGAAGTCTGTTTAATAGGGATGACTTCAAATTCAATAAAATCAAACTTAAAATTTAAAATGCAAAAGTCTTTTTGTTCAATGAGGAAAGTCACATATGGTCAAAATCTAATCACTTAAATGACGTAAAAGCTATTCCTAGTGAAGGATTGAGAAATGACAACTCACGTGCACTGCACAAATAGACGTCATTCAAAAAATTTCAGCATTGTTTAGTAAGCAAACGCAAAAAGAAAGAAAACAGAGCCCAGACGACGAAACAAAACAAAAATAGCCCAATAAATTCTGCCAGCAATGTGAAGCGTCAGCATAACCCAAAAGCTTAATTTCAGTAGGAAAAGCAGGTAAGATTTTGTCTAAATGCAAGTAAGCTTCGCCTCATCATAGTAAACTTTAATATTTGATAAATGATTGAAACCCTGCTCGCAAAGAAAAAAATTTATCAATGAAGCAAGCAGACAAACATTTACATAGTCAATCAAAACCATACAAAAAATTGAGCAAAGATCCGCCCCATAAAATTCATTTTTGCGAGAGATAGAGCAAACTCATTATGAAATCTTAAAAACACTACATTTTGTTTTAATAGAAACATATTCATAGACATTGAAATACAGTGAAAAAATGTCAAATTAGAAGAGAGTTGAGAAACTCAAAAACGGACCAATTTTAATTGTCCAAAAATTATAAGCAAATATGAGGCTGAAAACTTCAGAGCTCTGCCTTTAATCATGGGCCCAAAACGACACATTTACATTTCCATTGATTTGAATTTTACTTTTTTTGTCCCAGTACACCGAAAACAACAAATAATTCACTTGAAGGAGATATCTTCGCAGAAATCAAATATAACTATTAAGAATATCTAAATTGATTGGAACAAAGACAAAAAAACCGTAGAAAAACCGTCAGAGGAAGAAGTTGGCCCGAGATATTTTTCTTGAAAAATTTAGCCCCGAGAAAATTTATTGAAAGCAATATCTTTGGTTTTAGATTGAAAGATCAGACAAAATATTAATAGCATTTGAAACAAGTTCTCAGAATTTAAATTTTTAAAATGGGATCAACAGCAAACGACGGTAAAAGAAAACATAAAAAAGCTAATTTTTAAAGACAGAGCGAATATAACTATAGTTTATGGTCAAAACTCATCGGAGAAATTTGCCAGAAACCGAAAATGTTTCAAATGTTAGAATTGCAAGATTAGGAAACATTGCCAAAAAATAGTAATAAAATTGCATCTTCATAATGAAAGTATATAAAACCAAAGTGAATTAAATTCAGTAGAAAATCAAGTACATTTCATTTTTCAACAAAGATGTTTCAGTAAAACTATATATTAACATAATAAATTCTTGTGTTCATTAACAAAATTGTGAAGTTCGGAAAATCAACAAATATTGCGAAAAAAGTCGAAATTTAATAAAAATGTATAAAACATGAATTTTAATGAGAAATATGAATTTAATAATTATTATTTTTCATATGAAACAAAAATTTATTGAATTTCGAACTCTTAACATTAAATCATAATTGAATTATTAAAAACAAGAAAAACTTTTGCACACAAAACGGCAACAATTTGATTAGTAAGCGTACGATTTTATGAAACAAAAAGACTTAACATCAAAAACACAGACTTTGAAAGATTGCATTATCAAAAACTAATTTCTATATAAACTAATTAGACAATAAATTCCTGTCAGAAACTCAAAATTATGACTTGTTTCGGAAAAGGTCACAAATACACAAAAATTTGAATATGTAAAAAAGACCGCTCGAAGATAAAAAAAAATGAAATTAATGAAACGCCAAAAGTTAACTTAAAATTGAGAAATTGGCGCAAATTTTTGCACTTGAAACGCTTCATTAGGCTCTCAAACACACTATGATATCAATTTCAGATGGCTGTACATTTAAGTAGTCTCAATTAAAATATATATTTCTACAATAAACCACAATACAGGCAACAAATTTGATTGAATTGCACAAAAAACAAATGAAAACGCTTATCTATATGCTCCACTCTGTCGAAAAAAAAATCAAATTAAAAATCAAATCAACGGAGGAACAAAAAACTGATCTCGATCTGCTGAAATTAGTTCACAGGATAATTTTGCATTTGCTCGCAGATTTTATAGTTCCCACGCCACAAAGTTAGCGTACGAGCAATAAATATCTTTGCCAAAAAATTGGTATTTTCATTATTCTCTATTGCTTTCTGTAGTTTCGTAAAAATTGAGCAAAATCAGTTCAATGTGTGTGAACTATCTGAAAGGGAGTGTACCATTGCAAACTGCAGCTCAGATGTGCCCCAATTTTTTCATTAGCAAAATTGTAAATGCCTTCTTGGTGTTGTGTTCGGATGATCTGTCTAAAATTGAATCTTTTGTTCACATTTCCACATGAAAAGGTTATGAACGTATTGTAGTTATGACTAATGTGAAAGGAGTTGACAATTTTGTTTGTTTTCTAACCAACAGCACTTTATAGCAGCCATACATGGTCGTCTAAATTCTGCCTGGGTCAATGTACGTAAATGGAAGTTACCCAATCAGAAGCCTCGGGGGTGAACAATCTCTCTTTCTCTCTCTCTCCCTCTCTCTTCGTATGTATGTTTATTGTCCTCTCAATTAAACATCAAATCAGGAGTTGTTTACTCAAACTTGGAGGAAATTATTGGTCAATGCTAATTCACAATTGCTACAATGGATCTTGTAGCGACTTATAAACATCTCATAACCACTACTGGTTATTGTAAAGGACACATTCATTTGACAAACTTCCATAAATTTAGTCAACAAGTTTGCAGAAGTGAGATCTAATTGAACAAAGTCTAGCTTTTACGGAGCTATTTACGACATTTTAACATGTGATAACTGTTCTATCAAATTATCGTCAAGCTTTCAAACAATTCAAGCGATAATTTTGCCTTTGATTTTGTAAATTGGTTGAAATTTTAACTTTATTTGGGTAAAATTGATATTTTATTTTCAATCAAAACTAACAGCTTTGCGTGGTTGGCGTCGTAGGAGCGTGTGGGTCTCTGCTATCGCATTAAGAGCTTTCCACTGTTTAATCCAAAGGATATAAACAGAGTTTGAACCCAGCTTAAATTGGGCAAAATTGGGTAAGAATTAAAAGTTGATTCTTTGGCAAATCTTTCAAAATCTTTCCATTATTAGACGCGTTAACTTGGCAGGTATTGTCGCAAAATGCCAAAGTGAAGTGATTCCAGTCTTTTCTGGAAAAAATCCAGACCTTTCCATTAAGTCTGCAATTTTCCAGTTAAAACCAGCATGTGATCAAATCCCAATTGATTAGCTATAACTTACCTGTTCAAAGTTATAATCTCCCAGTGGCTAACTAGCTGGCCTCAGAGGATTTGGGTTATAAGCTACCTGGTTAGTTATCTCGTTATAACACACCTAGAAATTTTAATAACCTATCAGTCTGATCAATACTTAATGCCTTAATTTACTTACCCTGCTCCACGATACCACACCACCATACCCATACACTCCATATACTTCACATTAGCATTCGTAACCCCCAAAAGTGCACGTATCTAGATTTACTTGTTTACTTTTATACCCCTCCCCCATTTTCACCCTTCTCTCTCTAGCCACCTTCACTTGGCTTGGTCGGGCGGCTAGTAGGCGGGTGGTGGGGGGCTTTCGGGGGGACGGTGATCAGGGTTGATCCCTTTCTGTGATCAGTTAAACAAACTTACCTCTCTTTATTTCTCTCTCTAATGCCCGGCTGTCTCCGAACCCGCTTGGCAATTACCACGCCAATTTCAATTTATAGCGCCTTGTGCCCAGTTTAACACCCCAATGTACAGAAAAAACAGGGCTGCTGCCGCTCATTCCATTTATTGTTGTTGTTTTTTCCTGTTTACTTGTTTGTTATTGTTACGTAAACACCACAAAAGGCGGCTTGCGCCGAAAGCTTGTCATGAAGCAGTGCCTAGCTGATAAAGCAGTGGTGTTTAAAGCGCCCCCCGTGAAGTACCCGATTTTGTTAATTTTTATCACTTTAGAGACTTTGTTCAACCGGGGTGTAATTAGTAGCCACACAGGTGAGTTGAGATAAAGTTAATTCACCCACATACTAACTATTAAACGGTTGCCTCTTAGTTATATACTTCAAGTTAAGGCAAACTTTTTACACGGTTGATCATTGACTCTTCTTTTCTTGGGTCCTCAAAACTCCGCTCAGCACAACGTTTCTCGGCATTGTGAATGAATGCAGGCTGCTTTTAAAGTATTCTGGAGCTGACAAGATCAATTTTGAGCAAACATCATTAAAATAACGTAGTAAATGTGTAGAAAAGTAATAGTGTGATAATTTGAAAATATAGAATGCAACAATTTTTTTTAAAAAAATTGAGCCAAAATTGACAGTTCACTGAAAAATTAGTCCGATAATCCTAAACCGAAATTTGTTCTCTAATTCTAATAAACACGCTTAATAAAGACATTGCTAACGTGGAGTACACAAGCTACATAAATTCATTCGTTTTCATTTAAATATTGCTCATTAATCAGTAAAATGGCGCTATGTGGGCCGAAATGTTGTTATTGGGTCAATACTGGCTGAGACCAGAGGGCCTCGAGGTACCAAGGGCAACATTTCGTTGTTTCCACCATTCATGATTTTGCCCTTCAAGTTAACGTTTGACATTTGCGAGTCTCAAAAATCAAGAAATGTCGAGTTTCGACTAAAGTTTGACTTAAAACGGCTGAAAAACGGCTGAAAACGACCCGGAACATCTGAAATAACCTCAAATCGGCCCAATCTGGAACAATAAGAGTCCCGGGATGCTAATTTTCTGTTTAGCATGCCCCCGGCATCATTTAATAAGACCACAGAAAAATGGTAAAAATCAATCATGAAAACGTGGTACGTGATAAAAGTTTTTTCAAATCAAAATTTTCATTTGAATTTTTATTGAAAACTTTGTTTTTGACATGGGAATCAACTTGCAAGTGTTGTTCATGTCTTGGCCAAGATTTGCAAGACTTGTAAGACTTTTATTAAGACTTGTCCAGCACTGAAATAATAAATAAGGCTTGCATAGTACTGATTTAGACTTGGAGTTCGGTACGGGGCAGCTTTACACTTAACAAAGTACCGACACAATTGATAATTGAACAATTCGTTTTTTTCAAAACTTTCTATACATAGGTCTCAGTATAAAAAGGAGTTATGGCGATAAATTATCCCGATTCCATTTATAATTGGCAATTTTATCATATGATGTATAATAAATTGTTTGTGTTTTCAAAAAACTTCCTCAAAGCCAACTTAGAAAAAGCACTGTACAATTTATTATAATTGAACTGAAATTAATTCATTAATTAATGCAGTAAACCACTGAAATCATTTATTGACTGTGAAAATAGACTAAGAGTTTTCAGTTTGGAAAAAAGTTTGTTCACATCCATTTTTACAAGATTCAAAGTATGGTTTTGCTAATTTAGTAAAGCGTGATCCCTGTTTAATGATATGAATAAAAAACAACATCAACCTACTAAGTGCATAAATAATAAGAAGATCAATTCTGAAAGCCATCACTTATAAAAAAGACAAACAATTGATGATAAAAACTTTCAGAGTTATATTTGAAGACCACATGGTTGAGATCATAACACTTTTTTGTTACTTAATAGCTGCCTGTTTAAAGAGCACATCTAGATTTTAAAAAATAGATATAATTTTTGTAGCGGTTTTTTTTTTTAAAAGTCTCGGTTTTTCAATTAAACAGTTATTTTGAGTTCACCAGTTGCTCATATTGATTTTAGTTTTTTTATGCCAGGTAAAATCAGAGGAAACCAAAAATTAGCCTAATGAACAACCGGTCGCATGCATGCTACTGGTCTCTTAAAAACTTAGGCATGGAAATTGGGCGAAAATTACCTTTCTTTTTTCCTAAAATTTTAATTGAATATAATTAGCAATTGACAAGAGACTGTTTATTTTTTCCATAAAACTCACTAAGTAAAATGTTGTTTAGCAAAATCAGAATGCCTAGAATTTCTGTTCAATTGGAATGTATTGAAAAACTTCTGCCTTGTTTTCCTGGCGGAGCAGCCAATGATAGCCTCCTACATTTTGCTTTCAGAACAATACCTCTGTTCTCCGCAAATTTCTTGCTAGAAATTTTTCTTCATTCAAGTTCAAATGGTGTTCAAACGAAAAGAATATAAAAAATTAAATGCCTGTCCACAAATTTTCTTTTTTCAACGAGTCTCTTTTTAGCTCTTTTCATTTGATAACAAATAATTCTTTTCCGAAATTTCCGCTTATTCTCATTAAAGCAGTGTAAATAACTTATTAAATTAAATCTATATGAGGTAATTTAAATCTATTTGAGTTAAAATTGGAATAAAATGAAACGATCTGATTGCGTGAAAAGGGATGTGTCTTTGAAAAAAATCGAGCCCCTTCATTTTTTCAATAAATCAAAAAATTTATAGTTTCTTCTCAACAATTGATTCAGTGCTAAACACTACCCAAGAAAAAGTACTTTTCGGATAAATGTTTTTAACATTTGTAAAGATACTTACGCGACAAGGCAAGAAAAAGATTCAGTGATCTATAGGCAAGGAAGGATGAGATTTGGTATTTGCATGTTTAGAACTGATTTTTTGTATCTGTTTTAAAGTTTTTTGTTCGAATAGCTAAAACGTTTCCTAATTAAGATAGGTTATTTTAGGGTATTCAAACCTATTTGAAGTGTGAAAAGACAGAAAAAGTCAAAAATCTTGAAAATGTTTAATCTAACTTTCTCCTCAAATCAAAGATTTCAAAATCAAAATTTACACATTTCTTGCTTGGAAACGCTATCAGCCCTATAAAACCATCTTGTTTGAACATTGTTTGAATTCTCGGAAACTTTCCTTTTAGTTCTATTTATAATACAACTCTTGCAAATTTTGCCCACATATCGTCTGTTTTCTCCATTTCTTTTGAGAGTTCCGGTTTGATTTCTGACTCGTAAGGTATAGTATACACCATTAATAGACCGTCGATAGAACATTTGAAAACTATTTTCAGATTTTACAAGCACTTTTTGATCAGGGTGTTTTCCAATTTAAAATTGTGGTCTAATTAAACACCGTAAAACTGTGCTTTTAACTATTAATTTTACGGTTTCGACATCAAATAGTATAGACATTTGCAACATTAAATCCACGTATTTAATTATTTCAGGGCCTGCTTCAAAACAGCCAGTAATTTCGACTCTCGATTTGAAATCGTTCAAATTTGATTCCAACAATTATTCAATTTTCAATTTCAATATCACTTCTCTTGCCGACAGCCAATCACATCGCAGCAAAGGAATTCTATCGATAAACATGACAACTTTGTTCGACTTAATGCCGCTTATTGACAACATGATAATCGAAGCTGAAATGACAATAGAACATGGTTCAAATAGAGAACGTGATCAATTCGGTCTTCATTTATCGACTAACGAGCATTCAACTGGTTTTGGGTGTTCCCAGATGCCCTGTTCCCAAGCAGAACTTCAGGTTCGTATAATTAATAGCCGCGAAGCGATAGCGGCTTTTATTGGGGACATCGTGGTTTTCTGACAATCCGAAGAATTTGAATTGTATTGGGGCGCTGTCTTTTTTTTTAAGATCTGTTCACACATTTTCATGATTTTTGAATTAAAATTGGAGTACTGATTTTGTCCACGCCGAAACAGGAAGTGGAGCGAAAAAGCGAGTGGCTTTGCGGCGTGAAATTTTTTGCTCTAATTTTGAAGTAGAGTGAGAAATTGGTGTTTGAACAAAAATTCGCATTCTCGCTAGTGGTTTTTTTATTCACATGCGGCAATTTCACTTTGATTTTCACTGTTTTTTTCAATTTTTTGGATCGGATTTTTTTAATGGTTTTCACAATCTACTCATAGTTCATTCTAGGTCTAGTTTTTTGTTTGAACCAAATTTACAATTCTCGTTAGTGGTTTTTTTGTTCACATGCGGCACTTTGCATTGATTCTCTGTTTTTTTAATGTTTTTTATCTGATTTTTTTAGAAACGGCCGATTCACTCATAGTCCGATCTAGGTCTAGTTTTTTCGTTTAGTTAATGAAAATTCTTTGAATTGCACTTCAGGACTTGTCATGCTATGTTTTTTTACTTAAAATTTTTTTCACCCATTTTTCAATGACTTTGATCTTCCAAAATGAGACAAACAGATAAAACCCAGCTGGCATTAAGTTTCATTACTGTAGGTTTTAGTAATCCTTCAATTGCTTAGAGTGGTGCAGCTGATGGTATGGCCTTAATTTAAGGTGAAAAGGTCATTTTTAGGAGTTTTTGAGCTCAAAATGGTGCAATTTTTCATGTTTATTTTTATTTTTTGTGTGTGTTTGATTAATCTTAGGTTGAAGTTTTAAATGCTGATGGGTGTCTTTTGCGAGACAAAATTATTTGTTATGACCATTTTATGAGTTATATGTTTTGGTACTACAAAGACAAACACTCAAAATGATAATAATTCTTGCATTTTTTTCAAGTTTACTGAAAAAATTTGTCTATTTTCAGTTATTTCAGACTCAAGGGCCAGAAAATCTCCTTTGAAGTTTGATGATAGAGCACTGCATAGTTTCTAGCAACAATATAAAATAGAATGTTTTTCAACTTTATAATGTCTGGAATTTTAGCATTTTTTTGATGAAATCTTCAATTTTTTTTCAATTTTCCTAATACCTCTGTCAGTTTTTTATTTTTGCCATATCTCATGGGCCAGAAAACCTATTCAATGGATTGCTAAACAGTTACAGCTTGGTTGGTAGTGTTAATGAGATTTTTTCCGACAATTTAACAATTCGAAACTTAGAAATTTTTTGATAAAAAGTGAAATTTCAAATTTTTTGAAAACATTAGTCTTTTATTCAGTTTTTCTTGTATCAGTAGTCAGGCAAACTAACTCCTCCATGGCTTGATAGTATGATATTACATAGTTGCTAGGGGCAAGGGAATTTTTTTCAATATTTTAATAGAGTGAAGTTCTTTTTTATAGAAATTGTAATTTTTTTTTAAAAAAATTATTGTCTTTTACCTTGTTTATCGATCATTATAAGCAAATGAATTTTTTAAGCATTAGAATTGGGTTACTGAATATCCTGTAGAGACACAGAAATGTTTCTGAAGATTTTAATATCACAATTTTCTGCAAAATTTCATTAAGATTTGCAATTGATTTCAATTTTTTGAACTTTTCTGTCATTTTCTGATTTAATCGATCGTCAAAGACCAATGAATTTTTTCAGGTCTTGCAGATATAATACCGGATCAATTTCAGAGACAAAAATTGGCTTTTAGCTATTTTTTGATATAGGTAGTTTCTAAGGCGATCAAATTTTGCCTTCGGGTTAAAAGCTTCAAGAGTTTTAGCAATTAGTATATTTTTATTTAGTTTGACCGATTGTTTTAGTTTCTCAACTTTTGGAGATGATTTTGTTTGTGTTTTGGCTGGCATTGCTAAATTAATCTGTTGGTCTCGTATGGTAATTCTAATTTTTTCATTCAATTCTTTGGATTGTATTTCAGGACTTGTCCTGCTATGTTTTTTTAATTCGTCGTCTTCGATTATTCTTGCGACCATTGACTTTTTCAAATTCATTGACTTTTACTTCTTTGTAGTTAAAATTTGTGTGGGTAACGCCTTTCGTTCTGCTTTTAGGTCAATTGTGTGACATACCTCAATAAAAAATGACTTCTGAACCCACTTAATGAACTTTCACTAGTTAAAGATCAATAGTGTGCATCTAAGTGAGTGTCTCATAAAAGATGACAGTCCGAATCTAACCCAAAATGCCTACTGGTCTAATAAAGGACTGGTGATCATTCTGTCTATCTTATTTCTTTATTTCTTTAATTGTTTCAATTCTATGGAAGGCCACATGTGTCTATCGCGGCTATTTTTCGGCAATCTGCAGGCTAAGTTTATTATTAAAGGCACAACGTTTTTTTCATATGAGGAAAAAATGTTGTGCCCTTAACAATAATTTGATGTTAAAATATGCTGCTTTAAAATAAATTAAAGGCAAAAATCGGTTCCTCGTTTTTGCGGGAGCAAGTGAACAAGGACTTAAGGAAAGGAGGAGAATGACACAAATATGTTTCTTAATTGAATTTTTTTTCATCAAATTTTCCTAAAAACACTCAGGCAAATTTTTCTCTAATTTGGAATACTATCAGATAGAAAACAATTGCAAATATTATGAAAAACTTAGATTTTTTTCTTTCACCCAGAAACGCCAGAAACAGAATATTTATAATGTTTTTAAAAGTCTCACGGAAGCACCCTTAACAATTGCAAAAAACACGCTTGTTTAAATACTATTTGACGTACATGGCGGCTAAGCACACATATTTCACTATTAAGAGCCAGCATGTTTTTCCTGCTTCATCTAGCTCCGTCAGGAGTTTTGCCTCTCTGCAGGTGGTCAAACTCTACAGGCGTTTGTTGATCTTAGTAGTTTGCTTATGCCAAATTGGGGCTTCTGTGTGATGAAAAGACTGACATGGGTTTCTCTCAAAGTAAAGATACAGACGCAAAAAAATATTTGCTTATCAAATCATCAATGTTTACGTGGCCGAGCCGTTCCGGCTCGGAATATTTTTTTAAAGAGCTGCACTACTAAGTACTTCTGTTTAATGTAGGGACTGTCTTCAGGGGCAAGCCCCTCAGCCAGTCCCAATTTTGCCTTATTTTGAAAAAATCATAAGTACGCAAACTTTCAATTTTTCAATAAAAGGGCTTTTTCCTTGAAAATTTCAAACAATAGTAATTTTTGCGCTGAAAGCACGTTTTTGGCATCAAAAATCACTTTCTCGAAAGTTTGATTTTTTCGGACTCGGTCAGAGCGTTTTTGACATCAAAGAACACATTCTCCAAAGTTTGATCTTTTCTGACTCGGTTAGAGCGTTTTTGGTCAAATTTTTAAAAAAATTGGGTCAAAAATTCAAAAATGGAAATTCAAATTTTTCAAGAACTTTTAATTTTTGCAGTTTTTATCACTCGCGTGCATTACTAAATTCCTGGATGATCGACTGGACTTTGCAGAACATTAACAGCTCAATTAGGTTAGCAGTAAACTCTTTAAGAAAATGGCACTTATGCCCCCCACCCGCCAAAAAAAACGTTGATCAAAAATGACGTTTAGATTGCCCCTACGCAAAAACTACCCTTCTGTGACCCCCACTATTTTCCGACAACAGACAGCTTTTATCATTGAGGTCATAGGTCAAAAGTCAACCATTTCCATGAAAAAAGTCAAATTTCACAAGAAATGTCAAAAAACACGACTTTTTTTGAAAAACTTTGACTTCTGTGACTTCCAACTTGTCTGCGCGCTATAACACTCCTACTTGTGTTCTACAAAAAAGTTGGAAAAATTTCAAAAAATTGCAAGCGGGGATGACTGTTCTCAAAAAGTTGGTTTTCGTTCCTTAGTTAAAGGAATACTATCTGGCAGGGCCCCTACCCCGCCAATCTGGGGAAAACTTGTTATTTGATTGTGTGAACGCGACCACCAAGTTTCATGAATACAACTTACCATAGTTATACACCTTTCGCTGAGATAGGTTCAAACAAGGAGTCTCGTTAACCTGCATTCATTCATACTGTTCGGATCCTGCTTATACACTTTTCTTTGCCTGATTGTCTCCAATTCAGGAATTAATCCTTTGGAAGGCAACAACAAAAAAATTAATAACGGCCAAAATTCAAGATTTCATTTAAGCAAAAACATACAGTACCACAGTGAAAACTGCATCTGATAGTATCAAAAACTAAACACACTGACTTTTGTCTTAATAAGAAGCAGATAGAACCGACATTGATGAGACTACGCAACAAGTCGACATAAGAGAACAAAAAACACAGCTCAAAACTTAACTGAATTTTTTAACATCAAATGATTTCATACGTTATACTAATCAAAACCTTTCAAGGAATTAGAAATACTAGATAAATTAATATGTATCACGTTATCAAGCCAATTGGATCCCCCGTTAATGAGACGAGGTCATACAACTACAAAATTATAGCAAACAAAGGTGAAACTCATAAATTCAAGAACAATTTACCAAAACAAGAAGCTTACAACTGGAATCAATATATATATATATATATATATATATATATATATATATATATATATATATATATATATATATAACTTTTTGGGACTCACCTTGTCACCAATGGGGAGTTTTTTTAAAGGTACTAATTTGAATTGACATAAACAAAGAAACGTAAATTTCAACCAGTGCCTGAAATCCAAAATTTTGAGTGAAACTTGATGGTGCCAAAGTCATAAACAGTCCGTTAAAACATCAAGCAAATAAACAAATTAGTTTTTCCTCCACAAAAACTGGACGAGAGATGTCATTTAGCTGTCATTTAGCAGGCTAATTTAGCTGTTGGGTGAAAAACGGCAAGAAGGAACAAAATTCCCAAGAAGAAAGTAAGGGCGAAAATTGAAGACAAATATTTTTGAAAACAAAGAAATTCAGAGACATTACCAATCTGCAGCAGCCAATTGAAAGGTCCACTCTTGCCTCAACAGGTAGTCATTGTGAGCAGTTAGTAATGAGACGCCATACAACAACAAAAAATTATCTGGCAAAAATCAAAATCTTAATTAATATCCACAAAAAAAAACGTTTTGGAAGTTTTTTTTAAACCTAAAAACTAATCCATAAAAATATTACATATATTCCAATTATTCTCCTCGGTATACCAATGAGACCCGCATTAAAACAAAGAGGTGATGAGACACTAAACCCATAGTGCAAAAAATTTTTCTTTTGTGAAGTTTCTGCACAAAAAACTTTGATTTTAAACACAAATTCATTAAAGGTATTAATTTTGGTTTCACTGGCAAGTGGTCGAGACCTTTCATTAAAGAGACACAGCTACATGTTGACTGAAATGAGGCAAAAATGCCGCAAAGTTCAAATGCCGCCAACTGAGAACTTTAAATTGATTCATTGATAAATCCTTGGAAGACCAACTGAGACCTTGATTATTGTAAAAAAAAACATAAGGCTACAAAAACAACAAATGCAGGAAAAAATCAAGGATTTCGTAAAAACTCTGGATTTATTATACCCCATCTTAGTCTAATACATATTTAGGCAACAAAATCTCTCAAGAAACAATGCTACTTTATAAAATTGTGTCATCTTATATCAGCAAAAATCACTACAAATTTAAATCTAGAATGCTACCTTTGAAAGCGGAAGTAGAAATAACCCTCATCTAAGTTTACAAAAATTGTGTTAGCATATTTTTATAAGTTGAAAGGAGAATATTTGGCCTATTTTTGAAAAAAAATAATCAGTTTTCAATCCTTTTGCCCAAATTGTTGTCAAAAAAATTGGATCGAACAACAATAATCAAACCTCCTTTACCCTTAAAGATAAAACAAGTATAATTTTTGATAACAGTTTTTACATATTAGCAAAGTTGATAAAAATTTGAGTAAAGTTACGAAAACATGAACAAAATCAATATAAATTAAATCGGGAAAAAACAAATTTCTGAAAAACAAATTTGAGTAGATATAATATTATACGCTTGAGAAGATTTCTACTCATACCACTCACAATTCTGTGCAATTAATACATCGATCAATGAAAACAGTTGAGCATAAAATAGTTCCTCCCCCCATTAGGGTTTTCGAAATAAAATTTGCACGTGAAGTTTTATAATGGTTTTCACCTTCATCAAAAATGAATTCTAAAACTGTCATGTTGACTCGAGTTTTACTGCTAATACTTTTGTCAGCCGCAATAATCTGAAATTGTAACTTTATAAATTTTGAAATTTGAGGTCGACTCGTGCGGAACACCTCTCTGCGTGTGTTCAGAACATTCTGTAAATCGTTTTTTTAATCTTGAATAAAGATCAGTTAGCGAGAAAAAATGAAAAACTCTCATTAAGACATGATTATAAATGACCGACACAGAATATAATGCAAAATTGTAATTTACGGGCAAATTGAACAAATTTTTTAACTTCTGAGTATAACTTTTAACTCCTGAACTTGTTAAAGCTTTGTTAATTAAGTTAAGAATATTTTTAAAAGTTTTGGTAATTAGCGCTTTTGTGTGCTTCCGTACCTAACATTCAGTCGCCATCAGAACTGGTTCAGAATATCTTCAGAGAAACATCAACTTTCAGTACTGATTCAGATAGTTTTCAGAATAGTTTTTGATTTCAGATTTACAATCGCGAACTTTTCATGCATTCCAATTTCTACGACGAAACCACATATCACACATTTGCCACAAATTCCGAACAGCCGACTAGGACGAGTCGTCTCAATGACGTCATTAAAGCACAAAACAATAAACATTTCGCTTCTACCTACGACAAAAAATGCTTACGAGTGCAAATTAACCGAGACGGTATTGGGAAAACGACAGAAAGTTTTTCCAGTTCAAGGTCAAAATGTTTTCACAATGACAATTCTCGGTCAAGTCAGCAATCGGTTCAAATAAACACATCATTTAACACCCAATTTTCACACTTATGGAAGGCGGAAACAGTATTTATAGGTGTGAACAGGTTAATTGGCAGTGATTCAAGGTCAGGCGATTATTTGGATGAGCTGACAGTTACAATAACCCCTGATACAAGTAACCGACCTGGTAAGTTATTTTCATTATTTTCCTTATTCAGAGTTGAAAGAAATAAAGAACGCTTCAAGAAAGTAAATGCGCAGTGCATATTATTAAATTAGAATCCTACGTTTTAATTACTAGAATGACGTCCCTTATTGATCAGATTGGTTGAACCACTTTGGACTTATCGTCAAAATTTTGTGTTAACTCGTTTTTGAGGACGAAAGGTCAAATGGGTCAGACGAACAATCGGTCAAGCGAAAAATTGCATTAAAAAAGACCACAAGATTAATATAATTGCTACAAAGTTCGTTTGAGCGCAATTAAACATTTGAAACCAGATTTCAATTTTTACTCGTGAGAACTGTTCTTACCGTTTGTCCATTTTAACCTCGTCAATTTTGATCAAAATTACAATGGGAGGAGGTGTAGTTCACATGTGTAATTATGAACATGTACATAAGTGTGGGCTTTGTGCTGTATTTACAATCGAGTGCACAAATGCAGACTTCTGAAATTTTTCAGCTGCTATCAAGCAGCCAGCATTGGCGCTTCACGATTCGAAGTTTTAATAAAAAATACTGATAAAATATCGTAAAAATTCGACAATTCTTTTTTGCTTATTCTTCCACTGCCCTGCCTGGTGGTAACCGGATCTTAATCTCGCAAGATCTTGCAAAACAATGTTAATCTTGCAAGTATTTGGATTTATGGGTTCTTATTTGGGAAACTTTCACTTAGCTCCTTATAAAACGATACATTTTCAGCTTTTAATTCTGCGTTGATCTGACCATATAAAACTATATCATCATTTAGGGACGTTGTGCAGCAACAGTTAAGTTTTTATTTAAGAAAAAGTAAGAAACAGCGCGGGTTCTCTTCGACTAAAATATGGTATTGCCTTGAAATCACATATCTCCACATCAGAATAAAGGCACAAGGGCATATGTAGAAGGAGCTGCTTTGAGCCTCCGGACTCCAAATTTTTACTCTGATAGATCATTCAATTCAAACTTAGCACCTTCCAGTGATTTGATTTGAAGTAAGCATCACTGCAACAAAGTTTAATTTCGGGTAGAAATAAAGTAGGTCTTGTTATGTTTAAGAATTGCGTGTCCTGAACAGTCTGTACTGTTACTGGTATGCTTTGGGGGTGGACAGTTTTGAGTGTCACTGTCAACATGGATACAAATGGAATGACAGCGCAAAAATGTGCTCAGGTAAATCTTTTCACCTTTTCTCCCATGTTCTACGTTTTTCTGCTTAGTATCAAGAATATCTCTCGCAAAATCATTCCACTCAGCTAAAGTTGGGACAAATAAAGATCTTAACAAAAATTGGTCAAGATTTGTCAAGGAAAATTAGCTGAAAAAGATAAGATTTAGTTCATTCTGCGTTTCTCGAACTGTAAAGATTGATTCACTTTGCTAAGATATTTAAGCTCTTAGAGTTTCACTAAAAATAGATATTACATGTCTTGGCAAGGAGTGCCAAGTTTTGTTTTTCCTCTAACCCAGAGGAACCACAAAAAATTTGGTAGTTTTTCTAAAGGGAAAAATTGCAAACATTGGGGTCAACTAAAAAAAAATTAAAAACGAACGAAAATATCTCTTTGAAAATAACTATTTAGTTTGAAAAACACTTGTGAGCTAGGAGCATCAATTTTATTACTGTTTTGAGTAGCTACGATAGTTGCTTGTGCTGATAGTTCATTCAAGAAATTAATTTCATTATTTTTTCATGTTGCGAAAACATTATTCTGATAAACGGCAATAGAAAAATCCCCTCGGTAACGCTGAAATTCACCAAAAACATTAAAAACAACATTTGAAATAAATCAATTCAATGGCAAAAATGGTCTTTTAATCACAGTTAAGAGGCCGGCCAACTGACTTTAAGTACTTTCGATAAATTCAGATTTCTCTCGCGAATTTTCTGAGAACAATACCAAAATTAATTTTCTGAGAACAATACCAAAAAAATCAATTTTGAAAAGTACTGCCACTTTATGCTGTGTCGACATTGAGATAAATGTCACTTGAGTTGCGTGAAGTCCCACACCGAGAAGATTTTTATTGAGCAACCTGATTGTTTAATCAGTTCCCAGCAAATAAGGCTCTTAACACAATTCAACTACAGATTAATACGATGGTTAAGCTTTGTTGTTATTGTTTCGACCAATTTAGTGGGGGAGGAACTATATACTCAACTGGCGTTTTTGCGTGCAGTCAATTTTTGACGATCGGTATATTCATCGTACAGGATTGTGAGTGGTATCATTCGAAAGCTTGTAAAGCGTAGAATTTCAAATTCAAACGTTTTTTCTGAATTTTGATTTTTCCAAGGCAAGGATTTACGGAGGTTTACAAAATTGTGAACGTTAGCCTAACATCTGTTGTTTTGCTCACATTTTTCGTAACTTTTGCTTATAATTTGATCATTTTTGCTAAATTATGATAAGATTGATTTTACGTTGAAAGAGAATTAGTGAACTTTTTGAACCAACTGTTTTGGCAAAAATTTCAGCAAATTTTTATGAAAATTTAGCTTTTTTCTTTTCATGAAAAATGGCGTCAAATCTGCCCCATTTTTCCCAGTTTGACCGATGATGCAGACAAAAAAACTGCGGGAACAATATTTGTTTATATAGATTTGGTCTATTTTACTTCCGGTTCACAAAAGAGTTCAATTTTGATACTTTTAGATTTTTGGTAGCCGAAAGAATAAAAAGCGAAATTTTAGAAGAACTGGTTTTAACAGCTGCGCAATGGTAGCAATGCCAGTTTTTGCCTCATCGTTGAGTTTTGCAACCAGAAAGGGCTCAGATTCTATCTGACTCTCTTTTTGAAATATTTTTTTGTATTATTGTCAACCCAATTAAACAAAAGCTTCTTTTTCATTTGAAAGCCCAAATATTAAGAGATGCGTTTAGGTTCCAACAAGTTCCAAAGAAACAATATTGTGTTTTATGATTAAAGCTCACGGTGTTTATGACTCCGACAAATTGTTTGCTCAATTTTTCATTGATTACTTTAGATCTGCCAACCTTTGTTGTTCTTTTTATAGTGATATTATTAGGTCCAATTAATGGAAAAGTCTAATGCAGTATTTAGTGAGCTATTGGAGAAACTAAATAATGCTTACAGTTGATACTGCTTTTTTTGTTAATATAACTCGATAAGTATCCAAAAACTCATATTTCATTTTTGATATAATGAATTTCTGGTCAAACTAGCTGTTTCGGTAACATTTGGTACACTTTTGGTTTTTAGGAGAAACATCAAGAGCAAGACAGTTTTAATCTAGTTGTGGAACTTTAAGGCTCAATAATTATTTGGATTGTAAAGGGGCGCCGTATAAATAATTTTTTGTAAAGGGGCGCCGTATATAATAGAAACGTTCAACAATCATTAACCAATGAAATTGAAGTGTAAAAGAAGGCCAAGGAAACTGGATAATTTCAGTGAAAAATGGATGGTTTTTTGGCTTTAACACCGTTTGCCAAAAAGTTTCGCGAAACTTTGATTTCTGTCTGTATTCAGCGTAAATGTATAATACTTTAATCTTTTTTTTACTTATGTAGTTTATTTATGTCATTTATTTTTGGTGACCTGAGCGGTTATAAAATAAATATTTACCAGTTTTAGTTGAAAACTTACGGTTGTAAAGGCTTTAGGAATTTTTTTTAATTTTTTTTGAGATTTTCTACTTTCAATCATATTTCTGCAACCTTGTAGCGTAGTCTCGAAGACGCAACACTTAGAATCAATTATAATGTAGACCTATTTGTTTTCATATATTAGATAATGGTCCTTTGGAGTTGATACTAAGTCTTCTTTTATTTTTTATTTATTTTATTGACATTTTCCTATTTTTGAGGTTCTCTTCACTGTTTTTCTTCGATAATCTTATTAATTGCCTATTAATGACAGGTCGCATATGACACAATGGCCTTGAATTAGGGCGCAATTGATCAAGCTCAATATTTTTACTCAATAGATTTTGAACTTATAGGTTTCGACACCGTTTCCTGGCAAAATTGAATTGACTGTTTGATTTTTGTCTGTATTTTTACCTTTTGTATTCGCTTGAGTGTTTGGATAGGTTTATTTCTCACAGACTTCGCTTGATATCTCCAATGAAGCAGTTTAATGATTTCAGTTGATAACTAATTGTTTTATTGACCCTCAATTTAATTGTTTCCAAAAAGTGTAAGCCTTGCCCCTTTTCATTTTCTGTCCACTTGTTGTTTTAACAAGTGAACAATATATCAACTTTTGAAACTTCCTTGTTGTATCAAAAATCAAAAAACAATCCCAATTGATTTTCTATCAATCATTTTTTTTGCAAGTTTGCACTATTTAGCTACATCTTGAGATTCATTTCTATGTATAAGCAAAAAAATTAAAACAAAACGGAAACAACCTCGAAAAAAATAAGTAAAGTGTTGATAAACTTTTGTTTTCTTATTTTCCAGAGTCTTAACTTGCATTTTGATCTTGTGAAATATGTTCCGCGGAAACTATTTTTGATAAAGCCAAAAAACATGAAGATGTCTAGTAAATGGTGGTTACTAAAACTTCAGGATCACTTTCGACAAAAATTAATTTTTTCTGTTTCGTCATCTTCTGTTTTCCTTGACTTTTTCAACTACTTGGCAATAAATATGAAAGCAAATTAACACAAAGAATGCCGTTACGCCGAAAGAGACATTCCTTATCAACAAATATAGAAATGTCTTAAAAGAAAATGAGTTCTTTTCATGTCTAAGTATAGGGTTTTTGGCTGCTAAAAATTATGTTCAGGAAAAATAGCAAAAATTAATTTGCACTCCTGACGCCTTTTCGTAGGGTATGTTTCGTGAAATGCTCACCTGTTAATTGCTCTGAAAATTGTTTGAGAGCGTTTTGCTAATTGCATAAATCCTTTTCTTGATAACCATTTCATGTTCTTGCTCGTGTTATATCAAATCTGCTCGATTCATCAATTTTTTTGGCAAGTAGAATCTTTGAGACGCAAAAGAATAATTTAGAATGATTGCCTTTTTGTATAAAATACAAACCTTAAAAATTTTCAAGAGACTCTAAATTAACTTTAATTCTTAACAAATGAAAGCAAAACTTAACGAGTTTTGTTTTTATTTGAGTTTTCCTATACAAAACTGTGGCTTAGCCAAATTTTTTACCGAAAATGTCATTTTTTGAAAGTTTTCTATCTCTTCCTTATTTAGTGGACTATTAATTCAAAAGCGGGTTTGAGCGGTGTCGGAACTTTATGTGCAAACACACATTACCGAGCCTCCTTGTTCTATCAAAAATCAACTCACCCTCAACAATTGTGTGTTTTTCTGCGAATCACGTACATGTCTTTTGCAAGTTTGCTCTATTTAGCTACATCTTTACATTCATTTTTATGTACGAGTAAAATACTAAAAAAAATCGGAAGAAACTTTCAAAAATTTCATTACAATGTTGGTAAATCATTGTTTTTTGTAGGTTTCGGCTCGCATTTTGTTCTTGTGAATTCTGAGTTGTAAATTTTACTTCTGATAAAAGCAGAAAATCTGAAGATCTCCAATAAATATCGATTACTATATTTTCCGAAGCGTTTTAGGACAAATTTATTTTTTTTCTGTCTTTTTCTTTTTTTATTGAATCTTTCAACTACTTGTCAAAAATATAAAGCCAAATTAAACACAAAGAATGATGTTTCGCCGAAAAGACATTGCCTTATAGTCAACATAATTCAACAAATATTGAAATGTTTCAAAAGAAAAATGATTTTTTTCATGTCTAAGGATACGACCTTTGGCTGCTAGATTTGTATATTCACGAACAATTGGCAAAAAAATAATTTGCTTTTCAAAAAAATTTTGCGTGTCGGACACGACTTCGTAGGATGTTTGTTTTGGTCAATTGCTCAATTGTTATTTGCTCTAAAACTCGTCTGAAAGCGTTTTGCTATTTGCATAAATCCTTTTCATGATAAATTTTTCAAGCTATTGCTCGTTTTATAAGATTCATCAAAATTGTTCCGGCGATTAGAACTTTTGACACACGCAAAAGATTATCTTAAATTGATTACCTTGACATAAAATACAAGACATAAAACTTTTCAAGAGACTCAAGCAAAACTTAACGGCGAGGGCAATTTTGTGTAATTTTTCTATGAGTTTTCCTATACAAAACTATGGATAAGCCAAATTTTTTAGCGAAAAGTAAGGCTCATTTTGCGGATGAGAGGGGTTGAGTATTATGCGCAAACCCACATAACAAAAATTCTTGCATCAAATAAAAAAACAAAAGCTGTTAGGAAAGCTTTTTTGATGTTCGACTCTCATTTGAGAGTAATAACTGTTTGCCTATATTTTGTAATTTGTGTTTTCAGATGAGAACGAGTGTGAGTTGATGAATGCTCTTACCATGGACTGTGTCCACTTGTGTGTCAATCAGCCTGGCTCATACACCTGTGCTTGTTACCCTGGATTCACTGTAGATCCTCAAATCTCCTCAAACTGCATAGGTAAACCAACTGAACATATTTATACCATCAATGTGACATTCGTCTGAATTGTAATGAAGCTCCTTCTCAGTTTTGTAAAGCCTGTAAGGTAGACCAGAGGCTGCGCATTTCATCTTAAACTGTGCTCTTAATCAGAAATTTTTTTTTTTTTGAAAAATTATCAATCAAAACCGTGCATAGAATGTGCTGTTACATCTAAATGGGGATTAATAATAATAATAAATTGTTCGTAGTGCCGTTATCATAAAATAGTAGGAAAAATACATACATTGTACAAAAACAATCGATTAAAATTTGCGACACTACAAGGTCGCCATTAAACCTGTCTGTTTTGTTTTTAGGCGCCTCACAGAAGAGTTGGGCAAATTTAGTTGAAATAATGGCAATAAATATTGTTAAAAATGAAAAGTTAATCATTCTAGTAGAGGTTTACTATTGCAGAAACGATGTTTATAGCAATAACGAATTTTCATAAAAGAGTCTGTCTAACAAGTCCTGGTAACCAATTATATAAAGATCCAAAAAGGAACGGCAAAATCCTTTTATGTTTGCCTCTTTTATTGTCCTAACATCTTCAAAAAAAGGACTGTTATAATCCAATGCAATTTTTAGCACCACAAGAACGCTACATTTCAATGAATTACTAGCGAATCTTTGTCTGCCAGTTTGTAAATACTGTCCACGATTTCTCTTTTTCATGATCTCATTAAGGATCGAGTCCGATATCATGGTTGAAAAATTTCACTTAGTGGTTGATTTTTATTAGTTTTATTAGTAGATTAAATATTTCAAAAGCATGTAACTCAGGGGCTTTGCTTATCAAATTGTGGACTCGTAATTGCTCGACTGACTCGCATTTACGTTTCCAGAAAATTACTTTCAAAAATATTTAATTAATATGTTGATTGGCTTTTAAAAATTTTCATTGGTAGATCCGCAGATCAAAATTCCGTATTGCATTGTTGGTTTGACATAAATTTTTTCTAAGTTTAAAAGTTCTTAGAAGCTTTGTTCTCGTAAAATTAAGGCGTAATCGGTAGAAAAGGCAACAGACTTATTAAAGCTTCTCTTTGACGTAGATAATTTGATCTTTGAATTTTAACTGGTTGTCTCATATTACCCTTAGGTAACTCAAAAGATATGTTTTTGTTTTGTTTTTGTTTAGTTTTTGTTTTGTGCTGGTTTAGATTGCGTTCTTTTCCAAACACCATGTGTTTTGTTTTTGTTGTGTTAATTGTTAATTTATTTTTTTGAAAGCAGTTTGCAACTGGGGCTAGTGTGGCATTGTGTTTTTCCCCACAGTATCAGTACTAACTTAATTAGAAACAACCGTATCGTCAACAAAAAGTACAGTCTTGCTTTCTTTTGGTTTTTGATTTGGAAGGTCATTTAGGTACATAATGAAAGGCAGTGGACCAAGAATTGATCCTTGGGGGACTCCACAATTAACGCTCTTCTTTTCAGATTCAACTTTTCCTATTTTAATATATTGGAGTCGGTCTTTCAGATAGGAATCAAGCATTTTCAATACCATTCCTCGAAGCCCATAGTGTTCACATTCTTTCAGCAATAGAGCAGGGTTCACTGTATCAGAAGCTTTTTTAGATCAAAAAAATGCATTTAGTTAAATTTTTTTATTTAAACCAGTTTGCTCTGATTTCTTCAGTTAAAATGGCTAAGTCGTCAGAAGTACCTAATTTGCTTCGATAACCAAACATTTTTTTTTGAAAATGTGTTGTTTTTGTTCAAAAACGCCAAAATTCTTTTGTAGAATAGTTTTTCAAACAGTTTGCCAGTGGCCGGAAGTAGTGAGATTGGTCAGTAGTTTGTGGGTTCGCTGCGATCACCGCTTTTGATAAAAGGCACAGTTTTGGCTATTTTCAGGCACTGAAGAAATAAGCCACTCATTATATAATGTTTCAAGTAGTGGACTAACTTACCGATAAATCTTTTTGAGAAAAAAGTAGTTTATGTTATGGCAGTCTAAACTAAACTTTGATGGAAGCACTCGAATTGTTTAAAAAATTTTCTTCCCTCTTAAGAATTAACTGTGCTTTCTATGAAAATGTGCAACATATTGAGCGACCATTTTTCAAGAGCGACAATTTCGAGATAACACAAATTAAGCTTGCAAGATGTCAGCATCTCGAGCTCGAAACTGGTTCTTTGAGGGTGAATTAAAGAGGGTGAAAATCCAAGAAGCTAGCAATTAATTTAGTCCTCTCAATTTCCGCGCACACCGATCAAATTATAAAAGCAATTATTTTTTATCACAGCAGCTATATTATTAGTAACTAATTTTTATTATTCGTAAACTCTGATAACAAAAAAAAAACAATTTTCTACTTTCACACGACAGTTTTTATTTATTAGTTCTATTTCAGACATTGACGAATGCCAGCAAGACTCCAACCCCTGTCACATTGGTACATGTGTGAACACAATTGGCTCATTCTACTGCATTTGTCCCAACCTCGACCGCCAACCCCCCAAATTGTACCTACCCCCATCCTCAACGGACATTACACTATGCAATAAACCACCCTCAACCCAGTGCAACCCTCTAAATGGGCTGTTGGCCGGATGTCAGCACGGGTGTGTCACCTCCCGGAATGGTAGTCTAGTTTAACAATTCTTTTATCAAAACTTATCAAGACTTATTATCTCTTATCAATTATTAAGTTTCTCAATAATTTGAACAAACTTGAAAATGTACCATGGAAATGCATAAGAAGGGTCCACATATAGGAATTAAACTTAAGTAAAAATTGATATCTGAAAAAAACAATGAAATATATGATAATGAAAATTATAATAAAAAGAAGGGGAAACTTAAAAAATATAATAGGTTACTTCCGGATTTATTCTGTTACTGAATCTACCCTACTCCATTTGTGACTTCCAGTTGAAAATTATATAGTTGTTCGTAACTTTATAACGTGTCTTTAAAGCTCTTAAGCCCGTGCGTATGTAAGGGTGGAGAGGGCAGAACAGATTCTGGTTCTCTTGCAGGTATATCAGAGTGCGTGTGTCATCGCAACTATCGCCAAGTGCCAAACGCCCTCACTTCCCAGTACTCAGAATGTGCGCCAACCTGTAGTGTTCGAAATGCAGGCTGTTCCGATATATGCCATGATCGTCCGGGTCAATTCCCCCAATGTTCGTGCCATCCTGGATTCGAACTGAACCCTGACAACTTTAAGGAGTGTCTGGAGGTGAATGAGTGTGAACAGATTGGGAATGAGTGCACTATGGGGTGTGTGAACACACGTGGCTCCTATTTCTGCACTTGCCCCGAGGGATTGACGTGGGATGCTAATTTAACCCAATGCATAGGTCAGTAATAATGGGAAAAAAATAAAATGGTATACTGTTCCAGACCCATATTCTAATTTTAAAACGCACGTGCAAGTTTTTTTAGGCAATTGTAGAACGAGTGCACTGCTAGAAATTAGATTTGTTAGTTAAAATGCCATTTTTTGACACTTTAAGACTGGAAAACTGAGTGCTTGAAACGAAGTTAAATAAATTGCTCTGCGGAAGTCAGTTCGAGAGACTGACTTCCGCAGAGTTTGTCTGTACGCGTTTGTCTATAAACGTCAAAAAGAAGTTCCTGGTAATTTCTTTAACCAGCACAAAACCACAACACTAGCAATAGCTAGAGTATTTTTTCAATTGCTAGAGTATTTCCATATTTGTTTTGGCTATCTAGTAATCAAAGGCAGATTGTGTTGTTACCATTACGAGCGTCGCCGGCATCGAAAAAAAAATTACTTCCAAAGTAGGTGGCTGACGCTTTGAGTTGCCGCCTTCCAATGCAGAAAGCACTCAAATTTTGGGGAAATCTTTTCCACAAAGCAACGAAGAGCATAAAAATGAACAATAGGATCAATTAGGTTGTTAGGGCATATCACAAAAAGTTTTAATCCTTTTGCTCTTTTGCCGCTCAATTTTACGATTTAATGTTTTAACATTACTAAATTATTCTGCCGCACAATTTTTGCGGAACGCACTTTCGTCAAAAATATTTTGCGGTGCAAAGAAGTTTTCACTTTGCAACTTCTAGCTTAAAAGTGAAAACTACTGAATGTTTTTTTATATAAGGCGCCGCCTTTTCTTCCGCGAAATGCAAAAGTGTGTTTCGCACGCACAATGTACTAACACAGGAAAAGTGAAGTCTGGTTAAAAATATGTAAAATTACTCGCAATATTTGGTACCGGTAGACGCTCGTACTAACGCAAACTAAAAGAGTGTTTCGAGTGATAAGTAGATTAAAATTAATGAGGCTATTTTAGACACCTTAAAATGTGTGATAGTGACATTTGAGAGTGGTTGTTACGGGAATACGTAATACATTTGATAGTTTTGACTGGATAACGAAATTTGGCATTTGCAGCTTTCCCGTCCCATTAAAATGAGATCATATTTTAGGTTACAGGGGCAGATTTTCTTGATGAATTATACAATTTCCTAAAACTTCAAAAAAAATTGCACAATTTGGGGCAGACAATAAAATTGTTTTCCGAAAAATGACTGAAACAAAGAGAATCGATTCGCTATGATAATTAATCTTTATACAATCAAAAGTTCTTTAAAATCAAATAAAAAGAGATTTGGCAAACTTTTTCTCAGGAAAGTTTTAAATGCTTTAGTTATTAAACATTCGTTTTTTGAAGTAAAACAGAAGTTTCACAAAACTAAGGAAACTGTTTCAATGCTATAAACAATTGAAAGGTTAGGCAAAAAATAGCAATCATCAAGCAAAAAATTAAAGCTGATATTTTTTCATAATGCATTTGAAAATTTTCAGGCAAAGAAGAAAAAACTCGCTCAAAAATTTAACGTTCACTATGAATAAACTTGATTTCAATACAATCTTAAAATAAAATTGAGCAAGATTAAAAAGTCAATATACGAGAAATTGTTTGGCAAAAATTCTCAAGTTTTTAAATGCTAACTTTTTGACACGTATCACGTATTTGAGACAAGAGTCGTTTGATTCCAATCAAAGACAACAACAACGCTTATATTCTGGTCCAGATAGAAAATGATATTTTTTTCGCCAATAAATAATGACAGTCGAGAAAAAAGGCAAATTTTGGCTCCATTTACTTTTTCATGCGAAATATGATAAACAATATTTTGCGATAATTGATAATTGTGGTGAACGTTTATTGGAAGATTAGGCAACTGAGCAAAAAAACTAACATGAACAAAAAAAATTGTTCGAATCTTACAAAAAAACACTACTTATGCTTTTAACCCCTCACTTACAGATAATGTAGAAAATGTTTAAATTATGCGTGTGAACATATTGAATTGAACCAATTAAGGGCATTAGCAGGAAACAAATGAGGGCTACATTTTAAATGTTTTAAGATACTAAAAGGGAACAATTGCAGTAAAAGGAAGTTACTTGATTAAAAAGTATTTGATGACGGCAACGCTAGTAATGTTGGAAAAAAAATTGAATATGGGAAGAGGCCAAGAAAATGGAGTAAATTTTGTATCATATTCCACCCTCGATACTGTTATTTCCATTTTTGGAAACAACACTTTTTTACTGATTTCTCAAATGCAAACCTGTAAATTAAGAGTTGCATCTGTCTAATAATTTATTTTCTCAGTTTATTTCGTACCGCAAATAAAAATATATGCTGCATAAGCACTTTTAAGATAGTAATTATTAATTAAATGTCAAATAAATTTAGATAACTATTTTTCTCAAAGATTGATGCCTTCTAAAATTGACTCAACTTTCACGTTTTCGAGGTTTCTCGACAAATTCTTTACGACTTGCACTTCTAGCTCTATTGTAATCACTGAACCCAGAAACTGTCTCGGCTCTCGGCTTTGCCAATCGCTGGCTAGTCCCTCCCATCTTTCGCTTCTCGGGTTTTCCTATATTTTCTTCATGCAGGAGAGCGGGAAACTTTTCGACAGCTCTTTCGACATCTTTGCTTGACATAAACTGGTTATTCAAGTCGTTTGGAGGTAAATAAGGCTCTAGTTTTTCTCGTTTGAGTAAAGAAGACGAAAGTTGCAGAATGTTTATCTGAAATATAGCTTCAACAAAGTATGCTAGCATAGCTACTTAAATGTATAAATTGTATTTCAAACGTCGACATAATTGTTCAGAGGCTATAATGACGCCAAATATTACCACCACTCACACATACTTGATACATACTTAAAACTCGACTTAAGAAAGATCATGCTCGGACAAAAAGTGGTATGAAAAACCGTGTTCTAACCAAATAGCCTATGATATGACTTTAGCTCAATTTTAGCGAACTGCTGGACTTTTGCTCCATGGTTTTCAAGCACCCAAACGGTCATACTCTATTTTTGCTGCACTCAAAGTAACCACGCTGAACTTGAGCTACACTCAAATGTTCTGCTCGACTTTCGCTCAACTTAAAATAATGAATTACAAAAATTGGTTCGAGTCATTGTCAAATCATTAGTGGAGCTCCAATCATTTGCCAAAAAAGGTAACCCATTATTTCGGAAGAAAAAAGGTAACTCTTTATTTCGGGAGGAAAACAACTAAAAACGCCACATTTCATGGCTAACGGAAGAAAGAAGACCAATAAATTTAAATGCCCAGTTTCATTCAAGGAAGTGATGCTGCAATATAGTCCAGTACGAGCACGGCTTTATCTTAAGAACTGCAAAAATTCTCACTTGTTGCGGCAGTCTGCCAACAGTTTTCTTAGTTTGGGTGAACTGCGGGTGTGCATTCTTGATGAAAAGTTGCTCGACCCATAAAAAATACTATTTTCAACCGATTAGTTTTACCTGGACGGACATTTAAAATGCTCAAAGACCATGAACATATTTGACTCAAAAAGCTTTTGAAGAAATCATTTTTCACTCAAAATGTCTATGAAAAAAATTTTGCTCGACCAAAGAAAAGAACTTGCCTCGACTTAAAATTGAAACCACGACTGTGTCAATAAATGCCCACCTCAATAACATTAAATAGTACTTTTGTGAATTGAGACCAAAACCTAGGTTATGAAAAATGGTGCTTCAACATTATCAAGAATCAGAAAAACTACCAATGTCCTCGATGTTTCAATTCTTCCTCAAAAGATTTCAAGAAAATAAAAATTTCAATTTTTTCCAAATCCGGCAACAAAAAATCCAAAAAAGAAAAGTTATTCACGATGCGCACTGAACTGCTCATCAGGAAAACCGGCAATACCTGTTTTAGATACTTGAACAAAAACAAGAACTCACATTACTATTCTCACATCCTCTGAGAACACAATCGATCAACCCGTGCTAAATTTTAACCGAACCAAGTTGCATTGAAAAATAAACAAGTTTATATATTATTTTACGCTCGTTTACTTGACCTTCCTTTTTATATAAGCAATAAAAATAGGAGTTGCATCAAGTATTCTAGCTAATTAATTTTTAGAGATGCTGTACTCAGTTAAAACCATTTCTGGATCTCGTTGAGAAAAAAAAATAGTTATATTTCAATCAGTGTTATATATGTACGCTAAGGCCCTCAGAATGTGAGATGTTGAGTTAAAATTTTGAACGCATTTAATGAATTTCAATGTGGAAGAATTTGATGGACTTTGTCCTGGCCTCAAGATATAATTAAAAGCAGAAGAATACAGCCAATGTAATAAAATTTTCTATTGCGATTTGTTAAAAAATGTGTGTTTTTTACAAAAAAGAATGTTTCTTCGGCCTAAAAGTTTTTCGGGTTTTAGGCTTATGAACAAGGCGAAAAAATATCAGTGAACTGTTCATTCCCCTCGCGATCAAAGTTTTTATGTTATTACCTAGATATTTTTTGCAATTATCCCGTTTTTCAGCCTTCTCGCAGGTAAAATCAGTTAGAACCATCTATGTTAACCATTGAAAGAGGCGCAGAGATTTTGAGTCAAAGACGTTTTTGTTCTCTAAACGAAAATTTTATTTTGTAGGATTTTTCAAGTTATCTTATCAGAATTTTAATGTGTGAACCACTGACGTCTCTTACAAAAATTTACGTTGAGTACAATCTGTAAAGACAAGTGTGTTCAAGCCGGAAACTACAGGAAAACCATCTAAAATACTCATACTCCTTTAATAAGGAAAACTATCAAAAATTGAGAAATCAGTGGGATAGAACTCTTGAATGTTAACAAAATAAATTAAGATTTTCTTCCTACTGAACTTTGGGCAGAGTCTATGACACGAGTTATTATAAAATACACATTAGATCTTTGAAAAACAAATATACAACATTTTTTGTCATTCTGAGCACCAACAAGGACAAATTTTATTTAAAATAGTTTTTTTATGTCACATCGTGTAAGCAAAACATACGGAGATGCAATTTTTGCAATGACGTTTTGTTAATTCAATTGTGAAAAACATAATCGCTGAAAAACGTTGTTGATAGAATCTTTATCTTCTTCAGGCTACTTCCCTCCAAAATCGGAAAACTATCAGAGCCGGAAAATTTTAAGATTTTATCACAAGAAAGATTTTTATTGATCAAAACCATAACAAAAGTATAAAACTTCCTTCTGTAAGAAATTTTGGGTCTTTCTCATTATATTCCAACGCCCCTCCCCCGCCCCATTAATTTATATGTACTATATTGAGGTTTATAATTTCGCTATTTCTCATTTTATGCTGTGAATTATTTTTTTAGGCAGCTACAAAAATAAATTAGTTTAACAACAAAGTGTTTCCAAATTGGAGCCCGTCACTATTGTCCAAGGTTAAAAGTTTGGAAATTGCACAAAAACGTGTCAATTTTCGCCCACTAATCCGCTGTCAGTGTATGTATTTTCTTTGTTTTCATTGAATGTTGTTTGAATCAAAACATTTTCACTCTTCTTCCGCAAAATAAGTTCATTGGACCATTAATTTGAGATACCAAATTTTACCAGGAGTTGAGTTTTGGGTAGCTTATAATTATTAGCGATGCATCATTTTAATTTGCAATTAGTAAACCAATTTTGTTTTGTTTTTGATGTTTCTAGGGTCATAAGCAACTTACAGTAATGAATATGCGTTGGTGAACTCTCCTGTTTGCGTGATCATAGCACGTGGGAGTTACAACCACAATTCGTTTCATGTTTTGGATTGTTTTGCAGCTGAGTTCTTTGCTCATCCTCATTTTGGACTGGACACATACTTGTGAGTTTTGTTCTTCAAGTTTCAGTTTGCACTCTGATACCTGAAACATACGTTAATTAGATTCAGTTTTCAATTTTGACTGTTCGTCTATTATTTGCATTAAAATTAATTTTCATTGATTGTCACTGAAACCTACGATTGGTTGTACTATAAGATATGGATGTCTCCAATCGTGATGCGCTTAACAGAAAAAATGGATTCTAAATCTGAGAGGCAGGACAACAAAAACTGGCAAAACGAAAAAATCATTAAATTTTTATGAAAACAAATAGAGCCAAAAATTTCAAAAGCATTAACTTTTGACTGACGCAAAAGAACAACATCAATAATGTTTCACTGGAGGGCCAAATAGACCTGTTGTTAATGCGACGATGTGACAAGAGAAAAAAAGAACTACAATACCGGCAAAACTCAATAATGACATACTTTACAAAAAAGTCTCAAGCACTGTCAAGTTAGTTAAACCTGTTGCACACATTCTGAAACAAACAGTTACAAAGCAATAGTTTTGCTTCCTCACTGAGATGCCAACAACTATCACTACTGTTTTAATTGATAACACAAAACAAACTACCAAAAATGAAAAAAGTGACTTTTTGAAAGCAAGCAGTGTCAAAGACGCTCAATCTTCTAGACATCACTGACAACCAATCAAAATATTTCTTTCATTAGAAAACGAATCAGCATTTCTTTAATGAGCTCATTACGTAGGATAACAAATAAAACAAAAAACAAAGTAAAACTCAAAAGTCACTAAAAATAAATGCGAATTAGTGATTGAATCATAAAAAAAAAGCTATTAACTCTAACTTTTTTACTGGGTTGGCCTGTACCTCACAGGAAAAGCATCGAGTCTTGTCATCATTGAGACTAAGTAATAAAAGTGCAGAAGATTAATAAATGTGGGCAAGATTCAGGACTCATTCACGCTAAGAATCAAGCAGACAGAAAAATAGTATTCATGCATCAGAGAAAAATATCAAAAACAAAAGTTGTATTTTGGATAAAAACCTAGTTGTATTCCCGAAAAAATCTCCAATACTCGAATTCTAGAACACTCTCCTGGAAAACTGTTTCAATTGGAAGCAAATGGTGTCTTGACCAAATAATTAGCTGCAATCTGAGTCAACCTTACAATTAATTTTTTAACGGAAAGTTGATAAAAACTTTGAGCTTTGGGATTGAAAATTTTGAGTTTTGTTTTTTTTTTTTCAGTATGGATGCAATTATTATTGTTATTGTTTTAAAAACGATTGTTACTGTTTTAATTTTGTTATTGATGTTGTTCTTTTAAGTAGTATCAAAGTCATAAAATCAATTAGATCTAAACGGAGGCCAATAAAGAAAAAAGTTTTAAGTTTCGTTAGAGAACTCTTAGTTTTTTGAGACTTCGCAATAATGACATTAAATTTTATGTTAACAAAAAAGACTATAATGATTGCGCACATTTTAACAGTTTTTAAAACAAATTTTTAGGACACAAAAAATATCTATCAAATGGGAAACATGAAAATGATTAATCATTCCTTCTGAAACATTCAATGGATTGTAATCTGTGACAAGCGAACAGAAAACGCAAAACATTGGCAAAACTCAGTAAATTTTACAAAAACATAAAAAAACTATGAGATTTTATTTTGAAAACCTGTAACGAATAATTTAGGCCGCATTAGAATGCCAATGGGGAGAGCGCCATTATCCAGACTAAGTGACAGGGCAAGAGAAAACATCAAATTTATTGGCTATTTCCACAGTGCTTTTTTATCCATTTACGATTAGAACACGTTGGATCTTTTCCGTTTGTGCCCCCCCCCCAGCTTAGTGGGCGCATATTATTTGCAACCCCAGACGCACGTGCAATATTTTACATAGTGATTTTATATGTAATGGCTATTTGCACCCCCCAGACGCACGTGCAATATTTTACATAGTGATTTACTATGTAATGGCTCGTGCTCTGTAACTGGGGGGCGCATAACGTACTGGGGGGGGGCACAAACGGAAAAGATCCAACACGTTTTTGATCTTCTGAAGCGCTCGAGCAGAAAAACAAGAAAAACGTAAGTCAGATTGCCGTAAATCAACTTTCTGTTTTTTGCATTTGAGCCCCCCCCCCATGTAAATGTGTCCACAATATTTGCACCCCCAAATTAATTAACATATCCTTACATTATGATTTACCGTGTAATCGCACGTGCTCACTAACTGGGGGATGCATAACGTACTGGGCGTGGAGCACAAACAGAAAAGATCCACTCTATGTGAACGGAAAGTCAATGTAAAAACCAATTTCTCACTTTAGTTTAAAGCAGTGTGGAAGACTTTCACGCTTTAAAATTAATTGATTTCTCGAGTTCTTTACAACGTCCGCGTGAAAATTCTGCTTCGAATTGGTATCTCATTGACATAAAAAAAATCAAGAAAATTTTGAATAAATCTGTAAATTGTCATATCAGGTCAGGTTATGAAAGTTATTCCAAAGGAAAACGCGAAAATCCTTGTCCTTACCGGCTTACCGGCAGCTCAATTGCACGCTAAGAATCAAGCAGACAGAAAAATAGTATTCACGCTTCAGAGAAAATATCAAAAACAAAAGTTGTATTTTGGATAAAAACCTATTTGTATTCCCAAAAAGATCTCCAATACTCGAATTCTAGAACACTCTCCTGGAAAAGTGTTTCAAAAATGTGTAAATATAAATAATCGTGAAAAGTGTAAACAGCTTATTGTCCATTTTGCAATATTGTACATCTATAATTAATGGGTTCTTTTCTTTGGCCCCGCCCCCAGTTATAGTGCACCTGTCATTACATAGTAAATGAATTTATTTGAATATGGCATGTTTCTGACATTTGTATCGGTTTACAGTGATAAGTGTGAATTCATACACTCGCCAAAAAAGATGTTTTGTTTAGTAAAAAATGAAGTATCTCCCCCCCCCCCCCCCCCCCCCCCCCCAACAAAATTGTATTATATCCCTTTACAGTATATTTGCGGTAATTCAGGTTGATTGACTATGCGTTATAGATGGACTATACGTTATATGACCATTAAGCTGCGAAAGAGGGGCAATAATGGAAAAAGATGCACAAAAAGTCACAAATACAAATCGAGTAAAATATTTTTCTGAAAATGTACGCCCTCACTGGTTGTTTTGATTCTTAAATTAGGTCTTTCCCATTATAACCCCCCATGAAAACATAGCCCCCCCCCCCATTATGGTATATTTTCCATGATTGGGGGGAGGTTATCTGACCACTAAGCTGGAGGGCTTTATTGGGAAAGACCCCTTAAACTCTGCATCAAATCTTTGCTCAAGGTTATCGCAGTTGTGAAAGCAATCTAATATTTTGGTAGAAGTAACAAAAAATAAGCCCAATTCTGGTTTTGAAAACTACTAGCGTATTTGCATCCTTGACATTGTGCATGGGCAATTGTCTTTCTGAATGTTTCCCACTGTTTTGGCTTCAAATCCATTGTCATGATCCTGGTCCGAACAGTCTTCTTCTTCTGCTGCTGTTTCATACTCTTCTTATCCCCCGAACACTTCATTCGTTCATATTCTGGTTCCCTGGCGTCAATACTGCAAAAACAAATTAATGTTCTATTGTCGTGAACCACAAGCCGTTCGGCACCCCGAATTGCTACACGTTTTTAAAAAACCAATTTTTCCTTTCCCCACATTTTGACTCGCTTCACCGGTTTTTAGTGGCGGACACCTCGACCCGGGCGTGGGCATATATTATTCAGCCTGACTGAAAAAAACAACCAAAACGAATGGATTCCGAACAATTGATGGGTCTTTCCCATTATAGCCCCCCATGAAATTATAGCCCCCCCCCCATTATGGTATATTTACCATGATGGGGGGGCTATAGGTTATCTGACCACTAAGCTGGGGGGGGGGGGTATAATGGGAAAGACCCCAATTGATGAGTACAATTATCGTGCGACTTTTCACTTTCAGGACACCACCCCACTCAAAATTGGAGGCTATAATGCGAAAAACACTTTTAGATACACGTCTTGTCCTTTTCAATTTAATTTTCAACGTATACTGAATATACCATTTACTGGATTTATTCTGTTTCACCTAACCCCGCCCCTAGTGGACATAAAAACACGGGGGGGGGGTAGATCCCATTTTCTTTACCTGCTTGATGAGGATAATTGGGAGCTGTAAGATGACTCCGAAGAAGAGGAGGAGCTTGTCATTTTGCTTAAATAAATAAAAATGAGCACTTTCAAAATCTGTTCAAGACAGTTTTGGATCACGTGCCGATTATATTGAAAGGAATTTGTTCTGATCTTTTCAGTTTCTGCCAATCCACGCCAGCCCAGTGGATGTGCATTATTCTTAATCTCCGGGGGCACTTGGTCTATTACAATTGTTGCATCTTTTCCATTTGTGCCTCAACCCCCCCCCCCCCCGTTAAGTTCCCCCAATTACAGAGCACGTGCCATTACATAATAAATCACTATGTAAAAATATGGCACGTGCGTCTGCGGGGCAAACGGAAAAGATCTCAAATGTTGTAATATAGCTGGTGCCCTCTGGGATTATGCAGTCATTCCAGCATGGAGGTTTCAGATTTTTTTTAAAAAAAAACTCAATATATATGTCTGCAAGCTTCTTCTTCAGAACCTTTAGAGGTATCTGTATTAACTGATGACATGACTAGCACCTCTTCCTCGGTTCTACTTACCATTATTAGTGCAAAACAAAGCCATCAGTTTGTTTAAATAGTGTAAAATTTGATTCGCGTGAGGTTGTAAGTGTAAACACTATTAAAATAATTTTACTCAAGTTAAAATTTTCTATGTACACCTAAAATATTTACAAAAAAAATAAAATTTATTACCAAACAATTTCAATTATATCATGCATGCAGTTACTTTTGAGTTTCAATTTTTTTTCCAAAATTGTTCTGTCCAATCTTTTTAAAGAATCTCTCGATGATTAGAAGTCCAAAAATTAGAAGGTCGACTATTACAAACAGAAAAGGCGTGCAAAAAATTCAGTTGAATTTTTTCCCTAATATGTTGCTTTAATATCATTGAAGAAAATATTCCAGTCTGAAGTAGTCCTCTTATTTTCGCGGTATTCTATAGTTTGTTTTTCGTCTGTTCGCCATTAATTGGGAATTTTAAGTAAGTTTATTTTTAAGTAGTTTTTTGAGATTTTATATTCCTATGTTCAAACCTCAATTTCTATCGTAAAACTAACGTTCGTACTCCAACTAATGAACTCGATTGTACCCAAGCCATATATGATTCTCATGAAATGTTGATGAAAATAGAATATCACCTCCGGGATTCGGAGTTAAGATCTATTCACATGCCAATCATGTAAAATATTTTTAGCTAATCTAAATTTTCTCTGTATATTTTCGCATAGATAACCACTATAAATACAAACTAATTTTTGTATATTTTCAGTTCAAAATTTAATTTAAAATTCAACTTATTGAATTCTTTGACCCGTGTTATCGACCACGACATTACCATTACATAATAATTTTTTAAGTGATGGTACTTGATCTGTAATTGGTGGAAGCAGAACTTATCAACTGTTAAATGGTGAAGATGACCGAAAAATGTATTGAAAGAGCCAACACTACCAACCAACGGCTCCCCTGGTCACCTTACGCTCGATTTACGAGCCAAAAAATATGAGGCGAAATTAAACTAAAATATGTTTTGGTCTGTTTCCTGTAAATATGCAATTTCTTGGAACTAGAATCGATCTGGGGTATTTTTTTTTCAATTAAGCATTGCCGAGTTCTGCAACTGTCTGCCATTTGATTTTTTTTAATTAGTTGTTACTGAGATAATCACTGCTCGGAACGAGTTTCAAGTATTGATCAGTAATTCTCCAGTGAAATACACTTCTTGGGTTGGGTAATATGTACTGATCACGTTTTATTTCAAGTCTGAAGACTTGCCCGAGACTTGACAAGTCTCAAAACAATTTTAGCGACAATTTCGAAGTGACCAAAAAAGTTTCGTAACTTGCCATGATACGCACAGAATGGCATCAATTCAGCGTTATAGTAGCATTTGCAACCTGAGTTCAGGAAAAAAAAGTGTAGCCAAAGCTAATTGCTTTGTTTGTAGTTTTTTTTTGAGTTGCTATTGGCTTTTTGGACGATTTGTTGGCTTTTTTTGCGTTTTCAGGACCTATTTTGGAAGATTTGTCTGCTTTTTTGTCTTTTTCGGACCTATTCCAATTTTTTGGCTATTCTTCGCGTTTTCCGGACCTATTTTGGACGATTTGTCGGCTTTTTTCGCGTTTTCCGGACATACTTTGTACGAAATAACGGGTAATTTTTGCGCTTTCTGGACCTATTTTGGACGATTGATTTGTCGGCTATTTTTTGCGTTTTCCGGACGTTCCAAAACTTGACTCAAGACTAGTCAAGACTTGAATCAAGACTTTCCAAGTCTTCAGACTTGATTCACGACCTGCCAAGTCTAAAGTGACATGATCAGTGCTCTGATACAGTACTGATCCAAGACTTGCAAATAAAAGTCTTCAGTGCTGATTAAGATGACGTTCAGTCCGGGTACCTTTTGTCAGAAAAATAGATGCAGAGAAATACTTCGCAGCATCAAAAGCGATTGAAAGTGAAAGAGTGTAAAGTCTCTTTATAAGGCTCTTTCTAATTGTAGCTCTCGGCTAGGTGGTCAAAAAATAACATAAAACCCCATCCAAAAACCGTAAATATACCATAATAGGGGTTGTAACTTTGTGGGGGGGGGGGGGGGATAATATGGAAGAAGCTATAGTAACTTTTCTTTCTTGACAGCAATTAATTTTTTTGCGTGCCCCAATAACAAAAATCAAAACTTGTGATTACGTTATGTAAGAACACATTTAGATAATGGTCCACTATGGTCTTTTCTTACATCCACCCAAAATCTTTTTATATCCAACTTCGGTCGACCACGACATTTCATAAGTCGACCGGGGATTTTTATTGGTCTTCTCTACAAAAAATGAGTGAATTGAATGGTTCTTTGTTCATTTTCGTCGAGCCATAATCAAAGAGAAATTATTTTGGTCTACCCCTATTCAAGGACGTTCATTTTGGTGAACCAATTGTCAACCGCAATCATCTTGGGCCAACTCAGGGTACGTTCACCATAGCCAATACTTTCAACCCATGACTTACTGGGTATTTTCACGGAGTCTATATCTCAACTAGGACAGTTTAAGCTATTTTAATAGTGCTGCGAGAAGTGGAATATGATATTTCATTGGGTGTGTTGAGAGGCAATGAAAAGTAGAAAAGTCTGAAATTTTAGATGTTGACGAGTGTCAATTCCTGGGGGACATTCTGTGTGAGCATGAATGTGTGAACACTTTTGGGTCGTACCACTGCCAGTGCAGACCAGGGTTCACCACCTTCGGAGATAACTACAGACACTGCAGAGACATAGACGAGTGTGAAGAATGGGGGGACAATGGAGGGTGTGATCAAATGTGTGAGAATACGGGGGGCAGTTATGAGTGCAAGTGTGCGGAGGGATATCTTCTACATGCAAATCAGTTCAACTGTATAAGTAAGTTGACAACCAAGATAAGACCATTTGTCTACAATTGTCTACGATAAAATTTTTGGACACTGGTCTGAAATTTTCATTGACGGTTTGTGAAGGTCATTGACTGCTAATAATAAATCTCAAGTGGCAGAAGGCTTTAATCTAATGTTTCGCTCCAATAGCGTTCTTAAAAGTTTCATGACCACATTACACCAAACCTTTAAAATTTCAAACGTTTAGACATTTAAGTCTAACTTCAGGAACTACAAAATGCCCCCAATTAGCTCCTGACGCGGAGAAAATCCGAATGAGTTGCTCGACCAATCAGAATGGAGACGAAGAGTGCAACTTGACATGCACACACGAGGACTACTTCTTCCCTTTCGCAGGACACCCCAAGTCACTCACACTGCAATGTGCACAGACACAAGGAGGTTCTTACTGGGTTACTCCTCGGAGAGCTGAGGGAATGTCAAGAGATGGCAGGGGAGCGGGGGTATTTGGCGGGCAAATGTCCTACATGGGCGCACCGGACTGCTATCATCCGAGTTAGTTAAATCACTTTCTAGGAGCTTTAATTTTTTAATAGCCGCCCAGCGATAGCTGGGCCTATTATTGGCCGTCTCTTGGTTTTTTTTACAGTTCAAAGAATTTGAATTGTATTGGGGCGCTGTGTTTTTTATTAAAATTCAAAGAATTTGAATTGTATTGGTGCGCTGTTTTTTTTTACGATTCGAAGAGGAGTATTGGTTTTCTCTCGGTTTTTTTACAGGAAGTAGATTTGTTCACGCGGCATTTTGAGCTAAAAGCGAAAGTGAGAAAAGCCATCTTGGTGAACAGGTTTTCGCTAAGCGAGAGAAGTTTTTTGATCATGCGTTGCGTTTAGTGAATGACTTTTTGACTTTGAAAAGTAGTTTTTGACTGAATGGCACATATAGATAACCGTTTTTAGCCGTTTTTTTCGTCTAAGCGGCCATTTTTTTGCTTTTAATTTGGTTTCTTGTAGAAATAAGTTTTTTTCGATACTATATTGAAATGTCAACCTCGGAAATTGATGCCACAGTGTTTTGCAGAGCCTGAAAATGCGTTTCAGTTTGAAAATTGGCAAATATTTCTTGATTTTTTAATTAATTTTTGGCTTCTTTTTTACTATTAACTTCTTCGTTTTTGGATCTTTTAACCGTCTTTTTGTCAAAAATCAGTTAAAATGGCAACTTTTTTTGATAATTCATATACTCCACGCCTTTCTCCCTCAGTGTAATTTTTTTACAAAGTTGTACATATGCTAATCCGATTTTGGTTGCTTTTTTCCGATGTTCGTCAGTTTTTTGTTTGTTTTTGGTTGTAATGCTAGAAATAGTCTTTTTGTGCAACATGAGGGACTTCAATTTCGTTTCAATAAAACAATTTTAATAAAGGTTTTGAAAAACAGCTAAAACTTTTTCATAAATGCAGTCTTAAAAGTTTTTTGACCATTTTTTTCAATGTTTCGTATTTACAAATTCTGCTTTTTCCTATCTTTTGTTCTCTTCAGGAGGATAAATTTTTGTATCGGATGAATCGTTATCTTTTCTATGTCTTGAATGGTGAACAATGAAATGTATTCAGTTTTCTTAAATTTTTAAAATGGATTTTTAACTTTCAAAAATCAAGAATGTCTTTTTGTTACGGTGTTCCTTACATTGTGCCCTTATTCTTCTCATTCTAGTTAGTATCATTCTTGCTTTGTCCTGGCACCTACATTTTTTTCGGTATATTGACTTTTTCATTTGTTAAAAATGAAAGAATTCAGATTTTTCTTAGATTTTCGTCATTTCTTTGGTTTGCAATTGATTTCATTCAACATAAGGCAGTACTGAGAGTTCGATAACAAGCCTATTCCAAAATTTCCCCTTATGACTATTTACTGCAACGTTCGTCCGACCTTGGTATTAATTTAAACGATACTTTGCCTTGAATATTCCTCTGCTGCTTATGTCTTTTCTACAATCAGATTAATTTTTGAATTGGTACGAAATCATGTTGTTTAGCATATGTACAACAGGGAACAAGTGTGTGTTGTTTTTTGTCTTAATCGCAGTAATTAGAAGTGTAATTATAGGTGTTTTCTGATTTATAAAATTGAGGCTTCTTTTTTGAAAAGATTTAACTTAGTTTCTAAGATTATTATCTGCCGTTTGCTTTCGCGATCTTTTTCAGATTAGAATCATGAATCATTTGAAAGCAATTGATAACCTTGTCAGCTTTTTCAGACTATCAGTTTTTTGGCCACCTTAATTTTTTCGGATTTTTTAACGTTACCAAACATTTTCAATAATATAAATTTTTGCTGCATTTTGTTTCTCTTGGTTACAGTGGTGTAAGCCTCACCAAGTTTTAGAGCGGACCATGAGAGATAATGGTTTAATACAAAAGGTAGTGGCTTCCGCTGCAGTTATGGTTTTGTTAGTGAAGTCTTGACCCTTCGAGTTGCTTCCGGAATTCTTCCAGCTATGTTTTTTTTAAAGATCTGTTCACACATTTTCATGATTTTTGAAGTCAAATTGGAGTGGTGATTTTGGTCACGCCGAAACAGGAAATGGAGCAAAAAAGCGAGTGTTTTGCGGCGTGAATTTTTTTCGCTCTAAATTTAAAGTAGAGTGCAAAAATGGTGTTTGAACAAAAATTCGGTTTCTCGGTAGTGGTTTCACATGCGGCAATTTCACTCTGATTTAACTGTTTTTTTTTATTTTTTGAATCGAACTTTTTTCTAAATGGTTTTCCCAATCCATTCACAGCTCATTCTAGACCTAGCTTTTTGTCAGCATTTTGACATTGATTTTCTGTTTTTTTTTGTTTTTTTGAAATGGTTTTACCAATTCACTCATTGTCCGTTCTAGGTCTAGTGTTTGTTGAGTCAATGAAAATTCTTTGAATTGTACGTCAGGACTGGTCCTGCTATGTTTTTTTAAGATGTGTTCACACATTTCTCAATGACTTTGATCTTTCAAAACGGGATAAACAGGTAAAGCCCAGCGGGCATTAAGTTTCATTAGAGGCCCAAAGTGGAAGTTAAGAGTCCTTCAAGTGCTTAGAGTGTTGCAGCTGCTCGGATGGCCTCAATTCAAGGTTAAAAGGTCATTTTTAGGAGTTTTTGGGCTCAAAATGGTGCATTTTATCTTGTTTTTTTGTGATTTTATTAGGTTTTTTGATCGATTAGTCTTAGGTTGAAGTTTTTAGAAGTTGATGAAGGCCTCTTGCGAGACAAAAGAACTTGTTATGACCAATTTATGAGCTATATGTTTGGTACTACAAACACAAACACACAAAATGATATTAGTTTTTGAAAATTTTTGTCATTTTTTGAGTTTTCCCAGCTAGAGAGGCCAGTGAATCTCCTTTAAGTTTTGATAATGGGGAACTGTTTGATTTTTAGTAATTATGGAGTGATTTCCAATATTTTAATGTCTCAAATTTCAGCATTTTTTCGATAAAATCTGCAATTTTTTTGAGGTTTCCTAAAGTTTTTGTCAATTTTTGATTTTTGTTCATTCTCAAGTGCCAGGAAACCTATTCCGCGGTCTGAAAAAAATTACTTCATAGCTGTTAGTTTCAATGGATTTGTTTTCAACATTTTAACCTTCGAATTTTGAAAATTTTTCAAAACAATTGTCTTTTATTCAGTTTTCTTGCCTCAGAAGCCAGATAATCTCATACAGGGTTTGATAGTATGCTATTAAATAGTTGCTAGGGTGTAATTGGATGGTTTTCAACATTTTAATACAACGAATTTCTGCTTTTTTGAAATTTGAAATTTTTAATAAAAATTATTGCCTATCGATCTTTGGACCAATAAAATTTTCAAGGCTCGGAATTGGTTTACTGGATAGCCTCTAGAGACACTAGAATTATTTCTTAGGAAATGATTCTTAACCAATTAAAATCACGAATTTCAGCAACATTTCATTAAAATTTCAATTGATATCATTTTTTTTAAAATTTTTGAATATTTTCGATTTAATCGATCTTCAAGGGCCAATGAACTTTTTCAGGCCTTGCTGATATAACACTGCACCAATTTCAGAAACAAATTTTGATTTTGAGCATATTTCTGAAATATGTATATTTAAAGAGATTAAATTTTGCCTTAGGGTTAAAAGCTTCAAAGTTTTATCAATGATTATATATTTGTTTAGTTTGTTTGAATGTTTGTTTCCGAATTTTTTGAGATGATTTTGTTTGTGTTTTGGCTGGCATCGTTGAATTGATCTGCTGGCCCGGTAGCGTAATTCTAAGTTTTTCATTCAATTCTTTGAATTGTATAATTGTATTTCAGGACTTGTCCGGCTATCTTTTTTTTTATTTCGTCGTCATGATTTTTGTTACGACCATATGACGTCACAGCCACTTTTTGTTCATTTGTTCATGCAATTTTAACTGAATTGCATGCGTGACGTCATTTTTCGCTCATAGTGGAGCGAGTTTTTTTGTCAATTCGCGTGATTAAATTTTTGGTCACACTTGACTTACCTCACTCTCAAAAATGACTTCATCACTTTGAAATTGACTTTTATTTACTTTAATTCAAAGAGATAAGGTCAAATGGGTGTTTGTCACTCTAAATGAAGGTTAATTGAGATCAGCTAATAGAGGCAGCAATAAATTATACAGATTTTTAATCAAAATATAACAGATCAGCCTTCAATGAAAACACGAATTTTTTTGGTCTGTCTTTTTTACTGTTTTTTTAGACTGCCGATCTACGAATCTATTGCGGCTATTTTCTGGCAATCTGCCAGCTATGTTTTTTTTTTCATTTTTGACTCATTTTAAAATCTTGCGAGATTCTCGAAAGTTTTGAATTATATTGCAAAAATTGAATCCTTTCATCACACGCCCGGGGTCATCGTCCTTTTAATTTTAACTATCAAAACAACTACGCAAAATATACCAACTATTAATATGCCATAACCAACAGCTAGTTTTAAACCGCACGGAACTGCCAAGTTACTAGGGTTGAGTTAAACGTTAAATGTACGCTAGACAGCTGTTGTGTTGGTAATCGGTTCGAGCCCTCTTAGCCCTGTTTTACCGAAATTGATAGCAGGAGGGTTGACAAAACAAGTAAAAAAAATTGACCTAGAATATTACTATTAGTTATCCGAACTTCAACAGGGATTTCAAAAAGTTTGCAACATTAATGCAATATCTACTAATTACCATAAATATTATCATTTTAGTGCCAATCTTTAGCATAAAAGCTTCTCGATTCAATTAAAACAAAACGTTTTGAACTATCTCACTACTTCATTATTTCAGGTCGCATCTACTCAACGTTTGAAGTTCCTCTTCTGATGAACGGGACCTACTGCAACGCAACAGTCCAATACATTCAGTCACACCTCAACTCTTTCAGAAAGAAACTCAGATCTGAGTTGAACTTTGATGACCTTGACGTCTGCAAAGGACATGTTAACTGTGACGTAGGCAAGATCCAAGCTTCATGTGTGCCAAGTGACACGAAACCAAAGCTGCCTGACAAATATTTCTTCAACATTCCTATCAAAGTTTCTGCAAACTTCAGTAAGTTGGGTTCGTTCTCTCCATTTTCTTTCCTTACTAACCACAAATACCAACTGACTAACTTTAAATTTCCCCGGGGTGGGTTGTTTAACTAACTTTACTGTATTTGAACCACCAAAGTTAGTTTGTTAGCACAAGTCATGGAACTTCCCGAAAAAGGGAAAATAGCCCCAATTTGAGTACAGCTATGTCAAAATGACCTTAAAGATATTATAACTCGGACAGTAAATTACATGAAAGGATAAAAGCATTTTACGCAAAAAAGATGGATGCCATATATCCAACAAACAGTCGGAATTAATTTCTACAGTTCCGGCGTTTGATTTTAGCCTCTCGCTGTTGATCTAAGTTATCCAGGATTGTTGAATGGCTACTCAGGTCCTCTTCATAAATAATTCTCAGAAATCATACCAGGTCATTTATGATTTTCAAAAATTCTTGCTATCCCAGTCGAATTCGAATGGTTATCTTGCAAGATTCCTGCAAAATCTTGCAAGATAACCATTCCTCTTGGAAGAATCTTGTGAACCATTCCTCTTGCAAGAATCTTGCAAGATAACCATTTGGATTGTACGAATCTTGCAAGATAACTATTCGTCTTGGAAAATCTTGCAAGATAGCCATTTGGATTGCAAGAATCTTGCAAAATAACTGTTTTTGAAGCAAAAAATCCTACAACCTATATTCCTAATCTTTTGGCAAGATAACCATTTTTTGCAAGATTCTTGCAAGATCATGCAAGATAACCAACCGGTCTCGACTGGGGTAGTGATAAAAGGATCATGCAAAATCTTTTAAATGACACAAGAGACTCGAAAAGTAAAAAGAGGGACACAAGAGCAGCAAATGAAGCTATAATCGGTGTAAACCAACGTATCAGAGCAAAAAATTAAAATCTCTTTAATCATACTAGAATATTAATGATTTCAATGTTTTCTTAGTCATATGAAGATAAAAAAAATCAAACCACAATAGAAAGTGCTTAATCAGCTTTTTACAGGACTTCATTTAAAAGAATAATATGGATAGAAGCGCCGTTTCGGCAAATTTTTTGCGCAAAATTTTCTTTAAAGAAATAGGTTCAAGGTCTCCGATTTTCATTATATGCGACCCTGTGTAGGTTAGACGGTTCACATTGTTTGTTTCAGTTAACACTATTTGGAACAACAAAATTCATAGCACAGTTCCGGTCCACATAAAGATTAAAACAAGTTGTACAAAAGTTGATCTATAAATGCTGAAATCAATTTAAATGCGAATTATTTGCCAAGAAAAAATTTTGTCCTAACTTGAACCACCCTTATTGTTCTGTTTGATTCCCGGCGTCATTTGGACGTCCTTCTCTTTGTATCTTTGTTGATTTTGGGTCCTGGTTTTACTTGTACCCCCTCTCATGTTTTAAAGTCTCGACTTCCGTAGAATCCCTCTCCTTTATTGTGTTTGGGTTTCCTCTTCACTGGAACCCGCCCCTTTCTTTGGAAATACACGTCATCCGTGATTTCTGTGCCCCGATAGACAACAGCTGCTATCTTTTCATCGAAAGCATTTATTCAGTGCGTCTCGAGTGTCGGCTTCAAATCCCCCTTTTTACGAGAACCGTTTTGATTGCTTACCTGGGTTGCTCATCATACAAAATTCTTAGTAGTCATACTAGGTCATATATTATTCTTAGTAATCATACTAGGTCATATATGATTTGTATGAACACTTGGTAGTCATACAAGGATCATATATGACTTCCTAGAAATCATACAGGGATCATACAAAAAATTTCAGCCTAAAAACTTTATAATTTTCAATTTCTCAGAAATCTACTTTGTATGATTTCGCGAAAATTTCTTGGAAATCATACTATGTCATATATGACACATAAAACATTGAGTGGTGCCACAATTTCTCGTATAATGTAGTCAGAGGACCTATTAAATTATTTTATCGCATTTTCAATCCACATTTGATTCTTCTTGTGTGCGCTAAAAGACCAACTTTGCGATTAGAACATACGATTTTGAAGTTATATGCCAGAAATTCTTTTGAATGTTTTTTTATAAAAGAGCATTTATAGGTATTAACTGGCTTGAAAGAATATCAAAACTTTAGTTGTCTATCTAGACTTACTCTTTTATTTAGTGCCCAACTTCTCAAATGAAATTGTAAGTTAGAGTCATTTCGCGGATCACAAAGTGATGCCGGGGAATCACATATGTGATGCCTTATCGAATAAAATTTAAAAAACATATATAGTAACAAGATTTGTGAATATAAATGTTTGATTCCTGGTAATAATACTAGTTTCATATATGATTTCTTGTTAATCATATAGGGATCATGTATGATTTCTTAGTAGTCATACAAGGATCGTACTAGGAAATACGTTATGATTTGTATGACATCATATATGATCCTTGTATGACTACTAAGAATTGGTGATCCGGGTAGTAGACATACAAGTGTATGAAGTCAATTCTGATCCCTGTATATCGATTTAAAATATTAAACGTATATTGATATCAAATATTGATTTCATACAAATCAATATTTCAAATAATGACAATAATCCTTGCCTTATTAAACCTTCTCATATTTTTTTCTCCGATAAACTCTCTCAACGACCAATTATGATTTCATATAGGAACCATGCAAGATTTCTTTGAAAGCATACAATGATTTTACAAGTGTATAGTGTATGGTTTGCATGAAATCATATACGATCTTTATATGAGTACTAAAAAAGAGACCCGCATACGTCTGGATAACAAACAAGGCGGCTCGTTAATGTGCGTTTGCACATGATGTTCCGACCCGAGCTCGTCTACATTTTTGACTTAATTGTCAACCAAATGAAGAGATAACAAAAAGAGATGTTTGAATTTAAAACAAAAAGTGCTCCATGTTAAGTTAATTAAACACACTAAATTCTGCCTTGATGAAATAGCAATCATAGGTTTCATTCATGTGACATCAATAACTCATCACAATAAGCCGTATGGCAAAGAAAAATACAACAAAACCACAAAATTTTTGAGAAAACCAATAGTATCAAAGTCAAAAAATTCTACAGCTTTCAACGGAAGGCATTTAATACGCTAAACTATGCCTAAATGATGTGACGACTAGGATGTTTCTCATTCAAAATTTATCAATAAGACATTACAACAAGTCATTGACTATGAAAACAACAACAAAAACTGGCAAAATCCAAAAGTTCGGTAGAAAATTGAGAAAGAAAGTGTCGAAGCTATTCAAACCATAAGCTTTTTTCTCTGAAAATTTTTTCAACGATCCATTGAACGTCTTCACTAAGCCAATGGGAGCTATCAATATAAGGATAAAGTAATACGATTTCAAAAGGAACCAAAATTACTAAAAAAAAAATCAAAAAATTTTAAAAATTATGAAAACTCGTGCACCGAAGTCAAAAAAACCAATAGTTAGAAGACAAAACCACTAACTAGATAAATTGTTGCTGATGTAGAAAAAAAGCGGCTCTGTCATTACCGAGACTGACTTACAATCCACGAAAATAAGCTTAAGATTGATTTATGTTAAAAAAAATAAAAAAATATTTTAAAAGTCGTAACAGCCATTAAACTCAAAAGTTTTCATAGGAATTCACTGAATACGCTCAGCTATGCCAGGATATGTGAATACAAGGATGTTTATGATGCCTAGGTAATCAATAAGACATCACAATATGTCTTATGACTATGAAAAAAAAACAACAAATACAGGCAAAAACCAAAATTTCTTTAGAAAAATGGAAGAAAGTGTTGAAGCCATTTAAACCATATTTTTTTTCTGAGAAAGTTTTATCTATGATCCTTTGGACGTCTTCTCTAAAGGAAGATGTAGCCATCAATATTAGGATGACGTGATAAGATTTCAATATGAACCAATAAAACGAAATGTCCAAAAATTTTTTAAAAATTTGAGATCTTGTGGCATTGAAGACGTATAGCCAATAGTTATTTGATAAAGCCGCCAATGAGATTAACTTATGTTGCAGTGGTCTGTAGGAGTTCAATCCTGTTTTTAGTGAGACGAACTTACAGTTCACAAAAATAAGTTTATGATTTACTAATTTTAAAAACTTTCGAAAATTTATGTTCAAAGTCTTAACAACGATTAGCTGTCCACTCACAGCACTAGATAGGTTCACTTAATGCTCACTAGCAAATATATTGCACCTTTAGTCAACAAGTTTATGCCATAGGATTATAAAACTATAGTAAAACCTCAAAAAATAAATCAAAATTTCCTTTGAAATTACGAAATTTGAGATACGAGTCCAAAAAAAAAACATGAGCGATCCCTTCGAAACAAATTTTTTGTTCATTGGGCCTCATTTGACCGTAAAAGAGGTTTGTCATTAACGGAACTTTGATATTAAAAATGTCTAGTAGTCTCTAGGTGACTTGAAAAAACAAAAAAAATTGCAAAATTTTCTAAAAAAAGAGCTCCCAAACCTAATTCGAATTTTTTTTATATATTAAACTTCCCTCTAAGACTAGAACTAGTCTTTATTATCTCCATTCGTCTATTGAAAACCTAAAATTGATTTACTTTTTGGCGTGAAATCTAGTTCTGAATTAAATTTTTCGTAGAAAAAACGTTAATTCGAACGAAAATTACGGTAAAAATGAACAAAAGTGAACCAAATATCCAGTGTTCACATGAAACTTTAAACCTCGATAACGCCTCGAAAAAAACGAAATTCAAAAAAATCTTTTTAATTTCGAATTCTACGCTGGACGAGCTTTTTAATGATACCACGCACATTTCTCTACGATGAATATATCGGTCGGCCAAAATTCACGGGACAAAAAAAACCCATTTGAGTATATAGTTCCTCCCCCCACAAGTGGGGTCGGAACAATAACTGAAGTAGCTATTGATAGGCCTTAAACATTCAATTTTCAAAAAATATGTAAAATTCAATAGGGGATTGCAAAGATCCAATCAGTGGGTTCAAAATGTTAGAGCTCGCACTATCAGTTTACATCGATCAATTCTTTTTAGCGGAAGGTAACAAAACAACATGAAATATTTTTTTAATTCAGATACTGCTATATTTAGGATTTCGCTTCCATTGACTTAGTTGAAGACGAAGAAATTAAAGTTAGTTGAGCAATTATTCAAGAAAATCAATTTTCAGGCATTTTTGGAGCACATCATTGGATGTTAAAACATAAACTGATTAATTTAGATGCACGTTAAAAAATTGATCAGTTATCTTAGCAGTAAAACTCAACAATTGTTTTTGACAGGTTTGAAAAAAATCAAACAAATTTCTATTCTAAAAATAGTTGGTGGTCGAAAATGAGGATAAAAAATGAGGTTGGTTTCCAAAATGAGGATAATTAAGACCAGAACTTTTAAAAAATCTAGGAGCACATTTTAAGTCGTCTTTGATGAAACGGTGCGCGCGTTTAATGGCTTTCTCGCAGCCACGGCAGAGCGAGCTCTAGTTTACATCCTCTGCAAACAAAAGACAAAGGCAACGGAGAACAGTCAACAGGGGCTCAAAGCCAAGCAATGCGTGAAAATGCCATTTTTTATGGCTTTTTTCTGGTGCACATGAGAACGTTGTGCTTAGCCTATGCAACGACCTGTCTTAGTTTTAACAGTTAACAAAGCAAAATTTGTGAAAGTTTACTGTTCTATGATACGTAACATTTATGTTGATTTTATGTCGCGCAAATGGCAATAAGTCAAAAAGGTTGAAATGTATCAAATAAATTTACCAAGTATATTTTATTCTTTTACCTTTCATTTCAGTATTTGTCATTTTGGTAATCAGAAAGCAAAGTGATAGACAAAAGCAGAAAATTAAATGTGATTTTTTAAATTTTCTTATCGAAATTTATTTTCTAAAAAGTTTGAAAATTATCTATAGCTTTTGCATTTCAAGCAATCGTACGCGCGCCTAGTTTTTGACAACCATTGTTATATCGACAGTAGGTTATAACACGGTGAAGTCTTAAAACCTTTGTTAGTTTAACAAGATCAAGATTAAAAAAAGTTTGCTGCGAACTTTGGCTATTCTGTCTTTTATAAAGATTTTAAAATGCAACACTATAGCCCTTCGAAATGCTTCTGATGTTTGATGGCGTGATACGATCGATTGTCGTAGTGACATTTTTTACATAAACTAATTAATCCTTTTGCTCTTTATTCAGAAACACAAGATATCCCGGAATACACAATGGCACAGATTAAGTCAGCAATCAACGCTTCTCGATTATCGGTGGACAACATCCAGCGCATCTTCTCTACTGGAATCCTGAAAAGTGCCAAAGTTCACTCGTTGAAATATGCAAAGATTGTTGGCAACTTCTTCAATGTGCGACTCACTCACAGAATGAAAAGCAGCGAATGTCCCAACGACCAGACATTCCTTGATGCTACTTCTACACAGTGCTGTGAGTTCTTGCAACTAGAACTTGTCCCCCCCCCCCCCCCCCCCCTAGTATATGACCATCTGTAATTTAAGTAATTGTTATTTATACACCTCTATAATAGCATAAATTGTGATGGCCCAGCTCTTTTTAAGCTAAGCAAACCATTTTCAATGCAAAAGTTTGTTCGCACAGACACATATGAAAACAAAAGTTTTTATTACTGGGGAAGAAAACAGTTCAGAAAAGTGTTATCGTAAAATAAATCTAATAAGTTGTTAAAGATGCATTAAAACGAACTGAATTTCATCTTTTGATTCTTTCGTAACAACGTTTGATAATATATCTCGCCACATTATTGTAGGATAATTGTACACCAGTTGCGTATTTTGAAAAGATACAATTTAAAAGGTCACGATTAATTTTCAGTGCGCTGCCCCCGAAGCAACTCAATAGCAGCCATCGCCCAAACCCACTTTGATCAAGGAGAGGGGCACAATAGCAACAAACAACAACAACAACACACTCATACCTTCTGTGAGGAGTGTGCGATTGGGTCTGAGCCCAATGAAGAAAAAACTAGTTGTGACAGATGTGATGCAAGGGGGGTTTTCACTCCCAGACAGAAAAAATGCGGAGGTGGGCCACATTTCTATCTTTTATCGGTGAATTTACCAACGATTTACAAAAAATGGGCTCATATTAAAAACCAACGGTTGTTTAACGTCGTAGTCCGCAGTTGTTTTTATGGCACGTAATAATTTTGGCGCAAATCTTGAATTTTTGCCAGAAAAATAAAGCACAAAGTATTCAGAATAGGGAATCAATCTAAACATTCGCCAATACTAGACGAAAATAATTAGGGAATCTGCCTTTTTTAATCACCTGGACAATTTACCTCCGTTTGAATAATAAATTCGAATTCTATCAGCTATCTACCACATTCTACACGCTCAACGTGTACACCGATTAATCTAAGCAACCAGAAAATGATTCGAGCCAGGATCGGGTCCCCGATTAATCACCCCTAAATTCTCAAGAGACGTTTAGATATTAATGAACTTTGTAGGCTTGTGTACCCCTGGACATTACGGACCCTACAACAGTGGCCAGAAGCAGAACAGCTGTCGCAAATGTCCGAAGGGTCACTACCAGCCACGCTCTGGCAAGACTACCTGTCTCAAATGCAATCACGGACAGGTGACACGCAACGGCACACGTTGTATCCTCAACAATCCAGGTAATTGGTCAAATTTTTTCGGCCCGAAACTTGCTGATAAGAAGGCTCGCGGGATAGTCTCAAGTTTTCAAATTTTTGCAGCTGTTTGCAGTGTTTACAAACGTTCTAAGTTAGGGTACAAAAATGAGTTCGTGTCAGTTTTTTTTTTGGCTGAAATCTCAGCTCATAGAGCTTTAAAAAATATCACACACGCTGGTATGGGATGCCTTCCAAAAAGATAAAGTGCCTGAACAAAAAGGTGAGCTGGTGTAAAATTTCCCAATTTTTATAAATGGAATTGGAATTCTTTATGCCCTCTTAATATTTATTGATATCTTCCTCAGGCGCGAATGTGCTTTCGTTTATTTGTAAATTCATTACTAACACATTGCTCGTTGTTCAGTTAGTTCGAGTTCGGTAAGCTTGTTGTGAACCAAAAAATGATGGGAAGTAAAGGATTTTAATCAGTAGAAACGATGAACACTATTATTTTTAGTAGTCTTCATTTATTACGGATCGAACAAGTGAAAATCAATACAAAAGAGCATTGTGCAAGCAGTCCCGCTCTATTAAATAATGATCTCGTTAAAACATAAAATTATAGCGTAAACTATTTTTGAGAGGTCAAGTCCGGTATGAAAATAGTGGCGTCAAAATTTTGTTGCTGTTGCAGTGCTGAAGTGCCCCCACAACTATTTCCCAGACAGAGGGCGCTGTAAGAAATGCCCGGCTGACATGTACCCAGATACAATCAGCAACTCACAACTCGACTATTGTAAAGGTAAATCTTGGCTTCAAAACTTATCACTTTCATATTGGCTCAATAATTTCTAAATTTCCAAGGCTAACACAAATTTGAGCTTTTCGGTGATTTTAATGTGAGGTACACTGACCGATTGTCCTTCAAAATCGTTCATCATTTACTGTGGATTTTTGTAATACTCAAAAGAAACGAAAACCGGATTAGTACTGATAAAGTTCTTCGAAATGAGCACTTTGGAACCTAATTTTTCAATTTGAACTTTTACTTTTTATTCACGTATGTATATCAAGGACTCATTTACAGATCATTTCTTTTCTGTTGTCTTCTTAGAACGACAAAGCATTCAAAATTAGGCAGCTTAATAGTTGCATAAGAACAAATCAGCTCGAACTGACAGGTTTGAGACCAATACTTCACAGGTGACGAATTTTCAATAACACAAGTCGCTTTATCAACTTCACTCGCGAAAACACACGCATCAGTCGTGCAAAAATATCGAATGAAAATCGGATCTAAAACAGTCGATGATACAAAGTTTATAGTGGAGAATAACTAAAATAATATTATTTTTGTTATAGAATCTAAATGTACCCAACTTTCTCTCGGAGCAAACAGTGGCCTGTTCACTACACCCAACTGGCCCTTCAACTACCCCGCCCACGCACAGTGCCGTTCAATTCTTTTGACCTCAAACGACCAGCAATCGTCTAAGAGTGGAGGTCAAACTGTGCTCTTGATTATTCCATACATCGATTTAGGCAACAATCACAAACTTGACAGCGAATTTAGCATCATCGGCAACAGTTAGTTCTCTTTTTCAATCTTGAGCATTTTTTGATACCAAAATTTTAGTGCTACTATAATTCTTAACAGCTCAATTAAGTGACTAAAAGTAGATGATGCAGGCTGTTTTATTGCAGCTAGAATATAATTGAGACTAACAAAAATATCATTCATAAACAACTAGAACTTTCAATACGTTACGAAATTGGGAAAATTATTTAATCAGCTATCGTTCCGATAACAGTTCAGCATAATAGCTGCAAAAAAACGGCCGTTGAATAGTAAACTCTTTTTTCGGCTTAAAGTAATTTTCTCCGCAACATTTGCTATTTGAAAAAAGTGGCAGAAAGATAAGTATAATCAACTACACAGAGGTATAGGTTGTGCATGAACAAACGGCCTCAGTTGTTATTCAACAACTCTGCTTCGCGATAATAACTTTAATAACTTCTCGATGGCCATAACAACTGTGTGATAATACATTACTCAACTCTCGTTGCAAAAACCTAAAACCAATGATTAAATGTAGTTTGTACAGAAAGCATTAATCTGCCAATTATGAAGACTTATTTTGTTTTAGACTCTGGTCGAGTTTACTTTCTGCATTACAATCAGGCCATCTTCAGACCCGTAGTCCAATTCATCACAATAGACCCCAAAGACTCCCTCACTATTCTGTTCAACTCTTCACAGGAGGAAGCAAGAGGCCTCATCCTCTTCTACATTGCCATTCCAGGTACAAATTACAAATTCAAACATAAACCCACCAACTTCCGACAAATTGCTCTCGATCGACAGGCGAGGCAATTTAATTCAGAGGGCGCTGTAGCTTAGATATTTTTTAATGGGTGCAGAAATTTCCGTCCAATGTGGGTTCGAACCTCCGACCTCTGCCGTAATGTACTGCAGTATTAACCACTTTCCCAATACGAGCAGTTTAGGTTACCCAAAAAATCAAGTCAAGCGTTAAAAGGCACTCGAGGAGTGACATCGAAAAAATGTTCTAGAACAAAACTGTCAAGCGAAAATTTTGCATTAAAAAGACACCTGCATATAATAATCGCTTCAAACTCCATTCGAGAGCAAATAATCACTAATTTTCAAGAGTCCATTCACTCCAAAACAATCTTGGAGGGTTTATTTTCAAATGAATGGTATTCCCAACAGCTTTTTTGTTCAGATGACATAACAGCCTTCACCAACCATTACTCCCAGGATCAATTCCATCAGTCAATTATGACGTCACAAGTGATGAAAGACATCCTGACACAACCGAGTAGAACAGTCCAACTAGTCAACTTGTTCCAAACTATCATCGACGCATGTCTTCATCGATCCAGCAGTCAAAATCCACAACAAGCCGCCAAACTCCTCCCTTTATCGACTTTTACCTACTTTGTAAACGATAACGTGATTTCTCCAGCCAGAGAGATTTGTATCCACTTTCAAGACACTTGATGAAGTTACTGTTGATTTTCCCACTCAGATACAATTGACGAAATAGTCTGCCAAAGACTGATAAATTGCTTTATTTGTAGATGATACAACTGAATATTAAATTTATTCTAGATTTTCTCAAACCTCGCCACTAATTGCTACACGTCGGATTGTGCCAGGCATACACGAGTATTAACCTAACTGACTCACGAGCCCCCGAGACAAGGCAATTGCCCGCGAGGCACGACCTAATGAACTATTCTTGCATCGTAAACAAGTAAATATACTTTGTTACGCTATGGTACCAAAAAGCTGTGTACAGTTGAAGATTTTTTTAAAAGTAACAAACAACAAATGAAACATTTTGAGTTCAAATATGTTCGACACCACGTCAATGCTTTTTTCGTCTAGCACACAGTTTCTCTAGTTTTCACCGAGTTTCTAACGGTATCTGCATCAATTTTGTTCCAAATTTCTGACACTTCTAAATTTTCCATAAAACTACCGTTTTTGTATTCGTTACTTCAAAATCGCCCATATATTTACAATTTGATACAGATCTGGACTACATGTTGGCCATTCTAGCACTTTCTAGTCCTTTTCTTGAAAAAATTACCGATAATCTTCAATTTATACAGAGGAGCATTGTCCTTTTGAATAATAAAGTCCTGAAAACGCATTTTTTACAGCATTTCTTAAAATATATATTTTTAAATTCCTCCAACTGTACCTCTGCAAATTCTATCGTAGCGAAAGAAAGCATTATGGGTCAATCTGATGCGCTCCAGTGAGGTTTTGAGACCTTTAACATCGTTGATAAAATTTTTCTCAAACAAGTGGGTTTTCGCTCAATTATTTGGCCTCGAATTATTTTTCAGGGAATGTTTTTAAAGGACTGGTTTTGTGGAGTTGCTTTCGTATTTTTTTCGTGAAAATCCAACATCACGTAGCGTAACAACTTGGCAAACAGTGAAATAATAGAGTAGTTTGACAATCTTATCTGTTTAGGCGGAGAAAATGAGAATTAAAATTCTCTTAAAATTTCGAAATTTCACACCTTTGTCACGCCTTGGCGCAAATCATGTTTATGGAGCACGAATAAAGTTTTAAAAGCAGAAATTTTACCGTACGCAGTTTATTGGTACCCTAGTGTATAATTAATCCCACATTGTCATCATAATGTTGAATAGTTTTCCTTAAAATTTCAACAATTGCAAACAAAATTGACATCCTTGCTTGATAAAGCAGGCAAAAATATTGTTGAGTACTCAAAGTCATCTGTGCACATTGTTCACAGAGGTTAAAAAACTGTCCAGTGGGAGCTTTAGATTACATCATGCAAAAAAAATTTGCTATAAATGGAATGCGTGGCTCAAAATACCAGCATCAATATTTATAAGAGTATAGATAAAAAGCTTTAAAAAACATTTTGGCACCGTTTATGATGACGCACCCCCAAAAAAGGGGACTCTAAGATTATGCAACATGGTCAAAAGCTATAGAAGTTAGACATACTTCTTGGTTAATTTGTCTTCTCAATATGTTCTTTGAGGAAAAAAACTGCGAGACCAAATGAATTTAAATTAGAGTTCATCTTCAAATTTAGTCATTTTTGCGTGACGTAAGATTCCTAAAGCCAGCTAATTACAAAGTTAGAAAGCAAAGAGAAATAAACCAAACCATCGGATATCAGAGTGAAAAGTGGTTAATAATTCAAGTTGTACTTTTGAAAATCGACTCAAAATTGAAGTTGTACAAGCAGAAGAAAACGAGAAAAGTTGAATACATCTTCCAAAAAATTATATTTCAATTTAGTGCTTTGCTGATAAAAACTTAAGCCCTCTCTATTGCTTAATGCGCTAAATTAACATTATTCAAATTTTTAGCACTCCAGCGAGCGAAAGAACTTTCTAGAACACAAAATCAAATGTTTTGCATAAAAACACAAGACTTAAAAAAATTGCAAAAAAAGGTAAAATAGTTGAAAACCTTAATTAGCGCATAGCTCCATTTTAGTACTAAAAAACTGCAATGCGCTATCAAAACAGCCATAATATTGTCAATATTGCCTACAAAATGCGTGTTTTAGACAACATAAAAAAACTTGAAGAAAACGGCACAGAAAAGCCGCACGTGAACAAATTTTGCTCGCTTGGCAAAAATTTGCTCACTGAACTTTCGGTTTCTTTGTTCGCTCACTTAACAAAAAAAACAGGCAGCTATAACGTCTCTTCAAGTCGTGAAAAGGAGCGCTATAATAGCCGGCTGAGATGAGGGCGGCTTCTAATAATTGCTGTGTGAGAGCAATTAATCAAGAAATCGTACCTTAAAGCTCCTTTTAAACTATTGCCACTTTGGTCTGCCAAAAATATGGCATTGAAAAAGCCAGTAAGACTCGTAATTAATGCAAACATCTTTAACGGCAGTCAGTAACAGTTTCGTTTAGCCATTGACTTTCTCGCAACTGTATGAATCGTCAAAAATCTTTGCTATTTGCAAACTTCAATTATCTTGAAAAATAGACAATGAAATAAAACAGAACTAGTTCAAGTTTAATAATCAGTCAGCTTCTACTCAATAAGATAACAATTAAGTCAACTCATCGCTTCTGCTGCGATTTCATAATCTGCTCTCTTAGAGCAATGATACTCTGTCTCTGTTCAGGCGGCAACTGGTTAATTTGCGCATCTGTCAACTTCATAACTTGGCTAATCACCTTTGCCTTTTCGGCATCGGTGCTTCCAGACGCGGCAGAGGAATCGGCTGGACCAGCACTGGATGTTGAGGGTTGTGACCCTCCGGGTGCAGGTCCACCCATTCCTGGCATCGGACCACTAGGTCCGGGAACTGGTTGAGGTCCTCCTGGAACCCTGCCTCTGGGATCCATAGGCTGCACTGGTGGCTGCATTCCTTTATTTAAAAAAAAATAAAATGATTGAACATTTCACCAGTTCTTCCTTTCATCAAAACCTTTTCAAGGAATACTTCATCTTTAAAATGAAAAGAAAAAGATGTATTTAAACAGCTTACATGAGTCATGGACAACCAAACTATCATCAACGGTCATAATTATTTGAATACAAAGTGTTAGAGTAACCAAATGAGTCTGACGGTCATTTCAGAACTCAGAACCGAAAGGTGAAAACTACATTAAAATCACATAAATATAATAGTGGCTGAAAATCATTTTTTCCATAAAAACCTTAGTCATGAATTACCTTGAGGGGGTCCCATTTGACCTGGAATTTGCATCGGCATGGGTGGTCCACCAACAGAGGGTCCGCCCAACATGCCACCAGGACCACTCTGGAAATCCATGGGCATTGGCCTTCCTCTTGGGTCCTGGGGTGCATTTTGGCGCCAAGGCTCCGGGCCCGATCCGGATATTGACGGATTGGTTGCTTGCATCGGCTGAATTTGTGGCATCAAGTTAGGTTGGAATCCACTACCTGAGCTCATCTGAGGAGCAATATTCTGCATCGGTCTGATCGCATCAACTTTGGTGGAAACCCGATGCAACAGCTCCACCGCAGCCTTCGGATCCACAATCTTCATTACAACCTGGGCCTGCAGTAACGCATACGCTAGCTGCGGGTTCTGTAACAACATAGTTCTAGCTTCAACTGGATTGTTCTTGATACATGCTTTCATTTGTCGCATAAGTTCAAACATTTGTTCAGGCGGTAAACTTGCCACAGCTTTCGATATTTCCTCCGGAGCTTCTGCAGGCTCCACGGGTTCACCATACGGACTCTCCTCTCCTTTCCCAGTAACTGCTTGGGCTAAAAGTCGAAGTTCTTCTTTGCTCTTTTCACTGCTAGCATGATCTACACGCAAGATTCGCCCACTCAGGTCATAATTGTTCAAGTTACGCATTGCTGATTGGGCTGTCTCTTGGTCAGGATATTCTGCAAATCCATAACCCTTTGCTTTGCCGCTTTCCTAAACAATAATTCGCAATAATACTTGGTGGTTCTAAACAAAAGTCAACAACAATTACTCCTTTTCAACACTATTTCTACCAATAATTTTAAGAACATTGTTATTACAGCATAGCGGGCAGATTGCCGAAAAAACCGCCCTTGACCACACTGAGCCACCAGTAAAAAAGAAGAAACAATTGACGACAGCCTAACTTTTATCTAAGTGTCAAAAAGTGTTCTATGTCGGACAACAGTTTCGTTAGATACGATAAGCATGGTGGATTCAGCCTCTAAATTGAACACAAGGCTTAATACTAATACCAATTAGCACTATAATTTCAGAAACTTCGATAAAATAATGCAATACGTCTTCACCCATTAAGTCTCAGTGTCCGAACTTTATTGGTTTATCCCGTTTCTTTTGATTTCACTTTTTGACCTTGAAAGTAAATGTTTTGAGTGAAATCTAAACTACATTCAGTTGAAACAGTGAGTGAGTAAATCAAACGTGAAAGTGGTGACATATGTAGAAGTATAAAACGAATTAAAAACACGGTAGTTCGAAGAATTCCAGACTACTTTTAAATAAGTCACTGTCAAGAAAACAACGTCTTCAATGAATCAATTGGTATCGAAAAAACACTAATCAACTGGTATCTAAAAATTGTACAAAAGGTATATTTCAAATCCCAATGAGTGGAATAAAACAAAGTAAGGGACAAGAAATGGTTAACTTAGCTTAAAAACAGGCCAAGCTTGAAAAAACGTCCAAATGAACATATAACTCACAATAGCTACCAATACACTTCAAAAGACTATCAAAACAAACAGGCGAATATTATTATAGCCAATTCAAATTTCTAAAATTAGGAAAAATTACAAAAAACATATATTTTACTTAGTTTACTGCTGAGATGGTTCTAATTTGAATAAACAGTCTAGTAATTGAGTTTATCGTCCCCCTCCTGTTCTTTAATTTCACAAATTGCTTTCTTTTTTTCGTTTACTCAAGCAGTTTATTCAACTCCTCTCTCATTGGGCAAGTCGAGAAGAATCAATTAATATATAACGTCTCCTCCCATTGGGAGACAATATTTCAGCTTCCAAATTGAAGCAATCATTCTGCGATATCACTCGATTTATTCGGCTTCTATATATCTCCCCACTTTTTGGGCGAGCTATTATTAGTGTTGGGCGGTAAAAGATCAAGGTAGCTTCTGGTGAAATTAGTGGTCATTCTTCAAGAACGCGCCATCTTTGAACTGGAATGAACGCCTTTGGCATCTCGTACCTCTTATACAAAGGTTTGATACTCTCAGGATGTCAAAACAAAGTCGTTTTGACCCAGCCCAAAATTGCGGCATAAGGTTTTTCCTATTTTGACGACAATCTATCTGCTAGTCTTTTCAAGAAGATCGTGCTTTCTCGGGCCATCATGCCGTCAACGCTGAACTGATCTGAAAGCCGCGCGTGAACAAAAAATTGGCTCGTTTACAGAAATTTCTTCATATCTCAATTTCTCGCTCTCTCAAAAACAGTGATACGAACAAAAAACGACCGTATATTTGCTCCACTCTGATTTCGTTCATCATCCAGACCACGTTTTTCATTCTGCTTCTTCAAAATTCCTTCCAATAAAATTGAGTAGAAAGACACTTCTTCAATACTTCTTTCGAATCGTAAAAAAGGAGAGCGCCTAAATAAAAGCCTTTGAGAGACTGACGGCGGCTATTAACTAGATGCTCTTCAACATTTTCAGACCCCGATCAGTGCACTCCAATACAGACGTATAGGATTCTTCAAAAAGAATAGCCAATCATGCTTTGACAGTGCAAGAACACAATTTTTGAAGGTACTCCAGATCGGAGCATTACACAAAATCTTTTGAATTGTTCGAGTGCAAACATTCTGAACGATTTGACTGATAAAAATTATCTACCCCAAACTAAATTGACTTCAAGGGCAGTTGACAACTTCGGAAAAGGAAAAAGCAATGTAAAATTATGCTCAGCGTGAATGAAAATTATTTGAGCAAGATAACCACAAAAATAAAAGCGCTCGCAGATCAACTGCTTCAATATTTCTTTCCGGGCAACCAATAACAGCATGAACTCGACAAGTTTCAACTGCAAGCTGATAAACACAAAAAATCCAGAACATGGCGATTTCTCAAGAGGAAATGCTTGACTGCGAAAATCATTAATATAAACCGGCTAACGTCGCACGAATTGCTCTCGAACGAATAGCGAGGCAAACAGTTTTGAGGGGCCGCAGACTGGAGTCTGTGCCACTCACCACTGCGCTACAGGGGCTACCGTCATCGCGCACAATCAATTTTTTAGCATCAGACTCAATTTCTGAATGCGCGCAAACCAAATAACTCAAACAAATCAAGAAGTCAGGCGTGAAAAAGTCACTCGAGACATGAAATCGAAACAATGTTCTAGAAAACGATCAAGCAAATTTTTTTCATAAAAGACACGTTTACAATAATTGCTTCATTCAAGATCAATTTATAAGATATGTATACAAGAATTTATTTAACATATAAATCTGTTCATCAGAAACTAACCGGTATAAACAGAAGTTGAGAAATAAAACAAACCCAAATACAAAACTAATTTTTGGCTCACTGATTTGGCTTTTCGAAGCAAAACAGTTTGCTAAAAGAAATCAATACACTGGAAACGTTAAAAAAACACTATATGCACCAATAAAAAACTCAGATTTTTGAGAACATCAATGAGCCCAACTCAGTTGAGAAAAGCACCACTGAGAATCTTCTCCAGGATAGCCCACATAATTTTGCAAAATTTTTCGAACAAAATGGGTTAAAAAGACTGCAGAAGCATATACTTCAGGTTAAAACTTAGAAACAGAAAAATCCGAGGTCCATTGAACATTTGGCCAACCAAGCAACCTTTATAAACACTCATCAGGAATCAGAGAAAATAAATGAACTAGAAATAAAAGATTTTTAAAAGGTTATGTCATAATTTTTTCTGATTACATGACCCTTCATATAAAACTGTTTAAATGAGAGAAAGAAATGATCAAAATCTGTTCCTTAAAAGTTGCGATTGGGTTACAGAAAAACTATATATTTAAACTTTTAGTCGGGTTGAGAAAAGCGCCATTAGAAAATGAAAACTATTATTTAACTATTGATTGAACAAAACAAAATAATCAAACATAACCGACTAACGTTGGGCAAACTGCTCTCAAACGACCGGCGAGCATTTGGCTTCGTCGGTAGCTAGCCACGGTTTAGTGAGGCTAGCTTCAGCTTCATTCGACTCTGCAACTTTCAGTTTTCTAGCCTTGTTAGTAAATAAATTTAAAAACTGATAATTTAAAAATCTGCAAATTATTGCCAACTTTAAAAGAAAAAACTTCCAGATTTGGCAGTTAAAATGTTTAAAACTATTTTTAGTCTCTGGATTTATGTGAAGTAACCCATCTGCATAAATTGAAAAGCTTCGTTGGCCAGTAAAGATCGTTAAACTGAAAAGGACAAAAATATTTTAAAATTTTGAAAACAATCGCAAATTTTAACAAAATCTCGCTAAAACTCAAGAACATTACCGGCAGATTGCCGGAAAATAGCCGCCGTTGATTCCAATAAGCATGATTGGGATTGAAATAACAGAAGATATTGAAAAAAAGATTTTTGTACAAAAACTTTTTTTAAGTCTGATTTATTTTGATGGCATTTCGTAGTTGAACATAACGTACTTCTGTTTCTTAGAGAGAGGCTACAGGGGCTACTATCAATACCAATAAGCATTAGAGATGGAGCTAAGACTTATAGGAACGACGTTCAAATAGCGGGCATCTAAAATTGGGCTTTATGGGTTTATCCCGTTTCTACTTCTGACTTCAATTTTTTATACTGACTCTGTTCATTTTGAATTGCTTTGCTGAGCAACTGATGTTCAAAATCACTTTTAGCAGAGTGAGAGAAGAGAGAAACTAGCCTAGAGAAGTCAAAAAGATATCACGCAAAATGTTGAAAAAGCGGCAAAATGAGGTAAAGCGAAACAATTTTTTATTCGACGAAGTAAAAAAAAAATAGGAGCGCTATAATAGCCGGCTGAGAAGATGAGGGCGGCTATTAATAATAAAATCTTCAAAATCATTTCATTGTCTCAAGACACTATCCAGTATCCCTATTGCAAGCCTGAAATAGTTTAACTGGCTCACAAAGATCCATAAACTTGGAACATAATACTAAAATTCCAAAAACTTGAAAAAAAAAAATTTTATCTAAAATTGTTAAAGCTGGAGTCATTAAAAAATTGATAACAATTCCGTTAAATCTAAAAACTATGCATCATCTTATGATCAAACATTGGAGGAGATCCCTAGGACCTTGGTGCCGGAAAGTATAAAAAATCAAAAAGATTAAAAAAAACTCCAAAGAATTGCAAAAATTTTAAATTACTGATATTAAAATCTTGAAAAACATTCCATTACATCTAGAAAAACATTCCATTACTATGCAATAACCTATAATCAAACCCAAGCGTCGGTTATGTGTCTCTTGAGGCAGGAGAAACCTAAAAAATGACAAAAGTTCAAAAAATTTGAACAAAAATTGCAAGTTGCATAAAAAACTGCTAAAATTTGTGATAAAACAAGTTGAAAACTAATCCATGGTCAAAAAACATTTTCCAGTAACTCATTATCAAACGCCAACGGAGATTTTCTGTTAGGCTGATAAACCTGAATGACAAAATTAAAAAAAAATTGAAAGAAAAGTAAAAAAAAAATTGTAAAAAGTTTTGTAAAAAAAACGTTAATATTCGTGGTGTTGAAATCTTGAAAAACATTCCAGTACATTTAAAAACTGTACAGTAACCTATTGTCAAACCCTAGAGGAAGTTCCTCGGCTCTTGAGGCTGAAGAAACCTAAAATGCAACAAAAATTTCGAAAAACTTTTCAAATGCAAAAAACTTAGAAAAAGTTTTATCAAAAAAATTGCTAAAAACTTGTCACATAAAAATGAAAGCTGTTCTATAGCAAAAGAATTATTTTAGTAACTTATTATCAAACCGAAAGGATAATGCGTCTGGAAAGGATAATAAAAAATAAATGTCAAAAATTGAAAAAATTTGCACGTGTTGTAAAAAAAAACACTAAAATTCGTGATGCTAAAATGTTGAAACCGATCCACTACCACTTGAAACTATGCAGTAACACATTATAAAACGCTAGAGGATGTTACTTGACACCTAGGGCTGAAAGAACTCGAAAAAAGACAAAAATTTTCAAAAAGCAGGAAAAAATTGAAAACTGGTATAAAATTGCGTGTTTATAGCGATCGGTTGTTCGTCAGTAGCCACAGGGACTTGGGGCACCGGGGGGGGGGGGGGGCTGATGGGGTGGTTAAAATAGTGAGGGTCAACGTTGAAGGTGTCTTCACCCTCTAAGAACCGCCCTTCACACCATAAGTATAAGTCTCCAAAACAGTTTGAGCTGAAAGGTTCTAAGAGCACTTATTAACCGCCTGTTGTTGGCCGCTACCTGTTTATCCCGAGGACGAAAAGGCAAAAGCGTCAGACAAAAGCGTCAGATCAGTCAAGCGAAAAAATGCATAAAAAAGACCGACAGGACTAATATAATTGCTACAAACTTCGTTTGAGAGCAATTAAACATAACCGACTAACCACGTGCGAATTGCTCGCAAATATCCGCTGAGCAGTTTGCGTCGGCAGTAGCCAGCAGTGACTAAGGGATACTAGCATAAGGGGGAGCGAAGTGTGGGTTCAAGTTATGGGGACAAAAAGGGGTTCAAGAGGGCTGGGGTTCAAAGCGTCAGATGAAGGACGGTGGGCGGTGTGTGTGTGTGTGTGCGTGTGGGGGGGGGGGGGGGGGGGGGATTAGTGAGAGGAGGTGAATCAGGAGTGTGACTGTGGGAGAAAAAACCTTTAAGATTAAGAACCGCCCTTTACACCATGACATTATCTCCTCGACACAGTTTCGGTGATTCGTATAATAAGAGACTAGTAGAGCGTAAGAGCGCTGTTCAGCCACTTAATGCCGTTCAGGCTTTACTTGTTATCCCGTTTTTGAGGACGAAAAGTTGAAAGTGTCAGATGGGAAATCGGTTAAGCGAAAAATCGATTGCATCAAAAGATCACGGGCAATCGATTAAGCGAAAAATCGCATAAAAAGATTACAGGGCTAATATGATTGCCAAACTTCGTTTGACAATTAAACCAAATATGGTCAAACCAAACTCACAACTCTGATCGGCTATCTCCGAAATCTCTGAGTATATTGAATTATTCGACTACCCATTCATACATCGTAGACTCCGCGCTTTTCTCCGCCGATAAAAATCTGATTGATTATATTTGGGAAACTTTTACTCATTACAAAAAATAGAACGAACACCTGAATCCGAAGACTAAAAGAATCAGCGAAAAGAAAACAAACCGACTATCATCGGACGAATTTGCTCTGTGTTGATATAAGCCCGCGCACTGTTGCGGGGGGGGGGGGGGGTGGCCCACGAGGGAGGCAAACTTTGATACTTCTTCTGGGCTGTCCTTTCAGAACGTTTGCATTTTGGGAACTTCCGAACGTCTCAATTCTTTGGTTCTTCCATTTGGGGCAATGAAGAAGGAAATGTTCTGCTGATTCCTCTTCTTGTTGCGTACAACTTTCGCAAAGTGTATTTTCTGCCTGGCCGAATCTGTGCATCGTCTGCTTCAAGAATGGCAACCGATTTGGTCTTAGTTGGTATAGGATAACTTCTTCACGTTTGGTTCTCTGTGGACACGGTTTTAACGGTTGTCAATTCCTTGAAGTTCTGTTATACCCGCTGTTTGCTTGCGTGTAGAGTTGGTGTCTTCTCAATCGATCTTTTTTCTTTATGCTGAAAAAAAGTCGCGGACAGCCTACTTGGTACTTTTTTGGCGTATTCCACTTTAACAGAGCGCCAATCTCGTCTTTTCGCCTGGCCTCGCGATTTTAGTCGTTTTTTTGAGTTGGTGTATCGCGTCTCTAGCGAGCAATGCTCCAGCAGCTTTCTCCAGCTTCAGGTTTGTACGCTCTGAGTCTGTCAGGGATACTTCCACTGGCGTGCCTCTTGAGAGGCCGGGGATGATCCTTGCTGCTCGTGTGTTCGCGGTCTCAATTTGGCTCCACACACTTACCAACAGGAACCGCCCCAAAACTTCCCAGGTGTAGGCTCCACCGGGGTGGACGTATGAGGACTTAGAGCCTCCTGATGTCGACCGCTGACAAGCCCCACTCCTTTCCTCCCAGTGGTTTCAGCATGTATCTGCGACTCAGCTTTGCCTTTGATGTTTTCATGTGGTCGGTGAATCTAAGCTGCGAGACGATTGTGGTTCCCAGGATTGTTGAACTTTTGTATTTCAGAGGTTCTATGTTACGAATTTGCTCTCGAAAGGCAGACGAGGCGAATTAAAAAGTTGTTAGCCATACTAAGAAAACGACGGGCTAATAGTTTAAAAAAATGAATACAAAAGACCAGCAGGACTAAGATAATAGCTACAAACTAAAAAATAAGCTCCAGTTGAAACGATTAAACATTATAACCCTTGCGTATTTTGGGTTGCAATTCAATTCAGATTTAGCAGTCAAATTTGATTTTACAGGTTTAAATCTATAATAAAAATTTGAATTAACAATTAACTTGGTTACCATGACTAGGTTTATAAAACAGCAGATCACCAGTTTAATAAATCAATTTTCAATAGTTCATTTCGATTTTCCAGATATGAAATATATGTTTCTATTCTCCCCACTTTGGTCAGGTAAAAATAAAAACTCTTAATTAATTATACTTAATCAATCGTAATTTCATTTGGAATAGTAAAACCCACACAGTCAGGTTTTCAACTAGGATAGTGGAACCCACACTATTTGGTTTGCAATTGGGATACTGAAACCTGCACAATCGAAAGTCAAGAGACATTAAGGCGGCTTCTTTTGCTTTCAGCTGGCTCACAGTTCTGCGCTTCTTGCATTCAAAATAATAGCGTTTCCTCGCGTTAGTGTGGCTGAAACCGATTGCGCAAGCCTGCTGAAAGCAACTGACAAACCAGCTGAGTACAAACTTCTGTTGTCAGTGAGCAGAGCTATTCGCTTCAATGTCTTTCTGACCAATTCAGAGAGTCCTCCAAATGATTCAAAAGCCATGGGAATAAATTGAACACCTCTGTTGGCACATTTTTGGGAACATAGCTCAAACTTCCTGTCTTACGCAGCTCTCAGGGCAAAACCAGACTTCCTCGCCGCATTTGAAATAATACTGGGTTGCAGTGGGGAGGTAATGGTTATATCCAGAGCTGCCAGTTGCCCAGCAGACCAACAAGGTAAAGACACATCTCCAGGTCGAAAATTTGTTTCTGGTATCAGGTTTTTCTGCTCGCAAACTGGTGATAGGTTGGCAGAGCTGCAAGCGGAAAAAATTTAGTCCCATAGGCAGTCGTGTCCGAAATCATATCGCCCCGCCCATGACATGCAACAGCATGATTACCGAGTATATCCAAAGATCCTGTTTTACAATAGGGACACTTCCATTCTTTTTCATATATGGGAGCGCCAAGTCTGTACTTCACAGCTGCACGAAACTCGCTTGGCAAGATATGGAGGCCGAGAGCCGGTATGGGAGCTGCCGATAACCATGCTCCTGATTGAGGCAGAGAGAGTGACAATAAACGAGCTTTTTCTCTTTCGGATGTTTGATTTTCAATTAATTTATTGAGAGGAACTTCGACGAGGACTTCCTGTATTTCGCTTTAAGTAAGCTGCGATATTGACAAACCACTTATTTCATCTATCATTTTGGTAAAAGTGTGATCTGCTGTCGAATTTTGGCCAGTTACAAGCTCTACTAATGTAGCTGACTGCGATATCGAACCAATATAGGCTGCTTTTATCTGATCATTAAAATCTGGCTGCATTGGCTCGTCGGATTCCAATTCCAGTCTTATTGATAGGCAAACAGGCTTGATGCCATGATTCATTGGACAAGACTGTTCCCAGTATATTCTCAAAGGTTGTCCTATTGGTCAACAAACCTTTTGGTCAACAAATTAAATCTCTTGGTCAACAAATATTTAACAAACACATGAAAGGTAACCGACTAACGGTTAGCCACAGCGAAATTATGCTGCATTGAACTCTGAATGAGAAAAATGGCCAGACTCATCAGAAAGATCAACAAGACAAAAACAATTGCTTAAAACTTTTTGAGAGTAATTAATCATATATTCCAGTGTAACTTTTATTTCCTCAGAGGGCCTTTCTAATTTAGGTTTGAATTTTAAGCATGAGAATACGCCTAACGCACAACTCAACGACCGCACAATACTCTGTTGAGATTTTGGTCATGCCAATAATTTAGGGCCTCCATCTACTTCTCCCGTTTAGCCTTAATGACCAACTCACCTTATCGTAGACAATTCTGAAACTGAGCACAGGTCCCACTTGACTGAATATCTCCTTCAGTTGATCTTCAGTGACGTCATTCGGGATATTTCCTACAAATACAGATCGCAAACTCTTCTCAGTAGCTGGGTCCAGCAACTTTCCCTGCGTTGCAACTTGAATAGCTTGGATCTGTTCTGTGGTCAACACACCTCGTGGGTCTGAGAAGGCCATGTCTATGTGATGCGTCACGTGATGATAAAATATACCAACTCAGTTTCGATACTGAGTTATCGATGTCTCAATTTTTCAAAAGAAGGCAAAATCTTGATTAACAGTTTCTAGTATCGTATTATTCCTTCAGCAAACTTCTCCAGGCAAAATTTTATCAATGTTTCTCAATAAACTGACTTTCGAATTCCCTTGCTTTCTTTCCGCCGTTACAAACAGCAAATTACTGCGTCGCACAGCTTCTAACTATGCGTTTGTAAGAGCAAAGAATATTGCACCAATCTGACCTGAAAAATAAGCCAATCGCAAACATACGCTACCATTTATATTGACACAATCACCCACGGGAAAATAAACGCGAAAAAGTAAGCTGAATTAAAACCTCAGGTGCAAATGTTTGTACCTCTAAATGATTAAATCTGTAACGGCGGTCATATGTCTAATCAATTCCAGCCGGAAAAGAGCTTTCTTGAAAGCACTTTCAGAGAGAAAGAGGTGGGGAGATAAGACAAGAGAGGTCACATAAGACAGTAGGGATAATACGTAATAACTATAGTGCAAGATGTGGGTAAGGGGCAGCGAAGTACGTGTTAACTCAGCAAGAGGAAAAAGGCTTCCAGACGTCATATATTTGTACAGCACTTGCGGAGAAAATATGTCAACAAACAGTCGAATTACAACGGTCACTTTTTAACGCACGGTACATTCCGATCGTAGCAGCAATACTGATTTTTTTCTTCTTTCACAATGCTGAAAGACTCCTGAAAATTATATTTCCGGTTTTATCTTAAACACCGCTAGAAATTCATCAATGAATGCACATTACATTATTACAGTTCTAACATTCTGCTATGAATCTCTCAATGAAAATGTTATCAAGCTCTGAATTGAGCACCAAGTAATTGTAATTGTTATTGGAATCGATATGAATTTATACTCAAAAACTTTATTATTTCATGTTAACGGGAGAGGAAGATTGGTGCAATTAAAACATTACAGAAGAGGCATTATTACTGACGCAAGCGGCAGGACTACTGTGACTCTGCTCAAAAACACAGTTCGAGTATGGACAAGTCAGTTGGCTTTCTTTGGAGGTGAGTACATATTGTCACATGACTCTGGCCCCACTTTACTCATTGCCCACTCACACTTGCACTAGAGCAACTTAAATGGGCGATTTTATTTCTAGCGATATTTGATTTGAGCTTTAAAACGATACTATAAAACTTTCAAATTCGAATCCGGGAACGCACCAAAGACTTCTCCATCAATGACTAATTCAAATTTGGCTTTCGTTAAAAAAAACAGCTTGCGAGTAGTTGCGTGGCACAGCTGTCCTAGCATATTCTTTAGCCTGTGAGAAATTACCTTTTTCTGTGCTAATTGTTCATTCCTGATGAAAAAGATTGTGGCTTTCCATGGAGAATTGAAGTATTTGGATATCCCTATTTAAGATTACGCAAGAAAAAGATTCTCAGCAACAGAATAAGAAAAGATTTTTGATCAAACTTAGGGCTTACCACGCCAAATTCCACTTTAAAAATCAGCAACATTAACATTTGCACGAGTTAAGAATATAGCTGGCAGATTGCCAGAAAACAGCCCCGATAATTAGATCTTCAGTCTCAAAAAGATGACAAAAACAGACCTAAAAGAGAATTTTTCTTTTTAATTGATGTTATAATTCGATTAGGAGTCTGTATAAATTAGTGCCGCTTCTATTAACTGCCCGGGTTGACCACCATAGACCCTTCTTAGATACCATATCCAAGACATATATGGGTGTATGGCTTCTTGGATACCATATCCAAGACCATGAAAAAAATTGAAAGTACACTGAATCTACGTCTTTTGGGTCGTAGTACGAGGCTCTTGACGCATAATTTCATTTGGAGAAGCAATAAAAATTTATTTATATGGTTTCTCAGAGACCATATCTAAGACCATAGACTTGTATGGCCCATATAAGACCATAAAAGCAAAAAAAAATGTGCACACACTTTTTGTGGTTGGAATCACTTTGTTTTCGCTGAAAAGAGGCTTGGCGGAGTATAAAACGTATCGAGGGCACCTTGCTAAAGTTTAAGATTTCTATGGTTTCTTAGATACCATATCTAAGGCCATAGACTTATATGGCCCATATAAGACCATAAACACAAAAAATCGCACAGTTTTGCGTCTGTGGAATTAGCTTGCTTTCGCAAAAACAAATGACTAAGTTGAGATTTCTAAGTAAAAAACAATCAAGTAATCGGTACAATGGTGGAAAAAATGATGCGAAATAAAACTTTCTTTAAGGGAAAAGAAATGGCACCGTAGAAACTGTTTTAATGCAGTTTTGTTGTGGTTCCGAACTTTTTTAATGACCTCCAATAGCAATAGTTTTTTAGGAGGAACAACTATGCATTACCATGTCTTAGATTTTGATTCTCGAGAGTCTATTTTGAAAAAATCTGTAATTTTTTTTGGAAATCATTTAGATTTGAAAAAATCGAACAGCACCTCTATTATTTCTGCGACAGTTAACAAAGGAAATTAAACATTTGTACTCTGAACCTGCTTATCTTCCCAGTTTTGCAGAAAAGCAAGCAAGAACTGGATTCTGCTCCGACATACAGCCTAGGTGTGCTGGTGGATTACATAGCAGAGAACTGCGTGGTCGAGAACAAACTTAAACAGCGTTTATTGTTGATAAGTGAAAATTGTTATGCTCCCCGTGAGATTAGAAATTCACTCTCGCTTCTCGTTTCGGATTTGCAGGAACTAAGAACTGAAGAGGACTAACTCTTGACGAAAAATCGTGGTTCCTTATTTTTGTTCAATTAAGATAATTGAATTGATTTTGCACTTTGATTCTTCATTGTGCTATAGAAATAATTCAATGAAAACTGAATTTTGACCAAATTTTTTCTCTATGCACCGTTTTTGAGGAATTATGAAGCCGGTTAAAGAACATTTCTTAAGACTTCTGTTACTTTCTTCTATTTATATGATTTTTTCTGGTTTTATTCGTTTTTTGGAGCTTTAGTTGTCAGCGTTTATCCCAAAAAACTAACTTAATCTTCACCACTCTAAAAGGTTGCGGAATTGAATGTTTTAATTGCTCACGCACGCAAAACTGGTCATTATATCCAGTGCCATATTTGAACTTCTGTAAACAATATCTAAGACCATATATGGCTTCCTGGATACCATACCAATATCATATATGGTTTCTTGGCAACCATATCAAAGGCCATATATATAGACTATTGAATACCATAGCAAGATCATTTATGGTTTCTAAGAAAACATGTCAAAGACCACATATGGTACCTTGAAAACTGTAACAAGATTATATATGGTTTCTTAAAAACCATATCAATGACCATACATGGTTTCTTAGAAACCATATCAAAGACCATACATCGTTTCTTAGAAACTATATCAAAGACCATATATGGTTTCTTGAAAACCATATCAAAAACCATATATGGTTTTTTTTGGATACCATATCAAAGATCATACATGATTTGTTCAAACCATATCAACGATGATGATCAAATCAACGCTGAGGAGTCGGGCGTCAATGGTTTCTTAGAAACCATGTCCAAGACCATTTATGGTTTCTTGGATACCATTGCAAGATCATACACGAAATCAATGCTCTTCGTCTATGGAACCCTATATGGTCTTGGATATGGTTTCTAAGAAGAGCCAACCCGGGTGCTCTCGAATAGCCTTCAGATGAAGTGACATATACTCAGTTGAACGTATCAGCTTGAACTAAAGTAAAGAAATGTCATTTTGATTGAAAGACATTTTAGTCAGGTTAATTCACGAGTGACAAACAATTTAATCACGCGAACGAAAAAAAATGGCAAGACAAAGATTGAAAAATGAAGCGCAATTCAATCGTAATTGCAGGAGTATACGAAGAGCAGATTTATCGTTTTATCAAAAAATCTTGAAATAAAAAACAGAAAAGAACGATCCTGATGTACAAAAATATTTTCTTCGACTAAACAAATAAATAAGACCTAAAAACTACTACGAACGGGCTCAAAATCTATTCAGAAAAAAACCTATCAAAAAACTAAAAAAAAACGAAAGCCAAGTAGCCGCATGTGGCAAAAAAACACTTATCAAAGTTAACGGTCATAACTTATTAATGGTCATAACAAAACCTTTATTGATAAAAATCAACCATCTGGAAAAACAAACCACCTACAATCTAATCAAAGACACATTGACAATCATCGTAGGAAGTTTAAAAATGAAGCACATTCCTTAAGTTCTCTTATCAAACTTGATCAATTTGATCATTCAGATCACTTGCTCAATTGTACGTCTGTAAGGAAGATAATTATGGTCTATACCCAGAATTTACCAGACACCTGAACCGAATACTATTAATAATTTATACGATATATGTTCCTCGCAACTTGAACTTTCTTAGTCATATAGCACGTCTGCCAACTTTGATCGACAATTTTTCCGCATCAATTACCAAATAATTTTAAATTTAAACAATGCCTCTAATTGAAATTGTAACCAAGCAAGAGCATAGAACAGTCAAATTAAACATTGATTTGGAATTCCTGGAAAGCAACGGTCAAGCCTGTAAAATTATAATCCTGTATTTGGATGTGGACCAAGTCGGAAAAGGTCTTAAACGGTAACATCCGGAGAAATCCGGGAAAAATTGGCAGCAATCCCAATTGGCTCCAACTTCAAACTCCACGATAAACTTTTGGATAAGGAACACCGAAAAGCGGACGACACCCTGAGCTGTATCAACTGTGGCTACAAAAATAATCAACCGTGAGAAACATTTGTCATATTAAAAAACACGTCATCACTCACAACAAAATTGTCTTCCCAATCTCATTTTCCAACTGCCCCTTAAACGCTCCGGAAAATGACAACTCGCTCCCCACCTTACAGAAGAACACTATGTTCCGCGCTCTGAAGCTTTGAAAATTGCCAACAACGCACTTGCAAACAAGCCTGCACCTCTGTTTGTCAACTACGCCCACAACTTGAAAAAAGGACGACGCCCTAAGAATAAAATTAATTCTTCCAACCAAAACATTGTCAACGACCTTGAAGAAAAAAACTCTCCCCAAAAATTCAGATGGAGAAAACCAAGCCTACTGACTAACAAATCCTATCAACCATTGCATTCCAATAAGTATAGACAAATTTTTACCCGACTAAAGGATTGCACTAAAGTAGATTACTGATTGGGTGACTCATATACGTACACTAACTCCATTATTACACAATACCAATTACACATATAGCTTTCTTTTGTCTGTCCTACACTATGTATTTTACTTGTTTCTCCATTATTTCTCTTATGATACATTGACTAGTAGAAATAGGAACCGTGTGATACTAGAGTACATTTTTGTACCAAAAAATTCATTTTATCTTTGTCTTTTTGCTACATAAAATTGTGGAAAAAAGTCATTTGTCTTAATTTTGCATTTGCCAGAGGGGGAGTCTTAATTTCAAACATCCTCGACTTATCCCATTTTAATCATAATCTCGATAACATTATCTCAATTCAATTCTTTCATTTCTTGTCCCTTTGAGCCTATAATTCAACAAACTACATTCGCGCTTCATTTCCACATTCTTTATTGCACCATGGCCATAGTCAGAGAATAATCCAATATGATTAAAGTCTTGCTGACCATAACTTCAATTATACTCTATTTTCGTCTAGCTTCATTTATAACGTTTCCAGCTTCATTTATAACTAATATAATTCCTATACTCTAATAACGTATTTTTAGGGTTATTCCGAATTTGCCCTAACCATAAGTATCCCTCTTGTGGAGGTTTTGCAAATTTCGTTTTGTCATGCACAAAATGTTTTTTGCCCTATGCATTCACATTTAGTCAAAATTATGATTTGAACTAATATTTTAGCGTGAGTTCCCTCCCCCTATATTCGTCGCGTGTGTTTAGGGGTCAAAAAAGTGCATGATTACCTAAAAGCCAATGATTTGCTGGCGGTACCATTTGACAAAGGTTGCGGTTTCTGTGTGATGAAGAAGTCAACGTACAGGGAAAAACTTGATGAGGTACTGAACTCAGATCAATTTCAAAAAATCGAAGTAGCTAAAGATGAAATTGTGATCAAAAATGAAAAACAGATCAATAACAGCCTGCAAAATTTAATGAAGTTCACAACCAGCGAGGCTTTATGGCCTGGCAAAGGTACATAAACCTACCGAGGAAAAGGAGTGGAATGTGAGTCATGCAAAAACTGGTTTCATGCAAGATACCAAAAAATATCGAATGAGGAATACGCCAACATGCAGGATGTGGTTTGGATTTGTACTTATTGCAGCAACCAACAGACAGTGGGACACGATAAGGAGATGAAATTGTTTAAAAGGTATGTGGATGATATTATCTGCACGGTTCGTGGTGACCCGGATGAGTATTTAAAATTTGCAAATTCATTACACAACAACCTGCAATTTACCTTAGAAAAAGTGAACATGGATGGGGGTTTGGCTTTTCTTGACATTAACGTAAATGTGAGCAGCAAAAATAATATCACCTGTCATTGGTATCAAAAACCAACTGACACTGGAATAATACTGAATTTTCGCAGCTGTGCACCGCTTCAACATAAGAAAAATGTGATTCAAGGGACGGTTCACAGGGTTTTTAATGCAACCTCTAATTGGTTGGCCTTCGATCAGGCTCTTGAAAAGAACAAATCTTGCTGGACCAAAAATCAATATCCAGAGGAATGGTCTTCAAAAATTGTGAATCAGACTCTAGAAAAAATAATAAGTGGCGGTAAAGACCAATTAAGAACAACACCAAAAGAGCATCAAAAAAGCAAGACTAAATCTAATGATAAGCCAACTATTTTTCTACAATACAGAGGCAACCTCACTCAAAACTTCGCAAGCAAATTGAAGAAACTATGCGAATTGCAAGTAGTTTTTACAACGCGAAAATTAAGATCGTGCCTCCCCACCCTGAAATCATCCTTTGATAGAGATCTGAAATCCCACGTGGTATATGAAATTAAATGTAATGGATGCGGATCCATCTATGTTGGGCAAACAAGCCGGCATGTTACCACAAGGATAACAGAACATCAAAAGAAGGATTCACAGGTGGGTCAACATCTAGTTGAATGTCGTGGCGCCACGAATGACATTGAATGGAGAATTCTGGACGCCTGTCGGTCAGTAGAAAAACTAATGATCATCGAAGCTATATATATCAGCAAGCTGAAGCCGGCACTAAACACACGCGACGAATATAGGGGGAGGGAACTCACGCTAAAATATTAGTTCAAATCATAATTTTGACTAAATGTGAATGCATAGGGCAAAAAACATTTTGTGCATGACAAAACGAAATTTGCAAAACCTCCACAAGAGGGATACTTATGGTTAGGGCAAATTCGGAATAACCCTAAAAATACAAGAACATGGACAAAATCGAAAAATCCGGAATAGGAATGTTTTTAAGTAAATTGATAACAGATGTAAATATGTGTTGTAAATAGGCTAAATATTGTACATAAGGAAAAATTTTCGATTGAATTTTTTAGAATGTTTCCTAGAATTGTTTTAATTGTCATCTCAGACAAATGTAAATACATATTCATTTTATCTTTTAACAATTTGTAAAACAGTTTTAACCTGACGATGAACGTAAAGTTCGAAAACGTTTGTTTTATTTATTGGAAGTAATTTTAATTTGACAAATTGGTTTCTTTTACTCTAATAACGGATCATCAATTGGCGCACTCAGCCACAAAACAACAATCAATGTTAGGCTTTGAGCCTTTTCGAGAAAACCAATCCATTGAGAAGCTAGCTATCTTAAGTAGTGGGCAAAACAGGGGTTCCAGCCACCAGCCCAATTTGTCTCATTCCCCTCATGCTAGCCACATTCGGGGAAATGAGCCAAATTGTACTGTTAACTGTAACCCCCGTTTTATCCACTACTATACTCGCAATCAAAAAAAAATAAAATTGGTCCGTTCCCCCTCTCGAATTCGGGAAATGGGCCAATTAACCCAAAAATAAGCCCCAACCCGCATGATTGCGCACGCCCACTAATTTTATCTTTATGTTCTATTTTATAATGAAAAGCTAAAGTAAAAGGATGAGCAAAATCGAAAAATCCGAATAGGAATGTTTTTAAATAAATTGACAACAGATGTAAATATGAGTTGTAAATAGGCCAAAAATTGTATATAAGGGAAAATTCTCGATTGAATTTTTTAGAAGTTCATAGAATTGTTTTAAGTGTGGTCTCAGACAAATGTAAATACTTATTCATTTTATCTTTTTACAATTTGTAAAACAGTTTTAACCTGACGATGAACGTAAAGTTCGAAAACGTTTGTCATTCTAATTTGACAAATCGGTTTCTTTTACATAGAGTAAAAGGAGTTCCACATTTATAATTACACTCTTAACATTCTATAACTGTAGTGGAAAACAGGCTTTGTCTTAAAGCTTTAACTCAACGTTGGTTCTGAAAGATACACGATATCAAACACATAAACAAATGCAGGAATAACAACAAGGAATGGTAGATTATTTATAACGACTATCACAACATTCTCCCCCGCTAATGTTGCTCCTCGTACTTCCAAATGATCTCGTCTTCGTCGAAAGTCTCAGGGATGACGCTGCTGTCTACAGTTGAGCGTAGGCGTTCTGGCAGACGCCTTACTCTTCCACTGCGACGAGTGCTCTGGCCTGCCGGCTCCCTTGGCTGGGAAATGACGGGCGGTGACTCCTCACCAGTACGTGGCATGCAAACATCTTGCTGCGATCCTGGAGCCAGCGTTTCCAGGGTTTGCGCATTGTTGTCCATAATCGACGTATCCGCTATTACATCGCTTCTCTCCTGCGGCTTTTCCGGGACATTCACGGTATGAGGCAGGGTGGATCTTCGTCGAGGGTTTGGCACCACACTGCCGCGAGATAACATGGACGATGAAACTGTGTCGACTGCTCCATTACGCCGCCTAATTCTCGTAAATTGATTGTTTATTGGCTCCACAACTTCTGCAGGCTGAACTATAGGGTCGCCTTTGTTGCGAACAAAACTCTTGACATACACGGGGTGACCCGGTGCCAGCCATGAAGGGAGATTCCATTTGGCAGGCGCCCTGCGTTTGAAACCAAAAAACCGCTCGTGAGGTGTTTCTTGTGTAGATGTACAAATGAGTGCTCGGATTGACGCCAGCACATCAGGCAGTATATCTTCCCACCGATCGAGTTGCAGACCGCGAGAATGGAGTGTACAGACGACGCCCTTCCAAACCGTTCCATTAAGGCGCTCACATTGGCCGTTGCCTTTGGGGTTATACGGTGTGGTTCGGGAGTGTGAGATACCCGTATCGGCGCAGAATTTATCGAAGTCGGCTGACATAAACTGTGTCCCCCTATCTGAGTGAATGAAGCCCGGTGTTCCACAAAGTGAGAAGATTGACTTGAGAGACCTTATGACTGACTGTGCACAAATATCTTTTAAAGGTATTGCGAACGGAAAACGACTGTACTCATGAATTACAGTGAGAAGATAGCGATTTCCAGCTGGGGACATTGATTTTGGTCCTACCAAGTCAATGCTAATACGTTCGAACGGCCGAGTAGCCTTTATAATATGAGCTTTCTCGGGACGGTAGAACTTAGGTTTACATTCGAGGCAGGTGGGACACTCAGAGCAAGACTGTCGTACTTCGTTCAAAGTAAATGGTAATTTGTGTCGACTGACGTATTCCCACATTCTTGTAATTCCAGGATGGCACAAGCGTCTGTGAAGGTTGTCCACTGTGCCGGAATTATCAATTGACGCAATGCGTGAGAGTGCGTCCGCTGCGATGTTCTCTGACCCCTTCTTATACTCGATTCCATATGACAGTGTGGAGAGTTCTAATCGCCACCGCATCAGCTTGTCATTCTTAACCTTGGACTTTTTGCGAGAGAAGATAAAAGCAACAGCCTCTTGGTCCGTTTGAATCAAGGTATGTTAAGCTCTCATGTATGGCATCCACTTACGGCTACACTCTACAATGGCCAATGCTTCACGTTCAGCTGCTGACTGTTTACGTTCCCCAGAACTGAGAGAGCGCGAAAAGAAAGCAATGGGCTGCGAGTCTTGCGTGAGCGTTCCTCCTATCGCCGTTCCTGAAGCGTCTGTCGTCATAATGAGCGGCGAACCAGGTTTAGGAACAGCCAAAACCGACTTCGCTATAGCATCTTTCAGTTTCCCTATAGCCTTGAGCGCAGACTCTGGAAGAGGCAGAAGGCCTGCACTGAAAGCGTCCAGGAGCGGTCGGACTTTGTCCGAGTAATGCGCAATCCACTTCGCGTTGTAGGCAAAGAATCCAATGAGCCTGTGGAGTTCCTGCTTAGTGGCCGGTAACGGAAAGTCCATAAGTGTCTTGAGTCTCTCAGGGTCAGGCCGCTTTGTACCCTTTTCCAGAATATGGCCAAGCAACGAAATTCATTGTACGTTGAACAGACACTTGTCTTTGTTGAGAGTGATTCCGTATTTCTTCACTGTTGATATAAACCTCTCCAGATTACGGTCATGCTCCTTTTGAGTTGCCCCCGAAATAATAACATCATCCAGATAGGCTCGTGTCTTTTCTAGCTTCTCCTTGCGAATGATAGAATCGATCACTCGTTGAAAAACAGGAACTGCGTTAGTTAGCCCAAAAGCAAGTCGAGTGAACTGATACAACGCTCCATTTGCTTCGAAGGCTGTGAATGGACGATCTGATTCCTGAATAGGTACTTGATGATAGGCAGATTTCAGGTCCACGCGAGAGAAATATTTGTCCTGTGGAGCTCCGTCGAGTATTGTCTCCACTTCCGGGAACGGGTATCCATCGGGTTCCGTATAACGATTTATCGTTTCTGAATAGTCTATAACCATACGCGGCTTTGATCCACGTCTAACCACAAATGCTTGGGCCCGCCATGGCGACGACGAAGGCTCTATGATGCCAGCTTCTAGTAGGCGATCGATCTCTTGAGAAAGATATTCTTGGTTCTCTTTACTCGCATAGCGAGATTTAGTTGTGATTGGTTTGGCCCTTTGCTTGGTTATGGTTGAGAAGAGAATCGGTGGTTCAATGTCCAATGCTGGGAACATAGCTGCAGCGTGTGTGCCCTGAGCTGCTTTCGAGAATGAGACGGGGCCACGATCCCCCTTTGTTTCCAGCTGTACCACTGAGTGTTGCCCGAGAAGATCCATGCCGATTATGATATCTGCAAGAAGACTCTTGGCAATTTTAAGACGAGTGGAGTAGGTTTCCTCGTTCACTTGCATCGTCAGATCGATATGGCCAAGTATTGGTAATTTGGTCTTGTCTGCAAGTTGAGTAGCGGATGCTGTCATAGTTATTTTACCGTCACACTGACGTGCAGCTTCGTAGGAAATGAATGACTCCGATGCTCCAGAGTCAACAAGTCCGAGAAATTCTTCTTCCCAACCTTCATCAAAGCGTAGAAGGCATCGGAGCTTCCTCCGGCCGCGAGAAGTACCAACGACAGTGCCGAAACGGATGACTCTTCTGGCTGAGCTTGTTGTGTTACTGCCAGCTGGCTCCGACAAGCAGTCGCCCAATGTCCTTTCTTTTGGCATTTATGACAACTGTCGTTCCGAGCTGGGCAGTTTCGTCGCCGATGGCCACGAAGTCCACAAAACTGGCATTTATTTCGAACTTGTCCTCCTTCATTCACAGTACTAGTTGGCGGTCGACCTGTGGCGCACAACTCTGATGCCGCCTCCGAAGATGGCACATACGAGTCCAGTCCTTCAGTTCCACGAAAACTTCGGTTGTAGTCTGATGACAGTTCAACAGCGCTTGCAAGTGGAATGCAATTCTCCAGAGTTGCATCTTCGTCCGTTTGCTCCTGAAGTCGCATGCGAATGATATCCAATTTCACGCCCGCAACGAGGGCGTCCCGAATCAGGAGCTGTTGATGTTCCTGAATATTGACGGAACTTCAAATGGTACTAAGTTGTTAAAGGGATCCTGTGTTAAATTTTAGAAAAAATAAGTCAATGACTGTCAGTGATGCATCAATAGAATCTGAGGGCTTGAAGGATTTCTTTAAAAGTGTTGGTAAAGCTACTGTTAGCTTTGGAAAGAAAGTTGCTAATAATCCAAAATGAGCATTAGAAGTAGCAAGCAAAATAGAAAGTGCAGGTGCAAGTAGAAACCCAAGAGCTTCTTTATCAGCCACACCTGATTTAATTAAATTTGCAACTACTGGTGAAGGTATAAAAGTAGTACAGAAAGGTAGAGGGTTATATTTAGATACAAAGAAAAGATAATTAATTAAATTAGAGTTTAAATATTAGGGTTTAATTATAATATATTAGAGTTTAAATATAACTATGAATATTATTATAGCTATGGGTATAAATTAGACTAGATATATCTAATGATAAATATTAATACTAATATTATTATTAATAAACATACTATTATACCTAAACACCATTAATTTTAGTTTAAAAAATACTCCGCTTGTTTTTCTTATCACCGGAGTTGCGGCTGCACCAAATTCTTTTATATTCTCCATATACCTTAACTAATTCATCATACTAATCATTATCTACTTTATTATCATTAATTGATTTAATATATAGTTTTTAAACTTGTCACTAAACTATTTACTTAAAATATACATTTGTGAATATTTTTTAATTTTGTTTCATATTTTGGTTTTAAATGTTTTTGATAATGAACCACAAACAATTGCTGTAGCAAAAGTTGTAGTTATAGAATAAGTCAAACCAATACCCGTTAAAGCAACTGTTGTTGATGTTGCAGTTGTTGCTATTGATGATAATATTATTGCTGTTATCTCAGCTGCGTTAATAAAAATTTTGTATCCACTTAATTTCTTCTTATAGTTATTAGTTTCAGTTTCATAAATATTTCTAATATCATTTATAATGGAAATATAATTATTTAATTTATTATAAGCTAGGATTTTATCATTGATGTTCTCAGAAGGAGGTGATCCGCGAAGCGGCTTCGCGGATATTGGAATAAAGTAAGGGTGCACTGGCTTTAGTTTCCTCCATTTTGATTAATTAAAATAACTCTCAATCTCTTTCATTATGTCTTCATGACTAAAATCAAAATGCATCTCTAGTCTCTCTTGTTCTTTGTTGTCTAATAGGTTAGTGTCTAATAATATATCTATTATATATTGTACTATTGTCTTTTTTATTATTTATACGGGCTTCATCAATAGCAGAATTAGTCTTTTTATTTAATTCATTAAATTCGTTTAGAACAGTAGTGAACATATCATCTAGGTGAGTGTTAGTAATATTCTGATTAAACTTATTATTATCAATCTCTAGTTTTAATTGATTATACAGTTGGCATCAGATGGGTATAGAGATGGTATCACTGGCCAATTTATTGCAAAAGTTAACAGTATTTGCAACCTCAATTGCCGATTTAATAAACTCATTAATTAGTTCTTCATTAACTTGTATTTGGTTCAGTTGTAAGCTTTTAGTTGTAACTTTATCAAAGTCACCCTTTCTTAGCTCAGTTAAATTTTTACTTAAAATATCAATTTTATTAGAAGAGGATATTAAATTATTGTCATAATACTCTTTATTAACGACATCTTCTTCATCTATGGGTGGATGTACATTTGTAATTTTATAGGTATCTTTCATGTCAATACTATCGTTATCTTCTGAGATTAATTGACGGAATTTATTTTTTTAGATTATTGATTATTGTTGATCCGAGAAGTGAGTTCTCCGATTGTTGTTTAGCCTGATTGAATCAATTTCTTGTCATCTTTGTATTTGTTTACAGAAAAAACTATATTTAATGATTCCAAAACCCTATTATTAGATTCAAAATCAAACTCGGATTTTAATAGTTCCTCTTCATAGTATTTACATCCTATTATCTCTCCACTCATATCTTCTATATTATATGTTGGCGGTTGTGTTTTTAAAACATCATTAACTTTAAACATTTCTCTATTCCAATTAGAAGTGTATCCTTTAGAGAAAATATTACGTTTATCAGCATTCCTGACATAATCAACGCTTTAAGTTTTGGTTTAATCCTAGTAGAAGTAGATATAGAATATCTAATTTTATCAGGATTATAAGAAGCATCAACAGGTGTCAAATTAATTGTTGAATGAACGTTATTATTATATGTTACAAAAGCATCATTTAATATATTTACCCAATTACCATCAACATTGATGAACATTGGTTTATAAATTATGTGTAAAAATGTTCTATTAAATCTTTCTATGAATAAGGCCTTTAAATCACTATAAGTAGTATAAAATTCGGTTTCATATTCTTTAAGTAAAGATTTAAATGCTTTATTGTAAAACTCACTACCTCTATCTATCCATAATTTTTCTGGTTTTCCATGTTCACATAATACGATTTTAAAACCATTGGTTATAGATAAACCAGATTTATTATTCAATGGAATAGCCCATGCATATTTTGTGATTATATCTATAACTGTTGGTATAAACTTATAATTATTATTGTATTTACTTAGAGATGACCTATCAATTAAATCAGCTGGCCATGTTTCATCTTTATATTACGGTATTATTCTTTCGCCTCTAAGCTTTGTTATTTTAGGACTGAATACTTCTTTAGCTAGTAGTTTTTGATTTTCCACCATTATTTAATTACCATAATTAAAAACAAAGTTGTCTCGTTGCTCTTGATTAATAATATTCATAGATAATAGTTGTTTAGATGTATTTAACATTTCATCATATAATCCATCATGCCCAGCTTTTGTTTCTAGTATAAGTAATTCTAATCTTTCTATTAATTTGTTGGGTTCGGCTTTGGGGAACCAGGGCCGGAGGCCCTTGCTAAGACTACTAGCTTCTATTTGTTTATCAGTCTCGTAATCAGTTTCTTCCTCTTCTTCTTCTTCTTCTCCTACTGCCTCTTGTTCATAATCACTAGTATCGCGTTGATGTTTTTCATCTTCACTGACAATTGGTACCGATATAACCTGAGAAGTGGGCTCACCGATACTATTAAACATTCTTCTTATAAGTTTTGATCTATTACTTTTAGTATCTCCTCTTTGTTTATAGCGAATATCTTTTAGAAGTTGTTTTTTTTGTTTTCATCACCTTTTATATCTCTTTTGGTTACATCTTTATTAGTTATAAACTTAAAGAAGCCCTTAGAAAAATCATAGACTTTATTTTTCATTTTTATACCATCAGGTACTAGAGATACTTCTATACCATTTATTTTATATTTGTTCGAATTTGGATCAATAGATATTAATTCGAATTATTTATATGTTTGTTTATCCATTATTAGCAAAATATCAATCATATCATTGTTTATAAAAAATGTTTTGCCTCTATCATCTTTTAATGTTGCAGTTGGATCGGGTGTGGGTGTTAAGAGAGCAGCTGGCTCAACAAGAAAACTGTTTTGTTAGTGATGCTCTAGACTCTTTAAAATATTAGTGTTACCGTCTAATGCTGCTAACGTTTTGTTTTGAAGAGCTTGCGTTGTTTCACTTTTTGTATTTAAGGGTTTAGTTAGTAGATCAAATAACTGTTCTATTTCACCTTAATTTTTTTGTTGTCTTTATTTATATTCTAATCTATTCTTTCTTTTTTCTTTTTCTAGATTGATTAATTTTATAAGTTTATCTAGCGTAGTCATTTTTATAGCTCATTATGTAGTTTCATTTCAGCATTACTTAACTCTCTATCATCATTATTGTTAAGTTCTAGAATTTTATTAACCAATTGGTTTTATCTAAATCTAATGGTGCTCGGTAGATTTTATTTACTAGATATAGATTCTCATCATGAGGATAGCTTTTAATATTATTTACGTAAAATTTTTATCATCAAATGTTTTTAGACTGATATTACTTGTTTTTGTTGTTGTCATTTTATCACCAACTTTCTGTATTCTACATTCATCTACAGTTCTCTCTGTGTTATACATTAATGCGTTATAATGCTCTTCATGTTTAGAATTGTTACAATTCTTTATTCCTTTCTCTTTAGTATTCTTAGGATAATCTTTGAATTTATATATATCTTTGGTGACAGGGCTATAAACTCTTCTAATATTCTGCTTCCCAATTCATGTTTGAACTTGCCGGGGACTTTATTATTAATTTCGATTGGTGCTTCTAGATTGGACAGATCCATGTGTTCGTCCGGTACATTACCCTCACTAAAGTTTAAAACAAAACTATCAATATCCATATAATGATCCATATAATGTAGCTGTAGATCTTTGGGAGATGGTTGAAGAACATAATAGAATACATCATACATGTTGAATTTACTTAATATATTAACACCTACATGTACTGGAGAATCATATTCTATTTTTTTCATATATTTAATTTGGCTACAATTCTTATATCTAGTTATTTTCTTAAATGTTGGTTAACTTATACTTTTCATTATCCTTCCGTCATCGTGTAAGAAATTACTTTGAAAGAAGTGTAGAGGATTCGTGTAGCACATTCTTCCATATAGTGAATTGTTCATTAATTTCCTTACATCCTTTTCTGCTTCAGTTTTAGCTGTTGCTCTTTTATTAGTATGGTTTTGAATATAGTCCCTACATATATAATCTGGTTGAATTTTAATTACTCTCATTCCCATCTTAAAGTTGAATTTTAACATCCTATAATGAACCATAAATTCTGTTTTGTTGTTTTGATCTAAGATTAATTTCTCTGTTCTCGCCTTACCTGTTTCTTCTTCTCTGTAGCCTAATTCATTATCATTAATCTTTTTTATTAGAACAGAGAAACTAATGCTAGAGCAACTAATATAACAGAGCAACTAAGGCCAGTTGCTCTGTTCTATCTTTACTGCTTTTGGTATAATTAATATCACAAACTATATAGGAACAATGATCACTATCATCTTGAGTATTTAATTTTTCAACTGCAGGTTTAGTAATGTACTCAAAGCCCTTATGAGGTAGCTTTTGCATCATTGCATAGCCGTATAGGTTGTTTGCATCTTTATACCAGATAGACCTCCCGTCATGCTCTGCCATCTGCGAAGCGGGTTCCCTGACGGACCTATTACTATGATTAATATATCTATCACCCATTATACCACATATACCACCTCTCTTTGCTTCAACCAAATCATCTAGCATTTGTTTATATCCTTTAGAATTGGTTTAATTCGTTTTCCTCACCTTATATATCTCTCTTTTGGTTACATCTTTATTAGTAATAAACATAAGGAAGCCCTTAGAAAAATCATAGACTTTGCTTTTCATTTTTATACCATCAGGTACTAGAGATACTTCTATACCATTGGCTTTAAATTTGTTCGAATTTGGATCAATTGATATTAATTCGAATTGCTTGTTTGATTGTTTACCAATTATTAGCAAATTATCAATCATATCATTTTCTACAGTAAATGTTTTGCCTCTATCTTCTTTTAATGTTACAGGTGGATCGGGTGTGCGTGTTAAGAGAGCAACTCGCTCGACAAGAAAACTGTTTTGTTAAAGATGCTCTAGACCCTTTAAAACATTAGTATTAATGTCTAATGCTGCTAACGTTTTGTTTTGAAGAGCTTCCATTGTTTCAATGTTTGCATTTAAAGTTTTAGTTACTGGATCAAATAACTGTTCTATTTCACCATAATATTCTTGTTCTCTTAATTTATCTTCTAATCTATTCTTTCTGTTTTCTTCTTCTAGATTGTTTATTTTATAATTTTATCTAGCGTAGTCATTTTTTATAGCTCATTATGTAGTTTCATTGCAGCATTAATTAACTCTCTATCATCATTGATGTTTAGTTCCAGAATTTTATTAACCAATTGGTTTTATCTAAATCTAATGGCGCTCGGTAGATTTTATTTACTAGATCCTTTTTGAATAGATATAGATTCTCGTCATGAGGATAGCTTTAAATATTTTTTACATAAATTCTTTTATCATCAAATGTGTTTAGACTAATCTTACTTGTTTTTGTTGTTGTCATGTTATCAGCAATTTTCTGTATTCTACATTCATCTACAGTTCTCTGTGTTTTATACTTTAATGCATTATAATACTCTTCATGTTTAGCATTTCTTTGCAATTCTTTGTTCCTTTCTCTTTATTATTCTTAGGATAATCTTTGAAGCTATATGTCTTTGGTGACAGGGCTATAAACTCTTCTATTATTCTGTTTCCCAATTCATATTTGAATCTGCCGGAGACTTTACTATTGGTTTCGATTGGTGCTTCTAGATTGGACAGATCCATGTGTTCGTCGGGTACATTACCCTCACTAAAGTTTAAAACAAAACTATCAGTATCCATATAATGATCCATATAATGTAGCTGTAGATCTTTGGGAGATGGTTGAAGAACATAATAGAATACATCGTACCTGTTGAATTTACTTATTTCCAATATATTAAAACCTACATGTACTGGAGAATCATATTCTATTTTTTTCATAAATTTAATTTGGCTACAATTCTTATATCTAGTTATTTTCTTAAATGTTGGTTAACTTATACTTTTCATTATCCTTCCATCATCGTGTAAGAAATTACTTTGAAAGAAGTGTAGAGGATTCATGCACATTCACCCATATAGTGAGTTGTTCATTAATTTCCTTACATCCTTTACTGCTTCAGTTTCAGTTGTTGCTTTTTTTAGTATTGTTTTGAATATAGTCTCCACATATGTAATCTTGTCTAAATTTATTTACTCTATAAATTTTAATACTTTTACTCCCATCTTAACATAGAACTTTAACATCCTATAATGAACCAAATATTCTGTTTAGTTGTTTGGATCTAAGATTAATTTCTCTGTTCTCGCCTTACCTGTTTCTCTTTCTCTGTAGCCTAATTCATTATCATTTATATTTTTTTATTAGGCATTAATGCTAGTTGCTCCGTTCTATCATTACAACTTTTAGTATAATTAATATCACGAACTATATAGTAACCATGATCACTATCATCTGGAGTATTTAATTTTTCATCTAGAGGTGTATTGTACTCAAGGCCCTTATAAGGTAGCTTTTGCATCATTGCATAGCCGTATAGGTTGTTTGCATCTATATACCAGGTAGACCTCCGGTCATTTTCTGCCATCTGCGAAGCGGGTCCCTGATTGACCTATTACTATGATTAATATATCTATCAACCATTATACAACATATACCACCTCTTATCTCTAACGAAATCATCTAGCATTTTTTTATCTTGTAATGTATCTAATGTAACACCACTTGACAATAACCAACAATCAAAACTATAACCCGAGGGTCTTACATAGTGTAGAGGGTTGCGACTGAATTCTTTCATACTTAATTTAACATATTCATTCATGCAGTAGCCTAATTTTTCCAAATCATTCTGTAAATACTCTATAGTTAGATCTTTACCAGTTTTATGACTGTTGTCTTTATTGAAGATATCGACTCCTTCATGTTTTGGTAATTTATTAGATAGTGAGGTTCTGATGTTTTCTATATTCAGATTACCTTTAAAATGGTCGTAGTCATCTAAACCAAAGTGTTCATATGGATATAATGTTTTAGTTTTACAATGATATACCTTTGCCATTTGATCAAGAGGCATAGCTAAGAAGTTAAAACTATTTAGGAGCTGAGGACAAACAATGCTAAGCATCTTAGACTTACCAGCAGCTAGTGGTACTTTATCCACTTTTCTTTTATCATTATTCTGTTTAAACTGTTCACTATATAGTAGATTGAAATCACAGCCGGAGCCATTATGGAATTTTACAGGAATGAAATTTTGTTGTTTATACCTCAGATTACACATTTTACATGCCGGTCCTCTATATTTACCAGTTTCATGACAGTGATCTCTTGTTTTATTAATGCATGTTTTGCTGCATATGTGGCAAGTATTTTTGGTTTCATGATATACTTTACCTTCTTTATTAAATATAATCTTTTCATTACGCTTGAAGTTATTCTCTGTTTCTATTTCTAATAGATCACTAGCAAATCTTTCGATACAGTCGAAACCAAAGTAGTGTTTGAAGTTATCTTGCCAGATTTAACCCATACTTATTGGTGTGTGTTCAGCTATTATATACTTGCAGTCATCAGATGAGACGTTAACAATGCAACATTCTATATCAGCAGTTATATTATTTTTTGTATTCTGACCTTTATGTTCATTTAAAAAAGTAATATGCTTTTTCTTAGGACAAACAATCTCTGGTTTGAAAGAGTGACTACATACGTGTTCGTCATATTTATTTGAGAATTAAACCAATATGTACATTTATCACTGTAATAAAATTTATGATTCATTTTATTTGGTCGATCTAACAAGTTTTCTATGTTTTTAATTAGAGCGAAGTGGTTCCCCCAAACTAATAATCTGACATCTTTTATATCTTTATCAAAATCATCCACTGGTTTAAACACTTCTACTCTGCCCTAACCATAAGGTGTGTATACCCAAATATTAATATTGTACAATTTCTGTATTCTTATTATATAAGCAAAGTCATCTTCAGGTTGTTGTCTTGGTTCAATTAGATTATTTACATATTTCCTTTCGTGTGTTGCGTGGTCTATGGCGGGATTTAGCCAAGCGTTAATAGTTAGTTGTAAGCAGTTGTATTTGGAATTGCGTATATTTAACATTGATTGAGAGTTTTTGAGATCGCGAGATAAATCTATATAATTACCAATGAATGCTTTGTTAGGTTCAATATTTATCTGAATACTTCCTAATCCAAAAAACTTAAAGGCATAGACATAACCCTGGTATCTGTTTTTTCCAAGTTTAGCCATTGTGTGAAATCTCCATTTTCATATATTGCGTTATTAAAAATATAGTCAGTGTTGAAGAATGTTTTAGTAGTTTTAAATTCTTCTTTGGTACTCTTCTTGTACTCACACTCGGCTGTGACCTTACATTTTAAACTCCTAACTTTACGAAACTGGTAACAATTTTTAATTTTAGTTTTCTGTTGCTCTTTTATTAGTATTGTTTTGAATATATACGTAATGTAATCTTGTTTAAATTTAATTACTCTACGAGTTTTAGTTACTTTAACACCCATCTTAACATAGAACTTTAACAACCTGTAATGAACCATATATTCTGTTTTGTTGTTTTGATCTAAGATTAGTTTCTCTGTTCTCGTCTTACCTGTTTCTCTTTCTCTGTAGCCTAATTCATTATCATTTATCTTTCTTTTATTAGGCATTAATGCTAGTTGCTCTGTTCTATCTTCACAACTAATTAATATCACAAACAAGATAGTTACCATGATCACTATCATCTGAAATATTTAATTTTTCTTCTAGAAGTGTAGTATTGTACTCAAAGCCCTTATAAGGTAGCTTTTGCATCATTGCATAGCCGTATAGGTTGTTTTCAACTATATACCAGATAGACCTCCGGTAATGCTCTGCCATCTGCGAAGCGGGTTCCCTGATTGACCTATTACTATGATTAATATATCTATCAACCATTATACAACATATACCACCTCTTTGCTCCAACGAAATCATCTGGCATTTTTTTATCTTGTTATGTATCTAATGTAACACCACTTGACAATAACCAACAATCAAAACTGTAACCCGAGGGGACTTACATAGTGTAGATGGTTGAGACAGACATCTTTCATACTTAATTTAACATAGTCATTCATGCAGTAGTCTAATATTTCACATCAATCTTCAAGTAATCTATAGATAGATCTTTACCAGTTTTATGACTGTTTTCTTTATTAAAGATATCGACTTCTTCTTGTGTTGGTAATATATTAGATAATGACTATTTGAAGTCTTGAATATTTCGATTACCTATAAAACTGTCGTAGTCATCTAAGACAAAGTGTTCATATGGATATAATGTTTTAGTTTTACAATGATATATCTTTGCCATTTGATCTAGAGGCATAGCTAAGAAGTTAAATCTATTAAAGAATTTAAGACAACCAATGCAAAACATCTTAGATTAAACAGCAGCTAGTGGTATGTTATCTACTTTTCTTTTATCATTATTCTGTTTAAAGAGTTCACTATATAATAGATTGAAATCATAGCCGGAGCCATTATGGAATTTTACAGGAATGAAGTTTTGTTGTTTATACCTCAGATTACACATTTTACATTCTGGTCCTATATATTTATCAGTTTCATGACAGTGATCTCTTATTTTATTAAAGCATGTTTTGCTGCATATGTGGCAAGTATTATTGATTTCATGATATGGTTTACCTTCTTTATTTAATATAATCTTTTCAATACGCTTGAAGTTATTCTCTGTTTCTATTTCTAATAGATCACTAGCAAATCTTTCAATATAGTTGAAACCAAAGAAGTGTTTGAAATTACCTTGCCAGATGAGACCCATATTTATTGGTGTGTGTTCAGCTATTACATACTCGCAGTCATTAGATGAGACTTTAACAATGCAACATTCTATATCAGCAGCTATTATATTTTTTGTATTCTGACGTTTATGTTCATATACAAAACTAATATTTTTTTCCTAGGCCAAACAATCTCTGGTTCGAAAAAGTGACTACATACGTGTTCGTCATATTTATTTGAGAATTAAACAAATATGTACATTTATCACTGTAATAAAATTTGTGATTCAATTTATTTGGTCGATATAACAATTTTTCTATGATTTTAATTAGAGCGCAGTGGTTCCCCCAAACTAATATTCTGATATCTTTTCTATCTTTATCAAAATCATCCACCGTTTTGAACAATTCTACTTTGCCCTCACCCCAAGGTCTGTATACCCAAAGAATAATATTGTACAATTTCTGTATTTTTATTATATAAGCAAAGTCATCTTCATGTTGTTGTCTGGGTTCAATTAGATTATTTGTTTTTTTGCTTTCGCGTGTTGCGTGGTCCATAGCGAGATGTAGCCGAGCAGTAATAGTTAGTTGTAAGCAGTTGTCTTTGGAATTGCGCATAATTAATATTGATTTAGAGTTTTCGAGATCGGGAGGTAAATCTATATAATTACCAATGAATGCTTTGTTCGGTTCAATTTTTATCTGAATACTTCTTAATCCAAGAAACTCAACGTCATAACCATAACCCTCGTATATTTCTTTTTCAAAGTTTAGCCATTTTGTGAAGTCTCCATTTTCATATATTGCGTTATTAATAATATAGTCAGTGTTGAAAAATATTTTAGTAGTTTTAACTTCTTCTTTGCTTCTTTTCTTGAACTCGCACTTGGCTGTGATTATATATATTTTAAACTCTTAACTTTACAAAACTGGTAACAGTTTTTAGTTTCTTCTAAAGAGTTATTATTAGCTTCATATATATCTTTATCGGGTAATTTCCGGCTTTATCAGTAATATAAAATTCTTTCATGTTCTGGCTAAAGTTTTTATCAAAGTATTCTGTGTCTTCTAGATATTTACGATTATAACTATATGAGTGAGTGGTTAGGGCTATTTTATTTTTAAATTCTTCATGACATTCTTTACATTCTTACTTAATTCCAGAGTAGATACTATGGCGCAGCATGGCCTCCGGCCCATCTTCGGTTTTAGTTTTAGGTTCAGTGATATGTTTAGTTTTAGTAATATCTTTAGTGTTATCTTTAGGTTGGGGGACCAAGGGCGAAGCCCGTTTAGTTTTAGGTCTGAGGAAGTACTCTTCTTTTTCTGAGTCATACACCCTCTCCATAGTTTCATCTTCCATTTCCTTTCTCGCACTGTTTAGGTGTTTATCTTTATTTTTTAAGGACACAAAATCATTTTTGAAATTTTACAAATTAAAAGTGTCTAAATCAGTAAAATTTTTTAGTTTCGATTACTTATAAAACTGTTGTAGTCATCTAAGACAAAGTGTTCATATGGATATAATGTTTTAGTTTTACAATGATATATCTTTGCCATTTGATCTAGAGGCATAGCTAAGAAGTTAAAACTATTTAAGAATTTAAGACAACCAATGCTAAACATATTAGACTTAACAGCAGCTAGTGGTATGTTATCTACTTTTTTATCATTATTCTGTTTAAAGAGTTTACTATAGAGTAGATTGAAATCATAGCCGGAGCCATTATGGAGTATTACAGTAATGAAGTTTTGTTGTTTATACCTCAAATTACACATTTTACATGCTGGTCCTCTATATTTACCAGTTTCATGACAGTGATCTCTTACTTTAATAATGCATGTTTTGCTGCATATGTGGCAAGTATTATTGGTTCCATGATATACTTTATCTTCTTTATTAAATATAATCTTTTCATTACGCTTGAAGTTATTCTCTGTTTCTATTTCTAATAGATCACTAGCAAATCTTTCGATACAGTCGAAACCAAAGTATTGTTTGAAATTACCCTGCCAGATGTAACCTATACTTATTGGTGTGTGTTCAGCTTTTACATACTTGCAGTCTTTAGATGAGACGTTAACAATGCAACATTCTATATCAATAGTTATAATATTTTTTGTATTCTGACGTTTATGTTCATTTACAAAAGTAATATGTTTTTTCCTAGGACAAACAAACTCTGGTTCGAAAAAATGACTACATACGTGTTCGTCATATTTATTTGAGAATTAAACCAATATGTACATTTATCACTGTAATAAAATTTATGATTCATTTTATTTGGTCGATCTAACAAGTTTTCTATGTTTTTAATTAGAGCGAAGTGGTTCCCCCAAACTAATAATCTGACATCTTTTATATCTTTATCAAAATCATCCACTGGTTTAAACACTTCTACTCTGCCCTAACCATAAGGTGTGTATACCCAAATATTAATATTGTACAATTTCTGTATTCTTATTATATAAGCAAAGTCATCTTCAGGTTGTTGTCTTGGTTCAATTAGATTATTTACATATTTCCTTTCGTGTGTTGCGTGGTCTATGGCGGGATTTAGCCAAGCATTAATAGTTAGTTGTAAGCAGTTGTATTTGGAATTGCGTATATTTAACATTGATTGAGAGTTTTTGAGATCGGGAGGTAAATCTATATAACTACCAATAGATGCTTTGTTCGGTTCAATATTTATCTGAATACTTCTTAATCCAAGAAACTCAACGACATAGCCATAACCCTCGTATATTTCTTTTTCAAAGTTTAGCCATTGTGTGAAGTCTCCATTTTCATATTTTGCGTTATTAATAATATAGTCAGTGTTGAAAAATATTTTAGTAGCTTTATCTTCTTCTTTGCTTCTTTTATTGAACTTGCACTCGGCTGAGATCATATATATTTTAAACTCTTAACTCTACAAAACTGGTAACAGTTTTTAGTTTCTTCTAAAGAGTTATTATTAGCTTCATATATATCTTTATCGGGTATTTTCTGGCTTTATCAGTAATAAAAAATTCTTTCATGTTCTGGCTAAAGTTTTTATCAAAGTATTCTGTGTCGTCTAGATATTTACGATTATGACTATATGAGTGAGTGGTTAGGGCTATTTTATTTTTAAATTCTTCATGACATTCTTTACATTCTTACTTAATTCCAGAGTAGATACTATGGCGCAGCATGGCCTCCGGCCCATCTTCGGTTTTAGTTTTAGGTTCAGTGATATGTTTAGTTTTAGTAATATCTTTAGTGTTATCTTTAGGTTGGGGGACCAAGGGCGAAGCCCGTTTAGTTTTAGGTCTGAGGAAGTACTCTTCTTTTTCTGAGTCATACACCCTCTCCATAGTTTCATCTTCCATTTCCTTTCTCGCACTGTTTAGGTGTTTATCTTTATTTTTTAAGGACACAAAATCATTTTTGAAATTTTACAAATTAAAAGTGTCTAAATCAGTAAAAATTTTTAGTTTCGATTACTTATAAAACTGTTGTAGTCATCTAAGACAAAGTGTTCATATGGATATAATGTTTTAGTTTTACAATGATATATCTTTGCCATTTGATCTAGAGGCATAGCTAAGAAGTTAAAACTATTTAAGAATTTAAGACAACCAATGCTAAACATCTTAGACTTAACAGCAGCTAGTGGTATGTTATCTACTTTTCTAAAATCATTATTCTGTTTAAAGAGTTCACTATATAGTAGATTGAAATCATAGCTGGAGCCATTATGGAGTTTTACAGGAATGAAGTTTTGTTGTTTATACCTCAGATTACACATTTTACATTCTGGTCCTATATATTTACCAGTTTCATGACAGTGATCTCTTATTTTATTAAAGCATGTTTTGCTGCATATGTGGCAAGTATTATTGGTTTCATGATATAGTTTATCTTCTTTATTAAATATAATCTTTTCAATACGCTTGAAGTTATTCTCTGTTTCTATTTCTAATAGATCACTAGCAAATCTTTTCTATCTTTATCAAAATCATCCACCGTTTTAAACAATTCTACTTTGCCCTCACCCCAAGGTCTGTATACCCAAATAATAATATTGTACAATTTCTGAATTTTTATTATATAAGCAAAGTCATCTTCATGTTGTTTTCTTGGTTCAGTTAGATTATTTATTTGTTTGCTTTCGCGTGTTGCGTGGTCCATAGCGAGATGTAGCCGAGCAGTAATAGTTAGTTGTAAGCAGTTGTCTTTGGAATTGCACATATTTCATATTGATTTAGAGTTTTTGAGATCGGGAGGTAAATCTATATAACTACCAATAGATGCCTTGGTCTGTTAAATATTTATCTGAATACTTCTTAATCCAAGAAACTCAACGTCATAGCCATAACATTCGTATATTTCTTTTTCAAAGTTTAGCCATTGTGTGAAGTCTCCATTTTCATATATTGCGTTATTAATAATATAGTCAGTGTTGAAAAATATTTTAGTAGTTTTAACTTCTTCTTTGGTTCTTTTCTTGAACACACACTCGGCTGTGATCATATATATTTTTAATCTTTTAACTTTACAAAAAACTGGTAACCGTTTTTAGTTTCTTCTAAAGAGTTATTGATAGCTTCATATACATCTTTATCGGGTAAATTCCGGCTTTATCAGTAATATAAAACTCTTTCATGTTCTGGCTAAAGTTTTTATCAAAGTATTATGTGTCTTCCGGATACTTAGGATTATGGCTATGTGAGTGAGCGGTTAGGGCTTTTGTTTTTCAAATTCTGCATGACATTCTTTATATTCATACTTAATTCCAGAGTAGATACTATGGCACAGCATGGCCTCCGGCCCATCTTTGGTTTTAGTTTTAAGTTCAGTGATGGGTTTAGTTTTAGTAATATCTTTAGTGTTATTTTTAGGTTGGGGGACCAAGGGCGAAGCCCCTTTAGTTTTAGGTCTGAGGAAGTATTCTTCTTCTTCTGAGTCATACACCCTCTCCATAGTTTCATCTTCCATTTCCTTTCTCGCACTGTTTAGGTGTTCATCACTTAAATTGTGTTTGATAAATTGTTTCTTTGGTTCAAAGGCCAAATCACAAATAGAACAAAAGTTTACGCTCTCTACTTTAGACATCTTTATTTTTTAAGGACACAAATTCATTTTTGAAATTTTACAAATTAAAAATGTCTAAATCAGTAAAATTTTTTAGTTTCGATTACTTATAAAACTGTTGTAGTCATCTAAGACAAAGTGTTCATATGGATATAATGTTTTAGTTTTACAATGATATATCTTTGCCATTTGATCTAGAGGCATAGCTAAGAAGTTAAAACTATTTAAGAATTTAAGACAACCAATGCTAAACATCTTAGACTTAACAGCAGCTAGTGATATGTTATCTACTTTTCTAAAATCATTATTCTGTTTAAAGAGTTCACTATATAGTAGAGTGAAATCATAGCTGGAGCCATTATGGAATTTTACAGGAATGAAGTTTTGTTATTTATACCTCAGATTACACATTTTACATTCTGGTCCTATATATTTACCAGTTTCATCTGAGCTCTTTTTTTATTAAAGCATGTTTTGCTGCATATGTGGCAAGTATTATTGGTTTCATGATATAGTTTATCTTCTTTATTAAATATAATCTTTTCAATACGCTTGAAGTTATTCTCTGTTCCTATTTCTAATAGATCACTAGCAAATCTTTCAATATAGTCGAAACCAAAGAAGTGTTTGAAATTACCTTGCCAGATGTAACCCATGCTTATTGGTGTGTACAGCTATTACATACTTGCAGTCATTAGATGAGACGATAAAACTGCAACATTCTATATCAGCAGATATAATATTTTTTGTATACTGACGTTTATGTTCATTTACAAAAGTAATATGTTTTTTCCTATGACAAACAATCTCAAGTGACTACATACGTGTTTGTCAAATTTATTTGAGAACTAAACCAATATGTACATTTATCACTGTAATAAAATTTATGATTCATTTTTTTTGGTCGATCTAACAATTTTTCTATGATTTCAATTAAAGCGCAGTGGTTCCCCCAAACTAATATTCTGATATCTTTTCTATCTTTATCAAAATCATCCATCGTTTTAAACAATTCTACTTTGCCCTCACCCCAAGGTCTGTATACCCAAAAAATAATATTGTACATTTTCTGTATTTTTATTATATAAGCAAAGTCATCTTCATGTTGTTGTCTTGGTTCAATTAGATTATTTATCTTTTTGCTTTCACGTGTTGCGTGTTCCATAGCGGGATGTAGCCGAGCAGTAATAGTTAGTTGTAAGCAGTTGTCTTTGGAATTGCGCATAATTAATATTGATTTAGTGTTTTTGAGATCGGGAGGTAAATCTATATAACTACCAATAGATGCTTTGTTCGGTTCAATTTTTATCTGAATACTTCTTAATCCAAGAAACTCAACGTCATAACCATAACCCTCGTATATTTCTTTTTCAAAGTTTAGCCATTGTGTGAAATCTCCATTTTCATATATTGCGTTATTAATAATATAGTCAGTGTTGAAAAATATTTTAGTAGTTTTAACTTCTTCTTTGCTTCTTTTCTTGAACTCGCACTCGGCTTTGATCATATATATTTTAAACTCTTAACTTTACAAAACTGGTAACAGTTTTTAGTTTCTTCTAAAGAGTTATTATTAGCTTCATATATATCTTTATCGGGTATTTTCTGGCTTTATCAGTAATAAAAAATTCTTTCATGTTCTGGCTAAAGTTTTTATCAAAGTATTCTGTGTCTTCTAGATATTTACGATTATGAGTATATGAGTGAGCGGTTAGGGCTATTTTATTTTTAAATTCTTCATGACATTCTTTACATTCATACTTAATTCCAGAGTAGATACTATGGCGCAGCATGGCCTCCGGCCCATCTTTGGTTTTAGTTTTAGGTTCAGTGATGGGTTTAGTTTTAATAGTATCTTTAGTGTTATCTTTAGGTTGGGGGACCAAGGGCGAAGCCCCTTTAGTTTTAGGTCTGAGGAAGTATTCTTCTTCTTCTGAGTCATACACCTTCTCCAAAATTTCATCTTCCATTTCCTTCCTCGCACTGTTTAGGTGTTCATCACTTAAATTGTGTTTGATAAATTGTTTCTTTGGTTCAAAGGCCAAATCACAAATAGAACAAAAGTTTACGCTCTCTACTTTAGACATCTTTATTTTTTAAGGACACAAATTTATCATTCTTTTTTTGCATACTTAATTCCAGAGTAGATACTATGGCGCAGCATGGCCTCCGGCCCATCTTCGGTTTTAGTTTTAGGTTTAGTGATGGGTTTAGTTTTAATAATATCTTTAGTGTTATCTTTAGGTTGGGGGACCAAGAGGGAAGCCCCGACCAATAAATTTGTACATGTTTTTTTGACTCTGTTGTATTATCTCTGATATAATCCAAACAGTCTCTTTTTTTGTTTGCGAGGTTCCGAATTCTTGCTGTGATCCATTGTTTAGTCGATCATGATTTACTTTGATTAAAGGTTGGTAGAGGTGGTAATTTGCAGAAGTGATTGTGTGTTGTAGCCACTCAATTTTTTTATTAATTCGAAGAGACTCTATCATTAAACACTGTTCGTTTCTTTTTAAGGAGGACTAGACAGTTTATTTCCTTGCAAAAATTCTCCTCTTTGGGTTGCCTTATTTTTGAATTTATGAATTCAGGGGGCGCGGTTTTAACCAGGTTTGCAGAACAAGTTGCTAAAAGTCAGTTTTAATATCGGAAAGCGCTGTTTTGTCCGCATTGAACACATCTTCAAAATTAGAAAAAAATAATTTCAATTATTTTTTTGGGTTCTTCTATATGTCGTTTCTGTGGTAGCCGTTCTGTTGTTTTGTCAGCTGAAATCAAAAATAAAAGAGTTTTTCTATCGGTTTGCTTACTTTGAGCTCCTCGAAAAGTACGCTACTTTTAAAGTCAAAGCAAATTACATGAGTCGTTGCTTCTTTTCATTTAGGTTTCGTCAAGTGATGCCTAACAGAGCTAATATTTCGTCTATGAGTTAATTTGTAAACTTCAAACTTCCCGTTACTATTAGCACGTCAGGACCATTTTGAAGAATACTACTGATTATTTGCACATTTTGAACAGTATTTTGAACAATTTTTCCTAGTTTAGTACAAGAGGAATAGAAAATGCCGACCGTCTAATCAGTATTTTTATGTTGCTTGTTAACATGGTAGACAGTGTCGCACTTTTCTAAATTACCGTCGGCTTCGCCACGTGCATACACACTTTTAGTTTGTAGTAGGATTTTGCTTTGCAAAATGCTTATCAAATTTTACATTTCATTTTACCGAGCGGAATCAAAGAGATTGGAGCAAATTATTTTGAATTAAGGAATAACTGAATAAAATTGAAGTGGTTGTTAAAAAATGAAATCAATTGAACAGACATGTGTCATCACGAAGAGGGAAAAATAAACTGACTCAGAGCAACTTAAAGCGGAAACGTGAAATACTGACAGGAGGTGAAATAACGATGAAGGGTAAATGAGTTAAATTATGACATCCTATCAAATTTTACTGCATTTAATAAAATAGACAATTAAAAAAGAATGGATATATATCACATATCTCCTTGAGTGAACGCAAAACTTACAATAAGGTCAATTTTTTAATTATTACAAAATTTTTTTTTACAAAACTAGTACTTGGTTCCCGATTAAATATGTGTTAACAATATGTTTGCTTGTTATCATAGCTAGTAATTTGTACTAAAACATAATGCGAGTTTCAATGAGTTGGAATTTAATCAAAATTTTCTCGATTCGCGGTCTCGAAAACTGTCATTGACATGATGTCTTTTTCCAGGGTCGGGGTCCCGTAGTCTGCTAGAGCGCGCACTTCCGGGTCAGGGGGCAAAATTGATCCAATGGCCGGAGAGATGCTTTGTGCCTCCGAAATTTGCTCAGTCGTTTACTTAACTGTTTCCATCACCGAAACTTTTGGCTGTTGAAAACTTCCACATCCCCTGCTCTATGGGATCTCTTTGATGGTGCCAAATTTGCCGAGTCCAGTGAGGACTCCTAGAAGCCATAGTAAGATGGGTTTCAACAGTTTTGGCCGTATGAATGTGTGTTTTGAGTAGAGTGAGAATTGAATGGCGGAACCTGCAGCAGTGCCGAGGTCAGGGCATTTGGTGGAGGAATGATGAATTCGCTTGGCGAATCAAGTTCCGATAGTTCTGCTTGTTTTCGGAGTGCCGAAAAGTTGGGGAGTTTGGTGATGCGACCACGCATCGCGCGTGCAACGTTAGATCTCGAGGAGGATAAGCTGGTGCCTGGGTCCCGTCGCTTCTGCTTAATTTTCTTATCCCCCGTTCATTTATCGTGTCTACTACTTAAAATGGCTTCGAATTCGTTCATCTACTAGATTTTCACTAGTGCGCGGTCCTCAAAATTCGGCGTACAGTTTTAGGCGAGTCCGAAGTTCTTGTTTTCCCGAATTTTGAAATGTTACTATTGCATACAGTGCCTATTGCCTTCCCCGGTTCTCTCATTGTTGATGTTTTTGGGCTGACTGACCTTAAGGGTATTGGAGCCAGGTGTGAGTACTTCGTATAGTCCCTCAAGATTCTATTTAGTTCTGCGGTTCCTGCGCACTTTACGTGCGTGTTTGACTTGCACCGTGCGTTAAAATAATGGTATGAGTCTGCAATGAGGCGCGGAGTAATCCAGACTCTCCGTCAGTGCAATTTCTCGCCGTATCGTTGGCATTTTTGGTCGCTTGTGTCATACCCGTCTCCAACTTGATATCGCTTCTTTAGCCATTTTCCAATTTTTTTCAAAAAAGATGGCTCCGTAAGTAACTGTGTCTCCATGTAAATAAAAAAATTATATAATCCTCGTTGGAGAGATTAGATAAATTAGGTGTAGTACAGATTTACGCTCAGCGGAGTATTACGCTTTCTACAAAAGTGTGCTTCGAAGGGCGAAATCTTTGTTGTTTTCTGTTTACATATTCGCAGTTGGTGAATAATGATCTTTCGTGCATGCTTAATGTAGAACGAATTAGTAACTAATTTTTCTTCTCTGATACAAACAAGTCTGTTGTTAATTGTCTGTATTACTCTTTGTACCAGACCAATAGCTAAATGATCCTTGAATAAATTAATCCTTTTATTCTTATTACAGAGAAAATTTGCTTGATGTCCCACAAAACATTTTGCTTGATCCAAACGAATGCAACGTGGTATTCCACAATTTTCAATAGACATATCCAAAATTTCTAATATACTAGGGCCATTAGTTTTATCAAAAATACATGCTGTAGGAAATTTAAAAAAGCGATCTATTGCGGCAAGAAAGTAAGTCTCATTCTCTTTTTAATCGTAAATTGGTCTACTAAAATAAATGTGTTTCCTGGCTCTGTTCAGCACACAGTATATGAGAGCAAAATTGTTTAGCGGGAATTACCATTTTAAGATTCTTACGAATTGCTGTGCTGGGTTTACATTCAGTTCATTTGATGATCAGTTCCCTATTCATGAATGGCAACGTGCAATATGTAGCCATACATATCATGCCCCAGGTACCCGGTTGGCTTGAGGGCTTGCGTGTAGATAATCAATGAGCACTTCCCGTAAAAAATTGGGTATTGCTATCTTTTTCTCTCTGCAGACGCAACCGGAACGCACATGAGGACCCCGCCAATAAAAGTGGATGTAGTTCTTTCAGTCCTGCTTCATTGTTAGTAAGGATGAAATCAAGCACCTGTTTGAGCACAACGTCTGTGCTCGTCAGGAACGCTATCAGAGATTTATTTTATTTTATCATTGATTAATATTTTGATGATAGTTGAAATGAAATTTGAGACAAATTTGGTAGACTAATTTTAAGAGTGAGATTGGGCAAAAAGCACCAATTTTTTTCTTGTTGATTGACTTTTGTAATTATACTTGGAATGTTTCTGAACTAGAGGGAAGTTAGGCTTATAAAATAGCGTCTCTAGCCCCGCAGATTACATTAAATTCTGAATTTGGAAAGAGTGCTCAGATTGAGGTGGAATTCGCTTAGCGACTGTGATGATAATTGGTATTTGCGACTCGGGGTATACATATTTGGAATTATCCGCAGTGTAACTGGTATTTACTAATAGATTTCGTTTTGCTCGTGACGAGTGAAATGCAAGCGCGTCTAATTGATTGTCAAGTTTGCTAATTGTAATTTTTGAATTCATGTTAGATTCAGTATTAGTAGTGATTCGCGGTGCGGGATTGTATGTTTTAACAAATTGTGTAAATACGGTACATGTTGATTAGAAGTTAATTTAAATGTGTTTGCGGAAACGGAATTTAAACCAAGTTTCGCAAAAACATATTTCTCATCAAATGCTGAAACTCTTTTACCTTTCTGATAAGCGTGGCGAGATATGTAGTCCACCAGGCCCATTTTAGCGCTTGGCATGTGTTCAATTTCAAATTGGTAAATTGAAAATTTGTCTACCCAACGAGTGAGGCGGCTATTGTATGATTTATTTGAACAATTTTCTTTTAATATCGAAAGAAATGCTCTGTGATCCGTGAGAAGCTTAAATTGTTTACCCTACGAATAGATTTTAAAATATTCAATAGACCAAAATACACCTAGTAGTTCTTATTCATTGACACTGTATCTCTTTTCGGAAAATTTTAGGAATCTAGAAGTAAATGCGATGGGTTTCCACCCGTCCACTGTTAATTTTTCAAGATTAGCACCTAGCCCGGAACGTAATGCATCACATTTGACCCGCGATCCGAGTTGTGGGTTGTAGGGTGAATTTTCTGTTGCATTTGCGATGTCATTCTTTATTTCAATAAAAAAGTTTTCATGTGTTTCGGTCAAAATGACTTTAGTCAATTTTTTCATTAGAGGTTGCAACGGATGGCTAATTTGCGCAAGATTTTGGATGAATTTACTTATGTAATGTACTGATTCAAAAAAAGAACGAAGTTTCTTTAGTTTTTTGGTGCTTCGAGAGTTAAAATTGCAGATGTTTTTACTTTCGGTCGGCGATACACGCGAGTTTTAAATCTGTCCACCAAGCCAGTCAATTTCTAATTAAGCAATATGACATTTCAGAAGATTACTTCTAAGATTTTCTTCATCAAGTATTTTGAGACAGTTGACTGCATATTGTTTATGATATTCTACTGATCCTTTGCTAACAATTAGGATATAATCGAGAACGGAATATGATTTTTTTAGTTTATTTAAGATGTAAGCCAGGGCCTTTTGAAAATCCAACGGCATTTCTGTGAGACCATAAAATGCTGTTCGAAATCTGTATGTGCCTGTCATATCGCCGCTTATCAAAATAATATTACAATGTTTTGCTGTATCAGGGTCGAAATTTATTTGAATCTATGCGTATTTAAGATCCAATGTTGAAAAGTATGTGGTCCTTTGCAACGCCGGATCACTGTCATGTTGCGGAATAGATTCGATAAGCGTATCATTAATTGGCAATTGACATTTGTTTTTGCGAATTGTTTCATTGGTTTTTTTTAATGAAGTGCCAGTTTATAGACTGGCCCATTTTAATCGTGACTACAATTGGCGAAATAAAATATTTGTCAGGACAATTTGTTAGTTTTGTTATATTTCTTTAATCAAGTACTTTTTTAATTTCAGTGTTTACTTTATCTTACAAATTAATGGGTATCCGTCTCCTTTTCTGATGTGGGGGTTGAAAAATTTTTTGAAGTTTTGATTTTGATACATGGCTTTTTTATCGTCCAGTCCCAGTTATTAAGCCAAGGAACTGTAAAACTATCTTTTCTCTAAATGCGCAATGTGATGAAATTTTGTTTATTTGATTACCTTGTTGTGAAGAGGATTGTGTGACGGCAAGTCCTAGTTGATCGAAGAGATCAAGAACGACGAGTGTTTGGAGGCCCTCGGCAACAACTGAGAAAATGGCGGCTGAGGTATGCTAGCCTGTTGCTAGTTATTAGTGTTTGGATCTGACCCTCAATTTGTATTGGTTCGTTTGAGAGTGTCCGCAATTGTGGTTCATTGATTTCGGGTACCCAGATTGCTGATGGATAACTGTTGACCACTTGCGTCGCGAGTTACTCATTCTAAATGCTACAAGCACTTCCGGAGTTAAGGAGTAGTGTCGTGGAAAAATTACCAATTTTGATAGGCATATCAGGGGGTTAATTTTTTTCAAGATTGTTGTGAATTGTAGCCACCATGTTATCGTCTCCGGTACTATATTCGGATTCGTAAAGTTTTGACGAAGATTTCAAGAACCTTACGGAGTCATCGGGATGAGGTTCTTCGTCAACCGTGTTGACCGACTTTTTCTTTGGTTTCTGAGGTTTCTTATTCGTTTGCTTGCGACAAAATTTTGCGAAGTGATTTAACAAACCATAATTACTGCAAGTTTTACCTTTTGCAATGCATTTTTCCCTGAAAATAGGAAGCCAATTTCCCCGCAACATTTGATCAACATAGAGGTAGTGAACGGTTGCCTTGCTTTAGGAAATTGTTCGAAAATGACCAGTTCGAGGAGCTAGTACTAATTGGATACTAAGTAGCATTTACGCTGACAGGAAAGGGAATCTTGTTAAGTGCTTGAATTTGGTGATGAATTCGCATCGCAAGTTTCATATTTGCTGCTAGTTCCGGTGCATTCCTCGGTTCTACTGTCTGATTTAAGAGTTCTTTTGTATTTCAGGGTCGATTAATTTAGTGATGAAAATGTCGCGGATCAAAGTTTCTTCCTTGTTCTCGAAATCGCAATTTGCAGCAAACTCCGTCAGCTTTTCATAGAAGTGTTCTACAGTTTCTCCTCGGAATTTTTTTTAATGAGTCAAACGTGTCGGTTAAAAGTTATGTTTCTAGGCCTGATGAATGCCTCTTCGACAATTTTCCAGAAATGGGTTTTGCGTAAATCGTCTCGAGAGGAAAATCTACCATTATGGGTTTCGGGCAGAGAACTGTGTCCAGAATGATGTTTTCCGTGGCAGGCAAGGCTAGTTTGTACTGTAACCGCCATTTCTCCCATGGAAGAGTTGGATCCGGTGTAGACTTGTCCCAAAAGGCGTCCCCTCCTAGTGGGGTTCGTTGGTGTTGCTGGCTGCGCATTGTTTTTTTTCAATCACCGTCCGCTTGCCCACGCGAAGACACACTTAATTTGTAATTGGATTTCGCTCGGCGAAATGCTTATCAAATTCTATTCTTGATTTGGCGGAGCGGAATCAAAGAGATTAGAGCAACATATTTTGAATTTAGAATTATGTTGAATAAAAGTGAAGCGGTTGTCAAAAAATGAAATCAGGTGAACAGACGTCTGATCACGAAAAGGTAAAAAATGAACCTAATAAGAGCAAGTGAAAGCGGTAAAAGTGAAATACTGGCTGGAGGTGAAATAACAATGAAGGGTAAAATGAAGTAAAAACTTAATTATGACAACGTATCAAATTTTACTGCTTTAAATAAAATGGACAATTAATAATGAATGCATATGTATCACAGACAAATTCGAGAGTCTATTTCCCCCAAATTGTTTTTGTCCAAAAATCTGGTTTCCGTGAGGACTAACGCTAACGGTTCATCTGATAATTGATTCAGGTGTACTTCAAGTTAGTAATTCTATTTAGGAACCTATTATTTTGGAGATATTTCGAGCGCTCCATTGCGTATCCTGTCATTTTTTGTGTGCGCTGATGTTCTAATTTGGTTGTGTTTGAAAACTTGTCTGCCTTTTGTCCGAGTTAAACAGTTAGGAAAGCTTCTAAAAAGCGGTGCAGGGTATGAAAAATGTCCTCTCAGAAGTCGCAAAAAGAAAACGGTTACTTCCTCTAAACTGGCAGCAAACACATTTTTTCAAATGAATTACATTTCGCCAATTTACGGCTTTTGAAAGATTTTGAAAAAAATTAAATAATGTGGAAAATTTAAATAATTCGCACTTGTACTTGTTGTTTCTCTTATCAATGATGCACAACTATCATCTCAGCATGACCCCCTAAACTACACAGGTCGGGCTCGCAAATAAATCTCGATTTTCCAATAGATGGACGATTGAAAGATTTCAAAGTCTTAGCTGTTTTTTTTTACTTTCAAAATTGCGTAAAACGTTAAGCGTGGCGTCGCACTCCACCTAAGCAGATACTTTTGATTAAGCCAGTGAGATGAAATTTCCATTTTCCAAATATTCGGTATAATTACATGTAAATTCAAAAGGTAACAATAATTACTTCTTTTAAGCGCCCTAAAATTAGTTGCACATCGACATTAACAAAATTTTCCTGATACTTTTTTTCGCGTTCTACACTTCTTAGTGATATTGTTTTTGGTTGAATGATGACTTTTCATTTACGAAAAGATCGAAGAATCAAAATTTATTTTCTTTACCGTTTTAAAAACAAAATGTGCATTGTTTACTTTAATTATGATTCATAACGTTAAAGGTGGCATGGATCTCTCGCTGCTGCAGATAATTGCCATTTAAATGTAGAGATCAAAACTTTTTTTTTCGTAAGTTCGTAATAATTACGTGCCATCCAAAAATGATTTACTTAGAAATTCTCCTAATCACCTCAAAGGCATTTCAGTTGAGCATAGCACTACCTTCCGGTTATTTTTCTGCATTTTTTACCTCCCAATGACATTTTGCCGATCTTATAAAAGTCTTACGTGTCTGATAGAATTCAAATGTTTTCCAGTAAATGAGAAAAAGGTCGAAAATGAGAAACTAGTATGTTAATAAGGAACAAAAATAAAATGTAAAAATTTTGGGAAAAAAAATTTTGCGAATAAAAATTTGTCTCAATTTTTCCCCAAAATGATCTATTCAAAAGTTTGTCAAGGAAGGTTTCAGTTTGAGAATGTATTTTTAAAAAATCATTTTTTAAAACCCTGTTATGCCCAAAAACAATTAGCAGAAACAGCTTAGATTTAAAAAATTGCTATCTCAAAAAATTGTCGTAGATAATACAAAGTGACTGCAGGTCTCAACAAAGCTATTTCATACGGTTTAACATGTCAATTTTTACACCCGTAGACAGAAAAATCCTGACAACTGTAAAAGATTGAAAAAAAAATGTTCGAGCAGAAAATAAATTAATCGATTTCCCACTATGATACTTTTTGCAAAAAATTACAGAGAACTGTTTTTTTCTGTACTAATTTCTTTTGTTCAGATAAAGACAGAAAAAAAGTTACCCAACGTATTCTGTACTGGGGATCTACTGATTACCATAGCAAGAATATCAATGTGATAAACATACCCTAATAACGTCGGGCGAGTTGCTCTCAATTGACCCGCAAGCGGTTGGCTTCGTCAGTAGCTAAGCACGGTTTAGTGAGGCTAGTTTTAGCTTAAGCGAAGAGGAGTAAGTGAGCGCAAAATGCGTTAAGCGAAAAATCGCACAAAAAGACCAAAAGTAATGATATAATTGCTACAAACTTCGTTTGAGAGCAATTAAAAAGGTATCAATTAGTTTTTTTTATAGACAAAAATCTTCAAACGGCCAAAATTTTGCTCAACTTTATTTCGAGATAATAAATTTTTGGAAGCACTTCTTTAACAACGAGTTCAATTTTGCAAGGGCTGCTCAATGATACTACTTTCGAATCTCTCCGCGTAAAATATCGATCAGCAAAAGTTGGTTGAATAAAAACAGTAGAGCGGTTGTAACGTTCATAACACCCATTTCAATAAACCGTTGGAACAAAAGGTACCGTGCGTTGAATTCCACTTTTTAAGTGGATTCTGCTTTCTAAACTTGGAACTTAATTTTTTTGGAAAATGAATATTTCGAAAAATGTTGAGAATGGTTTCCAGAGCAGCAGAAAAGCATGCTCTGATTCTTTGTGCAATACGCGGGACAGGTTGTTAATTGCATATGGATTATTCTCAACGTCTCCATGCTAACAGAGAACGGCTTCCGCTGAAGCTCTTGCTATATGCAGTAACTTTCTGCTCGAAACAACGTACTCAATAATCTATTAGCGAAAATTTTCAACCAGTTTTATGACAAGAACATGATGAAAAAATAGACAACGACGGTGACCCCTTTTGGATCACGAGGATTTCGGACCAACTTGAACATTAAGCAATTTTAACTTGCTTAATTTATTAAAGATTTCCAACTACTCTCGGGTGAATTCCTCACAAATTTCTGGCGGGGGCTTCATTCCACTGTAGACTGCTTCAGTCGCGGGGTTTGATAATCGACTCTGGGGGTTTTAATGCTCTTTGACATTAATTGACATTAATTTGACAGAATTTGAAGTCATTGTGTAGATCACACGCAAAACTTGAAAATTCAATGACGTTTAAGTCATTAGAAAAGGCTAACTGTCACGCAAAAAAGACAGTAATGCAAAAATGGCTGCAAGCTTCATTCAAGAGCAATTAATAGAGGCACTTGTTCTATTCTGAATAAACAGGTATAATTTTTAGAATAATTCACATTACAAGTTTGTCTGAAATTTAAGTATCCGTTTGCTTCTCTTTCAAATATACGGTTGCTGTTTTAGGCTGGCCTAATAATTCTGAATGCGTGCTGGAAAAAGCTCTTGTCACAAAATTCTAACAAATTATTTTGTGCTTCTAAAACAAGGCTCGCAATAAAAGTCAAACTAAATCATACAAATTCTTCAGCCAAGTAGCATATTCGATCTTTCAGACTTTTCATTAACTGTTATCCGATAGTGATCATCGTGCTTACAATACAACGTGTTTATTGCTTAAATCAGTATATTAAATAGGTGAAGGTATGACTGTCCTCTCAATCTAACAAAACTTATTTTCGAAAACTCTAAAGTCAGGTATAAAGATACAATACATAGGCCAACAAAGTAAAGAACGCGACTCCTTCATTCTATCAAAGCTGTTTTTTAAGTTTTTGAGTCTACTGATGTGGTAGTCGAGCTACTTATTGTACTACTGGTGTTGGTAGAAGCTGAGGGGTTAGGAGGTGAGATCTGACTCATCTTCTCTGGGTCAAATGCATCCCATCTGCTGGCAGGGTAGATGTGCTTGTTCTTATCGTACCAGTGTCTCAACGCCACTTTTGCATTCTATTAAGTAAAAGAAAATTTTTTCAAACCACAGAGGCTTAATTTTAACATGAGCTTTCTATATTAAGCTACTGGTGATGCTAGTTAAATTTTTATAATTTGAGCATAAAAATTTTGATTACTCCCTTATTTCAGTAACTTGGGTCATATGAATTAACATAGCCGGCAGCTTGTCGGAATAGCTGCGAAAGAATAGACCTGCGTGCCATATAATAGAGATAGAAACAGATACAATCTAAATTGAAAAAAAAATCGACGCCGCTCAAAAAACTAGGTAAAAAAACATTCAGCGATAAATTAATCAAGCTTGTTAACATTCATTCCACAGAAGCCTCTTATTGGGGACCTTTACGCACAAATGAGTTCATTTGACCTTAAACAAATTCAAACTAAACTTAAGTTTTAAAGTGCAGAAGTCATTTTATTGAGTGAGGTAAGTCACGTATGATCAAAATCTAATCACGCAAATAACCTAAAAACTTTTGCTAAAGCGAGTGAGAAATGAAGTCACGCGCGCAAATGCCGTTAGTGAGAGGAAGAAGTCATTCAGAAATTTTGACTTTTTCAGCTTTGCTGTGTGAACAAATGTAAAACGAAAAAAGAGCGTCAGACGACGAAACAAAAAAAACATAGCAGGACAAGTCCTGACGTACAATTCAAAGAATTTTCATTGACTAAACAGAAAAGACCTATAACGGACTATGAATGGATTGGGAAAACCATTTAGAAACAAATCCGATCCAAAAAATCGAATAACCGGTAAAAATCAAAGTGAAATTGCCGCATGTGAACAAAAAACCAACAGCGAGAAAGCAAATTTTTGTTCAAGCAGCGTTTTCTTACTCTTCTTTAAAGTTAGAGCGAAAAAATTTCACGCCGCAAAACCACTCGCTTTTTTGCTCCACTTCCTGTTTCGGCGTGACCAAAATCACTATTCCAATTTGACTTCAGAAATCATGAAAATGTGTGAACAGATCTTAAAAAAACAGCGCCCAAATACAATTCAAATTCTTTGACTTGTAAAAATTCTTTTAATTGTAAAAAACCAAGAGCACCGCAATATAGCTTCGCTCAGCTTACAGCTTCGCAGCTATAAAAAGACATTTCAGATGGAACAGAGATAAATTCGATAAAATTGTATTTAAGAAATGGAATTTTACAAAGACAGAAGACCTCCAATGGCGACAATTATAATTTGAAAGCGCTTTGTTAATTTCGCATATTGATTGCAGATATTTTGAAAAGGCGGTTATGAATTGTGTTTACATAAATGATTGATACTCGTACTCACATCAACTTTTTCGGCTGTACTTTTAACCCCCAATGGCTTTGCCGTCTGGCTAGAAGAGGTTGTTTGTTCACTTTCTCTTTCCACTTGACCCTCACTACTTCTGGACGAGGCCAGAGATTGCGCCTTCCCACTCGTTTCTGGGAAGTTGAAAATGAGGTTTCCATTCTTTCCTTGCGCCTTCATCATTATCAAGTCGTAGAAACTCGAGTGCTAAAAATCGTCAAACTTCACAAGCTCACACAGGGTATAATAATTTTTTAAGATATTGGGATTAATCATACATGTGGTAGAATCATGTCATCTTTCACAAACATCAGCTGGTCCACACTAATTGATCTGAAACACACACAAAAAAAGGTGACGTTATTGAATCCATTCAGCATTATTTGAAATTCAGTCAGAAAATTTTGGCAAGCACGATATATAACTTTCTAAATTTGAGCAGAAAGAGAGAGCCGAACCAGTCAAAGGAAACTAAGACGCCAAAAATAGATCCAACTAACCTTAGTTCTGGGAACTGTCCTTCGGCCCTCAATTGTTCTAAACATTTGTAAAGGAATTGGTGAATTGTCACTCCCTTCTTCACCTGGAAAATAGAACTTTCCGCAACTACAGTTTGTTTCAATGTCCGAGTGTGTATATGTGAAAATCAATGTGTATGTTATACCAGCATTTCCCTCTTGTGTCCTGATCCGTCCCAGTAGGAGAACTCTATCTTGAGTACCTGGTCTTTCATCCTCTGCTGTCTCTCCACCCACTCTTTCATCAGTCTCTCCCTCAACATTCCCTCTTCTTCCTTCACACCTCAACACACACACCTATACACTTACACAAATTATCGCTGAACATTATACAAATTGAGTTGTTTGGTAGGAAGGCTGATCCTTGTGTAAAAATGTCAATAAAATAACCGATAAATTTTTGGTTTCAGAATGTTCCTCAAAAGCACATTTTCCAATTTTAGCATATTCAAACCCAGAGCCTCAAGATTCATTGACATGCTTTTAGAACAACTTTGATTGTTCAGATCATCCTTGTCGATTTACAAATAAACAAGATAAAAAATTGGTAATAATATCAGACGCATAACCATTTCTATTACGCTCTTTGAAACCACCATCGGTATTTACTCACATCTCTTCTGGTGTCTGGTAGAAAACTAGTGTCAACATTAGGGTTCTTCTTGAACTTCTTAAACACACTAATATCCACGCTGAGTTCTTTCGTGGAACTCTTAATTTCACTGTCACTATCTTCGTCATCATTTTCATCTTCTTCCTCATCATCGAAATTGAAAGATAGGGATCCAGTGGGTGCGGCTGTGTACAGACCAGGCTCAGGACATTTGAAAGTGCTAAAACAAAAATAATTAACAGCCCAAACAAAAACCATCGACGCTTCAATTCTTCTAAATTTCAAATTTCTATTTCAAACGGGTTCAGGTATTTTTATGACGCATTTGGAAGTTCAACCAAGGCGCATGGCAGCTAATTTCCCCGCCGATAAAATATGATTTTGCTGTCAAATTATGTAAGTCTCTGGGGTCATTCTAAAGGTCTAACGAAAGCAATATCCCTTAATATAGTCAATCCGCTGAAAGAACAAATATGAACAAATTTTTTTCCCTTAGATTACTAAGGCGTACTAGGGGCCGAAAGTGACATATTTCATTGTTTGAAAATAATAATTTTGTAATCAAGTGTAATAAAGAAGGATCATAACATTAAGAGGACAAACATGAGATCAGTGTATATCTGCTTTTCAATTTGCCCTTCGATATTACTCAGTTTCAAAATTAAATTTATCAGCCTTGTATAATTTTACAAACCTACATATTCCGTCAACGGTCTTACGAGAGCTGACCTCTGGAATCTTTATCTTAACTCAACAGATTTTAAATGGTTGTGGAGATTTTTGTTGACAGAGTTTGCCTGTACCTGGTGTCTGTAGTGACGCGTGATATCATTTCAGTCTCTTTGTTCTTTATTATCTGCGTCTGCTTTGCTTTCATCTCATCCAACGAAATTAAACCTGAACAAGAATTTTGCCTCATTTCTGATTAAGGTAAATTCAATCAACATAAATATATCACACATAAGAAGCGGTTTCTCCGAAGAAATGATTATCGAACAAACTTTGTTGACGTCGAACTGACTTCCGTCATAAATATTCAAGACTAGCAGAAAATGAATAATTTCAAAGAATTAACGCTACTCTCGTGGACAAATTTTCCAATTAATTTCGATCGACAACAAAAAGGCTAATTGTTTTGATTGACAAAATTTCGGAAAAGAATATCAAAAGTGGCAATTTGATCACTAGATGATGTTTGTAGAGTGGTGTCATACCTACTGTGCTGTCTTTCAACTGTTCCTCAAACACATCGTAGTAGGAAGCAAACTTATTCTTGATATCAGAAGCAGCTGCCGCTTCCTGAAACAAAATAAACACATTTATCATTGATCGAGAAAATTATTGAGAATTGGACCCAACTGCTCTCTGAACAAGAGCACAAGATTTGTGGCGATGATGCAGACGAAGGGACTCTACAAATCACTACTGGGGACAGAGGAGCAACCCAATGAGCCTGCGCCACTGGCCAATGGGGCAACCAATGATGAGAAGAAGAACCACAAGGTGCTGAAGGATGCATATGAGAAGGAAGTTGCAGACATCAAGGAGAAACGGAACAATGTGTGGTGCCATCTGGCACTGACTCTAGATGCAACAACCCTCACGCTGATGAGACATGACTGTGTGGGAGATGATGGCATTGGAGATGGAGCAAAGGCTTGGAAGCTTTTGCAAGAGAGATTTCAGAGTGTGGAGACACCGACAGTGGTGACTTTTGTGGCACAGCTTGCTCGACTGCAGCTCGAGGATTCTGAGGATTTGGACAGCTTCTTCATCAGAGGACAGGAGTTGCTCAGAAGGCTACAAGAAGCAGGGGAAGCAGTCTCAGAGACCCTCTTCAACGCCTTGGTCCTCAATGGTCTGCCAATGAGGTATGAAAGTTTTGTTATACAGGAAAGCTTCAACCCGGCAACGAACTTCACAGAGTTGAGGAAAAGGCTGCAGAACTTTCATGAGAGCACGGTGCAGAGACACAAGGGACAAAGTGGTTCAGTGGCACTGGCAGTGAAGCGTGACTTCAAGAAGGGACCCAAGAAAGGAAACTGCTTTGTGTGTGGGATCCCTGGACACTTTGCCAAGGACTGCAGGAAGAAGGAGACAGCACAATGCAGCAAGTGTGGTGAGAAGGGTCACCTAGACAGGGCATGCAAGAGACAAAGAGATGGAGGCAAACATGAGTCAGTGGCAATGGGTCCAACATTGGCTACACCAGACGAGGAATGCTGGGCAGCTCTTACCCAGTGGAAGACAGCAGGCATGCTAGTGGACAGTGGTTGTACAGATCACATAGTGACGAACATCGATGCGTTCCTGGACTTTGTGCCCATTCAATCAGTGGTCAGAAATCCCAACGGAGAGGCTTCCAGAGTGGTGGGCAGAGGCTGTGTGAGGATCAGCATGCCCTCAAACAAAGGGGAATTCCAATGCGAACTCAAAAATGTTCTGTATGTGCCGGACTATTCTTCAAACCTCCTATCAGTCTCAAGATGCACGGAGTGGGGACATAGCTTCACTTTCGAGAGAGGAAACAGCTGCATGAAACTCCAGAAGGGAACTCGGGTAAAACTAACACAAAACAATTTGTTTTACTTACCCTGCAGCGTTCTAGAATTCAAGATGAGTTCCAACAGCGTGAAACTTGACAGTGCAAGGAAGTGGCACAGACGATTGGGTCATTTGAATCAAGCGGATGTGGTCAGGAATGCACCAGAGACAGTGGAGGAACTCGATGATGTATGCAATGTGTGTGCATTGGCCAAGATCACAAAGACTACAGTACCAAGAGTGGCAGAGACCCAAGCAGAAGAGAAGCTGGAGAGGGTGTTCACAGACGTGATGGGACCTTTCAGATTAGAGTCACTGTCAGGGTTCTACATAGTGTTTGCAGACCAGTACACGACGTTTGTGTTTGTGGACTTGCTTAAGGCAAAGAGTGAAGCACTGGCCAGCCTGAAGAAATTTGTTCTCAGTGTGGGGACGCCCAAGAAGCTGAGGCAAGACAATGCGAAGGAGTTTCTCTCAGAGCAGTTCAAGACGTACTGCTTAGATGCAGGTATTCTACAGGAAAAGACCATACCAGAGACGCCACAACAGAATGGGTTAGCTGAGAGGTGCAACAGGACACTGCTGGAGATGGCAAGATGTTTGCTCATTGACTCAGGACTTCCCAAGATGATGTGGGCAGCAGCAATTCTTCACGCAGCAAGGATCAGAAACTTGGTTGTGAGACGAGAAGAAAAATGCCCAGCAGAGCTGATGAGAGGTATAAAACCTAAGCTTCCAATTAGTAAATTATCTATTTTTGGTTGCAGAGTCTTCATGAGGAAGAGGGACAGAGAAGTCAGCAAACTTGAACCCAAGGCACGGGAAGGAAAGTTTGTGGGTTACACTGAAGGAGAAAACGGATACCTGGTGTACATACCCAACACACGCAAGGTGATGGCAGTTCGAGATGTGATCATCAAGGAGTCTGAAGTGGGCTCAATCCCTGACAACAAAGAAACGGCTGACCTACTAGATGATGGGTCGGAACTGGGAATCTGGCACTCAGATGACGGTCATCAAGATGATGACAACAGAGAACGACAGGACACATCTACTGCAATAAAGGAGGAGTGGCATGACGCAGGGAGCGTGAATACTCAAGAAACAACACTGAGACCAGAGGCCTCAGATGTTGGAGAAACAGCACTAGATGAAGGATCTACTGCAACAAGAGGGAGTTACAGAGACTCAGAGTCACTGGAAGACAGTGACACAGAAGACTTCTCACAGTTAGAGACAGTTGGCTTCAATGAAGATGCACTGGAACACGCGGACAGAGCAGAGCCCAGACGAGGGACACGAGCAAGGAATGTTCCGCAATTTTTTGGAGAAGTCAGGACCCATCTTGCTGTGACTGAGGGCGACTATGTGGAACCCAAAACAGTCTACGAAGCCAAGCAAAGTGACGATTGGGACCAGTGGCACCGGGCAATGAAGGACGAGGTCAAGGCACTCCAAGACAACGAGACTTGGAACCTAGTGAGACCACCCACAGACAGGGACGTCATACCGGGCAAATGGGTCTACAAAGTAAAATTGGGACCCAGTGATCAAGTGGACAAATACAAAGCGCGCTATGTGGCGAAAGGCTTCAAACAAGTGGAAGGACTGGACTACTTTGAGACTTTTGCGCCTACCTGTAAGCCAGAGACATTCAGGATTCTACTTCAGCTATCAGCGAAGCAGGGCCATGTGATGCACCAATTTGATGTCAAGACTGCTTTCCTGCACTCACCAATCGAGGAAGAAGTGTATCTGGAACAGCCACAGGAGTTTGTAAAACGCGAATCAGATGGGGAGAAGTTAGTATGTCGACTAAATAAATCAATTTATGGTTTGAAACAGGCTGCTAACAACTGGTACAAAGAGCTGGCAAACTTCCTACTGAGACAGGGGTTCACCAGAAGCAGGAACGATCACTGCTTGTTTGCAAGATCAGAGGCAGAGGATCACACCTTCATCTTGGTCTGGGTTGACGACATCATAGTAGCATCAAGAAGTATGACAGTGGTCTCTGATGTCAAGAAGGCACTAGAAGCAACCTTTCACATGGAAGACAGAGGGAGACTACACTGGTTTCTGGGTCTAAGAATCAGACGAGAAGAGGGCAAAGTCACAGTCGACCAAGAACGCTACATAGAAACAATGCTTGAGCGGTTTCAAATGGATCAATGCAAACCCTCAAGAACTCCAGCTGATTTGAATTTGAAACTTCAGACAGCACAGAACGGAGACGAAGAAGTGGACCAGAGGATCTACAGAAGCTTGGTTGGATCACTTCTGTATCTGGCCAAACAGACGAGGCCAGACATCATGTTCACAGTCAATATTCTGTCCAGACACATGAATGCACCTACCAGTCAACACTGGATGTGCGGAAAACGACTTCTGCGATATCTTCAAAGATCAAAAGGTTTAAAACTTACTTACACAAAAGAGGCTAGTTATGATTTAGTGGGGGAAAGTGATGCAGACTGGTCTGGAGACGTGAACGACAGAAAATCAACAACGGGCTATTACTTCAAGCTCAACGGACGTGGCGCAGCACTCAGCTGTGGTGTCAAGAAGCAGGCCACAGTTGCTCTTTCTTCATCAGAAGAAGAATATCAGGGCATGGCAGCAGCAGTTCAGGAAGCACTCTACCTGAAACAACTTCTAGAGGATTTTGGCATCCAACAGAAACGTCCAATAGCAATTGGAGAAGACAACCAAAGTTGTATCAGACTTTGCCAAAACCCAGTCATGCACAAAAGGAGCAAGCACATCGAAACAAAGTTTCACTTCATCCGGGACAAGACGGAGGATGGGACTATTTCAATTCATTACGTTCCTACAGACAAAATGACAGCGGACATCTTCACAAAGTCCTTACCCGTTTCGAAAGTCGAAACATTCAGAGCAGTTTTAATGGGAACAGACTCTACGCAATCAGCTCAAGTCTGAGTGGGGGTGTTAGAATATCGATCGAACTATAGTCTTAAACTTAGTGAGAATTAGAAAGAAAGTTTGACTTACCAGATTAGAAAGACAAGCAATATGACTTCGATCAAAGAAATTATATAAATGAATCGTCAAGAAATGGTGCTGAGAATCAATATTCGGTTCAAATTGGTGAATCTAGATAACTATTATTAGAGTTAGATTAAGTGATGTAAAATCTTCCCAGCATGTATTAAATGATGATGATATCTCCGGAAGTGTGAATGAATTCTTAGAAAAGTGCAAATGCATTCCATTTATGGTTCCCTTTGCGACTGATTTGCAGAAGCAAACCATATTGGGTAACCCTTTCGACCCCCACTATAAATCACGGTGCTAAGATCAGTTTTGTATCTTGACTTTTTCACACTGATAATGGGTATATATACAGCTGATTTTTGATTCCTTTTTCATCCCCAAATTCAAATCACCATCTTGATCTAATTATCAGATCTCTCCTGTAAATCTCTATAAATTCTTCTGTAAAATATCATTTTGTTATTCTCTCATTTTTTTGAGAAATTAATTCTTTTTAGTTAAAAACGCTTTTTACTCCGCTTGCGAAAGTCCATAACCCAACAGTACACAAAGATGCATTAGTCCGGGGGGACTAAATCTTTAACAATTTTTTCTAATAAATCAGCTTTGATGTGGCCTATTTGGTGAAGACCTAAAGAACTATAAGCCTCCACACTTCACTTATTTCGACTCAGCATATCCAAATGAATGCATTATTTAGTTTCATTGTCAATATAGTCCAGTTACATACATCCTATGGTTTTCAATGATTGCATTGTCGATAGAACGAAAGATTTCCTATCCTTATTTGGAAGTACATAAAAAAAACGAATACAGATAACGAGATCACCCAAACCTTCTATCTCAATCTGCCCAGAAATTCAAGTAACCAGTATTTAAAAAAATACTTTCTGTTTAGTTTATCTCAATCGAAGCAGACGCTCATCTGTTCATTTAAAATAAATACCAGATCACTACTAATAGAAGAGTAAGTGAGAGAAGAGAAGAGTGACTAACATCTGTTATCTTTTGTTTCTTCAGTTGCATCTCCTCTTTCTCCTTTTCCCTCTTTCTCATCAACACCATCGCCCTCTTGGCCTCACTCGCTGCACCTCTGTAGTCTGCCATTGATAACTATTATAAGCAAAACTACTCTGAAATAATTTACTAAGCTACCAAATGGTACACTGAAAAGGTATACAAAAAAGTATTAAAGTTAATACTTAAATTAATAATTAAATTAAAACATAACCTCTAAGAACCGCTCTTCACATCGTAAGTATGTCTCCAAAACAGTTTCTGTGAATCGCATACTGGGAGACTACTAAGCTGAAAGGCTCTAAGAGAACTTTATTCCAGGTGGGCACTACTTGTTTATCCCGTTTTTGATGACGAAAAGTCAAATGGGTCAGACGAAAAATCGCATTAAAAAGACGGACAGGACTAAAATAATTGCTACAAACTTCGTTCGTTTGAGAGCAATTAATAACGCTACCCTCCATAAAAATGAACAATATGAATGACTCAAAATTTGTTATGAAAAATGTTGGCTTCATTTCAGTGTGTCTCTGCAGCGGAGAAATGATCCAACAGAAAATCCAACACAGACGGCAACAAAATTCCCACAAAAACATCACGGCAAAAACATTAACAGGGAAATCTGTTACAACTAATAGCACCTTTCAAAGTCAAGAAGGAAGCCTTAACAAATCACAGCCAACTGGTATAGAGAGCATACAAGCCTACTTCAGCTCAAAACTGGACAAATTTGTAGATCTGAGCTACATAGACTGGCGGTTAGTTCGCAACGTCACAATAGCCGGAATGTGTGGTAATGGTGCGGTGTGTTGTCTGTGGTACAACCACATTTTTGACAGACTGGTCAAACCAGGATTCACTTGGAAGATTCTTGCGAAGAGAGTGGCAGTGGACAACTGCATAGCTGGAGGATCATGTCTAGTCGTTTTCTACGCATGTGAGTAACTTTCAAGATGGTCAGTCATAGTCAGCAAAAACAATGATTTGCTAGTGCGTTTGTGATAATAAGTGTTATGCTCGCACCTCAAAACAAAAAATGTTATGCAAACAAAATAGAGACTCACGTCAAGAAAACATCTTTCATTATGTAACTACGTCACCAAATGATGATTTGGACACTTTTTCAATCTCAAAACTGCATTCTTTGCGATTAGTACGCTTAGTAGAACAACATGTTTTCATTATCTTCTTGAATTTAATTTGGCTCCTTTCTCAAATAATCAGCCGAATTGTTCCAATGTCGACCTGCACTGTTCATAAAAACAGTCTCTGATAGTTGCTCACCGACGTTTGAATACGAAACAGTTTACGTCGCCATTACATTATTAATTGTTCCGACCCCTCTTGAGGGGGGAGGAACTACATACTCAAATGGAATTTTTTTTGTTCAGACAATTTTGGCCGATCGATATATTCATCGTAGAGTTGAGACTGGTATAATTAGAAAGCTTGTCCAGCGTAGAATATGGAATTAAAAAGATTTTTTAGATTTTCATTTTTTACAGGGAGTTATCGAGGTTTATACTTTTGAGAAAATAGAGTGAATTCCGTTCAATTTAATCACATTTTTCAGAATTTTTGACTAAAATTTCGCCAATTTTGCTAAAATTTTTAAAATATTTTTCAAGAAAGTGTTGTTGATTTTATTTTTAAAGAAGAAAATTTTTTTCGGCTAGACTTATTTAAATTTTTTGTGAAAAATTCTGGCTAAATATTTCACAAAATTCAGACTTTTTCATCAAAAACAGTACGAAATAAGTTCCTTTAGTTTACTTTGATTAAATTTACAGGAAGTGCACACCCAAACACCACTCGCACAATCTTTTTAGAATCAAAAGCGGGCTATTTCTATATCAACTTCCGTTGCGAGTGCTCTGTAATTTAAATTTTGCCGTTTTTTGCTAACTTTATTCGTTGATTATCAAAAACGCAGAATTTATTTTTGATTTTTTAACTAAAAAATACCTATATTCATGACATCTGAAAAATTAACTTCTCTTAACAGACAAACAGCATTAGCAGGGATTGATTTGGACCAATCTTGGACTGTTACAATCCAAAAACAATTTGGATTGTAATCAGTCGGTCTTTTTTATTTAAAAAATTCAATCTTTTTTATATTAATTAAATAACAGAACATTTCAAATCCAAGCTCACTGGTGATGGGCCCAAGCGGCTTCTAATTAGCTCCAAATTAAATTATCTATTTTATTGAAAACTTATGGTCGTTTTGACTTTTAAAAATATTTGACTTTTAAATAAAAAATGGCTTATTGAGCTTCGCCTCCATTTTTCTCTTAATTTGGTCAACTTGTAGCTAAGTGTCAGCAAAGAAAGAATGCTTCTTCTTTCTACTGAATTTAAATTCAATCGTTATTGCGGTTTTATGCCTTAAGTTATGGTTTTCAGGCTTTGATGCTACTAGATTTCACATTTTTTATTTTTATGTTTTTGCCTATTTTCTTGTTTTCTAGATTTGTCACATTATCACGTAATTGACAGTTCATGCAACACATTATTGGCAATCAAAAAAAACTAAATTGATAATATTCAAATTCTTAAAGATCCATTATTAAAATTCATATAGATTACGGGTTTTTTACGTCTTCGACACAACTTTCTCGCAGAATTTAATTGAATTTTTTTATTTTGTCTTTAACTATCGTATTTACTTTGTCTTTTTAGTCTTGTGAAATTTCCTGAACTACAACCCGGTTTCATTGGCTTTTCGTGGAAGAATAGATGAGACGATATTCCGATATTAGAAGATTGCCGATGGCTTTCATGACTTTGAAAACAATTGTTTTCCAAAAAAAAAAACATTTTAATTTCGCATTTTTGTTGCTTTTATTGTCTGTTTGTTACCTAGTCTTGTTAATTACAGGCCAAATATGACAAAATTGTTGTCAAGGAATGTGTCAAAAGGGATTGGTGTCACAAAATCTAAAATTTTCAAAGAATTCGTTATGAATTTACTGGCTTCGACACGGGTTCTTAACAAAAGTAAATTAATTTTCGATTTTTGTCATATTTGACGTTCTTTTGTTAGACGTAAGACATATTCTGGATTATTGCAGGTCTCAAGGGCTTCCTTTGGAAGAATAAACAAACATATTTAATTATTTCACTTGGTAAATAATGGCTTTCATGTCTTTGGAAATAATTTTTTTTCGAAAAAAAGCATTACTTAATATTGCCTTTTTTCTTTTTTGTCTACATGTTACCTAGTTTCATTAATGAGAAGACTCAAGCATAATACATTATCGGTGCTCGAAGAAGTTGCTTTAAAAAAACATATTTTGAGGGCCAAACTATGGCTTTACGGCTTCGAAAGTGTTTTCTGGCAAGTTTTAATTGATTTTTTGCTGGTTGTCTATTTGTTGTTCTTTTTTAACCGCATAAAAATTGAATACGCAGTTCTTAATTCTAGTAATTGAAAAATTGTGAATTGTAAAAAAGGCATTTTTTTAGTTGATTTATAATGTTATTCATTACTTTGTATTTAATTGTTTTTTTTTAAAAATAAGCGAATTTTTTTAACTTTCCTGTTTTTGTTCTTTATTGTCTTATTGTTACTAAGCCTTATTATGGACTCGCTCCATATCTTTTCTGATGAATTATAAGTTATTTTGTTTAACTTCAGTTTTATCCGCCGCTATTTTGACTTTGTTATTAAGTTTTGTTTTTTAAAACTGAAATAAATTTTTTGATGTAATTAATGTTTGTTGTTGTTGTTTGATTTTGCTGTTCGTCTTGACCCGCTTTCTTAATATTGGCCTATCTCATAAATATAATGCATCATTTTTTACTCCATTGAGTTATTTGCTTTGGATGCTATTTTTTCGTTCATACACCAATTTTTTTTAAAATACTTGAATTTTTGGGTTTTTCTACCTGTTCCTCATTTGGTAGACAATTATGCCAAAATTGTGGATGATCGGGGTCGGAACCTTATGTGCGATCGCACATTACCGAGCCTCCTTGTTGATGTTGCGTTCAGCTGAAAAAATCCGTCACAAACAAGTCCACAGCCGACTTTAAATTGAAAACGTTCTTTTATTGGCATCCATGCAGATCTTAAATAAAGTTTTGTTGTTCTTTCTGAACAATGTTTTCCTAAAATAAAACGTACAGCAGCATTTCAAATTCGATTCAGACCAGCCAAAGAGCATTTCAAACGAACAAATATAGATCGCTGCACTTGAACAAGTTAATGCTGGCATGAAAAAGCTTCCGAAGATAATAAAAGCAGTTTTTTCTAACAGTACTGATTTGATTTTCAAAATATAGATTGAAATCTGTCCAGCAAATCTGTACTTTTACCGCTCTTTTTCTGGGCAATAGGACCGCCAGAAAACCGTGAATGCCGATAGGATATTGCTGTCGGGGAAGTTCAATCAAAATATTATCTCAGTTTCTTCTTTGTTTGACTAGAGTTTTAAAGAATTAAAACAACCTTGCTGCAATATTTCTTCACAACAGATACTAATTTACCATGAAAATCTGTAAATCATCCGCATAAAATTGATGCAAAAACGATTAAAAACTCCATATAACGTATTTTAATGCAGCTTTAGTTTGAAAAATGGCCTACGCTGACTGACACTTCAATAAAAAACCATTGGAACCATGAAAAACAAAATTTGATGTGCATAATTCCTTTTGATTAACACTGAAGCGGTTCAATTAGTTTCACATTGAAAGCAGATTTTAACGGTCGCGATTCGAAGCGGAACAAGCCTTTAATGGAGAGATATTTATAGATAAGAAATCATTCCGAATCTGCCAATTTTCCTAACAGTGGAGAAAAAACTTTTCTGGTCCTGTAAGCAGCAAAATGACAGCCAACAAAGTACCTCACTTTTCTTAACTCCTTGCCAAATCGCTTAGGGTCTGATTTTCACATTTTCTCAAAACAACCGTCCGGGACCACATAACTTTTCTCATTGAGAATTAATTCAAAATTACATCCGAAAAACAAACTAAGGGTTCACTGTTTCAAAAATTCATAAATAATACACTCAGTGTTTGATTCTTCACAAGATATCATACAAAATCATTGCTTACGGGTATCACAGCTTAAAAAATGAAATCGCTATCCAAGAAATAATCGCAATTTTGAGGTTCATAAGGAACAAAAATAATGCACACTGTCCCGGTGATTTCTGCGTAAAGAAAATATCCATTATGTTCACTTATCAGAAAATTTTGTTCACAAAATTGCATTTTTCAAAAGTAATGAATTGTCATAAAAATTTGTCATGTTTTTTCGAGCTACATCAAATAAAAAGAACTATTTTATAATGTTGTCTGCATAGCAGTGACTATTAATATTTTCACTTGTCAAAAATATGGTTATCTTTTCCGAACAAAAAAAAATGTGGAACACAGAATTTCTGAACTTTTGATTAAAGCTTCAATCTTCACCGAAAAACTTTTATCCGCACCATCTAATGGGTATGCGAGATAGTGATAGCACAATAGTTAGCAAACATCCCTTCTTTATTTCAATTTTTGTGATAAAACGCTTTTAAATAAAAAACAGTGAAGAATTTATTTCCTCGAGGAGCCAATCACAAAAATTATAACAAAGTAAATATATGTGAAACAAATCAGAATTTTTGTTAATGAGAAGACTTGAAGGGGACAGGCAACAAGACGCATTGGTCTGCTTTACAGCCTGCTCGGTGGCATTTACACTTATTATTATTCAAAAAAAAATCAGTGAAAGAAAGGATTATTTTTTAAATTTCTCAATTTATCACAAAATTTGATATTTTTTGCAATAACCAGGTCGTGCAGAGTCCTGGATGACCCATACTATCACCACAAAGGTCAGACTAATGACAAAATTCAAAAAAAGAAAAGGAAAAGAGAAAATCTTTTTTTAATTTTTGTCATTAGTCTGACCTTAGAAAAAAAGGAAAAGAGAAAATCTAAGTTCGAAATTTTTTCAGACAATTAAAAATCGTTGATATCGTTGATAACTACGGGGTTTGAGAGGCTGATATTTTAACACATGGAAGACAACCTCAAAAGGGGTGTGTGTTCGCATCCATTGAAGCATTCTTCCATTGCGATATTTCCTAATTTTTATATATAATTGACTATTTGGTGATTATTGAGTACATAACTTTTTTGAACTTTTCAAGAAATACTTTTAATTTACTTTTAGCTAACTTTTCCACATAAGCGGGAACAACATCTGCTTTTCTATGAGAACTGTACAAAATGCAGGCACGAAAAGCAATAAAGCTTTGAGAATTGTTTTTTTTGCAATTCGGAGGGTTAAGAAGAGACATGTGAGATTGTTTCGTTATTCTCACTGTCTTTTGACAGTCAAAAGTTTATTTAGAAAGCATTCGAAGTGCATATTGATCGAGTACAGCACAAACCTAAGCAGCTCATATATATGTAGCTCAAAAACAGTTACCAAGCAGTTTGCAAAAGGATGACTTGAGATGAGCTGCTTCGTTTACGGAAATAAATGAGCTTCAAAATTTTCTTTTGCAAATTGTACATAGGTTTAAGACTCGAGTAGCTACAGCAACCGTATACAAGAACACCATATTGCCAGATTTGTTGCACGTTACTTATATAGTATTTTACTAGTCGTTTTCGTGGCACTAAATGCCCTAATTTAGAAACAATCCCACATTTTGCTCCCAACAGATTCAATATGATTACTAAAGAACAATTTACTATCAATGAAAAGCGTATGAAAATTGCAAAGCGTATAAAACCTTCAGCGACACCGTCTGGGTTCATTCAACTAGTTAGGTTTTCAAATACTTGACTTGACGCCAATAGATACATTTCTACAAAATCTTTCGATTGTGTACCCTTCGAAACACAATTAATCGGTTTTATTACACAACACAGAATATTTCCTGCCTTTCCTTTAAAAAAAATGAAAATGTTTATACTGAAACGCCACCATATTTTCTGTAGATAAAAGACAAAAAGAACCTTTGAGCAAAAGCATCAGTGACTTAACAGTTAAGATATAACAGCTCTGTAGAAATTATAAAAATTGAGACCAAGAATAGAACAGAGAACTCACAATCTTTTCTAATGGAAAAATAAGCAAATTTAAGCTCTCTAAACTTTAATCAAGCAATTATCTGATTCGGCCAAAAAAGCTTTAAAGATGAGGTATTTTAAATGGTTTAAGACGCCAATTCGAAATTGAACAGGGTACTTATTGTGGATGTCACACGCAGATCATTCACAGGCACACTCAACTATAAACGGTAATTAGCAAACTAACCACGCATATTATGAAACAATAATCTTGCAAAGCGAAAATAAACCTTCATCACAGACGAATTGAAAACCAGTAAGTACGAATTGGATCAAAACATTGAAACTAAATTAATATTCCTGAAATTTGCAGGTCTGGCACTGCTCGAGAAAACTGATGTGAGGCAGAAAGTGATGGACAATTTTGGCATGTCTTATATGGCTTCATGGTCATTCTGGGTCCCTGTACAGGTTAAATATACCCTAGTATTAGTTCCTCATATTCAACACATATTCTGAAAACTCTTATCGAATTAGCCAGAAAAAAATCTAGATATCTTTGGTTTGCTTAAATATGATTTTCCTTCATTTAAAAAATGGTCAAACGCGCAAGCCAATAGCACTAATTAAAAACAGCAACAGGAAATTCGGCAGTGCAATTAGCTTGGCACTATTTCAATAACGCTGGAGTAGATTGGGCTTATCTGCCGGCTATTCCAATTCTCGTTTCCTTTTTAAGCTCTAAAATTTAAATCCCAAGAGGAGATAAGATTGTATAAAGGGTAAAAGAAAAAACTGTATAGGTTGAATTACTCTCCTTGCAGAATTAAATGACGATACCCAGTCGCCATACTGGCAAGAAGTTAATCACGCGAATGAACAAAAACACACAACTAAGATTGAAAAATGACGTCACGCACGCAATTCAGTTGAAATTGCATGAAAGAATGAACAAAACGCGGATTCGAGGTGAATACGACGTCATATGGTCGTAAAATCCCGTTGACTGTGTGTGAAATAAAAAAATCCTGTTGACGAAATAAAACACAGCCGGAAGACTCCGATACCGACTCAAAATCTGTCAAAATATACAAAAATTTTTAGAAATTACGTCACAACTTGCGACCTCTAAACAATTATTGGTAAGAAAACTTGCAATTAAGATTCTTGTCATTCGATTAACGGCCAGCAAATGAAAAACTATGAAAAGGTGCACACGGAGAAAACCGAGAAAAAGAAAATACAAAATTTATGGTTTACAAAACTCTATAAAAACGCTAAACTCTGCTTCACAACAATTATGATGAGAACCCTGCTCAATTGGTGACCCAAACAAGGCCTGTCTATTGTTTGTTGGGTCATCAATTGAGCACCTCAATTGTTTGGAGACCCACCAATCAACAACTAAAGACGCAAACAACAAAAAACGTGGAAAACACAAAATCTGCACTATATAACCTTGACCTGTCATCTCTAATTAACAGCTCCTACTAAACAGTTCTAAATTAACAAGGGAATAAAAAACAACTGCAAAAAGCTCAAAATCAGAAGAAATAGGCAACATTTCTCAAAAAGCAGACGAAAATGAAAGAACTTTTATTAAAATTTCTCGATTCTTTTTTAACAAACAATAACAGCAAAAATCAAAATTAATTAAATCAACAGATCACCAAATACACTAAAACAACTAACCTCAAGAAATGAAAGACCCCAATTGCTAATAAAAATGAATAAGAACCGAAAAATGCTAAAAGGTGTTCAACAGGGCAGAACGGCAGAAATAGCTCAAAATATCATCTAAAAATCAAATATTAAGCAAAGATGGTATAAAATGCTTCTACACATTACTTCTGCTAGCAGACATGATTGAAAAAAAAACAATTTTGGCAGAAAAAGTTGAAACCATAATAGGGCTTTGAAAAAAACGCACCTGATCAAAAAATCTAGCTCGAATACTAAAAATTTTTTTCACTTACTTTTCTCGCTTTCTCTTGGAATACTGCATGAAAAACCACTCAGCCCTTCGCTGAAATATTGACTTTTAATCAGCAGTTTGACCTAAAAACAGTTTTCGGATGTGGCATTTGACTTTGCACCCTGTGAGAAGGCCAATAATAGCCTCAGCTATCGCTTTGCAGCTATAGATAATCAAATACAAAAGAGTTCAAGAAAGCGCCCGAAACTCCCAAAAAAATATACATTAGAGAGGATTTTTAGATAAATCCTCTCAGAATCTTTCTGCATTCTTCGGCCATTAACAGCTTGATAAGATCTTGTACAAATATCTCAAAAACCTAAAAACTTCGAATCAAGATACACGAGAGTCTCACAGTGATGTCATAGATTGATCTCAAACAGTTTACTATTAATACTATATGAAACAGTATTTTTTAAAATCAAAATGAGTTTCCTCCATTTTCTGTTATCAGACAAGACAATTAATTTCAAATTTTTTCTGCAGTATCTCAATTAATATTTTTTTTCAGTTCAAAGCATAGTAAAAGCATAGAGCACGCAATTCAATGAAGAATTGAATGAAAGAATGAATAAAAGCACAGCTGATTTAAATGACGATGACATTAGAGTTCGTAAGAAAAAATAAAGAAAACAAAAAACCTAGAAAACACATAATAGCTCAACTCAGATAACGCAGTAACTAAAAAAGAAGTCAGCACGGTAGTACCTTGTGGAACAGCGTGTTCTAATTTCAACCAAATTGGAACCCAGAAGGCAAAAATCAATTCTTTATGCGCCTTATAAGAAAATGAACATCAGACAAATTGCTCTCGAAGGTAAGGTGGGGCAATTTAATTCAGGGGGAGCTGTAGACTAGATGAATTGTTGTGTATAAGAAATCCCGATGGGAGGTAAAATATAACGTAACCGCCTGCGTTTTAGACAATCATTAAACATTCGGCTATCAGGGGCCTCGTAACAATCCACCTTACAATCCTCTCTGTATTATCAACATGCTTAAATTCTGAATAGGAGGAATTTAGATCACACAATAATCAAGAAGTCAAGAGTGAAAACGTCACTCGAGCAGTTAAATCGAAAGAAGGTTTAAATAGAATCGAAGAGTAATTGCTTCAGACTTCGTTCGGGAGCAATGTAAAATTATTAACGAGGGTTGAAATTATGTTGAGAAATGAACATCTTGAAAAAGATAGCCATAAGAACGAATACCCTGAAACTAAGGAGTTAATTAGATCCAAATTAAATTCTTGAACAAAACCATAACCGATTATACTGATATTTTCATGATCTACGGCAGCTATTTCTATAAATTAATTATCGAAAAAGAACACTATAAGCCAATGAGATCAATCTGAGTCAGAGTGCTTGGGTTAAAAGACGAAATCGTGAAAATAGAAACTATCTCAACACACATAGACATATAAAGATTACTGATAATTAGCTAACAGAATGCGCATACATTTGTAACTAGGACAACATTATATACAGTAATAAAATATCAATTGCAGAACGACACATTTAAAATGGAGTAAAACAGCGGCCATGACGAAACAAAAATTAGTAACTGGAGAAATTATGAAGAACCAAAAATATGTACAATCCAGCGCAAAACATTTTTCGCATAATTGAGTTCAACATTTCCGAGCCAAAGAACACTACACTCCGTCTCCAGCCCTATATTGGCTTTTAGACAATTTGGTGTTAACGGTCACATAGACAAAATTTGGTGTTAACTGGTCATTATAACAGTGGGTATTTTGGAAAGGTATTTTTTACTCGCATGTGCCATAACCGTTAAAACAATAAGGAAATTGTTTCCTCATATCTTTACCATTCAACGATAGTCCGATTACAATTGGGAACTTTTTAAAACTGAAATTAAATTAAATTCCCTAATTTCACATCTCTTTGTGGATTTTTAGTTAACCGCAAAATTCTCATCATTTCAAATCAAGAACAGATCAAGTTGTCATTTGGACTCATCTTGGAATTGTAACCCATACAATCGGGTTTTGTCCTCATGACCACCCTGATCTTGAAGTTTGTAGTTAAATCAAGTCTCCCCGCTCATAGGGTGAGACTACAGGGTAATGAAATTATTGATTCCATTTTATTGCATTGTTGATTAGTTTTGCTTCCGAAACTCCCCTCTTTGTGTGAGTTTCCATCAACACAATTAGAGATGTCATAGGGCTCTAGCAAGTATCATGAATGCAGTTCCTCCGATAGCGAATACGGCAAATGACTGGGCTAATTTGTTATTGGCAACTGACAGGCCCTCTGAAATAAAGCTTCTATAGTCAACAATAACAGCTATTCTCTTCAGCGTCTTCTTGAAGGTCTGTGTATTTGCCCTAGCACCGTTATCAAAACAGCAAAAGAGATTTCGCGTTCTAATTCTATTAAATTGAGATGTCAATTATAGCAGGCATTTAATATAGAACTGGATGGTGACGGCCCTCAGAAAATTCTATTTCGGTTAAATTTGTTGAATTCTAAAAAACGAAATGAGGTTTCAGTATTCTTCGTGATATAAAAACAGCTTCTGATGTTATTTCTTGGTTATTTTAGTACATCAATTTCCGATGGTTTCCACCTCAATGGCGAGTGGCTTTTGTGGCTACGAGTACATTCATTTGGAGTGTGCTACTATGCATTGTGAAAAACCCACAATTCCACATTCCTCTCATTCGACCAGCTAATCCTCAACTATCTACAGCATCAACACCAGAGAGTGAAATGAAGAACAGAGAGAAATAAAGAGCTTGTTTATTAAGTATAAAATTTATAAAGCATTGCAAATTATTTCACTGAAATCATTGCATCGTGTCATAATATATCAGTATAGGTCACGTCTATAATACAAATTAATCTGCTGCATGTTGAAATAAAGATTTTAAATTTTAGGAAAACGCTTTTCTGAGAAACTGATTTTACTGCACTAGCTGATGTAGAAACAAAAGGAAGGATCACCGGAAAATAAAGGATCGAAAAGGCCCTCCTTCCATGGATGCGATCAAATTGGATACTAACCCTTGAAGGCAGCATAAAGTTGTTCTGTGCTTGCTTTTCTCAAATTTATTTCAGGCCATTTCAGTTTTCCTTCTCTTCAAATTTGTATGGATGATGTGTATACTACGGCAGTCAAGTTCAATTACACCATTATTTCAGTGAAATAGCTAAATTTTAGTATAGCGAGGAAACTTAAAATCAAAAAAGTGAGCAACAAAATTTTTGTGGAGGACATTAGAATCGAAATCTATCTAATAGTCCTAATAACTACGATACTAAATGAGCACCAATAAAGGTTAAGAGTAAATATACAAATATCAGTGAAACTCCACAGATATGCCAAGAGATCCTGAAATTACTAAGAAATCATGCTTAAACAAAAGTCTTTTAGATAACAATTCTTTCACGATAATTAGCACCCCAAAGAACTGATTCCGTCAAAAAAAACCGTAGTTCCGAAAACAGTGATGGCTTTTATATCAACCCGCTCAACAGATCAACGTTATACCCTTTACTTTACTATAACGTTAGCAATGTATAGTCCAGCCATTAATGCGTTTAGTCTTAATTAAGACTAGACTGATACTTGTGTAATAGATTGTTGTACATTTATGGCACACAAGATCCTTGTGACCATAATGAGACTTCACATGAGTCAAAAACACGTTGTTTCCACAAGCACAATAAATGAAGCGCCTTATGAAACAATGATTTTCAGTTAGCGTACTCAAATTGTATACAGAGCGCTGAGAGCTACAAACCTACACCAATCTAATTAACAATTGCTGCAAATGACAGGATTTTAAAACACCTCTGGCCGCGAGTCAGACATTCGTTAGGTGATTGAAGCAATGTTTTTTGCAAAGTTCATAGTTTCCACTTATTTAATTAATCAACCCTGACGAGGAATTAGAAACGGAAATAACAAACCATAAAAAGCAGAAATGAAGGAACCAACTTTAGTTTTTCTGTGATCAATAAAATTTACTGGAATGACTTTATTCTTCGTTCTTTTTTCAAATTAAGATTTCAGCAGTTCGAATTCTTGCGTCACTCAATTTTCGTGAAACAGGTTGATTTATTTAAGATTGTTCAATGTAGTCCAAAAATGTTGATTGGTTTATTTCAAGTCAATGTGACCATTTTGCTGTTATAGGAGTAGTTGAAAAGCCTGATACAAAGCTGAATGTTCAGTCCGATCTCTCTGAAAAAAGCTGAAATTAGCGTGGAAGAGTCTGTGGAAAGATAACAAAAATTTGTTAAATGCCTCCATATTTTGACTACGGTAGTTTTGCTGCCTTTCGTCTAATGTATACAAACACAATTGAAATCATCGGAGGTTATACGACCAGTACCACTTGGAAATTTTACGCCCGATTGCAGACAGAATAAATGATTGATCGGTTATGGCATCCCAACAGGCGAAAGAAACTTGGCTCCTTGTCAACTCAATCCGTTTTATCAACCCCGGTTGCAACACAAAAATTGGACGTTAATGATTTTCTTGACCAATCGATAACTCCACAACTGTTTGATTCTCAATTCAAAGTATCTATACCAGCCGTTTCCACACAGAAACGTGTCGTTTAATTGTGCAGAGTTGTTTTGAATCAGATACGGGGATAACTGGCTGGCAATGTATGATGCCGAAAAGATAAGTTTTAGCAATCGCGCCAACAAAAATTGCAGGAACGGAGGGGCGCAGAATTAAAATCAATTGAAGCCCTCCCAAATGCCGCCCGAAAATTGCATATGGGAAGCTCCATTAGGATTAAAATGAAACTTGTATTTTGAACTAAAAATCTCTTGATAATCTCTAAGAAGTTTTACTTTTCAATTAAATAACCTCATTTTTTAGCTCCTTCTTTCTGCACAATTATCTTTGTATTGAATGATTTTGTGCTTGAGTTTCAAAACACTTTCGTATTTTTGTTTCGTGTTTTTTAAAATTCGAGATCCCTAATATCTCTGGAATGATGCTCCATTGATTTTTTAAAGTTTTTCTGTGCTCAATACAATTTACTTGAATGATTTTATTCTTCCTTCCTTTTTTCAAATTAAAATTTCAGCAGTTCGAATTCTTGCGTAACTCAATATTCGTGAACCAGGTTGATTTATTTTAAGATTGTTCAATATAGTCCAAAAAACTAATTGGTTTGTTTAAAGTCAATGTGACAATTTTGCTGATATAGGAGTACTTGAAAAGCCTGATAAAAAGCTGAATGTTTAGTCCGTTATCTATCTGAAAAAAGTTAATTCAAAATTATCGAGCAGGAGGCTGTGGCAAGATACGAAAACTTGTTAGACGCATGAGAATCTCTCCAAATTTTGCGATTGACTATGGTAGTTTTGGTGTCTTTCGTCTAATGTATACAAGCACATCCCAGTTGAAATAACCGTAGATTATACGACCAGTAGCGCCTTGTTTTTGTACGCCCAATTGAAGACAGAAAACTGACTGATCGGTTATGGCATCCCAACAGACGAAAGAAACTTGTCTCCTCGGCCCAATCCGTTTTATTAACCCCGATTGCAATCCCAGTTGCAAGTATAACTTCTCTAGTTCACCAGGTGTTGTCCAATTACGGGTTAAGAGGAATATTAGAACAAAAGCGCAAAATTCTTAAGTACGGTTCCCAGGTTTTTGACAACCATTCCTGCCTGTTCAACAAGCGAACAAGACAATGCTGACCGCAGATTGTTTTGAAACATTAGTGGGTGGATTGTTCATGGAAGTTGCAAAGGAGTATATTGTTGAGCCACCAAGGCCTGGGCGTGAAATTGTTGCGTATGATCAAAATTCATTCAATGATGAAGAGATTTCCCAGAAGTTGAACGAAAACATATTTATCCAAAGTACATAATGAAGTAATTGACCCTACAGCCTATCCGCAGATTCGAAAAAAAATCAATAGCAATCCCAACTGTATAACTGGATTGCCAAGTATAACTTCTCTGGCTCAGCAGGTGTTGTCCAATTACGGGTGAAAAGGAATATCACCACAAAAGAGGAAATTCCTGTAAAGTACGGTTCACTGTTTTTTGACAACCATTCCTGCTTGTTCAGAACTGCTTGTTTAACGTGGGAACAAGAGAATCCTCGCCGCAGATTGTTTTGAAACGTTGGTGGATGGGTTGGTCATGGAATTTGCGAAGGAGTATATTGTTGAGCCACCAAGGCCTGGGCGTGAAATTGTTGCTTATGATCAAAATTCATTCAATGATGAAGCGATTTTCCCATAAGTTGAAAGGAAGGCATTAGCAATTACGCAAATGACGCAAACATATTTATCCAAAGTACATAATCAAATAATTGACCCTACAGCCTATCCGCAAATTCAAAAAAAATCCAGCTCAATGCCCAAGTTTTGACACTAAAAACTTTTAACCATATTCAATTTTGCCATAAAAAACTATCACTATCATGCTTGGGGTCAGGTCAGACGCTTAAAAAACTGCTTCTGATGCCTTTACTCTAAATACGATGCTCGTACGCTTCTTTTTGTGTTCACGTGTTCTCTTTGATTTTTTTTTATCGGACTACCATTACCGCAGTTCAAAGCAGGGATTTCTCACCGATCAGAAAGGATATTAAAATTTCAAAGTTAATAATTTTCTTACCTAATCGATAATTCCATGTTTTCAATTTCAAGATCCTTAGTATCTCCGGAATGATGGAATGATGTAAATAATGTTGCATTAATTTCTTTGAGTTTTTTCGTGCTTAATACAATTTACTTGAAGTATTTTTTTTCTTCTTTTCTTTTTCCAAACCAAGATTTCTGCAGTTCAAATTTTTGCGTCACTCAGTTTTCGTGAACCAGGTTGATTTATTTTAAGATTGTTAAAAGTAGTCCAAAAAAGTTAATGATAAAAAGCTGAATATTTAGTCCGATCTCTTTCTCTCTCTCAAAATTTTTAATTCAAATTAGTGTTCCACAGTCTGTGGCAAAATACAAAAATTTGTGACATGCCTATGAATCGCTTCAAATTTTGCGATTCACAACAACAGTTGCAGTCACCTTCGTGTAATGTACATCCCTGTTGAAATCCTCGGAGCTTATACTTGGTTTTTGTACGTCCGATTGCACACAGAAAACTTGGCCCCTTGTCGGCCCATCCCGTTTTATTATCTCCGATTGCAATTCCAATTGCGAGTATAACTTCTCCGGTTCAGCAGGTATTGTCCAATTACGGGTGAAGAGGAATATCACCACAAAAGCGAAAATTCCTGTAAAGTACGGTTCACAGTTTTTTGACAACCATTCCTGCTTGTTCAGACCTGCTTGTTCAACGTGCGAACAAGAGAATCCTGGCCCCGGATTGTTTTGAAACGTTAGTGGGTGCGTTGGTCATGGAATTTGCGAAGGAGTATATTGTTGAGCCACCAAGGCCTGGGCGTGAAATTGTTGCTTATGATCAAAATTCATTCAATGATGAAGCGATTTTCCCATAAGTTGAACGGAAAGCATTAGCAATTACGCAAATGACGCAAACATATTTATCCAAAGTACATAATCAAATAATTGACCCTACAGCCTATCCGCAAATTCGAAAAAAATCCAGCTCAATGCCCAAGTTTTGACACTAAAAACTTTTAACCATATTCAATTTTGTCATAAAAAACTATCACTATCATGCTTGGGGTCAGGTCAGACGCTTAAAAAATTGCTTCTGATGCCTTTACTCTAAATACGATGCTCGTACGTTTCTTTTTGTGTTCACGTGTTCTCTTTGATTTTTTTCGATCGGACTACCATTACCGCAGTTCAAAGCAGGGATTTCTCACCGATCAGAAAGGACATTAAAATTTCAAAGTTAATGATTTTCTTACCTAATCAATAATTCCATGACTGTTTGCTACTGTATTCAAACTATCTATACCAGTTGTTTTCACAAGCAAAAGTGTTGTTTTATTGTGTAGAGTTGTTTTGAATCAAATATGGGGATTATGGCCGGCAAGGTATGATGCCGAAAAAATAAGCTTTAGCAATCGCACCAACAAAAACGCTGGAACGGAGGAAAGCTGGATTAGAATCAATTGAAACTCTCCTTGTTGCCCGAAACCTGCATATGGAACAGCTTGATTAGCATTTAGATGAAACTTGTATTTAAGCAAAAAAGCTCTTGATAATCTGTAAGAATTTTTACATTTCATTACAATTACCTCATTTTTAGCTGCTGCCTTCTGCACAACTATTTTTGCATTGAATTACTTTGTGCTTTAGTTTCAAAACACTTTCGTATTTTTTGTTCCAATGTGTTTTCAATTTCGAGATCCTTAGTATCTCTGGAATGATGTAAACCATGTTGCATTGATTTCTTTGAGTTTTTTCGTGCTTAACACAATTTACTTGAAGTATTTTTTTCTTCTTTTCTTTTTCCAAACCAAGATTTCTACAGTTCAAATTTTTGCGTCACTCAGTTTTCGTGAACCAGGTTCATTTATTTTAAGATTGTTAAAAGTAGTCCAAAAAAGTTAATGATAAAAAGCTGAGTATTTAGTCCGATCTCTCTCTCTCTCAAAATTTTTAATTCAAATTAGTGTCCCACAGTCTGTGGCAAACTACAAAAATGTGTGAGATGCCTATGAATCGCTCCAAATTTTGCGACTCACTACAACAGTTGCGGCCACCTTCGTGTAATGTACATCCCTGTTGAAATCCTCGGAGCTTATACGGGACCGCTTGGTTTTTGTACGTCCGATTGCACACAGAATAACTGATTGATCAATCGATTATGGCATCCCAACAGACGAAGGAAACTTGGCTCCTTGTCGGCCCATCCCGTTTTATTATCTCCGATTGCAATCCCAATTGCGAGTATAACTTCTCTAGCTTAGCAGGTATTGTCCAATTACGGGTGAAGATGAACATTACCAAAAATTGCAAATTGTTATTAAGTACGGTTCCGAGTTTATTGCCAAACATTCTTCAATGTTCGAACCTGCTTGTTCAACGTGCGAGCATGAGAACCCTGACCGCAGATTGTTTTGAAACGTTTGTGGCTGGGTTGTTCATGGGGGTTGCAAAGGAGTATAATATTGAGCCACCAAGGCCTGGGCGTGAAATTGTTGCTTATGATCAAAATTCATTCGCAATGATGAAATGATAATCCCGAAATTGAACGGAAAGCATTAGCGATTACACAAATGATGCATCAAAATTTAACCACAGCACGATCAGAGTAATTATCCCAGAACCTACTCGCCAATTCGCTATCCTCTTCAAAAACTCAGCTTATTGCCAAAGTTATGACCCCAAAAACCTTAAACCATTGTCGATTTGTTCAAAAAACTAACACTATCATGTTTGCAATCAGACACGAAAGAAGTCGCTTCTAATGCCTTTATTTTAAAATGTTTTTTGCATGATTTTTCGTTGCGTTCGTATGCTTTTTGTTGTGTTCGCGTTCTTGGATTTTCTTTGTTCGGACCACCAAAACTTGAAATAATAGTTAATTTGTCATAAAAAACTATCATTATCATCTTTGGGGTCAAGAACGAAAACAAATCACTTCTGATGCCTCCACTTTGAGTTGAAATACGATGCTTAAATATTTTTTGGTGTGTTCTGGTTTTGTCGGTGTATTTGTACTTTCTGTGGCCTGTGGCCAATTCAGTGTAATCGTAGCGTTTTCATCCTGAGTTCCAGATGAAAATTTTAAACCAAGCTGAAGGCCTTGTTTGTAGCGTTCTTAAACCCCTATTACCTTTTTTTGACGTTTTTCGGCTATTTATGACATTTCTCCGGCTATTTTTGACTATTTTCGACGTTTGACGTTTTCATGGCTATTTTTGACTTGACGTTTCTTTCAGCTACTGTTTACGTTTTTTCGGCTATTTTTGACCTTTCCCGGCTATTTTTGACGTGTTTTATGCTATTTTTAACCTCTTTTTTGGCTACTTTTGGCAATTTCTCGGTAAAAAAATAGGAATTTGTGCCAGTCTAGCAAGTAAAACATCAGATTTGGCGCAAGTCTGGCCATTGTAAAATCAGAATTGGCGCAAGTCTGGCAAGTAAAAAGTCAGAATTTGCCCCAGTCTGACCATGAAAAAGCAGGATGAAGGTCTGAAAAGTCAAAAAAGTGGCATGAATCAGTCCATGATTCAGTATTGACGATAAAGTGCATTTATACTGGCCGAGTACTGAAACGCTATTGGAGTTAGGTACGGGTGAGAAAATTACCAGATAGATTTTAACCAAGAAAAAGTGACCTCATTCTAAGTAATATTTTGAAACCAAAATCTTTTTAACTACAATGAAATTTTAACCAAAATCACAGCAGAACTGATTTAACTCAAGAAGTTAACACAAGATATTACTACTCCCCATATATACTTTATAGACCAAAATACAAACACCTAAAAATTCAGGATATCGCAGACTCTTCTAACCAACTCCCACTTAGCGATGTCTGAATTAGTACCATTAGGAAACAGCTTTGAGATACAAAATATGTACTTTTTACTTTCCATTCAGCTCGTTAAGAGGAAAGGGGTAAACTTTGGGCATGAAGTTTCTATACTCATAGTCATAAACATGGCGCCTTATGAACTCATCCTTGTCCATTGGTTCAGGATAGTAAGTTGCTATTCCACTTCTGTAGCTGTACTCTGCCAGTCTGGCCGCCAATTTGATACTGTCTTCTCGAATGTCTTTCAGAGGTGGGTACACCAGCCCACGGTCTAAGTCAGCTTCTGTCACCATTTCGGCTAAGTATTGAGCGCATTTCAGAAACATATGCTCGGTTATATGTTTAACTCTACAAGTCATGGCTGTCAAGGCCATAGCTGGAAACACAAATGCGTTATTGCCTTGACCAGTGTAATACATTTTCCCCTCATACTCAACAGGTTCGAAAGGACTTCCAGAAGCGAAGAGAACTTTTCCTTTTGATATCTTGTAAACCTCTTCAGCAGTACATTCGGCACATGATGTCGGGTTGCTTAGGGCAAATATGACAGGTCGCTCATTCCAGTCAGACATTTTCTGAATTATTTCATGCGAAATCAAACCAGGTGCACCAGTAGCTCCCAGTAAGGCAGTAGGTTTGACTAGATCGATAACTTCTTTATAATCGGGCATCAATGGCAAATCTTTACAGAACGGTTTCTGATACTTTGAAATGGCAGCGTCAGTTCGTGACTGAACTAGTAGACCGTCTTTGTCAACTAAGTATATGGCATTGTAGGCTTCCTGGCTTGTAAGTCCACTGTCGACCATGGCTCGGTGAAGCAACATTGCAATTCCAGTGCTGGCGCCTCCCGCTCCAAGGAAAAGGAATTTGTTCTCTCTTAATGGAACTTTCGTGACTCGAAGTGCCGAAAGGAGTCCTAAACAGGAGAACATGCCATTTCAATCCTTAGTTCACAAGCATATAATTTCCCTAAAATGCTTAAAATGATATAAATAGCGCTTATTACAGACAACTACTACGAAATAGAGTGAAAAAATTAACTAACTTTGGCGCACTTTTGATTTCACTATTAATAGTAAAATTCCTCCAAGTCACTCGAAAATTCAAATCCGTATCACCAAAAAACGATCGAACAAAAAACTGCATTGAAAAATAACAACAGACCCAAATAACAACTACAAAAATATAAAAATATCAATTCCTTACCTGACACGGCAACCGCAGCCGTTCCTTGAATGTCATCGTTAAACGTACAATACTGATTTCTGTACCTATGCAGGAATTTAAACGCATTCTGATTTGCAAAATCTTCGAACTGAATTAACGTAAACTGTCCGTACTTTCGCTTAACAGCTTCCATGAACTCTTCGATCAACTGATCATATCGTTCATCTGTGACCCGTTTGTGCCTCAACCCAGTGTAGAATTTATCATTCAATAGCTTCTCGTTATTAGTTCCAACATCGATGCACACAGGTAATGATTGATGAGGTTGTACACCTGATAAAGCAGTGTACAGGGCTAATTTGCCCACACTTATACCCATAGCATACGCACCTAAATCGCCCAAACCCAGCACCCTCTCACCGTCCGTGACCACAATAGCTTCTATGTTCTGTTCAGGCCAGTTACATAACACGTCGTAAACATGACCTAGATCGTTTATCGTTATGTAAAGACCTCTAGGTTGATGATAAATTAGTCCGTACTTCAGACAAACTTCGCCCACTGTTGGCGTGTATACAATTGGCATCATTTGCTCAATATTCTCTATCAAAATACGGTAAAATAGCTTTTTATTCCTCATCTGCAGGTCCGTCAAGTAAACGTACTTGTTCAAATTTGTCGCCAAGGAGTTGAAATTTAGCAAAACTCGTTCCTGCTGAATATCTTGGTTAACAACAGTTGGCGGTAACAGACCGTGGATTCTCAAAGTTTGGCGTTCCTCCATAGTAAACGCAAGACCTTTGTTTAGAGCTGGTTCTCGCAATAGTTGGACACCCTGAATAGCCAAACTTTGAGGCGACTTTTCATTGGAAGAACTAGAGCGTAGGAATTGGATCGTGGAAGAAACATGACGAACCGCAGGAAGAGTGGCTTTTGATTTAGAAACATACATCACCTTTAAAACATTAGTTGTTACTTACTTTCATATCAGCATGTAAAAGCCACAAGGTGTGGCATAATTTAAGGTCAAATATCTCCTCCTTATCCACCATTTAGGACACAGCAAGTCAATAAAGAGTAAATGAGTTGGTTTCGCACTGAACAGACTAGGAGATACCAATATTTAAATACCATGACAGAACAGTATGCCTTCGATTAAAGATTTAATTACAGCAATTTAATTACAGCCTTCAATTGCAGCAATTTAATTAAGCAATGATACACACAGCTGCAAAATTTTCCTGCATGTAGAGCCAATCCGACAGAACTTCCCTAAAACGCCGTATTTAGGAGAAAAATCAATTCAATTTCAAAGAAAAAGGAAATTTCAAGAGCTCTCCTCGGATATCTTTAAATAAAAGCGATCAAAATATGGTGCTCAAAACACTCCAAATTGATAAAACAAAAGCTTGGGATAAAAATAATAGAGTCACGCTTATCTCGTGTAAAACAACTGTCAAGTTTGTTACCCTTGACTAATCAAAAAATCTTCCAACTTTGTTCACAAATGATCATCAAATTTTAGAGCTGTTTCATTTGGGTTAAATAATCATTTCCACATAATTAGGCGACTATTACAATTTTAATTGGCAGCGAAATGAGCATGTTAAAATTATTTGATATTACCGTCAAATAACTTTAACATAACTTCAGAGTAAATGAAACAAGGCACATTCGTCCTCAACCTTTTTATTGAGCTTTAGACATACGCTGACTGGTGTGATCATTTCACTTAATCCCACATTCATTTAACCAGTTTGTAAGAATAGTACCAAGGTCTTTGACAAACGACGTATGGCTAAGATTGATACAGTATACCTGTCAAGCAAACGTAATAATTAATTTAATTCTTCTCTGCATAAGACCAGCGATATTCAAGAGATTTGGGTAAAAAACAACACAGATATCTATTCGAATATCTTATTGTCTAGAACAGATACTCCATCAGAGCACTCATTTTTTTTACCAGAAAAATATTCCAGAGCATCAAATATAGTGAAAATTCAGAATCACGAAAATCATGTTTCCAAAATTCGAATTTCCAGCAAAATAGGATCAAGAAGATGCAAAAAACGATTAGGCGAAAAACTGTAGGACAGATACTCTTGACGACAATTGATAGTCTCTCACATAGTGTAATCGAAAGAAAATTAAATCGAAACATTAGAAATCATGGTAGAAGCTGAGAAGTTTCAATTTGGGTTAGTAAGAATAAAACAGACAACAATTCTAATACTGTCTAAATTTCATAAAAACAGCTAAGAAAAAATCTTATTTACATTACATTACATTTACTCTAAATAAAACAAGGAACTCTCCCTCTCTCGAAGTCACAAGAAAAAAACTTCATATCATTTTGCTAAATATTTATTCTAGATGAAAAACGCGGCATACTGATAACCATTCTCCATAAATAAGAATGAACAGCCGTTATAACAACTTTTCCTTATATATGAACCTAACTCTAGATATGAAAAATTTGCAAAACCAACAAGAACATAAACAAAAATTGTAAAGTATTTTTTTGGAGAGCTCTTTGTTTGCAACAATTTTAAACAATCTGACAGAAAAAATACCCAGCCAAATGTTCCTTCCATATTTATGAAATTAACTTTTGCGATGAGTAAAAAAATTAGTTCGCATTATCAATTTTAAAAACAACAATATAAAATAATAATTCTATACAAAAACATTGAAATAAATAAGCGGACAATTTACCCTATAACACAGATCAAGGATAACACCTGTCGTGTTCTCAAGCAGGGGTAAAAAAATTAATTAGCCGAACTTTAATTTTAAATTGGTTCTGAGAGTATACAAAAATTAGACTGTAATTATAATACTTATCTACTCGAATATAGAAAATTTAGACAAGCTAAAAATATCTTATTTGATTGGTGTGAAATGGATTTTGGTTCCGATTCCCCGACGCGATTTTCTATTTTCGTTACTCTTCATGCAATCGAGTTCATCAATTTGAGGTCAGTTGATGCTAGAATCAAGTTTCTATGGGTGGAAGAATTTAGCTTCTGACATCCGATTGATAGGTGAATAAAATACCGATAGCGCCGATACAAAATAGAATGAGAATAAAGTTTATTTTGTGGCCGTTATTTATCGAAACAACAAGCACGATAGGGTTGATTTAATGATAAGAATTATGACTTTTTATGGCCTAGGCTTCTGTGATAAAACTCAAAACAAAACAGTTCAAAACTGCGTTTAACACTCGATATGAGCTAATTTAAAAAAAGAACAACGAACTATAATTTAATAGCAAAAGATCATCAAAGCAATAGCCGCTTGTGCGAGTTCCTTTTTCAGTAAGGATGGTGTAATCAGTTAAGCTTCCGTGGTCTTCGATAAGCATGATAAAAGCATTGACATGAAATGGAAACGCAGAGCTAGCAAAAAATTGTTGAAAATTTTCAAAAAAATCTTTAAAAACACAAATGAATGAAAATTCATAATATCGAAATTCATAATAGCAAATGAATGAAAACACAAATGATTGAAAACACAAATGAATGAAAATTCATAATAGCATAATAGCTTAAAAGGCGATATGTTGAAAGACGTAGAAAACAAAAAAATGACACACATCTTCAACAAAAACAACATAGAACAATAGAATATGATCTATCCATTTTTTCATGGCAAACCACTTCAAATGCAATTTTAACTCGCTGGAACCTGCAAGGTCCAAACACTATTAACAAACAACTTCAAAACTTCAGATATCCTAAGAACCACAGTGATATTTACAAATCTGTCAAAATTAAAGTGGGCTATAGAAAGTCTCCATTTTGTCATATCTGGGGTTTCTCTATTCGAAAATTATCAGTCAGCAGATAACTTGAGCTACATAAAATCAACTGAGAAACTTTTGACCATCTGAAAAGTCATGAGAAGCAACAAATTTTCCATAGAATACGGTGAAGCGCTTGTTTTTCTCTCCTGTCTGTCTGCTTGAGCACTAGCTACTTGTCATCTGTTGGATATCACAGCACGTTAGAAGCGCCATTTCAGGTACGTACATTATTATTCACCGATTGCAGCTTTACAGGAGTCAAATCACAAATTTATTGGACCAAAAGACAAAATTTTCTCAAACTTCCGAGAACCAAAAGACATCAATTCATATTTGACTTGTTTTGCTCATCAGTTAAGGCAATGGGTAACTTCTCACCGAGGGAAAAAGTTAACGAATGGAAAACAGTTGAACCCAAAAGACTAACCTTCCAGAAAAAGACGACCCCCTTATTCTAATCGTAAGTATTTACCTTGGGTTTTATTCTATTGCTTTATCATTTTGAGAGGTAGTTTGAAAGGTCCTTACTATATATATATCCCTAGGGTGTCAGGACAATTTACCCAATGCCATTTTACCCAATCTGCCATTTTACCCAATTTACTCTATTGCTAAATTTACCAAAACGACCATCTAGCCGACTAAATAATTAAATGGCCCGTGGGACTTGATATGAAACTATCACAACCGAACATGGGACTATATTGTCCACATAAATATTTTAATCATCCTTGTAATAGCGACTGCTAATTTACAATCGGATAATTGAGCAATAAAATCAAAGAGCATTGGGTAAGTTGGTATTGGGTAAAATGGAATTAGGTAAATTGCCATGTAGCCATCCTCTAGAAAACAAATGAAATTTGTAAATATTGTAAATATTTGTAAATTTGTAAAAACTAGCAACACTCACTGTGAGCCCCCCCCCCCCTCCCACACCAACAGCGTTTTTAAGTTCTCTTTCAACCTTTCTTTAACCAACAACTCGAAAAAATTTTTCGAGAAAGACGAGATTCTTTGAGCTCCAAAACAATTATTTCAGCCATATTTCCCCCTTTGAAAAAAAACATTAATTTTTGAATACAAAATGTTTGGTAATATAAAATTTGTACACATTAAAGACCTATGATTCACATCATTTTTACATTGCGCAAACAATTAGACTAACCTTTTGCATCGGCCGCTCAATTCTATTGTTGCAAATATATTAATTATTTAAAATGCAGTGTGTATATTATATTACATAAGTCTATTAAATCACGGGAAGTATTTTCAGACGCAGAAAATCACAAAAACGTATGGAACGTTTTATTCTGCATTCAACCGTCTTTACTCACCATTTAGCGTGTTTTACAAGGCTTATTCAGTATTGCGGAAAATTTAATTAACCACATGAGAAGTACACGCAACACTAAAAATAGGTTAAAATGTGAAACTTCCCATTTTAAAAATTGCAGAACTAAGTAACTTTGAACAGCAATTATTTTAATTAACAGACTGTATAAAAACCCCAATTTACTCTGATCAAAAAGTGCATTTTCAGCCCATTTTCAACTCTATAACGCCGTAGGTTATTTTTCTCAAAATTTTTGAAAACAGCCCCACGTTATTCTGTTCAGACAATTTTTGACTTTCGGACTATTTTGCGTGGCTAACTTAAAGCTCTTCTCTGAGTCTAAAACTTCTCTACCAGGAAAAATTTTCAGTATTTTACCTACACTTGGAGGTTGTGAAATTCAAAAAAATTGCAAAAGCTATGAAGATAACTCACATTAAACTTAACAAACTTTGCAAAATTAAATTTTAGATAGAGCTCTGTCAACACACGAAATGCACTGAGCATAAAGCAGTAAGAGTTTGTTCTTAATTGCATATATCCTTTCCAAGATTTGCATTAAAAAATTCAATAAAAAATTTGACATTCACAATTTGATTTTAAAAAATACTATCATTGAACTACTATTTTATTTTTTAACAGGCCGCCATATGTCTTTAATCGACTGAGTTGCCTAATAATGCACTTTTTTTAGAGGCTAAAAAAATTAATTTTAATATTAATAATTTTAATATTTTTAATATTAACTAATTATAATATTAATACCAAATTTTAATATGACAAAAGTCACACAACCAAATAGTTTTTGCCGTCAATTGTAAACCATTTTTTTTATTGTAACCACAACAAAGCAGAACCAAGACCAAAAATGAGCAGCATGAATTCCTATAGTTCCTTTAAACTTCTTTTCCTTTAAACTCTTTTTCTAAATTTTTTTCGTTTCACTATCCGACTTTCTGATTAAAAAATATTTTAAAAGAATGAGTCTAAGAGTATTTAATCGTAATTGTGCATATCACTAAAGGAACAACCAATGTTTAGAAGAACTGATGTCATCTGTTCTGGAAAAAAACAATGGAGAATTAGTTGGTTTCGCCCTCATTTTTAGCGCCATCTTAGAGCATAATTAGTAAGAGTTCTTACCTACTTCAAATATAGGCACGATGTAATCAGTTTACCGGTTTCACTTACCGCACAAAATAAGTACTTCAAGACAATTCTTTGTTTTTTAAAAGTTTTTCAATTTTGCTCAGAATTGATCATTTTATTTCGATCAATTTATTCCGTCTCCGTTGCTGGCCGATAAAGTGATCTATGCAAACAGCCGAATAAAGAAACAGTTAAGACAACAATGTTTTTACCTTCAACTAACTTTTTAGCATCAATGAATGGCTTTCAAAATTATTGATACCTTTCTCTTTCAATAGGTAAATTTTAAACTTTTCGTAATAATAGAAAGCCTTTGAAGTTCCTGAAATTCCATATTTTTATGGATTAATTTTTATGAATTTTTTCAGTTCTGTTTTCTAATTTTTACCTGATTGTTATCTAGTCCATATAAGATATCAGAAAAAAATTCGAATGCTTCCTAACGGAAAAAATTTTCTATTCAATGCCTTCAACATGCCGATGGATTTAGTGTTTTCAATGTCACTTATTCTCGGAAACATTATTAACTTGTTAATTTTACTTTGTAGTTACGCTTCTTTACTTGTTTCAACAGCATGCCCGGTTTGCAATTTGAGAAGACCTTGCTTCATCAGTTTCATATTTAGATTTCTGATTACTATGACACCACTAGTTCAGAAACAGAGTGATTTCTGATAAAGGACTTTTGAATATTTTTCTAAGTTGTCCCATGTCGTTTACTTCGTTAAATTTTAGAAACTCCTCCGATAGTCAAACTAAGCAGATCTACGGTTTAATTTTCTTTCGATTGAACTCAGGACTTTTCTTTCGGCGTTTTGAAGTGATGAATTATATAAAGTCAGTACCAAAAACGCAAGTACCGCGTTCCTTCAAAATTATTTAACAAATGAATTTTACAGACATTTTTGATTTCTCTGAAAATTGTCAAACGAAAATCTTTACTCATTAAAATTGTCAATCAATTGGAAAAATAAACCATCTATAATCTAATGAAAGACATTCATAATCAACGAAGGAAGTTAAAGTAAGCACATTCCTCGAGTCACCTTATGGAACATCGATTAAAAGAACTTTGAACTGAGTTTAAGAAACATAGCCGTCAGATCGCCGGAATAGCTAGTCATTTTATTGAGCGAAATAAATTGAGTTTTTGTCATTCAGAATTAATCACTCAAAATGACAAAACAATTGCAAAAGAGAGTGCGAAATGACGTCATGCGCGCAAATGTTGTTAGAGGAAGAAGTCATTCACAAAAATTTCACTTTTTCAGCTTTGCTGTGTGAACAAATGTAAAACGAAAAAAAACGAATTGACTTACAATTCAAAGAAAGAATTTTCGTTGATTAAAACATAAAATTAGACCACGAATGGATTGGGAAAATCATTTAGAAAAAAAATAATCATCAAAATAAAATTCAAAGTCAAACTGTTGCATGTGAACAAAAAACCATAAGCGAGAAAGCAAAATTTTGTTCAAGCGAATTTTTAATCAAGCGAATCTTTGTTCAAACAACTTTTTCTCTTTCCGCAAAATTTTACGACGCAAATTCACGCGCTTTCGTTCCGCTTCCTGTTGTGGCGTGACCAAAATCACTTCTCCAATTTGACTATAAAAATCATAAAAATGTGTGAACAGAAAAAATCGGCGCCCCCACTAAAATTCTAATTCTTATTATAAAATACAAACAACGCAATATAGCGACGCTCAGCTCAGCTATAAAATACTCAATCCAAGAAGTTCAATTCGAATAAGTTTGCAGATAGGAACTTAAAAGACGCACATGCAGACTTCAAATACTGAAAGTCAGTAGTGGCAGTTTTTAAAGTGTCTATGGAGGAAATTCTGGCCTACATGTACAACCCGCACGCAGTTTTTGGATAGTTTTTGGATAGTGCTTTCACTTCGCCAAAGTCACGTAACATGTCACTAAAAATATACAGAACTTGAATATTTTAATTCCCAAGTAATCCAACAACTGAATATAAAGATGCTAAAGAAAATTAAGACCAAATTAAATTTTAAATCTAGAATAAAGCCCGATTTATCAAATATATATAGATTGATCGATTTATTACCAGTCATAAAGGGATATCTCGCCATCTGATGCGTTTCTTGAATATAGTTGCGTTGCAGCCCCTTTTACAATCGATATTTCTGTTGAAAATATTGTGCAATCGAAACCCGCTGAATAGCGATTATTATTAATGCAATAAAACAACCATATTTGCCAATTATATGACTCCGCTCAAACCTATTCGACTACACTAAACAAATAGTGTCAAAATGCTCTACTAAATTGAGCAAATTAAGTAAATAATCTTCGACACAGTAGAGACGCATCAGACTCAAGGAGATGTCCATTGAGAGAATGAAATCTACACCACCTATCAAAACCCTCTCGGAGGCCAAAGGTCTTGAGTTTCAAGCAGTCATAACCATAGCAGCTGCAGCATCAATCGTGACAACATTCGAACTGACGCTGCTTGTCTTTGGTAAAGTTCTAGCCACTGAGTCTAACTGATACAAATCACGTTGCATGTTCTCTGTGTGCATAACTGCTAATTGCCAATAGAATTTGACCCCAAAACAAATGAATATGAACATAAGAGGGACAACTATGACTGTTGCTGTTATTGCAGCGTAGACATTGAAGGGCCAAAACTTAATCCAGCAAACAAGAGCTATTTCGACCAGAAATAACATGATTCCGACACCCGTTGAAAGGATCCAGGCCATATCAACGTAATAAGTGATATGGTTGTCGTGTACACGGTAAGATCTGTCTTCCAGTTCAACTTCCAGATTTGGTAGAATGCACGTTGATATTAGAAGAGCTAATAGATGGACTGCAATGAGGATAGTTGTACATACTGAGAACATTACGAGAAGAGATCCTGAAACAAAAATTAGTTCAGCGCGTTAAAGGCGTGACCTTACATAGGATATTACATATCCGAGGCATCTTTTTCGCATCATACTCCAAAGTTTTTTTTGCGCATTCTAGGAAGACATGAGCGGAGAATATCGCAGCTTATCGAGGGGTGACAATTCAAATTTTGAAAATTCAAACAACATAGCTGGCAGCTGGAGGTATTATAGCCGCCGTTGACCCCCAAACAACGATGGGATCAAATCATTGAGAAAAATAAAAGAAAAAATGTGACAGCAAAAATCTAATTTCTCAAGAAGCTATTGTTTGCCATTGTCAGTTATGTGTTAAATAGTTTTTAGGACCGCATGATTTTACAAAAAAACTTCCAAATACCCTTGCGGTTTTTCTCGAGTATACAAACTGAAAGCCAAAAACTCTTTTCATTTGGAAAATCAACGCTTGATATTGTCACTACAGAAAATTTGTGGCCCTTAGATTTGGTATTACTTGTTTTCACTAATTGATAGCTTAAGGCAAAAAGTGCTTCCTGGACCTGAAAAATGCGTAACGTTTCTCGACTAAACAAGAGAAAGCATTCAGGTCGCCAAAACGGTTTTAACTCAATTTCGTGTTACTTCAAAATAGAGAACAACTACAGGAGAACAACAAGAGTAAATAGAAACGGAAAGAGCAAATAAGAAAAAATCATGACGAAAGAAAAAAATAAGAAACAAAAAGCAAAAGAACGGAGAATGATCAAAAAGAAGCAAGGATCAAATAAAGCCGCAATACCGAGCGTTGAAGCACATAAACAGGAAATTTATTTTTCAATTTTTCCATAAGTTTGCGCTCCTTGCAGTTTTTCTCGATATTTCAATTTGTGTCCAGCTTCTCGTCAATTTTCCAATGAAAATACTACTTAATAGTTGTTACTACCTACATCTGTACAGACTCAAACTCATCAATAATGACATGATGACCCGTGCAAGTCTGTGCATAGCACAGTATGTTCCAACATACCTCTCAAGGTTACAAAAACAACCAATATTTTTTTGTCAAGAAAAGCGTCGAGAGTATCCAAAAGCAACCTATATGCATTGGAGAAAATTACTTGTACTGTTTGAACCGAAAACATACAGTCTTTTCAAGACTTTTGAAGAACAAATTGTTGACTATTGCAAGCAAAATTTTTTAAACTTTCTCTCCTTTGAACTTTGTCTTTAACTCTTCCTGTTTAATGAGGATAATCAGAAACAATAAACTATTTAGTTCTTTACTTTACCGAAACGCCTACAGACTGGAAAAGATTAGTTCGAAGAGCAATTTCAAAAATACAAGTGAAACTCAATTTTCCAACTCTCACAAAAAATTATGTGTTTTAAGACTTCCAACCAAGCGGTGCATAAACCTTCGACCTCTCAAATTCTTTTATTTTGCTTTTAACAGGAGGAGGTTCGTTCGAACGATCTGCTCTGACAACATAAGAATACAAATGAAGTAAAGAAAAGATTTTATCGTTTTCAAAAAACTTTTTTTGCAGATTCCTTTTAGGCAACTAATATTCAGTCATGGTTCGTGACAGTTCATTAAACGCTGGTTTGTTTCTTCAGGAAAACTAGGTATGAACCCCTTATGGCAATTGTATCAATGATTGTAAAATTCACACCAAAATTTGAAAGACTTTTTTCTAAAATTTTTTTCCAAAAATTTTGTCATTTCGGATGTTTCATGAGCATAATGAGCCAATTCGTTTTTCAAAATACAGATCTGTATTTTGAAAAACGAATTGGCTCATTATGCTCATGAAACATTTCTTGTTTCTTATATGCGGACTTTCAAAACCAAGAAATTATTTTGTTTTGAAATATACAGAAACGCTATAGAATGGAAATGTTTAGTTCGAAGAGCAATTTCAAAATAAAATGTAAAAATCTTTTTTCAAATTTCCAAAATAATATGAACATTTGTATTAAGTTTTTTTAGCCTGGCGATCGAAAAATCTTTCTAAATCTCAAATTCTGAAATCTGGTCCGACAACATAAGGAATACAAAAAAAAAGATAAAAGATTTTCATCTTCATTTTTTAGAAATTAATTTGTTTGATTTGATGTTCATTCCATGCATTTTTTTTTACGTCTCCGCGCTCTTGATAATGCTGAAATGGTTCGTTCTGATCAAATAAAAACGGTATGCAAAAATGCCTCCCAAATTTAATGGCATTTTCTGCTTTTAGTTTTACGTTTTCAAGTTGATTTTTTCCATTTTCATAGCTCTAAATTGCCTGAAGTCTTGTACTTTCCAAAAAATGTGTTCGATTCTTTAGTTCTTAAAGAGAAACATTGGTTATTACAGTAGTTCTAGTCAGAAGAAAACAGAGAGACGGATAAAAAAACTAACGAAATTTGTAAATTTTTAGGTTTGAAGCTGCTAAGAATTACTCAGGAGAATCAAAACTCCTTATTACCTAACTAAAATTACACCAATGTTCTCAGTTTGTTTTAATCTTAAATTTCAACGCAATCTGTCACCCACTCACCGAGAGATGGTTTTCCTTTTTCGATTTCTTACTTCGAAATTTTAAAGTGTTCCCCATTTTCACATTTCGGATTATTTTAAATCTAAATTAGATCCTGAGGGCTACAAAATGGTGTATTTCCTTTTTCTCTCCGATGCGTAAACAAAAAGTGAAAACTTTACTGAAGAAAATAAAGCGAGCCTCGCATGTATATTCCCTCACTTTGAATTATGGAACAATAAAGACTTTCTATCTAAATCCCAGAGGTCCTGCTATTGAATAATTCTCCGCTTTATAGTTCCAAAGAAGGTAGATTTTTTTTACGTTGCAATTTGTATATCAGCAGTCAATTCTGCAGCTTCGTGAGATTGACTCTACGTAATTTCGCTTGAAGAGAGAAACTTCAAAAACAATCTTTTTAAACTTTTCGTTTTGAAAATTGTAGCCAATGTCACTAAATAACAAAGAAAAAAGCTTGTATTAGAATTCGTGTGTTCCTGTTTCAAAACTATTTTCAACTTGCGTTTAAGTTTTTTGACCCTCAAACATTCAGCTATTTCTAGCAAAGACCTTAGGAAAAATCAAACAAAACTCTGAGGAACTCACGCTAAATTTATATTATAACGCCGGGACTTTTGACGCAATTCGTCTCTTTCGATCGAGTTTGAAATCAAATCAATCGAACATATTTACAATGAATACAGGATCCGAATAATGACGACAAACTTTGCTTAAGAGCAAGTACAACCCAAGAGGCTGAGAAAATAGACCAATTCATTTCTGCAATAACAGATTTTCAGTAGATGTCCGATTTAATGATCAACTCAAACTCCCAATTTCGAATCAGATACAGTCATTCGAAATCTATTGAACTCCGCTCACAGGACGTGAATGAGTATCCGGAATTGTTTTTTAAAATATCTGTTCTTGGAGCTGATCATGGCCCTACTATGCGACTACCAGCGATCGGTTTAACGTTGAGATGTTACAACAGTCAATCGACTTCCAATTCAAAAATGGAATTATGGATAACAGAGAGAGCGAAAAGAATTAATTAGATTTTGAAGCAATTCGTTATGCAAAAAGCTTGTATTAGAATCCGAAAACTTGATGTTTAGAAACTTTTAAAAATTCCGTTCAATTTGCGTTTAAGTTTTCTGATCATCAAACATATTGAGCTGTGAAATATAATTTCTAAAATGTACAGCACGATTAAAAAGCATTTTCTACATTTTGCGAATTTGAGTCTTTTCGGAATTTAGAAGTTGATAGGAACTTGGTTTTTGCAGTTCTAAGACGACAGGACTTAAATAATTGCTACAAACCTCGTTTGATAGCAATTAGTTAAGCTTTATAAATCAACTGTGGTGGACATTTTTATGTTTTTAGGCAGATCGCGATTCAAATTTATTAAGCTTGAATACGCCTTCTGAAGCTTTACTGATAGACATTTACTCCATTTCAAATTTTTCTGAATGGCTACAGCAAGATCAAGCGCTGCTGAATCACAAAGGCAAAGATTGAAGCAATCTATACCGGGATAATTGATCTGATAACGGGATCACTTACCGGGAACGTCATTAGCTTGGGATGATCCGGACTGAATTTGCGTTTCTACAAGAGCAATGATTGCGAATCCTGACAGCAACGCAGATGTTCCGGATGAAGCTTTTAACTTCGATCTACTCAAAATCAATCGTCGCCACCGGAGTAATTGATTATGCGATGAATTGTAAGAGGCCGCCAGGCCCATGTTGGACTCCATATTTAGGGAAGTTGGATTTGGCGTTGCTGGTGGAGAAGAATGTGGGGTATGTGTGATTACAATTGACGGGTATAAGGGCGGAGGGGCTAACTTATTCCCCTTCATACTTCTGAAATAATTGAATATGACACATACATGGCCTGAATCTTGCATTTTACATGCAAAGGTCCATGAAAACATGAGTGTCAATAAAATACTGCCAATGCTCTTGTCAACAAACTAATTGAAAATGATTTACTTCTGAACAGTATACCAACTTGAATTACCACTGGATTATCCCAAAGGTTCAGAACCCTGGAAGTGGGATACATGACAGCAATTAGGTTGGAAAACGAAAAGCAAAACAAGTATTGCATGAAAAGTTAATTTAAAGCAATCACTCAACAGCTCAATTGCCAATTAACTGGCAATTATTGTTGTTGTTGAGGATTTGCTGAACGCAGGGACATGATCCCAGTAATCAGATTTTAAAAAATGTCCTACTGTTTTTACACACTGTACAATCGCAACCCAATTGCCAAGTGCGAACATTGTTTACTGAGAAACATTTGTTGCAAAAAAAACCCTATCAGTTGTACAAATTTTCATCTTAACCCTCTGCATTTGCAGAAATCGATATATTCATCGACTTTGCTGAAAATACTACAAATTTTTCATCACAAATTCAGTTCGCGCCTTCTCTGCTTTTGTTTATTAAAGTTTGAAAATTTCATGCGTCCGTTATTTCCATTTTTTTCTTACTGGCAGCTCAATCAATTCACTTCTCTGTCATCAGTTTTGAATCAAAGAGGTCATTTAACTGGATAAACATTAACATTGGTAAAAAAATCCTAATTGTTTGCTGTAGTCTGCATGATACTTTCCAGTTATCCATCTTACTGCCTTTCTTTGAAATGTCTCTATCAAAACTATCTTGGATCGATTGACTGCTCTAAAATTGGAGCCGTACAGCAACACAGACAGTACCATATATATAGATTCTTGTTGAGCCCATCCTTGCGGGTGAGGATTGCAGTTGTCTCGTCTGTTGTAGGGGAAGTTCTGGCTTGGAATCGTTAGCAATATCAGTTGAAGAATATGCAGTTTACCGGAGTTAGTGATGAAGGTCACGAGTTGCTGACAGTCCTGATACGACAGGAAATCTAGTAGCTGTGGTTGCGAGGGCCGCGCATGATCGTGGTTCTTGTAAACGAAGAAAAAGTGGTAGGCATTTTCCTCTGAACTTTTACATTCACAATTGGGAGAAGCTAGTTGGCTTAATTTCCATTTCATCTTGTATTCCAATGAGTTTTTAAACAAAAGTCCAGCAGTCTTGATTGCTTTGTATGGATTTCCGCGGAGCAGTGGGCTTGTTGTTCCTATCTCTGGGACAAATGTCAGGAAATTCTTTAAAAATACCAATGAGTAGGGACTCTACCATCTATTGGTCCATTCGCTGTTGACAAAATCTGTTATTGATATCGCTGAGTATTGTAGTGGATCCTTGTTTGGGGCCATTTGCTCTTGATATCTTTCTAGATCGCTCTGGAGGATATGACTTGTGCTCCTTTGTAAATGGAGAGCTTCATCGTGGGCAGTAGAGATCAGGTCTGGGTCATTCTGTCTGGTTTTGATGAGGAACGTGACATTCAAGCTTTTGCAAAAGATTTCCACCGGTGGTATACCGAGGAGACACTCGGCTGCTGGAATTGATGGTGAGAGGCAGTTTTGTAGTATGGATCGAAGGACCTTGTTTTGAAAACTTTGGAGATCTTTCGTGTTTTTTTTGCCCCATACCGGGAAAGCATACAGCGCTTGCGGTTGGATTACTGCTCTGTTGGCTTGGGTTTGTAATGGTAGTCCCCACCTCCGGGAACATTTGCTTCTGAAGTGGTTCCAGGTCCCCATTGCTTTAGTGATGACTGACCGGGCATGCTCTCTGTATTCAAATCTGTCGTCTATATTATAGTCAGACCAAGCGATTTGGTCTGTTGTGTATCTGCACAGCTGTCACAATTCACAGTTGGTATATCTATGGCATTTGGTGAGCAGTTCATTGACATCAGCTGTCTTTGAGTAGTTCACGGCCATTCTCCATTTGGAACACCAGTTCTCAATGTCACGCCAGGCATTGTTGAGCTGCGCGTTCAAATTTCTAGTCGTCTCTGTTTCTATTAGTACCGAACTGTCATCCGCAAATTTGAAGTGTGATTTCCAGTCTTTCAAGAAGTCGTCAATGTAAAGGACGAATAGCACAGGTGAGAGTACGCTGCCTTGTGGCAATCCCGTTTCGATCTTGAATTCAGAAGTGTCATCTTTATCAATCTGTATGTAAGCAATGTTTTTCAGAAAAGCGTGCAAGATGGCAAGTAGTTTTCCAACCACTCCCTTCTCTTTCAATTTGTGCATCATTCCATTTATCCAGACGCTATCGAACGCTTTTTCCATGTCGATGTTTAGCAGGGCTGCCGGTTTCCGAATCGTTTTTTCTATCAAAAGATTGAGACGGTAAAGTGACCTTACTGTACTTTTCTTGGGTTGGAATCCTTCTGGGGCAGGGCTTATGCAATTGTTTGCTTCTAGCCACTTCCTCAGCCGTCGTTCAATTATTCTCTCAAAAAGTTTACCAAAATGACTGCCGATAGACAGTGGTCTGAAGCTAGAGCAGAGTAGATAAGTTTTGTTCGATTTTCTGATGAACGATATCCTTGTTTTCATCCAGGGCCAATTAGATTTCTGCCAACATTCGTTATAAAGCTGCAGAAGTAAGCCCTTAAATTTGGGGCCGACATGCTTGAACATTCTTGGATAGAATTCACCATTGCCCAATGAGGAGCATTTAGTGCCATTACGAAGAGCTGTATCAATTTCGTTTTCTAAGATATCATCTTCAAGTAAGGCGTGTTGTGAGCATTCTGGAAGTTTTTGTACGTCATGATTAATCATATTGAAATGGTTGTCGTCAAAAACTTGGTTCTGCAGATGCCTTGTCTCAAAAAACGTCCGTCTGAACTCCATAGCTATGTCCTCCGTTGCAGTGAGTACTTGTTCGTTTAGGTTGTGAACTGGTCCATCCCCCGCTCGTTGATTGCCAAAGATTTTCTTGAAGGAATCCCAGAAACTTTTACCTTTTTGGTGACCTAGATCCGCTAGATGTTCGCTCATCCAGTCTGCTGCACTGTCTCGTGACAGATTCTTGAAAGTTTCGTTAGCTTTTTCCAGAGCGATACCATTCCAAGAAGAGTTGTATTTGTAATTAAATACTTTACGTAGGTTCCGTAATTGCTTACTGGCTTCTGTGAGTAGCTTATTCCAGAACGGTTTATTTGTGTGCAAACCTTCTTTGTCGGTATTTGTTCTCTTGTTAAAGTCTGGATAGCCTCCTTGATTGTATCCGAGGTATGGAGAACGTCCCTTTTGAATTGCACTGTTTCTGTCAAAGCCTTGAGTGCCTGTGACCAATTTTCCCATTCGCCTTTTTCAAACCATGTTTTTCTAATTGTTTGGATTCGCTTGATGTTTCTGTGTAATGTAACAATTACTGGGACATGTCCCTTCAAGGGAGCACCAGTGAATAGTTCCGTTTCGTCATCGGTGGTCAGGGATATGTTATTGGAGTTGCTGATTTTGACATGAAGAATGCATAGGCCGATCACACTGCTCCCATTTTTGGAGAGAAAGGTGGGTTATCCATCGTTGAGTATTGCAACTAAATGGTTGAGGTTACCATTAACATTTGCCCGCGTGAATTGTACTTCAAGTCTCCCCAGAACCAATGTCGAGCATTGCAATCCCCTAGGAAGATAATGCCTTCAAGTTTGTTCTTGATTGCATAGTCGAATGCTTTTTTCCTTTGTTCAATCCACATCTGCATGTGGTCTTTGGACGAATGTAGGCAGTCAACACTAGTAGCTTGGTGTTATCCAATAGGATAGTTATCCACAGACAACCAAAGTGTTTGATCTCTAGCTCCGTTATGCGGGCAGGTAAAACTGACTTTTAGATGAGCATCGCAACCCCAAGGTCGTGACAAGAAGATTCAGTGGATTAATTTTCAAAGCGGTTGTTGTCTAAGGCTTCTCTGGTCTCGTTCAATGCAACGGTTTTATATGATTTTCTCTGCAGTTCTTTCGGAGGATCTACACCTCGAGATTGATACACAGTCAATGACTATTTGATAAAAATCGGGCAATCTTCCGGGTTTGAAGGATGCTCTTCGTGACAGTTTGAGGATTTGGGAGGTTTTGATTTATTCGGGCAGTCTTTAAAAACGTGTTCTTCACAGCAGTAACCACTGGATTGTTTGGATTTGCAGTTCACTTTGACGTGCCCAAAATTTTGGCATTTGAAGAATCGTTTAATTTTGATGCCTTGTTGTTCGAATCGTATGGGTCGATAGAAGATAGAGTCAAGGAAGACACCAGCAGTCAGTGCCTCCTCCGTTTGAGCAATAGTAGGGACAATTAGCTTGATAGTGGGGAGGGCACTGCCCCCTTTTTCACAAATCTGATCGCTTTCATTCCTGCGTAGTTTGATGACAGCATTTGTTCAATGTCTGTTTCTTCGATATCAGTTGGCGCCCCGTGTATCAATACTGCTTTGTTGGGTGCTTCGATTGAACTAACCCTTCAGGCTTGGCTAGCTTGTCCTAAGCACTTTGGATTTCAGTTCAGATAGACTTTTTCGGCTTCCTCGGCTGTTAGAAATTCTAAGTGGATGTTTCTTCTTGCAGTATTGAATGCGTAGACAAGTTTTTTAGTGGAAAACGTTTTTCAAATTCTTTTTTGATCTAGATGCTGTTCGTGTAATTTGCAGTGCGTGTAACAATTACTATTTAATGTGGACCGCGAAGCGGTTTCGTGACTTTACTGGTGATCGGCTCCTTTTCTGCCACCGATTGTATGAGACCCAGTGCTTCTGTGTATGAAGTTTTCGGTGTTTGGCTACATCCTGCTTTAATTCGGCGATGTCATCCTGCATCTTGTGTAATTTTTCCGGTAAATCGGTCTGGAGTTGCGTCGCAATTTTGTTGATCATTGAGTTAACGTGTTGTAGTATCTTGTCTTGACCGCGTTGTTGCTGTTTCATATCGCATGAGTCGCAGAACCAATGGACTGTTCTGTATTTTGCTAAGACTTTGATGTCTGCAGTGTCTATCTCTGCGCAACCACTGTGCTACCAGAGGTTGCATCCACTGCATCCGATGACATTTGTTTATGGGCCGAACTTTTGCAGACATTTAGGACATTTGTCAGCCTTCTCTGACTGACATCCCAGTCAGGTTCTTCCCATCAAGGCAAAGGGTGAGATAAGCAGCTCGGATGGCTAGTAGAAATCACAGATAGATAGACCTGGACAACAAATTCCAGTTCTACCACTACTACCCTACTACCACTACTACTGCAAGCACTCACTTATTCGAATTCCTTTTCAATGTGTCTTTTTGTTTCCTGTTGCTTTTGTGACAATTTCTGTATTCTCTCTTCTTATCAAGAATCGCGGACAGATCACAGTTGTTGTTTATGACAATTTCTGAAGAGTGAAGCTCGAAGAAATCCGGTTGATGTAGGTGCCGATAAGTGGCAACTAATTCACGGTTTTGTTGTTTCTTTCTGGAGATAAGATCCTTTGTAACCTCCACCACTGGAATACTCAGCTGGTTGGGATCGAATAAAATGTTTGCTGCTCCTTGTCTGTTACAGTAGACAATTCCAGTAATTTTTTGTAGTGCACGTATTTCAGAAGTTCAACGGGACTCAGGGGTGTTCGGGGATCGTGGGGATGTTTTGTTATTGTATTTTTAATCACGTCGTGCCAGATAATGGCCCTGTCTAGTGCACCAACTTTATCTTGCAGGATACGTTGAACTGTTTTAGCTTGATTTTTGGCTTGAGAGTTAAATTTAAGCCAGTATCGCTAATGACGTAAGTTTTCAGTCTGTCTGACAGTTGAACTCTTTCTTCGTTACTTCTCGACTGTAGGGCGTGATGAAGAGAGCTGGCTCCAATAATGAATATCATGAAGTCATACAAAATCTCGTTTTCCAAATCCCCCCAAGGAGGGTCTTCCACACGAGATTGTCATTTCTCATCCTTTAAAAAGTTTATCACAACAATTAGGCTTGTTGCACAACCAAAGACTATAAAGAGATAGCTTGACAAAACCTTTCAATTTAGAACACACGTTTCTCCTCAAAAGATACAAAGCTTAGTGGCTTCTTCAGTCTCTTCTATGTGATACTTCCAATTTAGGTATGCTGATACAAAAATGCCTAGACTGTTGACTATTTTCACAGATTCCAACTTCTGTTCTAGCAAACTGGAGTTCTTTTCAGCCCCTCTGAATGTCTTTTCGCATACTTGTCTATGGCTAGCTGCATTTTCTTTTCACTTACCAAATTCAATACAATCTTCCGTTCATTTTAAATTTCCCAGAAGTTTCTGTTAATAGTTAAAAGCTTTAAACAATCGGGAAAATGAAAGCGTCAACAAAAGCAAAAACATCACTAAAATAATTCATAGTGATGCAAATTAAAATAGGAACCAGTACAGAGCCTTGCGGTGAACTATATTGACACAGCGAACAAACCGTCTTCCGTTGTTTAAAAATCCATTATAAATTCAAGCATGCAGCCACCTACCTCTATGAATTCAAGCTTCCTTGCTAGTTCAAAGTGAAGTACGTTGTCAGAAGCACTAGAGAACTAAGTTTAAAAAGTTACTATGCCGTCGTTAGCATCTTTGTCTAAGGTTTCTTAGATTCCATTTTAAGAAGGATAGCATCTTAGTTTGGACTGATCTCTTTTCAAAAAACTATGCTGACACCCTTGAAGATAGCTGCTGAAAAATTTGTAGAGGGCAGTAAACACATTCTCGAAGACTTTGTTTTCGATGTTAAAGTAGTAACCACTTTCCTTTATCTTTAACGATTTGTCGACTGCCCTTTTTATGTATGGGCGTTACCGCGGCAACGTTCCAAGGGTCTGGTATTTTCCACAGGTATAATTCTTCCAAATCAAAAAGATGAAATATGGGAAATTGTTGAACTCCCACAGCCATCTGTATGACTTACGGTGAGGAAATTGAGGAGATGCTTACTTTCAACGAACGCAGTATCTGGTGCTGTAAAAAAATAAGAGGAATTGTTTTACCGCTGACAACAGCAATGCGGCACTTATCCAGAGCAGCCTATACAACATATACAGAAAAAAAAGTAGTCAAAAATAGATGCAAAAAGAGGTCGTCCTAACTGAAAAAGGCATTGAAAACCCTCATGATCACAAAAATTTTACTACAGGACAATCTTGTTAACAAAACCGACATCTGAAAACATGGTTACGCTTTTACTGCATTTATAACCCACCAAAAAACTCTAATACGCAATCATGCAATTAATAACTCAATGAAACAGTCGAATCCTTAATATGTTTAAAAAAATCTGGGCTGTTCAAGCACGATTTTGAATGGAGAGCTCAATTTGAACAAAAATAAGCTTTTCCATGGTGGCATTGGCAGACAAAAACCTAGGTCAACCACTTTTTGTTTTAAGTCCAGCATTGAGTTCCGTGGAAAAATGTTTAATTACCTTATTCTCATAAAAAATCCCAATATTGTGCTTCAGTACTACGCTGCTGAGAAACTGGATTAAGTCAATATAATAATTTTCAGACCGCATATCATATCCAACAACATTGCACAATGAGAGACCAAACAACCACAAAAACGATTCAAAACAACGCATTCAAAAAAACAGACAATAAAAAGATGGAAAACCAGAGACTATTTCCGTTCCAAACCTACTGTGCTAGGGTATCGTAACGTTATGGTTGTACCAATCGGTAAGGATTTCAGCAAGACATTTTGCAAGCACTTGAGTCCACAAAAAAATCCCCTCACAGGGTTTCAAGCGGAACGTGGCACCCAATAAAAGCAAAAAAAATCAATTCTAAAAAGCAGAATCCAACACAAACCTAAGAATTGAGCTCACAGTTGCTAGCAAGGATAAGGCGATTCAACAGATCACGCCAGCTGTTCAACGAATCTTCGAGGAAGAAATGTTTTTTATCAAGTGGTTCAGTCATATACTGAAATAATGCCGAGCACTTATTCGGAACCTTTTAATTTTGGAAAACCTTGAAAACCAACCTTTTCAATAATAAACAGATATATTTGGTAGTACCTAATAAGAGCGCACATCCGTGAATTTACTTTAGAACGTCAAAAAAAGAAGCGCAATTTTGCAATCCAGCGAGCGTATTCTTTGATAGCTTATTCATCGAAATTAGACCACATGTAGCAAATAAGAAGCAAATAAGAATCAAATATAAGAAGCAAATACTAAGACCACATGTAGCAATTATTTTAAAATATTTTTTCCAATAGATAGGAAATTTTAGCGAGGCAGTCCTCATTATCACTAAAACTTAAACACTCAACAAGCCAGATGGGCTGTGAAATGTTCCGATGATAGAATGGATTCTCTAAGCGAAGATCTGCCAACCTCCAAATATGGAGCTATCTTGACAAAAATTATGAACATTACGTTCAGAAATCAGTCAAAGAGCTCGCCACATTGCACACATATATCTAAAAAAAAACTTGACCAAGCACTTCACGCACTATCTATCATTTTCAAAATCTATTAATTGAAAGACTGTTGTTGGTGTAGTAAACCATAGAACTTAATGTATGACATGCTCATAAAATACATAGTGAACACACAATTCGAAATTTTCACAATAAATGGGAGAACAAAAAGAGATGGTTACTAAGAGTAAACCGGATTTTAACAATATAAAGAAAGCATCATAAATAATGATGGGAATCGTCACGAAATGTCATCTTGACGGGAGACGTCAAGGAATGTTTGTTCTTGACGGGATTCGTCAGGCAGGTACACTTGTTATCTGTTAATTTAACTAACAGGGACCAGTGCGGAAGAAAATAACTTCGAGAAAATCCCAAAGAGATTAAAGAAAATGCGTAAAAATAACCTAAGAATAATGAACCATTGATAGGACTGAAACAAAAGACCATATTCAAAACTAAACTTCATATAATTGAGCTGCCTTTCTCTTATTTGCTTTACACTTTGTAATCTTTTGAAACTTATTGTATTTTCGACCAATAGCTCTAACTCTAAATTGAACAGCTTTAATATTTAGAGCTTCATAACTAATTAAAGTCTTGGACTTAGAAGATTTTGATCAGTAACCCCGAGGTTTTAAAGTGTTTTAGAAAAATCCCCAACCCAACCCGTAACCGTTCACAGTGCACGGATATTACACTGGCGACAGAGATATTGAAAAAAATTTAAAATTATGAAGACTTTAATAAAATTGTCGGTAGGAAGACGCAAATAAAAAGCAAATTAACCCCGAGAACCCGAGAATCCAATTATTCTCGAGAAAACACAAGATTTGGGATAATAAATCACCAGTTCCACCTATTTTCACCAAAGTTTGTGGGAGTCGGTTCCAGAATTCACAACGGAATCAGTCGCAAGTGAGAATTTACTCGAGTGGGGCTAACTATTACTCGTTGGTGAATAGAGAAAATTGTTTGTGTGGAAAAACTGCATCATACCAAGTGAGTACAAATGAAGAGTTTTCTCTAGTTGCCGTCGTTGGTAATCGAAACTGATCGCGACTGTGTTAGTCTTATTAGTCTAGGAATTTTTTTTTCTCATTCGATCTTAATTGCGAAATTGACTTTTAGATAACGAGCGGCATAGCAATCGAAAAAAATCTGCAGGATGTTTGCGTTGTAAAAACCAATTAAAGCAGTTGCGTTGTTTTGTATTCTGAAAGTTATATATTGACTTTTCTTGAACCTACCATTAATTGAAAAAAAAACAAAAAGCAAAAAAAAGTTGATCAGGTAACATTAAGCAGGAGAAAGTAAAAGAGAATTAAAGCACCTAATATCATCCTTGTCGTAATTAGAATATATATATATATATATATATATATAATAAACATCAATAAAACAGGAAAAATCGGAATTCAGCTAGTATCATATTAAAATAATAAAGAGAATTTAGGTGGGACAGTCATCTATAAGACTGTAAAATAAAATTTTGTTAAAAATTAAGAAAAAAAAATAAAAAGGAAATACCATATTGAAATAAGCGTTAGGTTTTATAAACAAAAGTTTTTAAACATTAAAAGAAAGAGAGTGTTATAGAAATTCAAAGATAAAATTAGAAAACACCTACCAGTGACGATCTACTTGGTAATTATTTTATAGAGACTATTATTTTCATCAACTAAACAAAGTTTTAAAAGGGCACGATACAAGTAGGGGAACAGTAAAATGGCAACGGGCTCAACCTCTAGAATGCTATTACCGGAAGCGTGTACTGGTTCAAACGACTTGGAAAGCTACGTGACGCATTTTGAGCTATCAGCGGAACTACAAAAGTGGAAAAGAACTGAAGGAGATCCGGCTCGCGAAGTTGATGAACGGCCGCATTTCTTTGCACTTAGGCTACAAAAATCTGCCATAGAGTTCTATCGCACTCTACCGCAAGCTACAAGAAAAAATTATGATGAATGCGTTAAAGCTTATCGAGAACACTATAGCGAAAAACTGGTCGTTTTCCGGGGACGGCTAGCTCGCCGCGTACAGCAACCAGGAGAAAACTGACAGATTTTTTGGGAGCTTTAAAGCAGTTGGCTTTGAAAGCTTACCCAACGGAGTCGCAAGACATTAGATACCATCTCGTTGTGAGAGGATTTCTAGAAGGAATCAACCATAGTCAGGTGAGGTTAGATCTCAGAAAGCAAATCGGCGACAAGGGTATAAAAATTGAAACTGTTGGCGCCACTTCAAATCAGCTAGAAAAGCCGTCAGACAGCAAGAAATAACTTTTGAAACTGAAAAAACTTAGAATTTGTCAAAACTGGAAAATGGTCAAAAATGAAAAATTTTACAAGTTGGGACCGAAAATCTTTACACCCCCCCGATTTTCGGAAGGCAAAACCCGAGCAACCCGAGGTTATGGCAGACGGTTAGGGTTACCTCTAAGCTATTCATGGACCCAACGAACGTTATTCCATCAGACCCACAAATGTGGCTATTAGCACTTAAATGGTGCAAAATTGTTTTTTTTTGATATTTTGTCATTTATTGTTAAATTTCTTAAGTTGTTTATTTATGATTCTTTAGATGATCATTAAAGGTGAAATACCGTACATTCGAGGCATTTAGAGCTACGTAATAACCATCCGTGCTTATGTCAACAAGAGTAAATATTGCAGTAATTTGACATTTACTATGTAAACAATGACCTAAATCATTTTCTTGCTTAACCAATCAGAAACAAGTAGCGATGATGTTATAAATGATAAATATTTGTTTATTTACTTCAACCCAATTGTTTGATTAGTCAAACCGTATTGTATTTAGAACCATTAGAAACTGTTACCAAGACCAGTTGGCTCTCAGATAGACTAAAATTTGATTCTTTAACAACTTTAGTCTTTTTGCTAAATTTTGCTAGATCTTAAGATCTTTCGAGTTCTAAAATGGTTAAGCTTACTTAACGAGAAGTTTGCAACAATACTAGCTACTGGCTGAAGCCTTACAAACTTCAGCACGAGATTGAACATAGACTATCCTTAAGGATTTTCTTAACTTCAATCAACAAAATAAAAGTTACAGTCCTTTAATACGTCCGAGCGACTAATTATTTCTGCGAGATCGTTAGTCAATCGAACTCAGTGAAGAACCAGGCCGGCGTAAAACTCGAGAACCAGGCTGTGATATATCGGTTCCGCTGAGATTCTTGAGCAGCCGCAACACTTGGTCCGCCGACCCGGACAACAACAGCAGTAACACGAACAACAACGAATCTTCGATTCAACCTGGTGGACCAAAACACAACCAGCAACGATGGCCAGCAAAAGTACCAACAGATACTGGAAGACAGCTGATTGGAAGGCGAGTGGTCAACTCAAGACGTTAGAGAAAGAGCAAGCTGATCTACTCAAGTCCTTCTCCAGACACCTCAACGAGCTAGAAGGCTACCTGACACAAAATAAAACAATGACGGCCGAAGGTGCTTATCGATGTTTCTTCGAGACGTTTGTCAACTTGGAAGACAACCGACAACAGCAGAGGTTACTATTAGAACCAAAGTAATCTGAAAGCTTTGACAATGACACCAAGCGTATGTTAGAAAAAAAGAGGAAGGTTTTGCGACGGGTAGTTGACAAAATACCAGATCTCTGATTCTTTGAAAATTGTCGCGCAGTAGTCGTCGACTACCGGAAAGACACATTGCGAGTGTACAAATTATTGGGAGATTATGTTTTAATTGAAAATGAATTGTTAGAACTTGAAAAGAAATTGAAAGTAGAAGATTTAAGCGAACCCGAAAAACAGATACTGTGTGATCAGGTGGAACGGTTAATAGAAAAACTAGATGAAGTTTTCGCAGAAGTTCTTCAAATAATGAAGACAGAAGCTTGTCCCCATGAGTTTGCGGGTTTCATTAATGCTAGGAGTCATTATCAAGACCTGATCAAACAGTACATGCTCAGCAAGGATTGTGGAAACCAAACATCGTCAGTGTCAACTACATCGGCTGGTGACAAAGACCCAAACGACGAAACTGTAATTGATACAGGTAATGGAGCAATAGAAAACGCTGAGGAGAACAATGAGGTCTCTTCCAAGCATTCAGCTACACATGGAAGCAGAAAACAGCCCAGTATCGCCAACTCGCGATCATCAGAATGGCGATAGATCGAAGAAATGGAGCTCAAAATCCTAAGAGCAAAGAAAGAAACAGAGCAACGATTGCAAGAGCGCCAGTTGGGGTTAGAGCAGGAGCGTGGAGAAATAGAACTTCGTCGCCAGCAAGAAGAGTTACGTTTACAACAGCAACAACAAGAACAAGAGTTACGTCTAAAGATGCAACAACAAGAAGATGAACTGCGTCTTCGACAGCATGAGCGAGCACCTGAAAACGAAAGAAAGAAAGCAGAGGAAGAAGAAGAAGAAAGACGTATGAAACTTGAGCTGACCAAAGGAAGCTCAAGAGCATCTGGATCGGTGGCAGATGAGATAGGAAGTGTCGGATCAAAACGAAATCACGAAAGAACAGCAGGGTGGGCAGAATCAGTGGCTCAACAATCTGTCCATAAACGGCCACTATCTCCAAATGTTGTTATCGACCCACCAACGAATGTCACACAGGAGAGAGTTGACAAATGTTTCAGCACTTACCCGAAAACTACCCCGCTGTTCCAACCGGGTGAAGGACTTTTCTCAACGCAACTGACAGAACCAAGCATTCTCAAGAGACCAGAAGTCCTTAAACCAATTAGAGTAACGGACCCACCAACACCGCCGTTGACAAGGACGACGTTTCAGCAGCAGCGAACGTCAGCAGTTCAAGATAGAAACAGGAGTCAGAGTCCCATTAACAGCCTTCGAAACAGGTCTGCCGAGAGCAGAAACAGGAGGACAATGAATTACACCACTCCCCAAGTCATCTATCAACAATTACCAAGCAGTGGTGCCAGTGGCTTGCCAAAAACTAAAACTGACTGAGTTTTCAGGGGACCCACTTGAGTGGCCAGAGTGGTCAGGTCTTTTTGATGTTGTTGTGCATCAAAAGCCAATAAGCGATACGGAAAAGATGCAATACCTGAAGACTAGCCTCACGGGTCAAGCAAAAGCAGCAATATCGGGAATGGGATTCAGCTCACAATCATACTATCATGCTTGGGATATACTCTGTGAGAAGTATGGCAGATCAGATTTCATAGTCAACGCTCAATTCAAGAAAATACATACTCATCCTCCAGTTCGGCATGACAATTCTACGAGCATCGTCAAAATCGAAAAATGTGGTAACAAATGTAGTAAACACTTTGACTCAACTTGGATATACATCCGACCTAGAATCAGAAGGAGGGCTAAGTTCAATAACTAGAAAACTTTCTCCGCAACTGAGAGAACAGTGGTTGCAGTACATGCAAGATCGTCGACTACTGAGAGGCAACCTGATTATTTTCAAAGAGTGGCTTGCCTCCAAAGCTGCAATTCATGAGAACTTGTTAGCACAGACAAGCTCGTTTTTTGAGAGAAACAAATTTCAAAGTCGTGATAAACCGAAGACGAGTACCTTTGCTTCAAACGCTGAAGAGTCAAGCAAACCCAAGAATTTCGAATGTCCCTTCAAAGACGGACAACACCCCATTTGGACATGTGAAAAATTCAAATCAATGAAAGTAAATGAACGACGAGATCATGTCCAGAAGTTTCGACTGTGTTTCAATTGTTTGAAACCAGGTCACATGTCGAAGGACTGCAGAAGCAGGACATGCAGCGTACCCAGCTGTGGAAGGCGGCACAACAGGCTGTTGCACATCAAACTACCAAAGAAGGAGACTGCAAAGAATGTCTCAGATGCTACAACTGCAGTAGCAACTAACATCACCCAAGGAGGACTTCCAGTGGTACTAATCAAGCTGACAAACAGAGGCTTAAGCCTAAATGTACTAGCGATGTGTGATTCGGGATCCTCAATCTCATTTGTGGACAAATCAGTGGTGTCAACACTCCAACTCCAAGGCCGAAAAGCAGCTCTATCAGTAGCAGGGATCCATGGATCACAGGATGTAAAGACTGAAATAGTGCCGATAGCTGTTTCAGCGCATGAGAAGTCTCGACCATTGACAACAGTACAGTTCTTCGTACACGAAAAACTGAAATTGGGTGACCAGATTGTGGAGCTGCAAGAGTTGAAAGACCGTTACCCACATCTGAGGAACTTGACAGATCAGAGCTACAATCTAAACGATGTTCAAGTGATTCTTGGACAAGATTGCTACGACATTCATCACCCTTTTGAATTCATGAAGTCAGAAGACAAAGCTGCACCATGGGCAGTGAAATCAAATATTGGTTGGGCTTTAAGTGGACCCCTACCAGCGAAGCAAGCAGCAACTCTTGCGACCACAGCAACATCAATTGCAGACGACAAATTGGCCAACCAGTTGAGTAAGTGGTGGGATATCGAGTCCTACGCTTCAAACTGCGATGTCACCGGACATTCAAAGGAAGAACAACGAGCAATCAAGACGTTGGAACGAACGACCCGATTCAACGGTGAAAGATACGAAGTTGAACTTCTGTGGCGAGAGGACGAAGTGGAGTTACCAAACAACTTCTACTCTGCAATGGGGCAAATCAAATTCTTAGAACGACGCCTACAGAAAGACGAGGCGCTAAAGAAGCGCTACCAAGAAACCATCGACACAGATGTCAACGCTGGATACGTTCGGAAAGTATATCAAGCTGAACTGAATGAAACCGAAGACAAACTGCAATGGTATTTACCACATCATCCCGTCATAAACCCGCACAAACCCGAAAAAGTCAGAAGAGTGTGCAACGCAGCAGCAAAGTATCAAGGTGTAGCTCTAAACGACAAACTTTTACTGGGCCAGACCTAATGCAGAGTTTGATCGGAATCATATTTCACTTCTTAGAACACCAAATAGCCTTATCAGCCGATATAGAAGCAATGTTTCTTCAAGTAGCTGTCCCAAAGGATGACAGCCGATGTTTACGATTCCTCTGGAGAGAAGATCCAGAGCGGAGAATAAAAATCTACGAGTACACACAACACGTTTTTGGGGCGAAAAGCTCGCCGACTTGTGCAAATTACGCCTTCCACCAAGTGGCGAAAGATAATGCAGTCAACGACGAAAATCTTGTCAAAGCTGTCCAGCGAAACTTCTACATGGACGACTTCCTCAAGTCATTCAGAACACCTCAAGAAGCGATTGAAATTTATCAGAAAGTCAGAGACATCCTCATCAAAGGTGGCTTCAAGTTGACGAAATCGATAACAAGTGACGAAGAAGTCAAGTCACACATTCCAGGGACAGACAGATCAACGAAAGTTGTGAAAACTTTCGAAGCAGAACCACAATCATCCTCAATCCTAGGACTCAACTGGAATGTGGACACAGACAGTCTCATAGTCTGTCGTGGAACTGAGCAAGAAGTCCCAGCAAAAATAACTCAGAGAATTGTCCTATCCTTTGTCTCAGCAGTGTTCGACCCACTTGGGATATGTTCACCATTCACCATACGAAAGCGGTTTCTACTCAAAAGCATTTGGGCAGCGATGGGACAAGCATAGGACAAAGAGTTGTCAGCAGAACACTCAAAGCTATTCAGTGATTGGTGCTCTGAGTTGAGAGAAATAAGGACAATGTCAATAAATCGACTTTATTTTGAAAACGGATGCACAAGCTTGAGACTAAAACATCTTTACAGATGCATCAGAGGAAGCAATGTGCATTGTTGCATATCTGCAAGATGAATCAACGCTGAAACTTACATGTGAAATAAGGAAATGTCGTGTGGCACCCATCAGACATATGACGGTACCGAAATTAGAACTTCAAGCCGCAGTCTACGGAGTTCGTCTCAGAAAGCAGATACTCAATGAACATGATGTCAAAATTGACAAAATCTATCATTGGACCGACTCATCAACAGTGCTACAGTGGCTACAGGCAGCGCACAAGAAACAACAAGTATTCGTTGCGAACAGAGCAGCGGAAATATTGGAAAACTCATCGATGGATCAATGGAGACACGTCAAAGGTGTCGAAAACCCTGCCGACATCGGAACAAGAGGAATATCCATCGAAGGCCTCAAGGAGTCCATATGGCTAAACGGGCCGGCATGGCTCCAAGCAGATGAAGAAAAGTGGCCAAAGACGTGGTGCCAAGTGAATGAACTCGAACCTGAGCAGGTTATGAGTACCGTAGCAACAGAAACAAAACTAGACCAAATATTTGACCGGAGACGATACAGTTCCTTTAACCGAATTAGAAACTTCATTGCCTTCTGCATGAGGTTCATGACTAAGCAGAAGGGTCCCCTCAAAGCAGACGAAATTCATCAAGCAGAGCAAATACTGTTTCGATTTGTTCAAAACGAAAGCTTCCCGAATGTTTCGAAGACTATAGCAAACAGCAAAGAAATCTCCAAAACTTTAAACATTGCCAAATTGTCACCCTTCATAGAGGAAGATGGAACAATTAGAGTGAAAGGCAGACTGAAGCATTCAAACCTTGACTACAATGCAAAACACACAATATTGTTAACAGCAAAACATCCAGTTGTACAACTTCTGTTGGAGAAAGCACATCAAGACAACCTACATGAGGACACAGAATATGTCAGAAACATGCTCCAACAAGAATACTGGATTGTTGGGCTGAGAAATGCATTATGGAAAATCAAGTCAAGATGCATCAAATGCAGACACAGGAACACCAACCCAATTCACCCACCGATGGCAGATCTACCCTGAGAACGACTTGATGAACATGTGTTCCCATTCACCCATACCGGAGTTGACTACTTCGGACCCTTCGAAGTCAAGTTCATACGACGTACCTTGAAGAGATGGTGCTGCATCTTCACTTGCCTGACAACGAGAGCAGTACACATTGACGTTGCTCAGTCATTGGACACCGAGTCATATCTAGCTGCAGTGACAAGATTCATTGCAAGACGTGGCTACCCAATTACCATCATTAGTGACAACGGAACAAATTTTGTTGGAGCAGCCAATGAGCTGAAAGCATTCATGAACGAGTGGGACAAAGCTAAGATTGAGAGTGACTTAGCACAGAAAAAGATTGTTTGGAAATTCAACCCTCCCGGAGCTCCTCACTTTGGTGGAATCTGGGAAAGACTGGTTCAAAGTTGCAAGAAGGTCATGATTGCAATCTTGGACAACAGAAGCCTCACCGACGAGGTACTCAGTACAACAATGTGTCTTGTAGAGCAGACTCTCAACGCAAGACCCCTGACGGCAGTAAGTGACGACCCTGAAGATTTGACAGCACTCACACCTAATCATTTCTTGCTAGGACGAGAGAACGCGAGTGCACCATTCATGCCATCCAGTGAACGCTACCATGACCTGAGAAAATCATTCAAAGCGGCTCAAGCATATGCCGAGATGATCTGGAAAAGATGGACTCGCGAATATCTTCCACAATGGAACCAGAGATCGAAGTGGTCAAAAGAACATGTGCGAAACCTGAAAGAAGGCGAGTTAGTGTGGCTAGTAGATGACTCTGTGAACCACTGTGAATACAAGCTTGGGCGAATCATTGAGATCTTCACTGGCAACGACGGAGTTCTGAGATCAGCGAGAGTCAAAATGGCACATGGAGAGCTAAACCGGCCAGTCGTGAAGTTAGCGCCAGTATTCTACGATGGTGTTTCCGAGATCGAAAACAGGGCCGGCGATGTTGGCGCCACTTCAAATCAGCTAGAAAAGCCGTCAGACAGCAAGAAATAACTTTTGAAACTAAAAAAACTTAGAATTTGTCAAAACTGAAAAATGGTCAAAAATGAAAAACTTTACAAGTTGGGACCGAAAATCTTTACACCCCCCCGATTTTCGGAAGGCAAAACCCGAGCAACCCGAGGTTATGGCAGACGGTTAGGGTTACCTCTAAGCTATTCATGGACCCAACGAACGTTATTCCATCAGACCCACAAATGTGGCTATTAGCACTTAAATGGTGCAAAATTAGCATTTTCGATATTTTGTTATTTATTGTTAAATTTCTTAAGTTGTTTATTTATGATCCTTTAGATGATCATTAAAGGTGAAATGTCGTACATTTGAGGCATTTAGAGCTACGTAATAACCATCCGTGCTTATGTCAACAAAAGTAAATATTGCAGTAATTTGACATTTACTATGTAAACAATGACCTAAATCATTTTCTTGATTAACCAATCAGAAACAAGTAGCGATGATGTTATGAATGATAAATATTTGATTATTTACTTTAACCAAATTGTTTGATTAGTCAAACCGTATTGTATTTAGAACCATTAGAAACTGTTACCAAGAGCAGTTGGCTCTCAGATAGACTAAAATTTGATTCTTTTACAACTTTAGTCTTTTTGCTAAGTTTTGCTAGATCTTAAGATCTTGCGAGTTCTAAGTTAGTTGAGATTACTTAACAAGAAGTTTGCAACAATACTAGCTACTGGCTGAAGCCTTACAAACTTCAGCACGAGATTGAACATAGACTATCACTAAGGATTTTCTTAACTTCAATCAACAAAATTAAAGTTATAGTCCTTTAATGCGTCCGAGCGACTAATTATTTCTGCGAGATGGTTAGTCAATCGAACCCAGTGAAGAACCAGGCCGGCGTAAAACTTGAGAACCAGGCTGTGACATATCGGTTCCGCTGAGGTTCTTGAGCAGCCGCAACAGAAACAGTTTTGAAACGAGCATTGCATCTAGATGCTGTAACAAGTTGCGGTAATTAGACGGGATGAAACGAAAGATCTGGTGGAGGCCGTTACCAGGCTTGTGAAACAATTGCCAGTAAACGACAAACAGCGAGAGAGCCGTCGAAATCAATCTAGGGAGCGAAGCAGTGCCCGGGGACGACGACAGACGTGATAGAGGACAGCAACAAGATCGTGGGTTGGACGATCGGCGGCGATTGCCAGCGCCAGGACCTAGTCACCGAGACAGATCTTTCGGAAGAGATGAACCGTCTAGGAGGAACGACAGGCAGGGTTTCAAGTGCAGAGCCTGTGGACAAGAAGGGCACCTTTCGAGGAATTGTCGAAATTGTTTCCTATGTGGAAGTTCCCAACACTTGAAAAGAAACTGCCCTTTTCAAAAGAAAACAACCGAGAACTGTATGGTCATTACAGTTTGTTCGACAAACACAATTAAATGTCTAAACGCAGAAATCATACTTCATGGAAACAGATGCGTTGGATTAATAGACAGTGGAAGTAGTATATCGCTTTTGAGCTAGTTCACATACGAAAAATTGGGCAAACGGGGAATTGTGCAAACCTACACAAAACGAGTGTTAACAGCCAATAACTCAGCTGTCAAAATAATAGGAAGAGTAAAGCTGTTGGTACAGTTGCAACCAAGACTACCGGAGGTTGAACAAGAATTTGTGATAACGGCAGACGAAGGTATAGAATGTCTGCTGGGAATTGATTTCCTGAAAACCAACAAACTTGTATTGAACTTACACGAAGAGAAACTATATAGTAGTCACTCTAAAATTTCAATACCGCTTACCACAGAGAAAACGCAAGGTGTTCTGGTTTTTGCAGTTGCGGGACAAAACACTTATATACAGAGTAAAAACGAAAGTCTAATGAGAATTAGATTATTTGATGAAAACGGAGGAGAAATTCCGGGAGTGGAAGGATTAGTTGAAGCTATGGAAGATTTTGAACTAAAGACTGGTTTGCTTTTAGCCGCCTGTATGATATCAATGAAAGATGGTTCTAGTTTGATAAAAGTCTTAAATCTAACGGACGCACCAGTGACCGCGTATATAAAAGCACTAAAGTAGGAACTTATTTTGAAAACAAACAGAACTTAGTTGTGAATGGAATTTTCACAAATTAAAATTAGCCAAAAACATTGGAAACTTTTCAAATGGGAAAACACGCAAATTGGGAAGGTTATCTAGATAACCAGCAGAAAGAGAAGGTACAGAAATTGTTCATGAGACATAAACAAGTTTTCTCCCGAAACTCGAATGACTTAGGATATTGTGACAAAATTAAACACCAAATAAACTCAACAAAGATGCACAGCCGTTCAGAAGAAGCTATTGCAGTATGAGTTTTGATAAAAGAGAAGCAATGAAAAAAAATTGTCGAAGATCTAGAGGATGCAAAATTAATTGAACCAACCCATTCATATTGGGCAGCGCCATCAATATTGGTGAATAAGAAAGATGGCAGCTACAGACTAGTTGTAGATTACAGAGGTTTGAACAAACAAATCGAGAAAACCATTTGGCCGCTACCAAGAATAAATGACGTTATTGACTCTCTAGACGGAAATTGTTACTTTTCCAATATCGATTTGACATCGGGATATTTCCAAATGGCGCTGGATGAAGAGTCGCGGAACGTGACAGCTTTTGTAACTCCAATGGACTCTACAAGTGGAAGAGACTACCCATGGGTTTGGCGTCAGCACCAGGAGCTTTCCAAAAGTTATTGGAATTGATCATGGCGAGACTCTCTTATGAAGTGGCTTTAGTATACCTGGATGACATTGGGAAATCTGTTGAACAACTAATTGAACATCAAAAAAATGCAGCAGACCTCATTATACTAAGAAACTGGATTGAGATCGGGAGACGCCCTCAAAGAAAAAACATGGCAGGAGCCTCTAGAGCCCTGTGGAAACTTTGGACTGATATCAGAAACTTACAAATTGATAATGATCTAATCAAGAGACAGAAACGTATTGACGAATTTAACAACTTAACACAAATAGTCATTCAGAGATCACTTATAAAAGAAATTCTACCTTTCCTTCATTAACATTTCGGGCATTTTGGTATGGCAAAGACATTTGATCGGGTGGGACACAATATGCTTAAGGATTGGTGTGGATGTCAACATAGAGGACTGCCGTCGTGTTGGAAGATAAACGCAAGACAAAAATCGTTCTCTTCTTGTTATTTCTGCCAATGTATGGGCTTACAGAAAGTGTAGAAGCAAAGCAATTGAAAATCGCCTCCATCAAGATAAAGGTGTTCTGGTAGTGCCTGAATTATCTTACGAAGATAGACAACAAGAAAAAAAGGTCCTGAAAAAGCGTTACGAGCTGTTGCAAAACAATGTAGATAGGTCTAAAATTAAAATTCGGAAACTCAAGCTCTTTGTCGACAGGAATGAAGTTCTCTGTGATTGACTACAATTATTATTGCTTACTCTCAATTGCCGGTCTCTTCTGTTTTTTAACAAACGAATCCAGTTAATTAACTTGATATCACTTCACAATCCTGATATAGTGTGTTTATGTGAAACTTGGTTCGACGATAATTCCGTCGGCAATGTTTCTTTGAATCCTGGCTATGTAACAGCAATTCGAGCTGATCGCAAAATTGGGGAACACGGAAGTGTTTTCATTCTCTGCAAACACACTGTTAAATTTGAAGCACAAAAAATGTCTTGTGGTTTTGCCTGTGCCGTGAAACTTCACTCAAACAAGTCATTACTTATTATTATATGTGTTTATAGTCTTCCGAGAGGCAGTCAATACAAAGTTTATTGGACTACTATTCACGCTACCATCTATCAACTCATTCCTTCACACGATTTCAAAATTACAATCACGGGTGACTTCAACAAACCTAAAGTGGGTTGGAATTCCTTTAGCACAACTAATGCTGACTTTGAAGTTCTCTTAGATTTTATGATTCAATACTCAATGCATCAGCTCATTTTCCCCTACTCATTCTTCGGGCAATATACTTGATGTTGTAACTAATAATTAGGTTGACGTATTTTTGCCTCGGAATAGTTACATACCCTTGGCCTTCTCCGACCATATTGCTGTAGTTTCCTGTGTTGAATTATCATCGGTTAGGTACAGTACTACTGCGACTCTTAGTGCACCCGCGAGTATCCTTTTCAGCAGTTTCGATAGCTCAAATTTTATGTTGTGTTCTAACCTCTTCTCAGTTTATATCAAATTTGATGAACATTATGTCGAAAATTTGTTCTGCTGTTTTGACGAATTACTTCATCAATTTCTAGTGTGGGTATAACCACTCGCACACTGTGCATCTACATAACAAAGTTAACACATCCTCTAAATTTTGTCGTTTACATTCTCTTCAATCTCTCCCTGATGATTTGTGCATCTCCATAGAACTTGATACCGACCGTTTTTTCACTGAATTTGCTGAGAAGCATAAAGGTTTATCCGCGTGTTACAAGCTGGTCAAAAAAATCCAGCCTACTCCCATTCCAACTGAATTGACTTACAATGATGACATACTTTGCGGTCCTCAAGTTATTGCCGATGCCTTTAATAAATTCTTCATTAGCGTATACAATCCACCAATCAATACTCTGGTTGACTTCTGTGACCGTATGTTAAATTACGTGAATTTCGACTTAGCAGATGTCTTCTCGGCCCCGAGTGCAGCGTCGCTGGGAACTGGAATTGATCATATTCCTGGACATCTTTTAAAATATTCAGCCAAACCTCTGTCCTTTCATCTATTGAAGCTCTTTGAAGCTATAACGTCCCCGGCCATATTCCCTCAGCGGTTGAAAAACAGAGTTATTACCCCTGTCTACAAAAAAGAATGAAACGCTGTATAACCTCGTATCGCACGATTAGCATTCTTCGAAAATTATCACTGTTTTTTGAGAAACTGCCTTTTAGAGCTCTTTATCCAATCATCAAGGGAAACGTCAGTGACAGGCAATTCGGGTTTATGAGAGAGAGGTCTACGGTTACTTAATTACTCTTCTATCTAGATGAACTTTATAACAATCTGGATTGCTCAGAATTTTTGTACAGTCTTGACCTTGACTTCAGTAGGGCATTTGATAAGTTGTCCCATTCAACCCTAGTTACAAACTAATTAATTTATTTGGTATTGGTGGTAATCTGTTACGGCTCCTGGACTCCTACCACCTCTTTGATTGATATCAATATTTAAAAGTCGAAGACAGTTACTCTACTTGGCAGCTGATAACCAGTGGTGTGCCTCAGGGATCTATTTTGGGCCTGCTTTTGTTAACTGTTTTTATTAATGATTGCCCGTTATGTCTTTCCTTCTCAACGTTTCTGTTTGCCGAGGACAGCAAAACTCTTAATTTTGATCCTTGCATTCTACAATCTGACATTGATGCTTGTCTTCTCTGGGCAGAAGAGATTTCAATGGAGTTTAATGCATCAAAAACTGAACTGCTTATAATCAGTGGTATTTCTAACAGTACAACAAACTTGAATTCAATGATATTGCTCTCTCTCTCTCCTGTTCCTCTTGTTAAAGATCTGGGTTTGACCGTTAGCCATAATCTCAAATAAGATAAGCACATCTCATAAGCAGTTTTTTAATGTTACCGTTTATTCATAACGCTTGGTCGAAATCTCCTCTCTAGATTACCTTCATCTACTAAATTGTGTTGATACAAGTCATATATATTATCATCGCTTGTTTATGCTTCGGAAGGCTGGTTTCGCTCTACTAGTGGTTTGCGAAAGCTGGAATTACTTCAGAAAAGGTGCTGTAAATGGATTTGCTCCGGAACTGATTAAAGGGATCGACTACTTAAGTGCAAGCTCCTACCTATATCGTATTTCCTACAGGATCTGGTCAAGCTCAATCGTTTTTTGTTTGGATTCTATGACATGCCACTTGGTGAACATTTTTATCTTGAGTACAATAATTGATTGTTATGAAGATCCAACAGGCCGACATTTATTGTAAAAAAGACCATTAAGCAATCTACGAGGAGAAATGTCTTCATTCAAAGTGCCCTGTATGAAAACGAACTGCACAAAATTGCGTCTTTTGATGTGTTTGAGCACCCTTCTTCGTTCTATTCTAATTTAAAGTCCTTGGAGTTCAAAATTGTTCAAAATAAGTTTGGTGACTATCATTTTCTGAGTTTGTGCAAAATTTAATGCCTCAAAAGCAATAAAGTCTTATACTACAACTACTACTAATACAATATTTTTAAAGTATTTTTTCCAATAGATAGGAAATTTTAGCGAGGCAGTCCTCATTATCACTATAACCTGAAAACAAGTCAGAAGGATTGTGAAATGTTGCAATGATAGAATGGAACCTCAAAGCAAAGATATGCCAACCTCCAAATATGGATATATCCTGACAAAATTTTAGAACACTACGTTCAGAAATCAGTAACAGAGCTCGCCATATTGAAAACATATATCTAAAAAGGACTTGACAAAGCAGTTCACGAATTATTTATCACTTGCAAAACCTATTAATTGAAAGGCTTTTGTTGGTAAGCTACTTGATCTTTTGTTACCGTATCTTACGAAGAAATGGCGATTTTTATAAATAAATATCCGTCAATCCAATACAATATCCCTTACTAGTGGAGTTCCTCAGGGTTAAATCTTGAGGTCACTTCTCGTCCGCGGAATCACAAACGGTTCTTTCTAAAAACTTAACTACACAAAGTTCTATTCTTTCGGCAAGTACTCCATGATCACCCTCAAAGACAAGCCACCAATTAAAACAAAAGTCATGTTTTTTTCAGAGTGCCGTAGCGAAGCGAAAAGGGTACGGGCGGAACTATTCAATGAAAAAATTAAAATGAAAACAACAGAGAACCATCACAAGAAACGAAGAGCCAAAAAAACACGGGAACTTGGAAACGGTGTTATCTCAAACTGTCGACAGGCAAAATTGAAGACAGGTGGAGAAAAAAACATTTCACAATTTAAGATTCTTTGGCCTAAAACAAAACGCGATAAATTATACAAGCGTTCATTATAACAATCTGGCATACTTTGGATAAATATGCAGAAAAGTAACTGTCAATTAAAACTTAAAATGATAAAAAACGAACGTTTTTGAACATTGCGTTCATCGTCAGGTTTAAAAATTAAATGAAATTTACAAAGTATATAAACTTGACTTTGACGCTTTTTCTAAGAAATGAGTTAAAATAACATCGAATTTTTGAAATTATTTCCTGTTAAAATCACATTTACCACATTTCATTTACACTTATTTCACTAATAGCAATTCAATTTTATTCCCGGTGTTTTTGAAAACCCCGGGTATAATGTTCTCTATTCCTGAAAAAAATTTCTACTTTCATTCCTAGCTGTTGTTGTTTGTTAGTTGTTGTGGTTGTCAAAATTTTGATTTAACATGCACCAGAATAATCTTTGAATTTCAAAGTCAAATTTTTTGTATTTGATTTTATACTTCAATGTCAATTCCCGCCTGTATTTAATTGTGGTTTCAGCTTTTTGATGTAGATCGTATCTGTCGTCATAAGTTATTTATCCTTGAGATATACATTAAGAGTCTCCCATTCAAAAATTATGCGCTGTACCACAACATTCAACGAGTTGTTGTCCCACCGGGAAGGCTTTTTTTGATGCTCCCAAACTCTAGTGGTAACATGTCGGCTGGTTTTGCCAACATAGATGGAAATGCAAACATTACATGTAACTCTGTATACCACATGGGATTTCATATTCTTATCAAAAGATGATTTTAGGGTGGGCAAGCAAGTTCTTAGTTTTATTGTTGTGAAAATCATTTAAATATCACATAATTTTTTCAGTCTACTTGTGAGTGATAAGCTCTGAGTGACATTTCCTCGGTATTGAACAAAAAACCTCGGTTTAGGCTCCTTATTGTTAAGACTTTTAACTTCTTTTAATGTGTTGTTCATTTTGGGGGCTTTGGCTGTGACCTTTTCCTTCGCGATTATTTTATCCAACGTCTCAAATAACAATACTGGAGGAGCCCCCAGTTGGATATTGATATGCACTCCAGATCTCTTGATTTTTCTTATGAGCTATATCAAAGGATTGCCAGTCACTGGTTGCATTAAAAATCCTATGAAAAGTCCCTTGTATCACATTTTTCTTATGTTGTAACGGTGCACAGCTACGGAAATTTAAGTTTATGCCGGTATCGGTTGACGTTTGATACACTGACACCAAAATTTTCCATCTTTGTTTACGTTTATGTTTGGATCTAGGAATTCCAGGTCTTCACTGACGTTTGGTGTCCAAAGAGTGAATTGTGAGTTCTTGGGAAGAGAATTTGCATACTCAAGGTAATCTAGAGTCTTCCCATTTACGGTGCACACTATGTCAACCACATACCTCTTGATTAATTTCAATTCCGGTATGTCCTCTTTTGTGCCTTTTTCCGCACAATAGGAGGAGATTCAGACATGTTTCGGCATGATCTTATAGTCTGTGTCTGGGATATTTTGCCATTTTTTCATGAAACCTATCTTTGCATGATTCGCACTCGACCCCTTTTCCTCGGAATGTAACGCGTCGGTTACAGTCAATGCATAGAACCTTTGTGTCAGTAATTTTGTTCTTTCTTCCCTCATTTGGTTTCTGCAAGGATTTTTGTATCACATTTTTCTTATGTTGTAACGGTGCACAGTATCACATTTTTCTTATGTTGTAACGGTGCACAGCTACGGAAATTTAAGTTTATGCCGGTATCGGTTGACGTTTGATACACTGACACCAAAATTTTCTATCTTTGTTTACGTTTATGTTTAGATCTAGGAATTCCAGGTCTCCACTGACGTTTGGTGTCCAAAGAGTGAAATGTGAGTTCTTGGGAAGAGAATTTGCATACTCAAGGTAATCTAGAGTCTTCCCATTTACGGTGCACACTATGTCAAACACATACCTCTTGATTAATTTCATTTCCTGTATGTCCTCTTTTGTGCCTTTTTCCGCACAATAGGAGGAGATTCAGACAACTTTCTGCATGATCTTATAGTCTGTGTCTGGGGTATTTTGCCATTTTTTCATGAAACCTGTCTTTGCATGATTCGCACTCGACCCCTTTTCCTCGGAATGTAACGCGTCGGTTACAGTCAATGCATAGAACCTTTGTGTCAGTAATTTTGTTCTTTCTTCCCTCATTTGGTTTCTGCAAGGATTTTTCAAAAAAAAAAATTCATCCACAAATTGTCAAAACAACAACCAGCCAAGCACCCATTGCTGAAGCGTCCGATTGAGTGTACCACGTTTTATTACACTTAAAGTGATCAATAGTTACGATAAGTCTCAAAAGGCTCTTCATAGCTGACCTCGGAATCTCAGGTACCACGTCACTGGAGTTCAATTCTTAAATCGCAGTTTCAATTGCCTTCTCAACCGGTACATTTGTGCATAGATTTTCAACAACGAGAGATACAACTAGCTCATCTTCATCCAATTTTTTGGCTTCCAGAGCGGCATCTTTCGAATTCGTCTCAATTTTTGGAACTGGTAACCTCTCGAAAAAGGGGGAGAGAAGTTTATTGTAGTTCTCGTAACTGCTACCGTGTATTGACAGAAGAGGCCGAAGTGGCGTACCTCTTTTATCTATTTTAGCAAGTCCTTAAAGTCTGGCCGGTTGTCCTGAGCCTGTGATAAATCTTTTCACTTATCTTTCACTGTTTCATTAATTGATGCTAACTGCTATTTCTCAGCTTCTTCGTTTTTTGTTATATCATCACTTTCTCTAATACGAGGCTCAAACTGACTGAAACTGAGGATTTAATTTTGTATATCCCAGTATGTTGTCTGTTTCATAACACAAAACCGCAACCTTTATCAAATGGTACAGCTAGTAGTCTTTGATCGTTCAAAATTTCATTAGCTTTTTTAACCCTTCTATCCATTACTGTCTCACGTACATTATTGGCGTACCATTTGGCATACGATTCTATTTCACATAGCTTCATAGCATTTCAACATCAGTTTTGTTTTCCCTTAACTCACAAACTAATCTGTCTACATCCGTAAAGAAATGCACTTCTTTAATTTTGTCCCTGACTGGATGCTTTGGACCTCATGATAAGACATTGGCAGTTAATCACTGTCCAACGTAACAACATTATTATGAGATCCATTCCTCAAAGGCTTATCCTGTCTCTCGGAGAGCTTCGCTAACTTGTCATTAAGTCTTTTAATATCAATTCAGAATGATTTCTCATTTCTTTCCAATGCTGTACACAATTCAAATTAAAAGTTCTTTTCTCACTTACTTTCTGAGAACGCCCCTATCCTCCCCTAGTTCTCTTCGAACAATCTACGGCCTTGTCCCTCACAACTTATTTTTTCTTTAAGAGTTTAAGATGAAAGCTGTGCACCGCTTGTTCTGAAAAAAACTTCGTTTTTGGGAATTCGGAACTTCAAAAAATACCGAGTGATATCCCTATTATTACAGTTTTTCACAAAAACTAATCCATATTTACAAATTAATAGTTTATTGAAGATTTTACATAGCTGAGAAATTGCTTTAAGCAGTTGTTGTACCTGAGAATATATTTGAGCTATGGTTGTGGTAGAATTTTTGCACAACACGAAAACGCGCTCAAAGACAGGGCTTTTTGATTTTTCTCGCCTTTTCTGGGCCTGTTAAAATTCAAACTGACGATGATTAAAGATGCTGAGAAGATCGGAATCATATGAAAATATTTGCTCATATGACTAAGTCAATAAAAAATAATTAATTAAAATAAAAGGTTTTGTTATAACTGGATAAATAATTTTTAAATAGAGATACAGAATAGATCCAAGAAAAAACAAGTCAGAAACTTTAATAGTGGATTAAAAAAGTTCCCTGCTAAATAAAAGGCAAATAGAAATCATATGAAAATATTTGCTAAAAGGACTAAATCAATAACGAATAATTAATTAAAATAAAATTTATCGCTATAACTAGCATCATCAGTTTGGGAATTTTTAACTTACATTTGGAGTATTTCCACCTAAAAATGTTTATAATTATCGTGAGAGCTTGTCACAATTTGATATGTACAAAATTTGAATGTTAAAATAAACGAAATTTTTCTCATTTTGTTTCCAGTTTCGCGTTTTTTGCTGTTTTTCATTCTTTTACCTATTTTATTCCATCTCTTTGAATGGCACTCTCTTTTTTAAAATTTTGCGAGTACCTTGAACTCAATTTCATAGACATGTAAATTTCAAAGAACACCACAGGTGTGCATGAAGATTAATATTTGAGTGTTAGCTCTCTGCTCCGGTATTCATCCCGCTTGTTAAGTGCCGGTTTTTGCTGTGCAATGCGAATGGCTTCCATAGTAGCTGCACGTGCGCAATACTCTTTGACTTTGGCTAATTGAGCGTTACACTTGCTTAAAATGCATATTCGGAATTTATATTATAAGGTAGATCAATGTAAAGAAATGTTGGTTTAAATAAATTAAATTTTAATTGAGTGGTTAGCTCTGATGGTAAATTTGGTGTTCAATGAATGAATTTTATACTCGATTTGGTCGTTACCCATTATTAGTTCTAACAATCGTGGTAACCAGGTCAACCAAGATATGTCAGTTTCGTTGATTTGACTGGAAACCCGAGTTTTGTCTAATCAAAGCTCTATTTTATTTTCCGACACCTATCAACCTTGCGTCAGCCATAAAACAGGTAAAAAATCAAGTTTTAAACCAATTCTTTAAACTTGAAACTCAAAGCTTCTTAGCACATGTTTTTTATATACGTGTAACACTCACACTGCCCCTCTTAACAAAAATAGAGTACACCACTCACTCAAAATAAAACAATATTTTCATTCACAGATCTTTGTATGTAAACGTTTTACTATTCGAAACGTTTGTGGTTTCATATGGAGAATTTAATTATCAGTTTTAGTTGTTCATAACTTTTTCTGTCTCGTCAAAATCAAATACGTTATACGCTTCTCGCGCCACATCATTTGTCAGAATTTGATATGCCCCGTTGTCCTTTAGAATTGAAAAGTGCCGACCAAGTAAATAGTTTTTAAAATGTTGCGTAATGTGAACAATTGCAAATAATTCCCGCTTAGTTGGTGAATATTTTAGCTGATTTTTATTCAGAGTTTTGCTAGCATATGCAATAACTCTATCCTCCGTTCCTTGTTTGTAAGGATTGCTCCAATTCCTGTCAAACAAGCATCCGTATTTATTGTATATGGATCTCTATCGTTTGGATATTCTAAAAATTGGGCTGTAAGGATTGCTCCAGTTCCTGTCAAACAAGCAGCCGTATTTATTGTATATGGATCTCTATCGTTTGGATATCCTAAAAATTGGGCTTCCAAAATCTTCTTTAACTCGGTTACCGCAATTTTGCACTCCATTTAAATTTATTTGACTTATTCATTAAACTGTTAAGAGGTTCCAATGTTTTTCCGAAACCCGGAGGAAACTTTCGATAAGAGCTTACAAGGCCTAGAAACGCCCTGAAACGCCCTGACGTCTTTAAAGGCGGATTGTTCTTTCGTTCTTTCTACCGTTCTTACTTTCTCTGGGTCGAATTCGACTCCACTATCGGATATACTGTGCACCAAGAAGCTGACACGCTTTTGGCAAAAATTACATTTTGATCCCTTAATCTTTAATCCATTCTCCAATAAACGTTGGAAAACCAGTTCTAATAGTTTCAGATGTTCATCAAAATTTCTTTTGAAAACGATAGCGTCATCTAGATACACTAGAGCCATTTCGTAATAGAGGCCGTCAAAAAACTCCATTAGATTTTGAAATGCTCCTGGTGCAGACGCTAGTCCCATAGGAAGTCTTTTTCACTTACATAGTCCCCGAGTTATAAAAGCTGTTAAATTTTTACTCTCTTCCTCGAGCGCCATCTGAAAGTATCCCGACAAGAGATCTATGTTCAAGAAGTACATGTTTTTCTCCAGTGAATCAATAACCTCATTAATTCGCGGTGAAAGCCAGCATGTTTTTTTAATTTGTTTGTTCAGGCCACGATAGTCTAAAACCAAGCGATAAGTTCCATCCTTTTTTGGTACAAATTCTGATGGTGCTGCCAAATGCTAATGTGTAGGTTCGACTAAGTTGTCTCTTTCCACGTGTCCAAAAGTTTTTATGGCTTTTCTTTTCTCAAAGATCATGCTGCCGTATGTACGTCTGAATGGCACAGCATCCTTTTTTAATTTCATTTTTGATAAAATCGGTCGCAAAATGCCATATCATTTGAAATTTGCGAAAAAATTACTTCATATTTTATGCAAATTGACCTCAATTTTGTCCTTTCCTCACAGGACAAACTCATGGAAATTGGGGTCACATGCTTCGAAAATCAAATTCATCTCTATGTTTTGTATTATTGTCAGGGTTATTTTGTTGTATCTTTGAAATTTTTTCAATGCTTTCCGCAAGTGCGATTCTCGCATTTTTGTATATTTTCTTTTTTCTAAAGTAACGTTCAGAACTCGAACCCATACAACATCATCAACCAAGTCACTCAGTAATCTTGCTATTAATAAATGTGATATGTCTTCAATTCTTTCATGGGCTCGACTATAATTTCTGTTTGTTGGGTTTTGTTACCGTCTTCATCGACAATATTGCACTTAAGGAAACCTTCGCACCGACGAGGTAAATTGTGAACCTCTGCAGCAATTAAAAACAGATTGTTATTACTTCGTTGTGATGGGGAAAATTGTAATGCTTCACCAATTTTGCCGCAAAAGAGTTCGTTTTTCCTGGGGTCAAAATATAGTTCAAATTATATAAGAATTCTATGCCCAAAAAGAAAGGCGTTATTTCAATTTTGATCACTAGAAACTCAACTTTTTTCTCAGATATAAATGTTTGAAGTTGGACGTCATTAGCTGTTGACCCCTTTACAGGCATTTTTCCATTGTTGGCAGCTATCATTTTTTATTGCAAACTCTGATCTGGCTCGGTTCTCCCAGTTACTATTGGAGTGTGTCGCTTAAAAGATTGAAACTGTTTCCACTATCCATTAAGGCCATTATCAGTTTGTCTTGTATCATTTTGATCGCAAACAAGGCCTCCACTGGGCTGTTTCCGCAACAAAAAATTTTCACGTAGCTAGCTGAAAATGAAGCCCTGCCTAGTTTTCGTTTAAATACGGGCAGTTTGAAATGATTCGGAGTACCACATTTTGAAAAAAATCTTACCTTCCTTAGATGCATGTAAGACGCTGACCGCAACGGCGGCATTTTTCCTCTCAAAACTAACCGCTGTTTATGACCGCTTGGCACGCCTCTCGTGCGAGCGACCTCTGCTTCTGTTCTCGGCTCCTGGTGTTGGCAGTTGCGCTCTACTGTCGTAATTGGTTCGTCTATTATCAGCGCTGCTTCTGTTATAGCTATCATAGTTTCTATTTCTACCTCCAGTTTCTCTTGACTTTTGCTCACTTCCGCGCAGAAACTCTTTTAGCCTCGCCCCTTTCGGTGAAAACTTTTGATTATTTTGCCTGTCAGCCTGAACTGTTCGCACTAAATCTTTAATTGAATTAAATAGTTGAGTGCTTTCATTCATCTGGATGGCAGAAACCCGCAGCTCATTATCTTTCTCCTCTTTTCTCGTGACTGCTTCAATATGTGTGGCTTTCTAAAGCTTTGTCTAAAGTCATATCTGCGTCACCCAAGTTCTTTCTTAGGTTGAGTCGCAGCTGACTATTTTCTATGTCTTCGAGGAATCCCCTCAAAATGAGATGTTCTCTTATCTCATTAGAATCGTGAGGGTACGCTTTCAAGGGTAAAGTTTTCAAATAACCGATAAAAAATGTGTTAATTTTTCATCCGGCTGCTAGACTCTCCTAGCTAGCCATACCCGAAAAAATACAAGTTTCTTATTATAATATTGTCTCAAAGCTTTCATAGTCTCATCATAGCTCTTTCTAGTGTCCTCCGAAAGTGTACGATAGAAATCAAGAGCGAACTTTTGTAGACTTAACGCAAAATAATGCAGCCGTTCATCAGTTTCGGTTTCGGCGCCTTTAATTGTTTCTTCCCTTTGCCATTTCCGAAGTTGTGACAAGAGCTCAAAGTGTGTAACATAGTTTTTTAGATCATTTTCACCCGTAAAAAGCTCCGTTAAAACCGTTTTTGAGGATTGCCACGCCATTCGTGTTTTAGTTAAAAGCTGCTGTTATTCAAAAAATTTCAATAGTTATGTTCAAAACCCAAACTAATTTTCGCCAATCTAACTCAGCACTCTAACACTCTAAATCTTATTTACACTATTTTGTTGAAACAAAATCATAAAACGCGAGATTCAATGGTGTATTTTAAGTCAAAATATGTCGAATTCAAATACGTTTGATTTTGAACGCTATTTTATAATAAAAAAAACGAAAAAATGTGCGAACTGGTTTACACTAGTCTAAATTTTAAGGAGTACTCACTTGAAAGATTGAAGGTGGCAGTGTTCCTCGTCGAATCCCGACAACAGTTCAAAATTCCTCTTTCGGGTTGTGTGTTAAGACGTCAGACTTGTGTCGAAAGTTATTTTCAAAACAAGAAAATTAGGTTTCCTATAGAAATCAGTACAACGCTCAATATGTTTAGTTGTTGGTTTTCTGTTTACTTTTAATCTCTGTCGCCACTATAGTAGCCTTCCGTGCACAATACTCTATGTCTTTGGCTAATTGAGCGTGGTACTTGCTTCAAAGGCAAATTCTGAAGTTAATTTATTAAGTAGTTCAATGTGAAGAAATGTTGTTTTAAATAAATTAAATTTTAATCGAGTGGTTAGCTCAGATGATGTTTGTTGTTCTGAACGAATCTAATCCTAGTTTTGGTCGGTTCCCAATATCAGTTCTATCATCGTAAAGTAACCATGTCAACAAAGATCAGTCAGTTTTGTTGGTTTGACTCGAAGTCCGAGCTTTGTCTAATCATTGTCTATTTTTTTTCTGACACCTATCAACCATGCGTCGGCCATAAATTAGGCAAAAGACCAAATTTAAAACAAAAACTTTAACCCTGAGACTCAAAGCTTTTTGATACATATTTTTATATACGTGTGACACCCACATATCTGTTGTTATTAGTTTTTGCGAGTCGTTGTAGTGATCAGTGACACGCCACTCAAAAGCTCGCGAAGAGCCAAAACAATCACTCGCATGTTGTCCAAATCGGGAATCTGTTTTCCGATGCTTCGAAATCCTTGTGGCAAAATGCCTGCAGGTGTGCCCGACATTGGTGGAGTTATATCCACTACAAACTATCTGGTAAACCACATGAGACTTCAGATGCTTCCCAAATCCCGATTTCAATTTGGGTAAGCATATCTTTTGCGGGTTGTGAAGATCACAATTATTTCTGCTGCAGTAAATTTTTTCCTTAAATCTTAGGCTAAGGTTACTTCTGTAGTGCAATCAACTCAATGGATCTGTCGAATCCTTAATATGTCAAAAAATCAGGACTGTTCAAGCACGACTTTGAATGGAGATCTCAATTGCAACAAAAGTAAGTTTTTCTATCTTGGCATTGTAAGCCAAAAACCTAGGTCAACCACTTTTTGTTTTAAGTCCAGCAATGAGTTCCGTAGAAAAATTTCTAATTACTTTATTCTCCGAAAAAATCCC